>NC_136071.1:701640261-702851855 GCF_964261635.1 Lissotriton helveticus
CTGGAGTGGGAATAGTAATTTTAAGTCCTACGCTATCCAACGTTTTCATTACTGTAGTTTTTTTGGACTTTGAATAGTTCTTTTATTTATTTAGCTATTTAATATTTTTTGTATTATTTTAGATAATGTAGTATATAATTAATTTTGAAAATATTGAAAGTATATTTAAGTTTTTTTAAATGTATTAAACATAATTATTTACTTTTTATTTATGTTATTGTTTTATGTGTGTAGATGTATTTGTAATTTATATATTTTTCAATAATTTATGAGATATTAAAATAATTATTGGAACTTATTATTAAGTAAGTATATATTATATATTGTATGTATATGTTTAAATAATGTTTTATTATTATATATGTATTATTTATTATTTTAAACATTATTAAATATTTGTAACTATGTTTATTGTATCTATAAGTATTATTTACTTTATTTCACACATTTTTTAACAGAAAAAATATATTTTTAATAACGATATTTTTAACATCGATATTTTGGTTTCGATATTTTTGTACTTACCTGTTGTAGATAGGATGTCGATATTCTTGCCTTCGGTTTTCCTGCGTCGATATTTCTGTAGGTCGATATTTTGCAGGTTGATATTCAGTCAGTGATTCCCCACAGCTGCCACAGCTTTAAGGCATCTAGGCAGCCCTGTGGCTACGGGTCAAGGGTACCCTTTGGCATATAGTACATGGTGCAATTTATTTTGCACAAAAAGTCATGACCTAAAAGATTTACAGGAGTAGAATCACACACCACAAACTGGTGTTTCTCTTCAAAGGACCCTATTTTAACAGGCACCTCTTGCGTTACTGGGTTTGTCATTTGTTTATTTCAAACTACCACAACTTGGATTAATATTCCCGAGAGGGGTACATCTGGAACTTACACTGTTTTAACAGTGGAACGGATAGCACCGGTATCCTTCAAAAATGATGCTGGGTGGCCGTTCACCTCACCTTCTATGAATGGACTGTTCCGTTCCACCTCTAAGGCTGCCCTAAAAATGCAATCTTACTCCCCCCTCAGGTACTTTCATTGTGATTGATCTGAGCCATAACCTTCAAGTGTGTCAAACATGAGAAATTGTTGAAAAGGATTTTAGTCCTGAAATGGATTCTGATTAAAATTTGGGACCTTGTTAGAATTAATTCTCGGGAAATTTACATATTGTTATGGAATCAGAGCTTGAGGAACTTGCATCACAGGGACTTATTGCACATTGGTATTTTGCATTCTAGGCTTCAGCAAATTTTGTTGCTGAGTGGGGTTATTAGCTTTTGTCTGTGTGAACCCTGAATTTTGAACTTGAATCTCATTTATAACTCTGTTGGGATTAAGACAATATTCTCTCTTCCAGTGCTCTAACTTGTTACAATAATGACATGGATTAGATTTCTTCAATGTGGCAAAATCAGTTCCAGTACTCAGATCAATTAGGGCACCTCATTCTCTACCATGTTGTGGTTAACCGTTTCCACCTTGCTCCTTGCGAATAAATACATTGCCTCACCCTAACATTCCCTACGTAGAGTTGACTCTGATTTCCTCTCTTTGCTGCTTGACTTTTGCCAACAAATTAAATGCTGTGGAGCCATCATGCTAACCTCCGGTCTCAATTCTTTTCACAGACTTGTACATAAAACTCCCCATATCTTTGGATTCAAAATTATCCACCCACTGTTCTCTTTACACCTCTGCAAAACTGTCTCATAAAAAGAATGACCAGTCTCTTTAGGCTCTTGGATTGTTCTGACAATGTACTCCAATCAATATCTTTCATGTGTATCCTACCCTTTAAAAAGGTAAATGCCTATTGATATGTTTTCCATCACCAAAAGCAATGGGGCCTGTGATATCAGATTTCTCTGTGGCTCCATCTCTAGCCACTGTACAATTACTTTACACTCTTCCCACAAATCACTCAGTACCAGAATGTTGAAAAGAGTGTTCAAATCTATCCAAAATACCTGTAAAATCTTCAGAAACCGTGTAACTTGACTGTAGAATTCCACTTGCTTATCTCTCAATTTGGGAATATCATTTGTGAATGATGCAAGATCATCGTTGCTCCATGGCACAAGAACATAACCTCCACCAGGCACCTCCTTCAATGGAAAAACTCAAGCAACTCTCAAACCTGGCAAAGCCGGAGGGGACTCTCTATTCGTTTTCTCTGAGTCTTTCTTCTTTGCCAATCTACCTTCCCACTTATCTAATTCTCTGTAAGGTTTCACATGCTAGAAGGGTCACAGAATAGTTATGGTGAGTCTTTGTAAGGGTTTTATTCCAGTGATAACATGAAATAGAAAAACTCCTTACTTCTTTTCTTCCTGAGGGTCTGGTATCCGGATTCACCACTGCGTTTCCTCAAGCAAGGTGAAGGCAAGGAAAAAAGAAAGGGCACAGGTCAGCGTTATGTTCACGATCAACCATTTCAGGGGGAGGGAGTGTGGATGAACACCGCATCTGACCAAGCGAGCAAGAAAGGATAGTACCCTCACTGTGACAATTTAAGCAATTGTATTAGAAAAAAACATCATGCATGCCTTGCACTCCATTCTATAGGGTTTCATTTTTCTCCATTTTGAGAACCGGTCCACCTCTCCCACCTCCTCCTCAGATTTGGGCTCGCACCTGTGTAAGCAACGCTGCTCCTGGAATGTGGCTGGACACAGGTTGGGAACATTAGTCTCCTGCCGTCTCTCCTGTCCTTGCCAGTCCGATCTCTTTATCCTTTGGAGTCCACTCAGGGTCCTCCACTGTGGTGAGTGATCCCGTTCTAAGTTCCTCAGTTGAGATTGGGCACTCTACTTCTTTGGCGTTCTTTGCTCAAGTTCTCATTTTTCTGTCAGTACGGGGATCTCCTCGTAAAACCTGCATTCCAAATGTGTACGTTTTGAGGGGGTGGGACTGACATTTATGTCCTTGGCCACATGTCCAGGAAACAGTGAGGATTTAAAGGGACCATAACATTTATTATCTTCGTTCTCCTGATTATCATGTAATAAATACTTTCCCTTGTCTCATTTGAAAGCAGAGTCAAAACAAAGAAGAGGTTTGGGCAAATATGGAATAGACTACTCCTCACTCATGTCATCTGGGTTGTTGGTAGTGACTCGTGACATACCCCTCCACTAGATTTCTCCTGCTCGGGGAAGAAAGCGATGAGTGACAAGAACTCTGCATTAGCATTGTGAATGCCCTTCTTATGTTGTACCTAAAAAATAAAGGGTTGTAAGGATAAAAATCACATTAACACTTGAGGGTTGGTACCCTTAATCTTGCTCATCCATGTCAAAGGGGCATGATCTGTATACAGTATAAATGGCTTACCTTCTATGTAAATACCATGGTCCCCTGCCGCCAATTTTCAAGCATTCTTTCTCTACGACTGGGTAGTTTTGTCATCTAGGAAATAACTTCAGACTGATAAATAAAATATCTGTGAAAGCACAGACCCTATGCCTACCTCTGAGGCGGCAGTTTTCTAGGATGATTGGTTCGTCAAAATTGGAAGTCAAGACTGGACTACAGGAGATTGTTTTTTTTAGAAGGTGGAACGCTTCTTGGACTTTTCAGAGGGGTTCATGTGGTCTTTCTTTTGTATATTTTGTTTCAGTAGGTCTGTAAGAGGTCCTGTGATCTTGGAGTATTTTGTTATGAAATGTCTGTAATTTCCCAAAAGTTCTAGGACTTTTTGTTTGCTTTTGGGAAAAGGGGTGTTCATGATATATTTCATTTTCTTTTTTGGGGGTTCTATTACTCCATTCCCGAGACAAAATACAGGTATTTTACTTTTTGGAACCCCATCTTAAATTTATTTGCATTCACATGCAGACCAGCTTCCTGTAACTCTCGGAATATCTGATGTAGGAGTAGTTGGTCCCAGGAGGGACTAAAGATTATAATGTCATCAAGATATGCTGAAGAGTATGCCTGATGGTTTTGGAGTTCTTGATTCCTTAGTCTCTGGAAGGTGGCTGGTGCACCCTGAAGACCAAAGGGAAGGAGCGTAAACTCAAGTAACCCATCTGGGGTGGGGAAAGCAGTTTTTTCTTGGTCTATTTTCCGTAGGGAACTTGCTGGCATCTCTTAGTTAAATCAAGGGTGGATTCATATTGGGAGTCCCGTACTTTCTCTATTAATTCATCTATCCTTGGTAGAGGATAGGCATCAAATTTAAAAATGGCAATTAAAGCTCAGAAGTCTATTCAAAACCAGATTGATCCATCTGGTTTCGGGCCCAGGAGGATAGGGGCGGATCAGTTGCTTTGATAGGATTTTATGACCCCCATCTGTACCATGCTTTTTATCTCCAAAGCAATTGCTTGTCTTAGGGCGGCCAGTATCCAGTATGATTTTTGTTTCACTTCCTGTCCTGCGATGGTTTCAATGGAGTGGATCCGAAAACAATGAAGAGAAGGGTTGTAGTATGTCAATAGAGTGCTTTTTTGTCTTGTGGTTAGGGTGTCATGTATAACTAAGCTCTCCAGGGTACTAGGGTTTTATAGGGGGGATTGGGCGACTTGTTTCGTTTTGGGCAAGGGACCCAACCACTTTTTTAAAAGATTAATGTGATAGCTTAGATGTTTTCATGGGGAGACCTGGACTAGGTAGGTGGTGTTCCCTACTCTTGTGACAAATTTGTTCAGTCCATTCCACTCTGACTTTACTTTGGTTGTGGATGTGGGTTGTAGTATTAAAACCCAGTCGTTAACCTACAAACATCTCCACTTTTCCCCCTCTTTTGGAGGTTGGAATGGGCTAGATACCTTAGTTTTCCTATTCTGACTTTTAACTCTTTTGTGTATTCTAAGAGATCACTTGCTTCTTCACCATCTCCTTTTTCCCTTACCTCTTTGGTTATTTCTGGGAGAGTTCTAGTCTGTCTTCTGTATAATAGCATCTAAGGATGAACACCACAGACTGCTCTGAACCTGCCCTCTGATAACAAACAAGGCTAGGGAAAGGAGTTGAACCTAAATTTTCCCTCCCGGTAACCCGCCAACACAGGGAAGTATTGGTAACGTTTGCTAGATTTGGGCAAAGGACCAATCAAATCCATGCCAATGCATTCAAATGGTTTTCCTAAGATGGGCAGGGGTTGGAGAGGTATGGGGGGAGGTCTATAGGGATTCTTCCATTGGCACACCTCACATTCCTGACAGTACTTTTTTATACGGGCAAACGTACCCAGCCAACAGAAATAGGGTAATATGTTCTGTGTAGTCTAAAATGCCCCTGAGTGTCCAGCCAGGAGGTCGGTATGTGCAAAGAACAGAACTTGATCACAAAAAACCCTAGGTACCAATAGTTGTGGTGGTTCCTCCTTTTTCCCCAGTCTATAAACAGTCCATTTTGCAGAAAGAACCGGGGATACATAGAGAGAGACTTAGGTTGGGTATTACTTGCTCCCTGCCAGGCGTTTTGCGATGAGGCATCATTGGTTTGCGTTAGTTGGAAATTCCTATCCAACTGCCATGGTTCTTGGGTAATGAGAGTGGATGGGGCTTTCTTTTCTTGGGCCAGTCTTTCCCTCCCAGACTTCATTTTCTCACGTTACCCAAGACTGGAGTACTGAAGTCTGGGATGTCTGTCCCTAGTATAAGGTGTTCTGTGAGGTTCTTTAAGACCCTTACTGTTACCATAGAACTAGAAAAATAACAATTTATCCCTTGGTTGGCAAATACTGAGAGAACTCCTACTCATGCACTCACCTAAATCACACACATTCAATTGTGGGGGACACAGTACCAATTAAAAAAACAGTGTGCCAGTACAAAAGAAAAATATTAGAAATGTTATGTTTCAATTTATTAAATGCATATATGACAATTGTAGCAAATTAAAAAACAGTTAATCATACACAGTTTATTTATGTTCAAAATCAAAAAACATAGCACTATAAATAAACAAATGAACAGACACAATAACAAAGACAGTTAGACAAGAGTATTAAAAAGATATTACATTTTGTCATAACCATATGAGATAACGTTGGGGCTGGACCCTGATGTACAAAAGACAATCTTTATCTAGTGTGGCAGCCCACTGAGCAGAACTGGGACCATCATGGGGCTGGTAGGAACATGTGCTACTGGATAGGTTCAGATATCTCCATGTACACACCGAATGTGCACTAGTCTTTCGGGGAGTATCTGAGAAGAACAGACCAGGTCTCTCTGTATAATGGATTGGTGACAACCTGAATCTAATAGGGCAGTTACACAAGTACTGTTTAAGCAGAGACAGGTGCCTAGCTCCTTGGTGTATAGAAGGGATTTGGGAACAAAGCTGACATCCATAGGCTCCTCAGTTGTTTTCTAATTGGGCCACATCCTGGCGATGTGACCTCATTCACCACAGTCAAAACATTGAGGGCCTCGATAGACTTTTTTTTTTGCAGTTGCAGATCTTAGGAGGTTTGTTAGTAGGTTTCACAGTCTTCTTTTGTCCCGGGTTTCTATTTCAGGCTACCAATGGAGGGTTGCCGGCATTCTCCACCACATGTAAAGTTTTGCGGGATAGAAGGGTTAGAGACTAGTTATGGTGAGTCTTTGTAAGGCATGTATTCCAGCTATAACATAGAATAGGAAAAGAAAGTCTTTCCTTCTTTTCTTCCTGAGGATCAGGTATCCATATTCACCACTGCGTTTCCTCAATCCAGGTGTAGGCTGGGGAAAAGAAAAAAAAATGTCACAGATCACCGTTATGTTCATGATCGACCGTGTTGGGGGGGAGGAGTTGGGGATGAACACCAGGTCTGACCAAGCAAGCAAGAAAGGATATTACCTTCACCCATGACAATTTAAGGTATTCTATTAGAAAAGAAACATCATGAGTTTCTTGCACTCCATTCTCTAGGGTTTTATTTTTCTCCCTACTGAGGACCAGTCCGTATCTTCTACCCTTTCCCGCCTCCTACCCAGATTCGGGCATGCACCTGTGCAAGCCACGCTCCTCCTGGAATGTGGCTGGGTGCGGGTTGGGAAAGTTTGCCTCCTGGCATCTCTCCCGTCCTTGCCGGTCTGATGTCTTCATTCTTTGGAGTCTGTACAGGGTCTCCCACTATGGTGAGCCATCCCGTTCGAAGTTCCTCAGTTGAGATGGGGCACTCTGTTTCTTTGGCATTCTTAGCTTTGTCTTTGTCTGCAATCTTCTCAGGTACTCTAATTTCTGTTAGTGCGTGGCTCTCCTCGTAAAACCTGCATTACGACTTTGTACGCTGGGAGGGGGTTGGACTGATGTTTACATCCTTGGAAACAGTGAGGGTTTAAATGGACTATGACATTCATAATCCTCGTAATCCTGATTATCACATGATCAATTCTGTCCCTCGTCTCATTTGAAAGTAGGCTGAAAACAAAGAAGAGGTTTGGGTAAATAAGGCATAGACCACTCCTCACTCATGTTGTCTGGGTTTGTCAGTCGTGACTCGTGACATACGCTCAGTAGTCGAATGCTACCGATTAGTTCTCCAAATTGCTATTTCATTCCTGATGTTCTCATATTGTTTAGGTCATTTACGTTAAAATATACACAGTAATTTTTCTACAAAGATTAGGTCCTACTCAAATCTATATCATGTTTGAGCTAATCTAGAAAGTTTATTATGAGCTTTTCCTGCACACTTGGTAACATCTTTACACATTTATATGACCTCATTTTTTGATAGGTATCTAATATAGTAAGATCGTGATTTTCTAAAATCATCTCATCCAATTCTAACATTAAACTGACCAAATATATTGTCTTCTCTCTTCACAGAGATTGGATGTCTTGGCTCAATCCTGAACTCTCACCCAGGGATAGGCGAAATTGGTGGAGTTGCAATATGCGGAATTCCACGGAGTTGGTTAAAAACTCAGTGGAATTCCACAAAGTTCCACTCTGCCCTACGGCAGTACACAAAGTTGCAGACCTTGCTGGTGGTGCACAGAACATGTGTCAGGGAGGGTATGCAGACAAAATATCGATATTTAAATATCGATATACAATTATATCGAAGTTTAAATATCGAAGGGACAAAATATAGAAGGTAAGTAATATCGATAGATTTAATATCGATATTAGTAATATCGAAGTTTGAAATATCGATATCAGTAATATCGATGTTAATAATTTCGATGTTACTAATATCGATTTTTCAATTATTTTTGTGTATATTATTATGTATATATTATGTTTTTAATGTATTTTTATGTAATTTAATTACATTTTGTATTTTAGTACTATAGCGGGTTGTGGGTTTATAGGGGAATAGGGTGGGAAGTAATTTAAATATGTTAAATTAATTATTAATTTGTAGGAATTATAAATTAATTTTAATTAATTGGTAATCATTTTTAATTAATTGGTAATTAATTTTAATTAATTGATTAATTGATAAATCTGTTCAGTAGCGGGTTCTGGGTTTAAAGGGGAATAGGGTGGGAAGTAAATTAATTATGTTAAATTAATTATTAATTAAAAGGAATTTTAAATTAATTTTAATTAATTGGTAATTATTTTTAATTAATTGATTAATTGATAAATATGTTCTGTAGCAGGTTGTGGGTTTATAGGGGAATAGGGTGGGAAGTAATTTAATTATGTTAAATTAATTATTAATTAGTAAGAATTAATTTTAATGAATTGATAATTATTTTTAATTAAATGGTAATTAATTTTAATTAATTGACTAGTTGATAATTATGTTCTGTAGTGGGTTGTGGGTTTATAGGCGAATAGGGTGGGAAGTATTTTAAATGTAATTAAGTAATAATCTTCTTTAATTAATTGTTTTGTTAATAATATAATTGTTAATTAATTATTAATTGGTAATTAAATATTATTATATGGTATTTTTTATTAATTGTTTTGGTTAAAAATATTTTGCTAATCATGTTTTTAATAACTATGTATTGGTATTTGTAAATGGTTTATATTTAATTAATAGTTAATATATTTATTATTTTAAAAAATACATTTATTTATAAGTTTGTTATTTTTACCCCTACGCTATCCAACACTTTCCCTACTGTTGCACTCTCTGGAGTTGGAATAGTAATTGTTACCCCTACGCTATCCAACACTTTCCCTATTGTTGCACTCTCTGTAGTTGGAATAATAATTGGTACCCCTACACTATCCAACACTTTCCCTACTGTTGCACTCTCCAGAGTGGGAATAGTAATTTTTACCCCTATGCTATCGAACACTTTCCCTACTGTTGTACTCTCTGGAGTGGGAATAGTAATTTTTACCCCTACGCTATCCAACACTTTCCCTACTGCTGCACTCTCTGGAGTGGAAATAGTAATTTTTACCCCTACGCTATCCAACCCTTTCCCTACTGCTGCACTCTCTGGAGTGGAAATAGTAATTGTTACCCCTACGCTATCCAACATTTTCCCTACTTTTGCACACTCTGGAGTGGGAATAGTAATTGTTACCCCTACGCTATCCAACACTTTCCCTACTGTTGCACTCTCTGGAGTGGGAATAGTAATTGTTACCCCTGCGCTATCCAACACTTTCCCTACTGTTGCACTCTCTGGAGTGGGAATAGTAATTTTTACCCGTACGCTATCCATAATGTATTTAACTTTTTTTATTGGTTTTACATTGTTATTAATTGTTATTTATATTATTATTTTATGTATATAAATTTATTTGTAATTTATTATATTTTCATTTATTTATAAGTTATTAAAATAATTATTTTAGAGTTAATATTAATGAAGTATATACTATGTATTATATCTTTATTATTATTAGTTTTTATTAAATTATTTATTAATTTTAAATATTAGAATATGTTTTTAACTATGTTTATTACATTTATAAGTATTATTTTGTTAATATTACTTTGTTTTTATTAAAATAAAACGATAAAACGATATTTTTGACATCGATATATTTTTTTCGATATTTTTGTACGTACCTTGTTAGAGATAGGATCTCGATATTATTGTCATCGATATTTTTGTTGCGATATTTTGGTAGGTAGATATTTTTGTAGTCGATATTTTGTCATAGAATCGTCAGGGAGGGTACCCCTGTCCCCTGTCCCCAAACTGACTCCAGCTCTCACTGGCTTACCTCTCGGGCAGTCTAGGTGCTCCTCTGCACCGTGGCGGTGATCTATGGTGCTTATTCTGTAATTTACCCTTTTGCTGCAGGGATCATAAGGACTGTGCATTCGCGCTCATGGAGAGTGGAGACGGGGTTAAGGTCTCCACTCTTCATCTATGCGCATGTGCAGTCCTCGTGTGTCCTGCAGTGAAGGACATTAGTTACAGGAAAAAAAACGTGGATCACTGCCACGGCTTCTTTTGCTGCTGTCAGCCAACATCTGTTGGGAGGGCTGCCCGGCTGTGCCAAAGAGTGTCTGGCAGGTGAGGCGAGAAGGAGATGATCTTCTTCTGTGCACTGCTGGGGCCTGCTTGCTGGTGGTCTTCAGGCGTGCTGAGTGCGTTGGTGGGACTCGACACTGCTCTGGCTGTAATGGGCAGAAAGTGCAGGTGATCACAGAATATGGAAAGCTTACACTGGTTTTAGTCATAGTGAATATTGGGAAAGCAGTCTCAGAGGTGCCGTTCCCAACCCCCTTGCAATCTAAAATCATGATTATATAATAATCCCCTGGAAATCTCCCTGCCAGCAAGAGAAAATGGAACACAAAAATAGTAACCCTGCCCCCTATGCATAATTATAAAATACATAAAATGGTTGGCCATGACAGTGTTCATATTATGGGATAGCCTTTCTATGCAAATGTGCTAGACTGCTTCTTGGTTCAATGACTCATTTCCTGCTCCTGTGACAGATTCTGGTCAGGCCAGTTTGGCAAAGTCTCTGGCCAGTCTTAAAGGTGGCCAGCGGGGGCAATCTCTGCCATGCGGTGGAATCAGAGTTTTTGCTGAACACCGTGCTCCCAGCTTGGAGTTGGCAAAACCCTGCAAACTCTACTGCAGAACGGAGTTCGCCACCCACCTCTACTCTCATCTACTTGGAAGAGCCCGTGGAAAAACCTGATAAAATCATCTAATTCCCATGTATTAACATCATTTTTAACTCCAGACATATTTGGCATAAACACTCCTTGAGGTGAATTCAAAATGAGCATGTGGGAATTTTGCGACCTCTGCAATGGCTCCCCCTTGAGGTCTGTCGTGTCTTGTTCACTGATGGTACTGGAGCAACATATGGTAAAGTCACGATATTCGGAAACAAAGGAGTTCTTCCTATGCCACCCCATCTAGGAGCAACAGGAATCTTAGGTGACGTTTTTGCTCCAGTAGGAATCGTCAAAGCATGTGGTTCCTGAAGTCTCAAGTTTGTACAAAGGAACTGCAGGAGCAGCAGTCATCGGAACAGTTACTGCATCTTGGGCATTAGACACAATAGAGTTAACGGGAGTGCAAATCCCTGATCTCTCTCCCATAAGGTTCTGAACTGTATTCGCTGGGGCGGTGGCTCCTTCTGAGACTCCACCGGTAATAATACCATATATTACTGCAGGGTGGTTCTCATTATAAGGTGGTAGATGGGTTGACAACCACACATCCAAAAAGTCATCATCAGAATCTCTATCACTATCTTTGTCTGTTCCCTCTGCACTCTCTACTTTATCCTCCATTTTTGTTTTCTTCTTCTCTTTTTGAGGTTTGTCAATGCAGGTTATAACCTACCTCCTTCAATAATGTCAGTTCTCCATCTTTGTTATTCTAAATCTCATCTAGCTTCAGCACTGATAGTTCTCTTCCTCTCTTGTATGAATGAATGAATGAATACGCATTTATATAGCGCATGGATACCCGAGGGCATCCCAGCGCATTAAGACACCTACTCATACTTCACTTATCAGGGAAAAAGGAAGGTCTTCATCAATTTCCTGAAACGGAGATAGTTAGATTCCAACCGAATGGAATCAGGGAGCTGGTTCCAGAATTTTGCAGCATAAAGTGAAAAGCGTCGGCCACCCATACGTGCCCGTTTAATCCTAGGGACTTTCAGAAATGTTTTATGGTTCGATCTAAGAGTCCGGGTGATCTGATAGGGTTGAAACATAGACTGAATCAAAGCCGGTCTATTGTCAGTGATGGACTTATGAACAGTGCACATGGCCTCAAACCAGATCCTTTCCTGCACTGCCAACCAGTGCAACTGACGTAGGGCTGATTTAGCAGAACTCCGCTTAGGGACATCCATTAGAAGTCGAGCAGCGCAGTTCAGAACAATCTGTATGAGGTACATGTTCCCAAGCATTGGATCCCTTGTACATTGCGGATCTAGGAGGTGGCTTAATCTCATATATATATATATTCTTCTCAAGTTTACAATAATTCTCAAATTAAAAATGCCTAACTGTGGACACATCAATGCACCCTCCTTTCCATGGATCTTATGCCATTGACTCAACCATATACACATGTGGAGCCCCACTATTATGGCTATATGATAACCTGACATGCTTTCTGGTGGTGCCTCTCCTCGTTTTCTGACAGGGACTCTCGCATCTCCCCTAAACAGATCTCATATAGCCTTGAATCATTTCATATTTCAGAAATTTTAGTTTGAAACCGGGAAATAATTTCTTTTAACCACAGTTCTCAGTTTGAGTCAACAACTACTAACAACGCGACACTCAGCGACCTATCAACCTATAACAGAGCGGCACAAACACCAACGGACGAATCTCAGTACAGCAAACTATGATACCGTTCTCAGTCCTTGAAGTGTTTCATCCTCCTTAACAATTTTCACAAATGGACTCTTCTCTCAACAGTAAGCAAAGAAAAAACACAAAACAATTTCAACAAATACCTTTTGTCTGCTCCACTAAAGAAATCAGAGTATTCATTCACACAAGAATTTGATGGGAGCGTCACTTTCCAGCCTACTCAAATTTGCACTTGAGTGACACCTTGACCAGCGGGAATCACCAGGATCAGTGCAGCTTCTCCTTTTCACAACAGGATCCACTACACCAACCACACCTTACTTCTTACACAAAGGCATATGTCCCTACCTCAGTGGTGCTGCCGATATTGCCGTACGAATAGCACCACCAAACTTAGCAGAAAAATTACAATATAGTGTATTCAGCACTTTATATCTCTATACTGGAATGTTAGGCTATGTTGAGTCTGATAACAACCTCAACTGCTCAACATTAAGTGTATTTACATCTATACCACAACTAAAGAATCATCCCATCACACATGTAATCTCAACAAAATACAGCAAACTTGACATTAACAATAAGAAGACAAGACACTATTAATACTCACTCCTCCGCTCTTACAACTGTTTTCTAAAGCACTACAACTCCACCTATCCTCTGAATTAGGATATGGGTACTATGGGTTGGGGCTGGGTTTGAGCAAGCCTAGAATTTCTCTAAGAGATACACTTACACCCTTTGCTTCAGTAGCTAACCATACTCTGCTACCATCTTGCAGTGGTAGGTACTGGGTCTTTTATGTGTTTCTCTCTTGTCCAAGTCATCAAAGATTGTACTCACAGATTTGATCGCTCTTCATAGCTGACATGAAGCATTGATTAAAGAGTATTTATTTGGAACACCAAACATATCCAGTCAATACGCAAACCAGTTGCAGAGTAAAATATCTCAGATGGTTGAGATGCCGTAGAATAGTATACAGAATTGCGACAGCCACAGTCATATAATAGCAAATAAAAGAAAGCAGGTGTTCCGTAAAGAAACTTCCCTTCTCTACTCTAACATGGGTCAAGCATAGACTCAACTATTAAGGGTCTCTAGTTCATGAGCATATAAGCAGAAGGTGTTAGCAGATTCAGACTCCAGTAGAAGTCCAAAATAAAAGTAAATAAGTGTTTAGCATGAATCCTCCTACTCACAAGAATAGGGTAAACAGAGAGGCCTTTACCTCTCTAAGGACTTTATTACGGATTTTGATGGTCCGCCTGCAGTGCCTCCACCACGCTGTACACAGGAGGGCTACCAAAGCTGTGGTGTGCCTGACCTTCGCATTATGAGTTTAACCCATGATGGGTGGACGGTGCTGCGGCAGTCTCATGGCGGTGGTCTGTTAGGCTAATAGGAGAGCTTAACATGCAGACCACTGCCATCACAGAGCCTGCAGCATGTTTCTGCATGGTGTGGCATGCACCATGTTGTGCATGTCACATCATGCAGAAACAGAGGTGCAATTGCAGGGGGCACAACATGTGCCTCTCCGCATGCACATGAAATTTAACAACCTAGGCAATTATTTCTTAGTGCTCATAGATAAAGTGACAAAGGAGAGAAAATTACTGTAAAGCATAAATTCAATGACTTTGGTTTTATTAACATAGAAGGTAAAAGACAATAATAAAAAGTTGATTCTCAAGTACAATTATTCAACTACAAAAATGATCAAATCGGCATTACACAATATCACAATCATAATACAGTTAAAAATTAAGTGGCATAAAGTGTTTCTCGACGCGCGTTTCGGTGACCAGCGCCTTCTTCTGGAGTAGCCACGTAAAATCTGATAATAAAAAAGTTTTTATTAAAAATAACATAAGCAAATTATTTTAACAATTTATTAATTATAACATCCTTATATGTTAGAAAAAGTCATAGAGTAAGTCACTGATTGTGACCAACAATATTTTAACAGACCTCTCTTTATGTCACTTAAATAACATATCACATATGATTCTCACAAGCAGATTATAATGACACCCGACATACTTATTTCATTGCTCATTATAGTTTGTGACATTTTTAATGTGTACCGGTGTAAGGTAGAGAAAAATAAATTCAGACGATGTATCAAATTGGTATTCATAAACTTGCTTTTGTGCTTGGTATAAATAAACTTGCTTTTTTGTCTGTGTTTACTTTATAGATGAATTCTTATCACTAATGACTTATACACATTTATCGAATCTACAAATTAAAATCGTATTTATCACATAATGAAACCAATCAAGTATTAGTATGATTGGTTTCATTATGCGATAAATACGATTTTAATTTGTAGATTCGACTTTGAGGAGAGTACCCTTCATCGAAAGGCTTCATCTATAGGAGTTCATATTGTTAGAATTTTAACCAAGTTGAAGTATACCTAGAATATTTAGAATTGTAAGTTTCTCAAAAAAGTCCTTTTTCTTTAATTAACCTAGTCTAATCATGTTGAGCCGTGTGAGAAAAATTGAAAAGGAAACATGTTACATTTAAAACCTTGTTATCTCTTTTTAGTTAACCGCCTTTGACTCACAGACTACAGCCCGTTTTCATCTTTGATAAACTGTTAGAGCAGTAAGTATATCAGATGGTGATAAATGTGTATAAGTCATTAGTGATAAGAATTCATCTATAAAGTAAACACAGACAAAAAAGCAAGTTTAAAACATACATTAAAAAAAGTCTGAGAAAACATAGGTGTGTGAGAACCACATTAAGCCGTGATTTCTTAACCTTACACAGTGCTTTCTATTTGACTTTTTTAATGTGTTTTAAATGACGTAGTATTGTGCAGGCTTGTCATTTTAGTACTTTGTTGCTATACTGTTTCCTAATTTAAAAGTAGTTTTCTGTGCCTGAGCGTCAGTTAGAAAATTTAGTTCTTCATCCCTTTTGATTGGTGAATTATAATATATCACTGCAGTAGCAAGGGATGTGGTGCCATGGGGCTTTCTATTGAAAAGTTATATTCTAATCAGGCTTATTAGCCAGTAATAAAGCAATCAGGTTAATTTTTTGATCTGAATAAATCAACATTGCCACTGGATATGTTTGTGTAATGCACTCCTCTGTGTCTCTAGAAAGTTTGCTTCATGATAATATTACTTTTTAATATGTATGTCTTATTGATTATTTGGCACACAAAAATATGAGTGGTTGCATTGGAATGCCCATGTACTTACTATCGATGGAATGCCTCCTTGATCCAAAGTAATGCGTTACCTTCGGACATCTTTCCAAATAAACATTTTGCACTGTGTGTCTCAGATTTGTGACCCAGACCCTATTACAAATGTTAGTACGCATGCCCCTTTGTCTTTTACGTGTAGTTTTCCAAGTTTTTAGGCCTCTTATCCTTTTCATTTGTTAATACCTCCCATTCCTGTTCTGCATTCTTTCTCCAAATATTCCAGTTAGTGCTTAATTTTTAAACACAATAAGTGCCAGGGCTCTCTAAGGGGGCACTGCAGCTTGCACCAGACATTGCCCCTGCCATGCTTCTGATGATAGTAACCAAAAAACTACTAACCATTATACACCCACAAGTGTCACAATTTGGATAATTGCAGGTCTCCAAAGCTATAAGATGCACTTGAGCGGCAGTAATAGCCACTGTTGATGGAAACTGAAATAATTATTAACTGCTGTTGTGTTCAACTCTAGATTAGCAGACACCACCACCTTGTGGCAGACTGCCAAGAGCGCCGGTGTTGACATTTACGTGCCAGGGCTGAGCACCGTAAACTACCGGCTCAAATTAAGCACCGAATCTTCTCTTAGTTTCTCATCTAACCAAATGTATCTCATTTGTTTCACCTCATCTAACGTTCATTCACCCATGCCGCTAACCCATTTGGGGCCAGATGTAGGAGGCCATTTACAGACCGGTAACAGCCGATTTCGGCCGTTACCCACCGGTAAATGGGTATTTGTGATGTAGGGGGCCTATTTTACCGATTCGGTAAATTTACCGAATCGGTAAATTTACAGAATCGGTAAAATACAGAATCGGTATTTTTACCGATTCGGTAACGGCCAGATGTAGGTGGGACTCTTCAGAGTCCCTAAGGCCTTACAGATTCAATATTTTACCACCCAATCCAATTGGGTGGTAAAATACCAAATCCAGGTGTGCATGCACATATGTGCATGCACACCTATGCCATGTGACAGACAGACATGCCCTTGGGGCATGTCTGTGTGCCACATGGCACATATGCCTGTATTTGGGGTGCTAGAGGGTGTCAAAGTGACACCCCCTGCACCCTTGCTGGAATCGGTATTTACCGAATCGGTAAATACCGATTTGATATTGCCCATTGATTCCTATGGGCTTCAAGGCCCATAGGAATCAATGGGCATTACCGAATCGGTAAATACCGAATCTTAACGATTCGGTATTTACCGATTCTGAAATACCTACATCCCCCCCTCTATTTTACCACTTCTTAAATACCGAATCGGTAAAAATCGGTATTTAAGAAGTGGATAAAATAGAATTACCTACATCTGGCCCTCGGTGTATTACTGGGATCATGACGGCAACCATTGTTTAGCATTTTTTCTTTAGCTCATAGTGTTCCTAATAGTGCAAATGTATATCTCTTTTTACCTTTCTTTTTCTTTAATACTATTCCCAATAGGCATTGCATTGGAGTACACTCATGTAGACCTTCTCTGAGCTTCTTCAAATTTGCCACTATGTCTGATCAATATATCTGAATGTGATGGCAGTGCCTTGTCATGTGCTCGAAATTTGTGCTTGGCTCTTTCCTTATAGGGCAGTTGGCAGGTTATTCTTTGTAGAGTTTCTGTAGTTTCTACAGTGTTAAATAGGTACTACACAGGTAAATGAACTGTATAACTTAAAAATAGCGTTACTTGATTTGTGTTTAACTTGATGCACCCGTTATCCACTCTTTCTCTAGTACAGGTTGTGGACAGGCTGCATCCCACCCTCCATTTGCCCATTACCATTCCTCTCCCCTATCCTATTACACTTCCTTACATATATGCGCTTTCTCCTTGTCCTAAATTCAGTATACTTTTCATCACACGTGTCTCTGAAGGACAATGGGGAATGTTCTCCATATGTTCCTAGTTGCATATGCTATTTGCGTACATTTGAAGTACTCTCTGGCATGTATTTCAAAGTTTCCCTGCACCTCTCTGAAACTGGCTTCCAGGATATACATCTGTACCATATGGTTAATCTTCAGGTACTTGTCCCCTATCATGAATAATTCCAGTAACATGTCTAAATTGGGTGTGTCTCTCAACAGTTCTTTTTTCTCAGTTTATGTCATGCTAATATTCCTAAAGCATTCTCTTACAATGTCAGCTTTGATAGAGATTCTGGACATCCATTCGACTAAGGGCCTGATTTAAATCTTGGTGCTAAGGGTCCTGCCATCATTTTTCTGTCAGATGCCTATCCTCCTACTAGTCCATCCGCCAGCTCTATTTTGATGGTGGCAGTGCATGGATGGCAGACCGTCGTTCCACCAACGCCTCCTTCAGAATTTCTCACCCACATCAACGGCGCCATAAGCAAAAGCATCTGTTGGAGGGAGTACAGTCACTTTGTCCGCAGGGTCAATCACGATGTGCCTTCCCGGCGATGTGACTGTGGCGGTGAAACTTCCACACCTTAGATGGCGGTTTGAAATGGATGTAAGGCAGAACCTCAACTTTTCTCACTTCCACACTTCCTTTGCCACAATGGACCCGATATTCCAAGTCCTGCCTCTCCTGCTTGATGATGAACAAAATCAGCACCATAGTGGATGGAATCAAAGGTAACCTCCACTTTTACCTGTCATTTTTTTACTTGTCTGTTAACATTTGCACTAGACTTGTGCATGTTTAAATCTCTTTTACAAGCAATAGAATACCAATGTGCAATGCATATGTCTTTAACGTTGTTGTTTAAGAAATTTAAAGAAACATACCTGTATTATCACATTGCATGGATACATTTGGTGCAAGCTGCCTTAAAAGATGGACACGTACAAAAACTGATATCAATCAGAAAATCAAAAAGGCACCACCATACATGTGTGTATAATGCATTGCACATCAATACTATAAGTGCAATCTAACATGATATAGAAATTGCACTAGACGAGGTGTAAACTTTACCTTATTAATTACCTGTCAAACTAATGTCCGTCCCAGAATTGAATCATACAACATATTTATCCATGTAACATTTCCCCTTGTGTAGTTCAAGTTCCTGTCCTGTATCCAATTTCAATTGTCACATTATTTTATAAGGTGTAATGCATATGTGTTCATTCTTATCACTGAAATGAACATATCTGTAGTAACACTTCAAAAACAAATGAAAACATCGATTTGTTGGTGCAAGTGTCCATTATCATAATGTATGACTGCACCTAAATTCAAATGACCATCACATACTATATTAACCAGTGTATTTCCTTAACAAAGTAGACAAAAAAGGTGTATTCTCTGCCATAATTGTAAATAAAAATATGTACCTCACATTTTAGTCTGAACCATTTCAGCCAAACAATTGCAAAGGAAAATTAATGTGACAACAAATGTAATGAAATGAAAATATGAGACCTATTCAAACACTGAGATAAGTCTCTCAAAATAAATCCAAAACCAAATTGCAGTCCATGCCAATTTAAAACGTCCAGTTCACTGTTGTACTGAGGCACTAAGCTTGCCTCCTGAATCACTAAATCAGGAAGGGGCATCTAATGGGCACAGAGCTGACACCTCAATGATCTTACTTAGGATGGGGTTGTTTGGGTTTGGGAGAGGTGGTTTTTGGTTGGAGAGGGATAGTTTTGTATTTTGGAAGGGTGTTTTTGGCTTTTAGAGGGGTAGTCTTGGTTATGGAAGGGGTCGGTTGGGTTTCGGAAAATGTGGCTTCGCATTTGGGAGGGGTAGGTGGGGATTTGGAAAGGGTCAAGGCAAGGGCAAAAAAGACATCTTCACTGTAAAAATGGGTGGGATGGTCGGCAGGAAGTTGGGTTTGGGAGGTAAAGGGAGTGTCAGTGGGTGATGTACATGTGTCTGTTAAACTTGCTGGTGCCTGTGGGTCATGTGTTTGTGGTGTACCTTTGGGGGTGTTTCTCTTTCTCGGTGTATGTTCGGATGTGTGTTTGGCAGTTGTGTTTTGTGGTGTGGTTTCTAATGTATGTGTGTGTGAATGGGTGTGCTGTTGAGGTGCTGGGTGTGGTGTCTGTGCTGGTGGTAATGCATGTGGGTGTGATGGTGGGGGTGGTGGCTCTGGATGTTCTGGTGGTGGTGTTTGTGGGTTGGGTGGTGCTGTCTATAGGTGTGCTGGTGGTGGTGGTTCTGCATGTGGTGGTGGGGTGGTGTATTGTGAGTGTGCTGGTGGTGGTGGTTGTGGGTGTGGTGGTGAGGTGGGTTGTTGATATTGTATCTGTATATATTTTGTGTGTGTGACTGTGATGTTTGGCGATTTTGTGTGTAGGTGTGCTACTTGTGTGTGTTGGAGTGAGTGCATTCAAAGGAGTAAGTGTGCTTGGACAGGGCTGGGAATAGGGAATTAGGATGGGAAAGTGGCCTGAGTTGGGGCACAAGGGGGCTATTTGGGAGGCTGAGGTGAGTGAGAAGGCTAGACCTGTAAATGTTCTCTGCTGAGACAGAGTACTATGAATGCCTTCCAGGTAAGTTACCATTAGTTGCAAGTGGCAACTATGCCCCTGGATTGCATGCAGGAGTGCAGTTTGGCATACAGAGATAGTTTAGAGGATGCCCATAGTCTCCTCACTCAGTGCAGCTGAGGGGAAAGGATCAGGGGGTGAGGTGCCTGTAGAAAAGGAGATGCCACCACTTTTTGGGGGACAGTTCGGACAACTGGGGGGAACAAGAAGGATGTTGGAGATGGTACTCTGGGTGGGGGACAAGGATGCAGTTGGTAGTGTTCATGTTGTGTCCGCCAACACTAGGGAGTGTCAAGGTAAACGCTCACCTGCACTCCTTGCTCTTGATGACGACGACCAAACCCCAATCCACCCAAGGACTCCCTAAGAGTCAGAACAACTTAACACTCTGCCTCCCAGAAAGCCCCTGAAGGGAAAGGGGGAATGGGAGAGAAAGAGATATAGAGAATCCTCTTGAGATACCGGATATCTCTTGCGTACCAGGAGACTTCCTTCTAATTATTCTAGATGGAAGTTGCCCTTGATAATCAGCATTACGCAGTCTAAAGGAACACAAAATTGTTACAGGTAAGTATCCTATTCACGTTACAATGAGCTCAAATACCAAAACAACATCACTTGTTATCACTGTTTACAAATGTACCTAGCTTAAAGACTCTCTGAAACAACTCTCTTAATTGTTGTATATTGAGTTGCACTACTTTTGAATTCATCTTGCCAGATCTGTAAGAGGAGACAAAATATTTGAAAACACAAAACCTGGTTTCTAAGGTCACTAGTAATGCCTATGAACACCTTAGTAGTTTACCTCAACACATATGCATATAAAAGGAATAAATGTCCTCAAAATGTGAATGCACAGATTCAATTAACTCTTTGCGTAACAATAAAAGTCTTTTCTTCTGTTTTATTAAGGATTTTAATGTCCGTCATTCTCACTGTTTTCTCTTGAATTACCTTTTGAAGATTCAGTAAAAATGCATGTATTAATCCTTGCAATAAGTCTGAAATTTTGTTTTTTTCACTTATCTGTGCTTGTTTGTTTTCTTTTATTTTCAGATTGCTCTTGAAGTCTTTGAGGACTGGAAGAGGATGCAGAGCTCTTGGAGGTGTTGGAGAAGTTGAAGACCGATGAAATCGCTGGATGGGGAAGACTCTCTCCAGGAGACTTGAATTTAGCCAAGCGGAAGAAGCAGGGAAGTCTGAGGAAGACGCCACTCCAATGCGGACGAGCGGTGATGTCAGGAACGTCTGGGGAAAGCTGAGAGAGCTGAGAGTTAAGGCAGCTGAGCGGGGAAGTTAGGAAAGCCTGCACCAGAGATTCGGTTAAGTGCTGACGCTGCCTCTGGTTTCCGACGAGACCAGGCGTGTGTTTACCGATGCGAGCGCCTTAAATACCTTTGGCCGCTCGTGTCGGTTTTCAGGACCCGTTTTCCACGTGTTTACAGTTGACACGTGCATCAATACTCAAGTCCTGGGACACTGTTCAAATTCACGTGGCATATTTAAATGAATCAACAATATGGGGGCAATGTTCAATTCACGTGGCATATTAAACTGAACCAAACTCAAGCACTTGTGCTTAATTAAATTATCAGAACTATACAATGTTTAAAAAAGTGCAATGTGTATTTCCAGCTAATGCTAAACAGTACAAGGCTCTTCTTAATCAAAATATTAAATACAATTCTAGGTCTTTACCCAGGTTTGTCTATTCTGAAGGTCTAGCATAAACTAAGACATGAGTGCTCATGACAGGGATTGCTTGCTTGTGGAGGCTTCTTAAGATGATGTTGTTGAGCTGCCAGTCTCTGTTGCACTCCGCTCACCCTCCGTGCCACTAAGTCCATCAGTGTCAATGGTCTTAGCACCTGAACCACAGTGGCCAGCTGCTTTTCCTCCTACACGACCAATGTGTCCTCCCTCCGCCTGCTCCTGAAGATGCTGAAACTACATATACAATAATGTATTTAATCTGTGTAAACAGAACTGATCATAAATGTTTCTAAGTTTGCAAGTTCTCATATTTCACCTGCTTTAAGTCTCTCAAATTTTGGTTCTACATTAGCATAGGCTCATGCATGTAAGCACGATTTTGAGAAAGCATTTGGTCACAGGTTTGTAATTCCCCATGATGGCTTCCTAATTGTCTCTTATCCATTTGTATTTCTTTCTAATAACTGTTTAACACCTCTGAATGGTTGGGCTTTGTTGTTTATAATAGAGAACAGATGCCACCAAAATACCTTTGCACATTGTGTTCACAAGGCCCAAAAATCTGCATCATTTACATTCACAAAAAGTAACATATGAATCAATGTGTGTCAACAAATACGGCAATGTTGTACCAATATTTGTATAAACCGAAAGCCTGTATGGGAATTTCACAATGGTAACACCTACATCAAGTAGCCAAAGTATATTTCAAATGTAAAGAAATATTATACGCATTCTGTACTGAAGTAGCTTCTCAGTGTATCATGCCCTATGATGAAGCCTACGCTTTTGAAGAAATTTAGGTAACATTTTGTGGGTGGATTAACAAATTACCCCTACAGCATAATTAAATACCTGGACCTTGATTCGTTTTTATCAATCTCAGTACAGATCAAAACCAATTTCACATTGGCTCCTAAATATCTTTAGTTATATGAAGTTTGTTTTACCATTGTGAAATAGTCTTACAAAATATGCTAGCTTTCACTTTAGGTCAAAACTGGTACAACATCACAGTAAATATTACATAGACTGATTCATATATACTATGTACTTCAAAAATTCAAATGTAAATCATAATATGCAACATATGACACCTTGATGCATTTCTACATTTGTTTAATGAGTCATGAGTCAGGCCTGATGTTGAATTTTCCAGATGTGATACTCTTACATACTTGTGATGGAACATTCCATCTGCAAAATTCCCTTCAAGTATTCTTTTTTTCCATCATTGATTTATCATCTGGACATAACAGAGGACATTGAAAAATGGTTTTGGATATGTGTTACTCTGTCACCAATGTGTACACATTCCTGTCTGTGTTATTCCAAAAATTGTATGCCTCTCATAAATATTTTCCAAAAAACAGACTGGCTTACATGCACACTTGTGCAAGACTGATACGACATACAAATCTTTCACTTTTAATATGAATGAAATAGTATTTTGTAATAAAAAGACATTTGGGATATGTTTTGAATCAACTTACCAATGTAATAGTTGGAACATTTGTAACATCCACTGTTTCATAAGTGCATTTTATGCCATGTCACCCGTAATAGGGCTAGCCTTACATTGTTACATCTGACACAATAAAGACTAGCGGGCTGTTTGGTACAACTGTCCCTTATAACATTAAACAGACTCATATATATTTGTTGTTTAGGCAGACAAGTGTCTACTGAAACCAGTCCTTTGGTAGTGAACAGAAATCAGATGGTATCCTTTTACACAAATACATATACAAAACACATCATCATAAAGCATGTGCAACACTTACACTTTCAAGAACTCTTCTGCGTTGGACATGTGTCAACCTTAATGTTGATGGCAAAATTAGTTGCTGTAAAATAAATGATTTACTTAACATGTAGAACTCATACTGGAACTTACCCTCTTGCAGCTGCTGTTAGGCTCCCAACTGCCCATGAAGTTCCGGAGAGTCCACAACAAGCATGCTGGCCATTTGTGGGGTCACGGTGCAGTGCACGTGTTCTCGCATTGGGAGGACTTGCCGAGCTGGACTTCTGATGACTTTTTGGTCCAGCATCATAGGTACCGCTTGCGACAGTGAGTGCTGCACTGCATGTAGATCTCCAGGCTCCACACCTTCTTGTCGACGGCCTTCAATATCTGCTTTTTCCAAAGGGTGCTGACCTGTATGCATACAATAAATGAAAGTAAAAAAGAATTGTTTTGTGACTTGTTATTTGTATTGATGTAACACAATTTAACAACATCAATCACAAGCAACTTCTCATCAGTGAATATCATTGAGAAATACTAAAGACTAAACATCTTGCACATTAGAACCAGCCGGCCCCATGCCCAACTACATTGACTTGAAGCCTAATGACTAAATACCAATACTAAAGGCACTATGACAGGGCTGCCATGTGTGTAAATGAGAGCTTGCTCTTTGGGGATTGTGAAGACATGTACTTATGAAGGGGATATATTTGTATGGGTGAATGAGAGCCTGTGAAATGTTAATTTGTGTGTAATTAATAACTCTCTATTTAGTTTTCTTCTGTTTAAAAGTATTCAGAATCATAATTTTGTTCACAACTCCAATTTCGAGTTGACAACATTTTTTTTAAGAGTTCATTACCTCAGTGCTTCAGTTGTTCAACTCTGTGACTCAGCCCCAGCTTGTCCCACAAATCTGTCTGAGCACTGCTAATTGTCAGGCCCTGCTATCTGCAGCCTGATGATCATGATATCACATGAACACAGCCATCCCTTAATTGAGAGATGAACATATTACCTGTTGCTCATTTGAAAAATAACTCAATGCTGTGAGCTACTCTGAAAGTGTCTGAAAGTGATATGTGGGGTAATAAACATGGCAAACATCATTTTCATTTGGTAAATAAGATATAATGTGTTTTCTATAGAAACATGATGTGGAATTTCAACATTTCACATGTAAGTCATACAAATACATAGGTATATCTCAAAATACATACCAAATAACATGTAGGGCTCCAAACACACAACACATACTAATGTTGCAGTTTTCTCTAATCATAATTTTTCCTAAAAATTCACTCCATCACTTCAGTCAGGAATTTCTAGCTTGTGTATTAAAAACAAACAGACAGATTTACAAATACATTTTAAACATGTGCCTGTTCCTCTGGTGAGCCATAGAGCTGGCTATACAGGGCAGGGACATAACTGCAAATGCCACAAATTCCTCTTTTTCTGGTGAGAAGCCTGGGGCCCTGTCACCTGATATTTCTGGCATTCCAGAGGTCGGACATAGCTGAAAAAGTTGAGCAGGTTGGCTGAAGTGTAAGAAGGCAAGTGAGATTTTTTTAAGTGCTGCGTACATGTACACGATGTATGCTATCATCAACGGCGGCGGACACATCCATTGGCTGCTGGACGTTGCTTTCACACATGTGAGCCTATGGTCGGGTCTTACATGGAGTTTCACACCAACTAGGAGTTCAACTTCCGCGAGGTTCGGCCGTCGACATTTTAGATGGTGAAGTAGTATGTTTGTGAATGTTTTTTGCATCACCGCCACTCAAAAAGGCGGCTACTTTATTTGCTCATACAAAATGGTAATGTCAGTCAATAATTAAAAAAAAGAAAAGTTATATGTAGTGCGTACTGTGGTTTCATGCGATAGTTGTGTGATGTTGTTTACGCTTCTGTTGGTATATTGTTTAAAAGGTTTTGTTTTAAAATAATGTGTAAATAAAACATTTAAAATGTATAATTTACACATTTTCTTAACATCAATACATATGGAAACAATGATAATTGATAAAAATATATACCAATTTTACATGTTGTGTTAACATATATTAAGTAAATATATTTTTATTTTGCAAAACATGGCATCTGTGTCATTTAAATAAAAAATTAATTATTACATGTTTTAAAATGTTGTCAGTTTTTTTATGCAGACATATGAACCCATGGATAGTGAAGAGATGACAGCCTCAAGTGTTCTGATTATTTCCAGACCTTGCCACAATGGAAGAATGGGATATTATCAAAAATATCAGATTAAATAGGCAAACTATACCTGATTTATGTCATCAGCTAGAGCCAGATCTTCTGCCTTACAATAGAAATCCCACATCTATTACTCCAGTTGCCAAACTCACGGCAGTACTTCATTTTGTGGCCATAGGATCCTTCCAATACACTGTGGCCGTATCAGGTAAAATGCCACAACCAACTTTAAGTGGCATGGTACAAGAAGTTCTGTTCAAGATGTTATAGACAGCTTCTTCACCTGAGTGTAAGTATACGTTTACATATTATGCCATTAAGGTTAAACCAACTTTTAATTTCCATGAGTATAACAGTCTGTGCTAGATATTTTTCTGAAAGGGCAAGTTGATGAAATCCAGACCAAAGAAGTATGTTGATCCAAGTGTTGCCACACAATTATTGGGTTCATTTAGAATGTTATTCTTTGATTGTCTTAGAAAATGTGCCCTCAAATGTACTTGTTTGCCTCTAATGTGTAATGTGATTACTTATTTTTTTTAAATTTTGATATGTTTGAGGATCCTTCATACGTTTATCTAAATGTGGACGTTTCAACATTGTGACGTTGGCTGTTATATGCTGCTGTTGCCAAGTACAAAGGGAGCATGGATTGATGTCGCTGGCGACCGACACAGACTTTGAGTTTACATATCTTGTATTGAAAGAACTTGCACAGTGATTGTATGCAAGTTTTGAAGATTGCATTAGACTTGTTTTCAGTTGAATGCACCAAGCCAATATATGCTGTTTGAATTGCTGTAACCACATGTGGTACTTGACACCAAGCATAGTAATGTCTCTTCACATTGCCAAAACACTCACATTGACTCATCATTGTATGAAGGACTCCTTGCAGCACACCACCTAAATTAGGTTCTTACATTCCCCTAGATACTACTACAGTGTATTTGAGAACTCCTGTGGCCACCAAATTGAGTTCTGCCAGGATTTTAGACTTGTTGTGTTATTGTTGTGCAATTTCTTTTGTGAGCCAGAAGATCTGGCTCTAGCCGATGACATAACTGAATCATATTTTGCCTATAGGATCTCACTGTTTTAATTCTCCATAGTGGCAAGGTATGGAACTATAAATGTAAAAACAGGCAAATATTTTTCAAATTCAATACAATTCTAGTAGAGGAGTTTCTGTTATTGGTAGGGTATTATCATGGTTGAAAATCGAGAGAAACAGTACCTACTTGCAATTCATTTATGAGTTATCTAACATTTGCTTTTTTACATTTTAAAATGTAGATGGAAGGAAAATTATAAAGAAATAGGGCAAAGAAATACAACACCTGTCTTTAACTTTGTTAGGTTTTTAATTAATCAGACAAAACCAAATAAACTAACGCAAGATGAAAACCACATAGCCAAAAATATTAGAAAAAGTCAGTCATAGTGAATGAAACCATTATTGCAGAGCCAAAATTGTTGGAAGTCTAATGTCCGAAATACAACGGGCATTGGAAAGGTAAATGTGTCCAGAAAATAGTTCTCAGAGTAAATAGTAGCCACACACTCGAGAAAATTAGGTTCTATATCTCCTGGTGGTGGTGGATGTCTTGCCATCCTCTCCTGGTAGTTCAGATGAATATGTGCTCCTGTGGGGTGTGGTGGGTACAGGTGTTGCCTCTTGTGAAAGAGCCTCCCTTTCTATGTATAGACAGATGTAGGTGGCCCAGATGTTGTTGGACCACAGAAAGGGATAGATGATGCTGCAAATATGTACATATGGGTGTAAACGTCATGCAGCACCCCAGTCAGGAAGCCTATATTAGAGTTGTGCTTTTCCATCAGCATAACCCCCTGAAACTACTTCATCTCCCTGAGCTCTGCAACAAACTGGCCTATCATGTCTTAGGTCTAATGGAAGGATCCCAAGAATTGGTAGATTGTGGCCTGGGTGACAGTTGACTCAGTGACCTCACTTTGCTGGTCTACAGGTTCTCTCTCATGATCCCTAACTAACCTATCCTGTGACCTTGACCCAGTGTGCCCCATCCCACTGGTTCCTGGCTACACTTGAGGTGGTGGTGTCAGCTGACCTGCAGCTAGGACTGAGGAGGGGTGCACAATTGGGGATATGTTGCTTTGGACACAGGAAGTGGAGATATCTATGGCCTGAAGATGTAATGAAAGCTGGGGTGGGAGGTGTAAGTGTGGGTCGGGAGAGACTTACTGTAGCTGTCTGACCAGGCAGACCAGATGGGCCAGCCAGCTCCTCTTCATCCAGACTTGCAGGAGTGTAGTCCTCACTGAAGGCTTGTACCTGGTATGGAGTGGAGGTCTCCTCAGTGGCAGATGTTTTCCCATGTACTCTTGGTGCTAGACCTATTATAAATTAATATATAAATTATTAAAAGTCTGGATTATACATCAAATATGTTAGAAGCTAAAATAGTAGCAACCTAAAGTGAAAAAAATATTTAACATATTGATTGTATATATCAGTGGTATTATAATTAATAACAGAAACAGTTTAAATGGCACACAGAAGTAAATCAGAAAAGCAAATAAAAAGGTGTCATGAAATGACAAAGAAACTTATTTAGAAAGCATACCTTAAATATACCAAGCATCCCAAAGAACACAGTAGAAAAGAAATGTGAACTCAACCATTTTAAGGGCGAGCATGCTAAAAATCTGAACATTACATTAATCTATAATGATATATAGCATTAGTCATCATATAAATATTGCAGACTAAATAAAAAAAAACACCACTTGTATTCAGCATACAAATGTAAATACTTTACAATTTTGAAGTCAACAAACTTTGCTTTGCGAAACACATGACATCATTTCCATAGCATAACAGCATTTCTCGACTTAGCATGGACTATTGATTGATAAATACTTAACACTTTAACATATGTGGAACTGTTTTAGAAAAAAAGAATGAGCAAGATATCATGGCAATCTAATTTTCACAAAACATCATTGTAGTAGTAGTAGTTACTTGAATTATATATTTACAACACTTGCAAAATTTAAAGTTAAACATACCTAGTGAAAATATACAGTTTAAACAAACGGACATTTACTATATAAGACACATATATGAAATATGTTATGTGATGTAAACAGTTACTAGACCCTTATATCATGGAAAATATAATGAAGGTTGAAACCTGTAATCTGAAATAAAGGATAATGCATTGAAATACACAACCCAGACACAAAATAGATTGATATAAACATATGTTGGTTTCTCTATTTGCAAAAGGTGCAAAACACATTAGCAACAGCTCAATGAAAAGTAATAAGGACATTTAGGTTAAGTGCCCCATTCAACCGTCTAACATACCATTCTCCACTCCACCAGAGATTCCTGTTAAGCCTTCAGGATGTAGGAAGTTCATGACCTTCTCCTCCCATGGAAATAGTTATAAGGGAGGTCTGAGAGAGCCACCACCAGTCCTCAGGGCTTCCGGGTGATGCTTGGAGGCCAGGGAATGCTCTCTTCCCCACAGGTCATTCCACCTCTTTCTAATTTCCTCTTGTGTGCGCAGGTTGCTAGCTACAGCATTTGCTCTGTCAACTGTTCTGACCCACATTTTCCTTTTATGGTTATATATTGCACTTGTGCTCCAAACAATTGCAACTCTACTCTAATAATTCCATCCTCCATGACTGGCAATTCTTTCTCTGTAAAACAGAGATTTTTCTTTCCTGCCATTATCTAAATTAACAGATTTGTAATAAATTATATAACCCACAAGTAAATAAATGAAAGAAGGAAAAAGGGAGAAGAAACAGTGAATAAAAAACAAGACCCTGACTAAATTGACAAAATATCTACTTGAAAATGGTGTGGTGCAGTGGAATGGGGAAAGATCCTGGTCTGAAATGGACTGTGTTTTCTTATAATGTGGTATGCAGGTGTTAACAATTAGTCAAATAACATGAGGTTTGTGATCATAGCATCTATCCTACAGCCACAGGAATAGTACAATGTTGACAGCATCTCGCAACAGATTCACTCCATCGCAAACCTCCGCTAGAACACTGCCAGCACAACTGTGAAATCTAAATGGGAAAAATCCATTACAACGCAGTCATTACAACGACCTACCTTTACCACACAACTGTTACAACTCAACTGCCTTTACTTAACATGCCATTATAACGCATGTCACTACGACGCATGCCATTACAGCGTATACCATTACAAAGCATGCCATTACAACGCATTATAAGGTAAGTAATGGAGATTCTTTTAGTTTTAGGGTGGGTATGCGTTTTGGGGTACATGGGAATAGTAATTTTTAACCCTACACTATGCAACACTCACCCACCCGTTGCACTCACTGGAGTGGGAATATAAATTGTTATCCCTACACTTTCCAACATTTACCCTAATATAGCTCTAAAAGTATTATGCGTTATAATGGTATGCGTTGTAATGTTATGTGTTGTAATGGAATGCATTGTAATTGTAGTTTTTAAAAATGCGTTGTTAAATCATGCAATGTAATGGTAGTTGAGATGTAAAGACTGCATTGTAAAAGCATGCATTGTAATTGATTGCGTTGTAATGTCATATATTCACCTAAGGCTTGGTGCCGCCCCGGAGTTGTGACAGGGACGGATTACAATTTGGCAGCAGGGGAGAGTGCGGCAGCAGTGAGCTGTGTACGTAAAAGAACACGCTCTGTCTACATAGACACAGAGTCAGCCAGTGTACATCCAAATAGGGCAGGTGGGATTCTGTCAGCTTGACGAAGTACTTGGATACTCTGACGAGGATGCTGACATTAGTTTAACCAAGACCTAAATCAGGCCCTAAAACTAGGTGTTTCCCACTTGCGTAGGAATTAGACACAAAAACAGTAAACAGTATTAAGCTAGACTGTAACGTGGATACCCTTGCTGACACATTTATCTCTGTACTTCTGGGGAAGTATACTGCCCTTTTGCTATTCTACATTCCAGTGCTCTATTTTTCCATGGGGTAGGAGTAGTACTCGATGTCCCAACTGTAAACTTGGACACTTGCTACATGACACCTGAATATAACCTCTTTTGTACTTTTACCTACGTTTACCTCTAATGGCAGCATTAATTGGGTGCCAGAAGAAGGAACATTATTGCAAGGTGTTCGAGCATGGGAATTTAGAAAATTTTCTCACAGAAGTGGCTCTTACTACCAGGATTTACCAGATGTGTGACTTTGTGAGTAGTGTTATAGCCTGTCAATACAGACACATTTATAATTGTTATTCAGAGTTTGTCTTCTGGTGAATACCGCTCAAATAATCCTAACCTGATAATTCTTTGTATGATTACCCATGTTAAATATTTTGCATTGAATTAAATCCTGGCTCGGCTTTTGTCCTTCACATTAGCAAAGGTTTCTCTTAAGCCTTTTCCATTCCAGAAGCTGAATGGAAACTGTTACCACAATGGAGCCCAGAGGGAAAGTCACTTATTGGTAATACCGTCCACCTAGAAACAAATCAACAATAATAGTCATACCTAATCAAGAACTTGCAAAGTTTGAATTGTATGTGTGCATATTTGTGAAGTAAAACAAACTACTTATATGTCTAATGCCCCAAAGATAAAGATCTTAAGACCTAAGAGGTGCAACTCAAACCATAAACTTTCACTCTAGTTAATAACAAAACAGGGCATTCATTCATCAATTGGTCATTTACCAAAAAAAATGGAAGAGACACTTCATAAGGAAAACATACATCCAGGGTACTGAGCCCCAAACTTCTCATCACTGTTGGCAGCTCCTAAAAGTGGGCAGGCCTAATGTCGATGAGCTAAGTATCACTATTAGCACCCACAGGATATTCAACACAGTTGATAAGGTGCCTGCAGATATCTCTGCAATGAACTGCTCTAATGTCATATATGACAGGGGATACCTAAAAGCTCAAAATGCGTGCCTTCTGAACAACCTTGAAAAAGTGATAACAGTGAGGATTTGAGAAAGATTTTCTCATCTAGGTGCATTGGAATCTATTTGGCAGCATTATCTAAACTATTATGGGGAGAGGTGTTGGCCTAACGGCTAGGGCGGTCGACCTCAAATTAGGGAAACTGGGTTTGAGTCTCAGCACTGACGCTGAACATCCTGTGATTCTGGGCAAATCACTTAATCTCCCCGTGCCTAACAAAAATTAATATGTCCTCATGTAATGTAACTGGTGCTATGTAAAGCACACTGATGCCTGATGTGGGTCAAGTTTGCGCTATATAAAATATATTGATAGGATAAAGTTTCTCTCATTGAAGAGCCATACGGGAGGTTTCCGAATTATGTCCAGATCTGAAACCCAATTGCAGTTCACCCATAAGTTGGTTTCAGAAGTATATCTCAAATTGTATGGTTGCAATAAAGAGATAGGCCTATAGTTTTCAAGTGTGCAAGTTAGGAATGTAGTCATATTCTTGTGAAATGTTAATGAATTGTAACCAGGGGCATGTTGAACACCTAAATGTCCACAAGTAAAAAGATAGTAGAATGAAGTTTTCAAAATTAAGGCTTTTGAATCTCTTTAGTTCCCTTTCAAGAGGATGTCTATATGATAGATTAATCCAACACAAACAATTGAGGACCTAGAGCGCATAAGGTCCAGCTTATACACTCTGCTGATAATTCTAAAAAAAAAATGTATGCTGTTCCTAAATGGGACAAAGGACAAAGAGGAGTAGGTCAGAGAGAAGGAGCCACTACTAAGGGAGTAGTTCTATTTTGGAAATGGGGCCCTCACACACCCTTGCGGGTGTCATGCTTCATCATCAGGCTTGCTACTCGTTAGGCTGGCGCTGCAATGCCTGATAGGCACCGTCAAGGGAGCTCTTTATCGGAGATATTTTCCCAAAGCTGTGATGTGAAGTGCAAGTTAAGGGCACTTTGTGTTGATTGAGGAAACATAGGTGTTGATGTAGTGATTAGTAACTTAAGAAAGGCTAGGCAAGTCTCAAATCAAATTTTAGTCCATGAGTATGCCTGACTTATTAAAAACGTGATTTCACCAGTGGGGACAATGATCCCTGGTTACTTATAAGGTCAACACATTTCATGCCTTCAAGTAGTCAAGATGTGATCTAGGGCAATTCTTCAAGGCTAAAATATACATGTTAATCATGGGTGCAAGACTACCAACAAATTGTCAAAATACTAAAAGTGAATTACATTAGATTCATTAAATTTGATTGTAGGACACACTATCATACCAGCGTTGACAGAATTGTAATAATAGAAGGGACTGTCATTTCCCAAACCTTATTTGGCTTTGTTATAACGTCATTAGAGTACAGATGAATACAATATTATCAACATTACAATCAAATCACATAATAGGATAATTAAAGAAGTTTGCAATAAAATAAAAACACAGGTATTATCTTACTATTTATAGAGTGTGGGAGTGTGCTTCATAGCTTACATTTTTCAGATGATTCAAACCTTTTCTGTCATGAATTGATTGAATAGCAACAGAAACTATGGAGTAACATATTTAAACATCCTCCATGCTAAATAAATATAAGAAAATGATTTTCTTTTTTTTTGTTTAAGAAATTTTTATTAAGGTTTTTCAAATACAAAACACAGGCCATAATAAAACATAACCATGAAAACTTATATTACTCAGTAACGGCTTGAAGAAGTGTTTTCTAGGAGCTACATGAAATTCACAAAAAGGTGCAAAATGTAGTGTAGACTATCCAGTTCTCCCATCACAAGGGCAGGGAAACCTTTTTTTAGTACATTCTCCCCATATCTGGAAAAGCTACCATGTGCTGCCCTAGACCCATCAAAAGTGTATCAAGATTTACCGGTGTCTAGTTATAGAACTCCAATACTGCGGCATGCCAGGACTATGATGAAAGGTCATAAAACTTGAACTGTCCGTTTTTGTTTTTCTACTGATGCTTTCTGTACCTCCCTATGATCCGATAGGAAAGACTTCAATTCCTCTGTCTGGAATGAAGCAATAGACTCTGGGTTTTCAAAAGATGAAAAGACCAATAATGACAGCACACCATTTCTATTATAGGCTAGCCAATGGATGTTCATTGCATGGTCAAAATCAATACGGTCTGTAATAATATCTGTAGTGCCAGTAATCTCAAATTTGGACCAATTTGCATGCCGGTACAAAAACACGCTTTATGAGAATACAATCCTTGAAATACAGGATACCCAATTCCTTGTAAATAATATATGTTTAACCCCTTCAGTGCGCCGCATGTTCAGCGGATGTCGCGTGCACTACCTCGGTACCCCTGTTTAGGTCCTGACGCCGAGAATTACATCAGCGCCTTGCTGCTGGTCGCGCTGGTCACGCGCGCGTCTGCTTAAGTGCAACTTTTAAAATCCCCGTTTGTGGATTTACTTTAAATTTTAATTTCTGCCTTCTCCCCTGGTCTTAACTGTGGGCTGCCCCTTACCTGCACTGTAATTTGAGGAAACATCACCGCTGTTTGGCGGGTCCGGGTTACTGGGAGGTTGTGGTTGTCAGCGCCATCTTGGCTAGGGCTAGAAGCGCGAGTGCCATCTTGGAGCGTCCAGGTCACCTGGGACGCCGAGACAACGCTATTTAAGGCAAGCTGGCTGGAAGGTGAGCCTGTTTAGGTCCTGACGCCGAGAATTACATCGGCGCCTTGCTGCTGGTCGCGCTGGTCACGCGCGCGTCTGCTTAAGTGCAACTTTTAAAATCCCCGTTTTTGGATTTACTTTAAATTTTAATTTCTGCCTTCTCCCCTGGTCTTAACTGTGGGCTGCCCCTTACCTGCACTGTAATTTGAGGAAACATCACTGCTGTCTGGCGGGTCTGGGTTACTGGGAGGTTGTGGTTGTCAGCGCCATCTTGGCTAGGGCTAGAAGCGCGAGCGCCATCTTGGAGCATCCAGGTCACCTGGGACGCCGAGACGACGCTATTTAAGGCGAGCTGGCTGGAAGGTGAGCCTGTTTAGGTCCTGACGCCGAGAATTACATCGGCGCCTTGCTGCTGGTCGCGCTGGTCACGCGCGCGTCTGCTTAAGTGCAACTTTTAAAATCCCCGTTTTTGGATTTACTTTAAATTTTAATTTCTGCCTTCTCCCCTGGTCTTAACTGTGGGCTGCCCCTTACCTGCACTGTAATTTGAGGAAACATCACCGCTGTTTGGCGGGTCCGGGTTACTGGGAGGTTGTGGTTGTCAGCGCCATCTTGGCTAGGGCTAGAAGCGCGAGCGCCATCTTGGAGCGTCCAGGTCACCTGGGACACCGAGACGACGCTATTTAAGGCGAGCTGGCTGGAAGGTGAGCCTGTTTAGGTCCTGACGCCGAGAATTACATCGGCGCCTTGCTGCTGGTTGCGCTGGTCACGCGCGCGTCTGCTTAAGTGCAACTTTTAAAATCCCAGTTTTTGGATTTACTTTAAATTTTAATTTCTGCCTTCTCCCCTGGTCTTAACTGTGGGCTGCCCCTTACCTGCACTGTAATTTGAGGAAACATCACCGCTGTTTGGCGGGTCCGGGTTACTGGGAGGTTGTGGTTGTCAGCGCCATCTTGGCTAGGGCTAGAAGCGCGAGCGCCATCTTGGAGCGTCCAGGTCACCTGGGACGCCGAGACGACGCTATTTAAAGCTCGCCTGTAGAGCGCAGCGGTGACGCGCAGCGGTAGCGCCCTCCCTGCGCCAGAGTCCTGCCCGTCTGCGCTCGTCAGCGTCTCGGAGGCGTACGAGACGGGACTCTAGGCTACGACTCATCTACAGCAGGGGCACATCTTGGCTTAAGGTATGTGTCGCTCACGACCGTCCGGGGTGTTGTCTTATAGCGCAGATGTGTTGACATCCATGCGCGTTCTTCCTTTGGGTTGTAAATGTCTATTCCCCGGAGGGCGTCTTCTGGGGAAAGGATGTCCCGCTTGTGGTTGGCGCCCTACGGTTTCGCCAATTCCTGTTTGGCCACCTCCCACCCAGAACTATCACTGTGCTCTATTGAACACCAGGTCCCTGGCTTGTCATTCGACAGATATCTGGAGTCTGCTTGCAGACTCCGATATATCATGTTTATTCCTAACTGAGACATGGTTGGGGGCAGGCTCCGAACCAGATGTTGCCTGTGCCTTGCCGTCTAATTATACCATCCTAAGGAAAGACAGGATCGGGGGTAGAGGAGGAGGAGTGGCCTTGATAGTGGACAAGGCCTTGGGTTGTTCCTCTTTTCCTGTCGAGAACATCGCAGGATGTGAAGCTTTAGGCTTTACACTCAGTCTCTCGTCTTCTCAGACGTGCACAGGGATTCTTATATATAGACCACCTGGTCCGATTGGTACTTTTATTGAAGACTTGCAGGCAGCTCTCTCCGTACCCTGCATGCGTTCTGCACATTGTATGTTGTTGAGTGACCTAAACTTACATATGGACTCTATATCCGACGCTAATGCGTCAAAGCTGCGGGATATAACTGCACTGCTGGGGCTTGCCCCTTTTATTGATAGCCCTACCCACGTCAAAGGACACACGCTAGATTTAATTTTTTCTACGGCACCGATTGAAGTGTCCTCGTCGCTTCCAGTCCTTTGGTCTGACCATTTTTTAATAAAGTTTGTTATTTCATATGAGACTAGGCCCAGGCAAAGAACACAGAAGGAGGTGACTCGTCAATCCAGAGCATTTCATTTAGTGACAGCAGATATGCTATCGGCTGCTCTCTGTCAACACCCATGCAAACTGACAGGGAACTTAGATACCAATCTGATTTTGGTTCAGGAATGGCTGCAAACTAGATTCGTGGAGCTAGCCCCAGTGAAGCTAGCGAGAACTGCTCCCTGTCACGATTCTGCTCCTTGGTTTACTTCCACACTACGTATAATGCGCCAAGATTGCAAAAAGGCGGATCGACTCTGGCGTCGTAAATACGATCCAGTGGAGAAAATAAAGTATCGTGATGCCATAAAACATTACCATAAAAATATTGCTGAAGCCAAAAAGGAATATCTTGAGCATAGGATAGACCGAGCGGATAATACGAGTAGGGAACTCTTTAGAATTGTCAAGGAGTTTGTGGACCCTGCTGTAGGAGCTCTCTCACACTCTCACACTGAAGGGTGGATTAGACAGCTTGCTGACTTTTTTGTCACAAAGATTAAAACTATTCAGGATTCCTTTCCTCCGGTGGACTCCTTCGGGGCAGCTGATGTTCTCGCCTACAACGGGCAGGTACCATCTTTAGAGGCAGAACTTGAGCCCACACTATCGGTCTTCCCGCAGCTGTCTTGTGCAACATCCCTGGAGCTACTGTCCCGGCTTCAATCCGGCTCACCCCTGGACGCATATCCAGCAAGGTGTCTGGGCAGGGTGGCTCCGGCAGTAAACAGCTTGCTGAACCCCCTGCTCAACTTGTCTCTGAGCTCCGGAGTGGTGCCTTGGGATTGGAAACACGCACTTATTCTGCCGCTGATCAAAAAGCCTCAGTTAGATCCTTTGCTGCTGGCTAACTATAGACCGATCTCCCTCCTCCCTGCTCTGGTGAAGGTGGTTGAGAAGCATGTTCAACACACACTTACCACCTTTATTGAGAATAACAACATTCTCCATGACTCTCAATCTGGTTTCCGTGCGAATTATAGCACGGAGACGGCCCTCGTGGAGGTGACCGACGCCATCAGGGAGACGCTCGATCTAGGGGGTAAGGCTATGTTAGTCTTGTTGGACTTGTCGGCGGCTTTTTGACACCGTCCCTCATGCTGGTCTCCTTTTAAGACTCAGGGAGATTGGTCTGCGGGGGACGGTGTTGGATTGCTTTCAATCCTTTTTATCGGGCCGCCGACAGGTGATCTGGGCTCCTCCGTTCTCCGCTGAAATGCCATCGCTAGAGGTTGGGGTTCCACAAGGGTCCATTCTGAGCCCCACCATATTTAATATCTATATGGCCCCTCTGGCGGTGGTAGCGGAGGCTTATGGGGCCCGGGTCATCTCATACGCTGATGACACCCAGCTTCTGTTCACATGCAGCAAAGGAGAGGCTTTTGACGGCGACAGGATTAAAGACTGTCTGAGTGCAGTCTTTGCGTGGTTTCAGCGGCACAGCCTGAAATGCAACTCGGATAAGTCTGAGCTGCTTTTCTTTGGCTGTGCCCCTGACCCGGGCTGGAAGTCCTGGTGGCCCCAGGATATGTTCCCCCTGAGAAATCATCTTCCCAAGTGAAAAATCTGGGAGTGGTGTTTGATGATGATCTCTCCTTCCGCCCCCACATTATGGGGATATCCGGGAAATGTTTTGGCATCCTCAAGATGTTGAGGAAGTTTCTTCCTTTGCTCTCCCTACAATACCGGAAGACAGTAGTCCAGGCGCTAGTGGGATCTAGGTTAGATTACGCTAATGCGCTTTTTGCGGGTCTGCCTAGGTATCTCCTGGCCAGACTGCAAATTGTCCAAAATTCGGCGGCCAGAGCCATCTTCGGCCTGCCTAGGAGAGCCAGCGCCCAACTGCTTCTGAATAGGTTGCATTGGTTGCCTATTTCTAAAAGAATCAGGTTTAAAATTCTTACGCTGGCCTTCAAAGCCCTTCATTCTATCGGTCCTAATTATATTAGAAAGCGGATCGCTTTCTATGTGCCGCGGAGGGTGTTGCGATCTGCCGATTTGGCTAAATTGGAGGTGCCCACGGCCAAACCTGTCCGGATGGGAGAACGGTCCTTTCAATTTGTGGCAGCTCGCTGTTGGAACGAGCTCCCTCTCTCCCTACGCAAAGCCAAGAGTCTCCTGGCTTTTAGGAAAGAGCTGAAGACCATGCTCTTTTCCGCGTAATCACGGTGACTGTGGTGCTGCTGCCTTTGTGTTTTCAGGTTTCAGGTCTCTTTGCCAAAGCGCCGGGACACCCCTTTGGGTAGCCGTGCACTCTAAAAGTACGGCCTTAACATAACATAACATAACATAGTGCTGCGCACGTCTGCTGAACGTTCCGGCCCCACCCGCACAATAGAACGTTCCGCACCAGCGCGAAGCATTTGGCGCAGCGGAGGGGTTAAACAGACATATTTGTTTTCTTGCCTTTGAAGAACAGCTGTATTGGAATTTCCCATATTCCTGCCCCATGTGTAGTAAGTAGCATTGAGGTACTTCATTTTATAAATAGTAAGCATTTTGTTAATGGGCTTATTGCCTAACCTTGTGGCGAATCAAAGTACAACTTTGTTTAGTGTGAGAAACTGTAGGTGCCTAACATTCCTCAGGTGTCTCCAGCTACCCCATATTTTGAATGGGATGCCCAAGTTTGACAAGGAGCAAGTCCCTAAATGTGCTCTCCATTCATAGTATGATTGTTGGTGCTAGTTGTCCCCTGTTCGCAAATTATAGCAACAATTTGCTTTGATTAATTTTCATATCCCTCTCTTCCTTAAAAATATTAAATAAATCATTTAAATGTTCTAATCTGTTAGCGGTTCTGGACAACTGGACTGCATCGTCGGTATACAGCAATATGGGGACATACTGTGCTCTACTTTCAGGTCTCTCTGAGCTGCTGATCTGAGTAATTCAACTTTGTCAATAATATGCAATGAGAAAAGAAAGGGGGTAAGGATGCATCCTTGCCTTATCCCTCTCTTTATCTTGAACGGCCTAGTACACATCCTGTGATTCTGGGCAAATCACTTAATCTCCCGTGCCTGAATGTGTAATGTAAATACGGTGCTCATGTAAAGCGCTCCAATACCTTCGGGTAAAGTTCGCGCTATATAAATTTTTTTAAATAAAATTAGTTTCATAACCGACTGTGGCAGTAGCCTTCTCATACATCCATGCCAGCATTTAGAGTATTTCCATGGAGCACCAAGCAGTTTCATAATTTCCCATAGTTTGCCATGGTTAACAAGATTGATGGCACTGCTAAAGTCCATAAAACAAAAGTGTAGATGACCTACATTTGCATTTAGTATATTTACCAATAAGCAAGTTTAAATTGGTTCACTGTTCCACTGTACCCCTACTCCTCCTGAACTCATTGTGCACATCAATAAGGAACAAACTATTTTCTGTCCACAATTCTCAATTCTCCAATAGAGCCCTTCTCAACAAATGTACTGGGGAGTCAAAGAGGGACATGGGTCAGTAGCATTTGGGGTCACTCCTGCTGCCTTTTTGAATGATTGGGACAGTAACAGATTCTGTCCATGTTAAAGGTAGATCCCTAATACTGGCAGCATTTAACACTACTTTCAAAATCAGTGCCCATAAATCATGTGTGTATCTGCTGGTACTCCACCTGGTACTGGGGCTTTCCCCCACTACTGGTCCAAAGTAAATGTTAGTGCATCAGAAGGAGGCAATAGTAAGACTATATCCATATCTTCACTGGGTACAGAGTTACAAGAAGAGTTAAATATTGCTCCATGATGAATAACCCAATGATCCTCTGTTATTACACAATCAAAATGAAGCAATGTATTTCCGATAGAAAAAAACACATTTAAGACTTTCTAAAATAAAATATTGTCATTTGTATTACTGGCTTGCAACAACATATCCCAGGCCTCAGTCTGGATTTCTATTTACGTTTTAGCTAACTCTAGTTTATATCATGTCCTATACCACTGCACCATTATTTTATCCGTAGGTTCCTTATGCTGTGAGTCTTTCAGTTTTTTAAGAGCACTCATACATTAGCAATCAAACCACCCTTTGGTTTTTACTTTACACACACATAGGGGTCGATTCCAATCCGGTAAAATTACCGTCCGTACGATTCGCATCCGGAGCCCACTCCGTACGACTCGTACGCATGCCGTACGACCCGACAAGTACGATCCAGACCGGGGTATCAGGACGCGATTCGTACGGTCCGCGTCAGGTAAGGTCGATTCGTACGGAAAAGCACACAATCATATACACACCATACTGTCCGTACACCCCATGATCGCGGGGGTACGGTCCGTACCCCTGCGATCGCAGGGCGTACGCACCGTACACCCAGCATACATGGGGTACGGTGCATACACCCAGCGAACATGGGGTACGGTGCGTATACCCCATGATCGCAGTGGTACGTACCGTACCCCTTCGATCATGGGGGTACGCACCGTACCCGGGGAGGCCGTTCCGAACCTGTTTCGGCGCGAACTCTGCTTTTACAGCTGTTTTCAGCTCCCGTTAAAAAAAGGGTTGTACAGTGCGTACCCGAAACATATCGTACTTGCTGGGTCATAAAAATAAGCCGCGAGCCGTACAGATGTCGCGTACAGCGGGTTCTGACAGAGACTCGTAGGGGGATTTGAGTCCAGCTCCTGGTACGAATCGTACTTCGTCGTACGTACGGGGGACGTTGCAGGGTACGATTCGTATGGGAAAAACGCTCCGAACAGCTATTCGGAGCGCTTTTCACCGGATTGGAATCGACCCCTCACTGATTTGGTAATCATACTACTAAAAGATATCAATATGGCTTCAAAAGCTTTTATGACAGGCCCTGGATCAGGATAATCTTCTAGTAACAGCTCAATATTTTGTCTGTTCTCTTTTAATACTGCTGCTGTAAGAGTGATAGCAATGCCCTCTACTCATTCTATTCTTATCCCATTAGATATACTCGCTGTTATATTTACCAATCGTTTGGGGATGATTCTTGTTGCATATACAAACACAAAGTTAATAGCAATGGATCATGGTCAGTCAGAAAGTGAAGCCTAACATTAAAATGAATAGATTTTATGATACCAAAATAAAATCTATAACACGTATAGCACCTCTGTTAGTGAAGGTTAGAACTAAAACTGCAACATTATCATAAATGTCATGTACAAATCCAAATTATAATTAGCTAATAAGATATTCAGTACTTTTCTATAATCCTTGTGCAAAAAAGTGAAGTTGTTCCTCTCCCTGAGTATCTCCAAAACCACATATATCCTGGATGAAGAAGGCAGCTTGCAATATTAAAATTCCAAGCCCCCAAAAAACGTGTTTCTTTGCCACATGAAGAAAGAACTTGATCTAGGTTCTTTGCCAGATTAATACCCACCTTGGTATGTTTTATTTTACAAAATTATCATAACGGAATCTGGATTATTTTCAAATACCAATAACACAAAGTTAAAAAAGGGGAACCTGTAAATGTCTTCCAAATATTAACAGGCAATAACATTAAAATAAAAAGTTCCCCACCCCACCTTTCACCCTCCATATGGCTGAAGCAATGACTTTGTCGCAACAGACTAAAACCCCTAAAGTTCCATTTTTTTCCACAGCCCAGGTGTCTTGAAGGCAAACAATTTGATGATTGCAAACAAAGCTATGCCAGGCACTACACTCACTTTTATTAGCAACACCAGCAATATTCCATATTGTAAAGGTCAAATTAGTAGTGACCTTTTTTTTTACTTCTATGTGCCATAATGGACTCAAGGACAAAGGAATCCTCATCTATAATAACATGAGAATCATGGTTCAACTTAATCAACTGCCATTTTCCTTCTTTTCGTAAGTCAATCAAGTGTGTTTATGGCCTTTAATGGCGCAAACCTGTTAAAATATTCAGACGCTCAGAACATTTGAGACTACAGTAAGCAGGGCAATTGTCAAATATCTATCCTGAAATTTCAAAATTGATGTACTTCACTTCTCTCCGTCAGCATATTCAGGTTTATGAAAGTAGCCCAAGGGCACTTGTACAATTCTCCCCAATATTGCTACATTCATGTTATCATATAATCTTTTTAAAAGGGACCTAAAAAAATTTGGATAACAAAAGTTTATCACAATACAATCTACCACAGAGTATTTCATCGGCCTCCCTAACCAGGAAACCCTCCTGATCAATATCATTTCCTTATTGAGGAGATGAACTTGTCCTAACCTTCAAGACAAAGCAAAACCAAAGGGGGTGATGTACGGAGTGTTGAACATTGCACTCACCCCCAGTCAAATGTTCTGGGTTTAATCCATCATCATTCTTTTAGCTCACTCCGCCACCCCAATTCAGACATGGCCATATGCAAATCAGTCTGACCCTGTGCTCATGAGAACAGTCCAGCCTGAAAAGCCAAGCCATGTCTTCCCTGGACCAGAACAAACATCCTGGGACCAGGTTCTGGCTAATCAGCCATCATCAGCCAGACTAGCTTGAATCCAGTTGCAAAGTGAGCAAGGGACCCATGTCTGGGCATACCCTGCCAACTTAGGGTGAACAAAGCAATAAAAATACCAAAGGGGGTGATGGATGGAGTGTTAAACATTGCAAGCACTCACCCCCAGTCAACTTATCCAGGTTTAATCTATCATCATTCTTTAGCTCACTCTGCCACCCCAATTCAGACATGGCCACATGCAAATCAGTCTGACCCTGTGCCTCATGGGAACAGTCCAGCCCGAATGCCAATCCATGTCTTCCCTGGACCAGAAACAAGCATCCTGCGTCCGGTTTCTGGCTAATCAGCCGTCATTAGCCAGGCTAGCTTGAATCCAGTGGCAACGTGAGCAAGGGACCAACGTCTGGGCATATCCTGCCAACTTAGGGCTAATAAAGCAAAACCAAAGGGGATGATGGACGGAGGTTGGGCTGTTCCCATGAGGCACAGGGTCAAGACTGATTTGCCTATGGCTGTGTCTGAACTGGGGTGGCAAAGTGAGCTAATGAACGATGATGGATTCAACCCAGATCTGTGACTGGGGATGAGTTTTTGCAATGTTCAGCACTCCGTCTATTATCTCCTTGTGTGTGCTAACCTTCAAGACAACCAGTGTACGACTTTATTTCTTAACTCATCCCAATTCACATTAGTTTTGGGGGAGAGTCGGGCACCCTTAGGAATTATTGCATATGGCGTACAATCAGGTAGAAGTTATAACATTTCAGTTACTCCACAAAATCATGATCAGGTATTCTCACTAAAGGAGTGATTGAAGGGGAGCAGTCTGACCTTTCATACCCACAGCCACTTCCTTTTTTCCCAGATGGCTTCGTTGACAATGTATTTCCTCCTTTCTCCTTAGATTAAAATCTATTTGGGATAGAGGGATCTTCATGCTGATCACCAGTCACCATATCCTTTTTTTTGTTTTCCCCAAAGGGAGACTCATCCCTTTTCAGTTTACAAGGACAATTGTCCTCAACTTTCCTTCTATTCCTTTCTTGGTTAGAGTTCCTTTGGCATAGTTTCAGTCAGTTTACCGATTCCTTCAAATAACGCAGTCCCAATTGAGTTTAATTGCTTGGTTACTTCCAGTATCGAGTGCTAGAATTGGGGTCCCTAGTTAACAGTCAGTATGCACCCTGTCCAAGAAGTTGAAATTGAAGTTAAGAGTCTTGTAAAGCGCTCGATCACCATGCGGTTTCTTGGCGCTAAGGACACAGACCCGGAGAAGTTTGAAAGAGTCAACTAAGGTGAAAAGTAGGGACTCTCAGTTTAGTCAGGGTAAGTAAGATACACAGCTAAGATAACCCCTGCTCCCTTAAAAGCTTGTCAAAGAGCAGTCAGGCTTATCCAAGAGGCAATGTGTAGATTATTTGTATACACACACATACAGCAACACAGTGCAAACATTACAAAAGGACTCCATACTAGTTTAGAAAAATAGTCAATGTTTATTTATCTGAGTAAAATGAGACCAAATCGATAACCATCTAACATACACAAGTCAATATATTACTTTTAAAAGGTTCAATATGTCTTAATCCATAGAAATGAATGGCTACAGTGTTTTAGCACAAAGTACCTGAGATGCGCTCAAAGACAAAGATGATACAGGCCGCAGGGGAGGTGAGACACCAGAAAACACAGTGAATCTTCAGTTCCTTACTACACAGAGGAGTTGATGCGTGGATTTTTTACTGAGGAGAAGGTGATGCATCGATTCCTTACTGGCAGACGAGGTGATGCGTTGGTTCCTTCCTGCTAGGCAGGGTAGGTAATGTGTTGATTCCTTGCTGACATAGTATATGATGCATTGATTCCTTACTGGTAGGGGAGGTGATTCTGTGAGGTACAGACACACAGCCTCGGTTCCTTACTGTGGCGCAGTGTTGATGAAGAATCAGCGGTTTGGAACAATGCGTCGAAAATCTGGACATGCTGCGTCAATTTGGCAGAAGCGAAGCAGGTGCTGAGTCTTTTCCACGGCAGGAAACAGGTGATGCATCGGAGCAGGTGCCATGGAAGTCGGTGACACAGGGCTCAGGACTAATGCTTTGGCACTTTTTCGGGTGCACTGTGATGGCAAGCTGGGGCATGCGGTGAAGTGGTGGGCATTGCAGCAATCAGGAACCATGCTTCGGGGCAAGCAGCAGCAATGCATCGATCTTGGGACATTGTGCATTGATAAAGCATGCGCTGAGAGATGATGCATGGATTTTCCTATTAGATCACTAGATTCTACTTACAAGTGCCCTGCAACTGGATTTACACCACTTGGTAACTCAGGACTCTCAGCATAAGAGCCCAAGCACTGGAAGGTGCAGTTTTTGTTGGCCCCCAAGATGTTTTAACAGGAGGCAAGCTCAACTTGAACCTTTGAAGAACCTTGAAAAGCAGCAAACAGAAATCAAAGTCCAGTCCTTTCATTCCAAGGACAGAAGCAGCAGGCCAACATAGCAAAACAAAGTGGCAGTACCTCCTGATAGCTTCTCCAGCTCTTTTTCCTGGCAAAATGTCCTCTGTCCACAAGTGTTCTGAAGTTATGGTGTTAAAGGTCCAGTATTCATACCAGTTTCTGCCTTTGAAGTAGGGAAACTTCAAAGGAAAATCTCTGTAGTGAACAAGACCCTGCCTTTCCCTGCCCTGGCCCCAGACACACTACAAGGGGGTGGGGCAGCTTCGTGTGAGGACAGGCACAGCCCTATTTAGGTGTCAGCGACAATTCCTCCCACCACTCTAGCTCAGGAAGGCCCATCAGCCTGGTATGGACCATCAGGATACGCAAGGAACCCCTCAGCTCCCTTTTTGTGACTGTCTAGAGTGAATGCACAAGAGCCCAACTATCGACCAAACCAGACATGGATTGCACAGACAGGCAGAGGCACTGAATGGTTGAGCAAGACAATGTTCTCTTTCTTAAAGTCGTTGGTTTAAGTCGTGCACTGCCTTTGTAATTCCTTTCTACTACTTTTCTGTGTGCCTGGGACTCACTTCCCACCGGAAGTGTGGATACAAATGTTTGGGTTGCAGCTCTACTGCATATAGGGCTGTCTCCCTGGGCACTAGTTCTGATGCTGTTTTAAGCCTGCTTAATTTTCGTGAACAAAAGATTCTTCTCTGATGTTCTTTGAAATTTCAATTATATTTTTATTGCTCAATTATTAGATGTTGTAATCACATCCAATGTTTTTTCATTCTTCAATTGTTAATCATTGTTATCCATAATGTGCATAGCGATTATGCCCACATTTGCAATTATGCCCAATGCATTTCGGCGTTCACCGCCTTCATCAGGGGATAATCTAATAAACACTATATACATACATTTCATGTACTACATGAGTACATCCACAATTACATACCTATCTCATAAAAATTATTGTGTCTTTACATCAATTATTAATCCACGTGCTCTGTGTCTGTTTTCATTAATACTCATATTGACATGAATGGTGATGTTTATGCGTTATGCCAAAACGTGGGTACTATCGTTCTCTTCGTACATCAGCCTTTTTAAGTGTCTTTCAGCTAGATTCATGAACGAAAAATCGGCTCGCAAAGGGCCAGATTCTCAGAATCTGGCCCTTTGCGAGCGCAATTTTTGCATTTGGGATTCATCATCCCAAATGCAAAAATCGCTATTTGTGAAATCGCATATTTGCGAGGAATTGCATTTAAGGAATCTCTATTTGAGATTCCTTAAATACAATTCATTAACCATTTTTAAATTGCGAATTCGTAATTTTTGGCCGCTATTTACCACGAAGTCTGACTTCCTGTAGGCCCATAGGAATGAATGGGAAGTTATTCCTTATTTGCGATTAGCAATTTGCTAATCGCAAATAAGGATGATGTAGGAATCGCAATATTTTGTGCATGAATCCCGTTTTGCAAGTCCTTAATAGCGATTCCTTAATAATCGCTATTAAGTACTCGCAAAACGGGTCTATGATGAATCTAGCTGTATATTCCTCTAACCTCCTACGTGAACTCGGTGATGTGTTCTAGCTACTCGCGCGCTGACTGCATGCTTTTCAGCGTCCCTCTCTATTTACTCTCTCAATATGCAGATGTTGAACGTTAACCATTCTTAACGATCATTCTCGGCATTACATGACTCGTATTGCCTCTAGTGTACTTATTTATTATCCGCTTTACACGCTTTAAACCGGTACCTGCCTCGCTCCTGGCTGCTGACCTCTCCGTAAATTGAACGGCTCTCTGTCTTGCTGGCTCCGCGTTCAATGTGCTCTTCTCTATCGCATAACTATATCCGGATTTTTTACGCGCATGCGTGTTGCTGTCTTACATTTCTTAAAGGGACCTCATCTTATTGAATGGAAATCTTTATTGGTGTGCGTTGGTGGAATGGTGGTATCTTTGGTTAAAGAAGACCCTGTGAAGCATGATATACTTAATCTGCATGGCGTGTTTAACTTGCTGTCCTGCTAATGCTACTAGTGTTTAAAATGTCACCTCGCATGACCATGACCTTGCTTATAATAATCTGATCAAATTAAGCTATTAAAGTGAATTTCTACAAAGCGTTCTTCACAGATAACACTGAAATTCGACTCTTTCATTTAACCCATTTGGTTTCAATGAGTTTAAATGATATATCCAGTAATTTTCTCTCCTGAGCATGTTCTTTTTATTGTCCATTCCTTCTCTCCTTTCTACGACTTCCAATATACATGCCTTCAATTGTGAATCGCAAAAAAGTGTTTAGAGACTCGCTGTTTGTCAGGGGTGTTGACTTCCAAATAGCGAGTCTCTAACTCATGTACTAATGTTTTGCAAACGCAATTGCGGTCGCAAAACACTTGCAATTACCACCTACTTCAAGTAGGTGTTAATGCATTCACAAATAGGAAGGGGTTTCCAGGTGTCGTGTTTTGGCAGCTCCTGAGTTAGCGTTTAGCACAGCTACACGGTCTTTTCTGTTAACTTGACCAAAACGAACGGGGGCCATTTTGAATCCCTCTGACTTCCGTTTCCTATGAACACGCTGCCTCGTGGTCAGTGTGCCCTTTTGTCCTTTCTCGATACCCATGGTCACTAGTCTGCTCGGCAACAGGCTATTTTTAGTACTGGTCAAGCGCACATGCGCATTACGCACCAATTGGTCACTCTTCAGGAATGTTCATGCTAACTGACCAGTGCTGTCGAAACTCCTCCCACGTGTTGGCTGTGTTCCAAAAATGACCTTATATGTACCTAAAATGTGTAAACTTGTAACCGCCTATCTTTTTATTGCTATTAAACCATATAAAAGAGGTCGCGCACCGATGTTCGGTGTGCTACTTCTTACATTACCGAAGGGTGCTGTAGGAATGTATCACCACCCCATGGGGTCTTAATAAACTTGTCTTTTACCTTTTCCAGTGTCCGTGCCAACTTCTATACTAAGGTGTTCGAGAGTTTAGCAGAGTATGTAGGCCTGATTTGAACCCAACACCACAATTGGCGACCACGAAGGGACTCATCGGCGACTCGGAGGCCCGAAGGAGAGGTCGTGACGAAGGTTAGGAAACTCGCCATGGACGCGATCGCTGCCATTGAGTGACCCGAGTCTCGGCACCCACGGTGTGTTTTCCCTTCCTTCCGATCTGACCTTCCAGGTGGCGCCGGTCTTCGACTGAGATTCTGATCTTGGATTGTCGTGATGTGCCGTTTTGGCTGATTTGACCACAGAATTTGGCAGTTGGACGTTGGACGTTTGCAAATATTTGGTAAGCTTTTGAGCGGTGAGGTAGTCTACTGACACTTACTGTGGCTTTTTGAACCTTTGAATTTGAATTTGAATTTGTTAGCTAACGTTTTGAATCTTTGAATTTGAATTTGAATATGTGAAGTGCACCTCACATAGGCAGGCATGTAGGGATATTTCTCTGATTTATTTGATTTGAACAGTGCACCGTGTTAGGTGGCATTTTTGTAGTATCACGTTTTCGTGGTACTTTTTGAAACATGCCTGTTTTTAGCACACTCCGTAGGATGTGCTGTTCTGAAAATGGTACCAATTATCGATTAAGTGAAAAACAGCCGGCTCCCCCAGAGGGGACTCCAAATCGTGAAATGTATATTAAATTCGGTATTCCACCTATAATGTATAGTACATTATGGCATAAGTATACTAAGACTGATTGTGAATTACAGTGGCCACTATATGGGTCGTTTGACCTTCGAAAGGTACAGTATGTAGAGCAGTGTTTGTTTCAGCGAAGGTCTAGACAAGATATGTTTGATTGTGTGCGTATGTGGGAGAAGGAGGTGCGTGAACGAGTGAAGCGTGAGGAAGCCTTGGCGGAGAAAGTGCAGCGGAAGGCTGCACATGACAAAGCTTTACAGCTACAGGAGAAGGAATTACAGGAAAAGAAGGAGAGGGAGAGACGAGAACGTAATTTACAGGTTAATGGTCAATTCCCTATCAGGCGTCCTCTCTATCCAGTCCTTACTAATGAAACGGATGATTTTTCATTACTAGATCGTTGTCCGCCTCCGTACGTCGTACCTACGGCTCCGAACGAGGACTCGGACGAGGATAGTGATCGAACACAGCGTACCAGGTTATATACGGAACGAGCTGCGGAATTGCGCTCAATTGCGCGAAAGCTAAATAATAATACTGTTACTGTTTCTGATGTTACTAAACAAATGGAACAGTGGTCTGATAAGGAACGACTGTATTTTTTAGATCATTTTGGAGATGAAGTTGTTGAGCGGTATAGAAAATATTCTCTCGAGTTAGAACCTAAGGAGATATCCAAGGATCGTGAGAATTTTCGTAAAGGTCTTTTTGTTCTTTCAGATGCGGACGACTTCTTCAAGCGTTTGCTTGACCTGCGTAATGAGACGACACGGCTACGGGAGTTGGAAAAGTCGAAGAATTCGTCTACGTCCGGAGCGACGGGGATATCCAAAGAATGCCCTATCTTTCAAACAGATAAGATCGCTGCGATTAATGTTAGACCTATGCGAGAAGCTGCGCCTTTATATGTCCCTCATAAAGGGGATGGCACAGATGATGATAAAAGCTCCAAAGACGCGAAAGGGTATTTTGTATATAATTGGGTTTATACGCCTTGGAATAGAGCAGATGTTATGGCGCTTAAGAATGCTTTACCTGATCCCCGTAAAAACCCTGCGGCTTTTTATGAAAATGTTGAAAGTGCAATTTCTTCATGTATCATGACGTTAGTTGATATTGATCTATTTTTCGGGTTGATATTGCCCCCTGATATGTGGAGAGTAATTCGTAGGTTTGATGACCAGACGACTCTCGGGGCCACTTGGAAAGATCTTGTTCAGGCTGATTTAGATAGAGAACCAGCATGTAAGCCGTGTCAATTAATATTAGACCTTCCAGGTGCCATACTAACAAAACTAAAGACTCTTGCTCCCGCTAAAAAGATTGATTGGAATATATTAGCCTCTTGTAAGCAGAAAGCGGATGAATCAGTTTCCGATTTTTTCTCTCGCTTCGAGGAAGCGTTCCATGATTACAGTGGTCAATTATTGACAGAAGATACTGGCAGGCATCTATTCGTTGATAAGTATGTAGCTAATCTCCTACCGGAGATTGCGAAACGATTAAAAGCGAGTGAAAGTTCATGGACCACAGCAACCCCTGCTTCTTTATTGACTATGGCTCAATATTATGAAAGACAGGAATTGGAGGCGAAAGAAAGTAGTGAAAAGAAGGCGAAGGAATTGAAAACGAAGGTAATGTTAGCTCAGGTTCAGGCTACGAGAGGGAACAATAGAGGGGGGCGAGGATCGTACAGTAATGCTCCTCCCCCTCGTTCTGACATTTCTGTGAATCAATGTGCATACTGCAAACAGTTTGGGCATTGGATTGCAGACTGTCCGGTGTTTCGAGAGCAGCGTAATTTGAGGGGACGAGGAAGTGGGAGATCTAGGAATTATTATGGAGGGTCAAGAGGAGGTTATGGCACGAACGATCGTGGAGGATATGGAGCAAGGGGTCGTGGTCAGTCAGATTATAATACGTTTGATAACCGCAATCAATATCAGATAAATGAGGGTGATCCTGCTGAACCACGGGATGAGCATTACGCATAGGATTGCGTAGGATGGGGTGTGGAATCGGTTGAGGTACCAGTTGATCAGAGGGGTCCATACATAGAAGCACATGTTTTGGGTTCTACTGATCAATTTCTGGTCGATACAGGAGCTACTCGTAGCGCTTTGTCCAAATACTTGGTTCCAAGGGCTCCCCTGTCTGGCGAGGTAATTACAGCAATAGGGTTCGATGGAACACCTACTTCTAGCCCACTGTCTCAACCAGTTGCATTTCATGTTGATAAATTTGCTGCCCCTTGTCCCTTTTTGTTGTCTCCAAATACACCCGATAATATTATTGGACTCGATATGTTAAAACACTTTCGAGCTACTATTCGCTGTGCCCCAGAAGGAGTGCGAGTTGTGCTGAATGAGAATTACCCAGACTTTGAGCGAGTGTGTTTTCTCCATGAATCTGAAGTATTGGCCTCCTTACCAAAAACATTGTGGGCCACTTCTGACACGGATGTAGGACGAATGATAATTCCCCCAGTGCGTATTACTGTAAAGGAGGGAGTATCTCTGCCACGTGTCCCGCAATATAAGATTTCTAGAGAAGGTGAACTTGCTTTAATACACATTGTAAATGATTTGATTTCGGCAGGAGTAGTCGAGGAAGTTCCTTACAATGTTTGCAATAGTCCAATTTTACCGATCCTTAAGAGAGATACAGATACTAAAGTTTACCGTTTCATTATTGATTTGAGGGAAATAAACAAGATAGTAGTGCCTCAGTATCCAGTGGTATCTGACATCACCACATTGCTTACGCTGGTTCCACCGACGGCGACTACTTTTACAGTCATTGATTTGAAGAACGCCTTCTTTTCAATCCCTGTACATCCTGACAGTCGATATCTATTCGGCTTTACATTAAATAATAAATCGTACAGATTCTGTCGAATTCCTCAAGGCTATACTGAAAGTCCTAGCATTTATAGTCAGGCATTAAAAAGGCAGCTTGATTCCTTTGACTTACAAGAGGGAGTGGTTCTCATTCAATATGTAGACGATATCTTACTTGCTGCAGACACGCCAGAACAATGTGAGAAGAGTACCTTTTCCTTGCTTTCCTTCCTGGCCAAACATAATCATAAAGTTTCGAAGAAAAAGCTGCAATATTGTAGACCAAAGGTGACCTACCTCGGTCATCTTTTGTCTAAGGAGGGCCGTGCGTTGACACCAGATCGAATTCAAGCAATATTAGATACCCCAGTTCCTCGCACTCAGAAAGATGTTCGCGCCTTTATAGGTTTGACGTCTTTTTGTAGGCAATGGATATTGGGTTTTTCACATATCGTTAAACCATTGTTAGCATTGTTGTCTAAAGATACACCGATTCCCATTGAATGGACGGATGAATGTCAGAATGCTTTTGAACAATTGAGACAAGCTCTTTGTTCTGCACCAGTGTTAGGTACACCTGATTACACGAAGATTTTTACATTATATGTACACGAGAAAGATGGGTGGGCATTGTCAATGTTAGTGCAGACACACGGAGACAAACAGAGACCTTGTGCATACTTCTCGGCGGTACTCGACCCTGTGGCTCGAGGATTGCCTGGATGTTTTCGAGCAGTTGCAGCAACAGCAGTAGCGATACGACAAAGTGAGGGAATAGTTTTGTCACACAAATTGTTGGTGCTAGTTCCCCATGCAGTAGATGCGTTACTGAATCAAACGAAAACACAGCATCTAACTAGTGCCCGTCTGACAGGATATGAGCTAACGTTGTTGGCGCCGCACATCACACTAAAACGATGTGCAACACTAAATCCTGCTACTTTATTGCCGGATCCTGTTGCTGAGACCCAGAAGGAAGAACAACATGATTGTGTTTTTCTGACTGAGGAACAGACAAAGGGTCGTATCGATTTACAGGATGCGCCATTTCCAGATGTAGATGGGGAACTGTGGGTTGACGGGTCATGTGTGAGGTTACCAGATGGTACGACTTCCGCAGCCTATGCGATCACGACACTTAAGACTGTGGTAGAAGCAGCACGGATACCCCAAAAATCAGCTCAAGCGGCTGAGTTGATAGCCTTAACGAAGGCATGTGAGTTAAGTGCTGGATTATGTGTGAACATTTACACGGATAGTCGTTACGCTTTTGGAGTAGTGCATGATTTTGGCCTACTTTGGAAGGAACGAGGATTCCTGACTTCATACGGAGTACACATCATGCATGGAGAGTTGGTGCGCGATCTCCTGAATGCACTGTTATGCCCAAAGAAAGTTGCAATAGTCAAGTGCAGTGCACATAAAAAGGTGACGGACAAAATAGGGCAAGGCAATGCTTTTGCTGATCGCATTGCGAGAGAGACCGCTATGCTGCAAAATAATTTCCCCATGTATGTGGTGAAGTCACAAGCTGAGCGGTGGCATGATGCTAGAGAAGAAATACTAGATATACAGAAGTCAGCATCAGAGGCAGAACTTGCGAAATGGGCCACTGAAGGAGTATTGGATGATGAGGGTTGCTGGCGTAGTAAAGATATGGAGAGATGGAAACTACCTATGGCCTATTTACAAACAATGGTGCAAATGACACATGGACTGGCACACATTGGAGCTCTCGCAATTACTAAATTGCTTACACGAGTTTGGGAAAATGCTGATATTGCTAGCACGGCTAAGAGAGTAGTGCAGACCTGTCTGATATGTTTGCAGCACAATCCTGGACAAGGGACTCATACTCCTAAAGGTGGGTTTGTTCCACCTACTGCACCATTCGAAGTACTACAAATGGATTACATCCAGCTGGAACGCTGTAATAATCTCAAGTATGTCCTAGTAGTGGTGTGTGCCTTCAGCAAATGGATTGAGGCTTACCCTACGAAAGACAATACAGCATTGACAACAGCTAAGGTGCTACTCAAGGAGTACTTCCCGCGCTATGGTGTTTGTAAACTTATGTGGAGTGATAATGGCCCTCATTTCATTGGAAAAGTAGTGGAATATGTCCTGAAAGGATTGGGAATCAAACAACGATTCCATGCTGTCTTTCATCCGCAATCAGCAGGTTTAGTAGAACGATACAATGCAACTCTGAAGCTGAAGCTAGCAAAGATAGTGGCATCTACATCTCTGAAATGGCCGGACGCTTTGCCTCTGGCATTGCTGTCCATTCGATCAGTGCCCCATTCTTGGTCTGGCCTCACACCCTATGAAGTAGTGTTTGGAAGGCCTATGAATATCTGGGGAGTTCCAAAACCTCGTTTGATACATGATATGCCTTGTATAATGATGAACGATTATCTGGCACGATTAACAAATGATTTGCTTTCTATTCATCAACAGGTTCGAGAGGCGCTCCCTGATAACTCCGCTGGTGAGGCTCACGATCTCCGTCCTGGGGACCACGTGATGGTCAAAATCTTTGAGCGATCCAGCAGTTTGGAACCGAGATGGCATGGCCCTGAGCAAGTGCTGCTGGCTACGCGAACTGCTGTGAGAGTCACCAACAAGAAGCGGTGGATTCATTCAACGCATTGCCGACGTGTCTCTCCGGATCTGGTGAGCCCTGTGGTGCTATCCGACTACAGAAAGATTTTGGATACAGAAAAGAGCCCAGCTGTCACGCCTGATGAATTGGAGGGAGCCTTCCCGGACCACGTTGTTTCGGATAAAGTGAAGTACAATCTACGACCCAGGAAATAAGATTCCTTTTGTGTTTTTGAAACTGGTTGGTAACCGCTCTGAGGTTTGTGAAACGGAAGCCGGGAATATCAAGGGGGGGGGATCAGTTCTGCCCAGTGTAGCGACACCCGTCTTGAATCTCGGAGAACAAATCAACGGCAGCCTCGGTTCAGAACCATCGTTTTAATTTTTCTCGCTTAGTGTTGCTTTTGAAGAGTATTGTTTTGTGAACTATGGCATCTCCTTCGACACGAAGAGGGAGAATTCTTGGTGCTGTTTTGTTTGTCTCGACCGTAGTGGTGATCGCAGTATTAGCCTGGACTATAGAACTGTTGTTTCCTGTACGAGAACATTTACTGCCCACCACTCCAAGTCCGTCTGAACATTTTCATTTCACTCTGCCTTTTCACGAAGAAAGACATAGGCAGACTTATTTGAATAACAGTTTTATTAAGATTCTGCATCATACTCATAACATGACCAACACGTCCAATTGTTGGGTATGTGGGATGTTGCCCGGACATCAGAAGAAGGGAGGAACACCACTCATTCCTCTCCCGTTTTCTCATAATGGTTCTTGTCATGCTTGGTACACTCTTCTTTTTACTCTGCGATGGCCAACGAAAGGTGGATTACTTTTCCGGTTGAATAAAATATGCTATAACGACAAAGATGGCTATCCACATGCTGAAGGAACTAAATTTGAATGGGAAGAATATCGTCCGGACAATATTTCTACACCTCGTGTATATACGAATCAAAGACTCATAAATGTGACGAACATGCATATAATAACCGTGATCGATACAAAAGCAGATTTGTGTATTAGAAATAAAGGTACAATCCCCGTAGGTCGCAGTGAATGTAATATTACACTTACCTTTGATACACCAACTGGAATTGCATTTGTAGCTTTGCATAACACATATTTTATTTGTGGAAATAAGGGATATCACCGTCTACCTTTGGGATGGTTAGGAACGTGTTATGTAGCATTTGTATTACCACCTGTGTTTATTGCTCCTCCCATGTATCACAATGATTATGTTTTGTACCATGATTTCATATTGAATAGAGTGAAACGAACAATAGATCTTGATGAAATAGACCAGACTGATACCACTTTACAACAATATGTAGATTTCAATTTGGGGTTATTTTCATTCGTAGGAGCTGCATTAAATAGCAGAAAGATAAGGCGGCTTACACGTGTGGTGGAAGCCGTTGCCAACGAAACTGCTTCTGCTTTAGGGAACATTACTGAGGAATTGCAAATTACCAGAATTGTAGCGCTCCAGAATAGAATGGTTCTAGATGTGATACTAGCTGATAGAGGTGGAGCATGCCGCGTCATCGGAAGTAGTTGTTGCGTGTACGTACCAGATAACTCTCCTTCTGTATATGATTCGATTACAAAATTACACAAGATAGCTGCTGAGATCCACCCAGAAAATGGAACATGGACCTTTTCTGGTTGGTTCTGGACCCTGCTTAGTACTTGGGGTTGGAAATTATTAACGATTCTCTGTGTTTTTATTGGAGTATTATTTTTCCTTTGTCTATGTATTCAATGTGGCCCTACATTATGTTCTGTATGTATCACAGCCTGTATTCCGTCCAAACGAGCTATTGTCAAACAAGAGAAACTGATCAGTGATGAAGTATTGAAAATAATGGCTATTGACATTGAGGATGAACATTCTGACTATGTCCACTATGAGGTAGCTTTTGCTAAACGCTAAAAGGGCCGTCTGTCGTGTTTTGGCAGCTCCTGAGTTAGCGTTTAGCACAGCTACACGGTCTTTTCTGTTAACTTGACCAAAACGAACGGGGGCCATTTTGAATCCCTCTGACTTCCGTTTCCTATGAACACGCTGCCTCGTGGTCAGTGTGCCCTTTTGTCCTTTCTCGATACCCATGGTCACTAGTCTGCTCGGCAACAGGCTATTTTTAGTACTGGTCAAGCGCACATGCGCATTACGCACCAATTGGTCACTCTTCAGGAATGTTCATGCTAACTGACCAGTGCTGTCGAAACTCCTCCCACGTGTTGGCTGTGTTCCAAAAATGACCTTATATGTACCTAAAATGTGTAAACTTGTAACCGCCTATCTTTTTATTGCTATTAAACCATATAAAAGAGGTCGCGCACCGATGTTCGGTGTGCTACTTCTTACATTACCGAAGGGTGCTGTAGGAATGTATCACCACCCCATGGGGTCTTAATAAACTTGTCTTTTACCTTTTCCAGTGTCCGTGCCAACTTCTATACTAAGGTGTTCGAGAGTTTAGCAGAGTATGTAGGCCTGATTTGAACCCAACACCACACAGGGGACCCCTTCCCCTTTGCAAATGCATGCGAAATTATTTTTTAAGGACAGGCAGTGGTCCCAGGGACCACTGCCTGCCCTTAAAAAGTGAAACAAAAATGTTTCATTTTTATTTTTGAAATGCATCCCGTTTCCCTTTAAGGAAAATGGGCTACATTTTTTTTTAAAAACTGCGTTAATTAAAAGCAGTCCCAGACATGGTGGTCTGCTGAGCCCAGCGGGCCATCATCCCTCAGAGGGCCTGTCATTCCCAATGGGCACGCAAATTGCGAGATGCTCATTAATAATTATCATATAGATGCATCAAGCATCCATTCTGCATATCCCAAATAGCGAAAAATAACAAAACGCTATTTAGAATTTGCAGAATGGGATGCATCATCCAAATCGCTAAATATCTGCGAATCGCAACCGCCCACAATTGACAAATGCGAATCCACAAAAAATCCTACAAAATCACAGAATCGGCTGTTTCCAACCCCCTAATTGCCAATCCGCAATTACCGATTTGACAAATAGTGACCCTGTCAGTTGCCTCTACTTAGTGTGACTTTGCGTGAGATTGCACGGTTGGTCCGGACCTTAACCAGTGGTTCTTTATAAAGCAGTTCTATCCATGCCATAAAGGTTGGACCAAAGTCCATCTTCCGCATGACTGCCCACCGGTATGGCCATTCCACCAAATCAAGGGCTTTCTCAAGATCTAGGGTTAGGAGTACTGCTGGATCCGAGCCTGGAAACCAAATAGTCTCCTCAAGTTGTGCCTCGTTGCCCGGTATGGCCAAAATCCTGACTGGTCTGGTGCAATCATTTTGCATCCCACCAGTATTGGTCAATTGGCCTGTATTTTGACCATGATCTTCATTTCAACATTCAATAGGGAGATTGACCTGTAGGAGGCACACTCTTCTGGTGGATTCACTTCTTTATGAATAAGCAGCATTGTAGCTTGAATCCAGTCCCGGGGTAGACTTCTTCTTTTGCTGCTTCAAACGTAGCTATAAGGGGGCCTGTTATATTGGATTGCACATATTTAAAATATGAAATCTGTAATCCATAGAGTATTGAAGCTTTCCTGCTGTGTAACTGGGTCACCGCCTCAGAGATCTCAGTGTCTGTGATATCTGCCTCAAGGGTAGCCCTTGCATCTTTATCCAGTCGTGGCAACGACAGGCCACTCACAAAAGTGGTTGGCGAATGCCTGGCCATTACCTTCCGTCATTTCCACTGGGGTCCCATCCTGTCTATACATGTTGTGTATCCACCTCTGTCCTTCGTACCTGTGGGCTAGCCAGGGTAGGAGTCCCTCAGCCTTATTGCCCACCTCATATAAATGGTCCTGCTTGTTCCAGAAGAGTGCTCTTGCCTTCTGTGTAACCTGAGCCCTGTACTCATCTGAGAGCATCTCCAGGGCATCTCCAGGTGCTGCATTCGTTTGTCAATGAGGCTGTCTATATAGTTGGCTTACTCCCGTACATTTCTCTTTCTAGTTCCCTATGTTTATTCTCATGCTCCCTTTGCTTCCCCATCATATGTGTAATCAGATGTCCTCTCATAACTGGTAATATGCTTCCCACAGGGTTGTGTTGGAGCTAACTGACGAAGTATTCTCCCGGAGGTAGTTATCTGTTTCTTAGATTATACATTTTCATCCACTCCAATCTGTCAAGTCCCATGGCTCAAGTCTTCACCCTCCTCTCTGCCTGGCTGGTCAGGGATAAGCTTAAAGTGGCCATAATGGGAAAGTGGTCTGATATGCCCATCGGGGGTAGTGCATGTATCTGAACAGTCCATCTGAAGATGGGACACTAATAAACAATTTTCAACACATAAATGGAGAGGGGGAGGTCAAACCACTGTACGCCTCCCTAATCAAAATATTAAATCACAAATGAGTACAGTAGCTCCAGAAAAAGAGAGAATAACTATTTCCCTATTTAGGAGTACAAGTCAGAGTCCAATTAGGGACGTCACAGAACTACTACCAAAATGCAGGGGAAGGTAATTCGTTTCATGCTTCATCAACGGCAACCACTGCCCACCCTGGTAGGACAATGCCACCAAGGCAGAATCAACCTCCTGATGGACTCAAAGAAGGAGGGAGTTCTTAAATAAAAACTACTGGACAGTGGCGGGATCCGGGTGAATTCAAAATACCTTGTGTTTCCCCTGTATATCACCTTTAATAGTGGAGACTCATGTATGTCTTAAACCCCAAAAAGATGGCATTTTTTATGGCAATAGCTCAAACCATCTCTCTAAGCCAGCAATGTTCTGCCCTCCTATTAAGCCCTGTCAGGTCTGAGGCATTCTTCAGGGCAGAGGATCCCTAAACTCCTCAAATGGCCTTGTCGCCAAAATTATAGCGCTCGAAACCAACAAAGACAGAGTTCAGTCCTACCTGAGTACAGATATAGATATATTAACCTATTGAGGTAGATTAAAAAGAAGATAAACTTTATTTTGGACTTCCCTACAAAAGACATACAATAGCATGAAAATCATATTGTGGCCATACAAGTGACACTACACAGCACACCACTGCAAACTTACACATATGATGGCAAAGGCACATGCAGAAATGATGCACATGCACTGTAAACAACAACAATTCAGTCGTTATTATAAAGAAATAAACAATTCCTATTTACAAGACTATCCCTTGCCATAGATTATAGAGGATACTGGTGTCCTGGTCTAGGAGGGGAATGATGTCCTTTATAGTCACACTCTAGTAAACAGTAATGGAGGGCGGCAGGTGGCCCGATTGCTCTGGGTGAGCCTAGAATGTTAGTAGGTCCGCTTTAGATGGTGTTGATGAAATGCACCCGACTGTCACAGCAGCCTTTATCTGCTAAAAATGTAGTACTGCATCAGTTCCCCTAGCATCATCAATTTGTTTGTGGTTTTAACTCTGTTCATTCACTGTTTGAAGCGTTTGTTATTTTTCACCCAATACATACATTATACCTCACTTGGGGCCAGATGTAGGTTGCCAAATACCGGTACCGAGCGGTATTTGGAGTTTGAGATGTAGGGGGCCTAAATTTACAGAATCGGTAAAGTTACAGATTCGGTATATTTACTGATTTGGTAATATACCGAATCGGTAAATTTACAGATTCTGTAAATCCAGATGTAGATGGCACTGAAAACAGTGCCACAGCCCTCAGGAATTCGTTATTTACCACCAAATAATACTTGGTGGTAAATAATGAATTTCTGTGTATATGCACATCTGTGCATGGACACCGGTGCCATGTGGCACACATACATGCCCTAAGGGCATGTATGTGTGTCACATTGCACACAAGCCAGAATCAGGGGTGCAACAGGGTGCCAAAGTGACACCCTGTCCCCCTTGTAAATTCGGTAATTTTACCGAATCGGTATTTACCTATTCGGTAATTGACATTGATTCCTATGGGCCTCAAGGACCATATGAATCAATGGCAATTACCGGATAGGTAAATACCGATTCTGTAATTACCGAATCTTACCGATTCGGTAATTGAATCGGTAAAAATACCTACATCCCGATTGCCAGTTCTTACATACCGAAACGGTATGATTCCGTATTTAAGAATCGGTAATCCAGGATTACCTACATCTGGCCCTTGATGCTTTATCATATGAAGATGATAACTATCGTGAGCTTATATTCTAATTATACAAAACAGTGGCTCTATTGCCACATGCACACGCTACAATTGCCAGTCACATAAATCATTTACTAAGTCACTGACTCTACCTAAGGTTTCTTTAAAAAAACAATTTGAAGAACTACTAAAGCTCTAGAAACTGCTTTCCGAAATGCTCAATGAATAAAAATTGAATACAAGCTATACAAAGATCTGGAAGAATGATTCCTCTTATACCTGGGGCGTTTTTGCATTTTGTTTGAAAGCAAAAGGAAACAAGAGTGTTTGACTGAAGCTACTGTGCTGTCTTTGATATGCCTACAACTGCTACACCTGAAATGGGATTTTAGGCATCAATTATGGGTAAGTCGGAAGCACAAGTCTATGTGTCTCTAATTTGCATAGAACAATGTTAATGTAAATAGCATTGAATTAAAGGAATCACATCACATCACACCACTTCCCTCTTGATTGTGAAATGGGAAAAGGTTGTTGGAACATAGGCCAATGGAACATATGGCCTCAAAACAGGTTCACCCCCTCGCTATTACTCACTGGGGCATATTCTCAAGAACTTATTGCCGAGTTATCGGCACTTTATCACAGCCAAAGTTGCGAAAAATGTATCGCCCCATTCACAAGCTGGTGCTAACAGCCCATATCACCAGTTTACCTGCGATAGCAGCCGCAAAAAACATCGCAACAGATGACCCTGGCACCTAACGCTAATGAGATGCAGAGTAGGCGTTCCAGTGCAAAAGGCCACAACATTCTCAACGACCAGCCAGATCTGCGATAAGATCACAAAACAGGCAATTAGATGCGTTAGCAGCAGGAATTTAACACCTAGTCTCACCTGGTGTAAAGTCGGACTACAAGCTGCACTAGAAAAGGGAGCTCAGCCCAGAGCCACACCTCAAGAACAACAGATGCCATGGAGCCAACAAACATGCAGCTCGGACACCCAAGAGGGCCACAACACCCACTATATGACCCCGACTACCCCACACTTCCCCCCCCCGGGCCCCATCCCGGGCACCCCCCCACCTCACCCAACCCAAGAGATTGCACATCAACATCACAAAATCATGAACGAAATCTTTCGCATGATGTCGCACAATTACAACAACAAAAATTCATGTGAGTACAGAAACAGCAGAATCAATCCTTGACCATTGAAAGCCCCAAAAAAATATCACAATCAAATTTGTCTCCTAACAACTCTTCGGAAGAGTCATGACGGGTCATCCCTGGACAATCTGTAAGTGACAACCTACAAGACAATATCCAAGTTAGGAAGGTGTGTCAGGCACACATCAAAGGATAGAGGGAGAGCGAAAGAAAGAGAGAAGAAGCGAGAGACTGAACAAGGAGGGCAAGGCCAATAGGCACGGGAGCCTACTTGGTATTTCTATGTGTGCTGCAGTGTGCCAATTGTATCAGGGACATGTTCCACAATCATTGTGGGTGTGCAGTGTGCTACACTTGATTGTGCATGTGTGCCATTGTGCCTATCTTCCCCATCCCCCCAGTCCCTGGGCGTTACTCACCCTGTTGCTGCTGGTTCAGGTCATATCGAGCTGTGTCCGGACTCCCAACTCCTTGCACCTTCTCCACAGTGATGACTGTGGCCTCCATTTCCTCTAGCTCATTCAGCTTCTCCTGTGGTGCAGGACTCCCACCTCCTGTCACATTTGCTGCCTTCCTGTTGGCAGTGAACTTCTGTTTGGTTTGGCTTAGCACATCATGCCAGCGCCTCCTGACCTCCTCCATTGACCTCCTCAACACTCCAACTGCATTCACGTTGTTCACAATGGACTGCCATATTTCCGTTTGTGTTGCCAATGATGCAGTGGAGGTGATGAACAGTTGTTGGTAGTGTTCTCTCACCTCCGTGACGATGATTCCGTCTTCCTCCGGACTGAACCCCGTCTTCCTCTTCCTCTCCTCCTTGCACTTCCCTGAACGCAGGGTTCCTGGCTGGTCTCCGTGGGCTTGTGGGGTTCGGGTTGTGCTCTGCACTCGTTCCGGGTGCATCTATGGTGCTACGCAGTTCAATTTTGTTTTGTTGTGTTTTTTGGGTGCTTTTATAGTGCATTTTCCAGCATGACGCATGGGAATTGAAGGCCTGACGCTGGTTGTCGCTGATTTTTGTATGGTGCTTTGGGCATTCACAACTTTTTTCGCGTTCATGTTTTGCATTTTTTCGGTGTCGCATTGATTTTTACGTGTCATTTGGTGCTTTATCCTGCTACTATCGCATGGTGCTGCCAGGTTGGGAATACAACGTTAAAACTGAGTTATTTTATCGCGATAGACTGCAATATGCAAAGTTGCGTTAAGCTAATTTTTCAATGTTTATCACATGTTTTTGAGAACATCTCCCACTGTATGCACAAGTCCCTGCCTGCTGCACTGCTCTGGCTAGAATAATGGAAAAAGAGTATGCAGTTTGAAAACACCAGCAGTGCAGATGGGTCTATGTCATGTTTCTCCCCACCCCCTAATAGTGCAACCTCCAACTGAGAATTGCAACCTTGTTATGCGTCCCTCATTTCCCCACAACAACACAATTTACCTACCTTACTTTACTGTGGTAGTATTTTTTAACTCACTCAATTTCGAGATTTTCTTAATATCTGTCATTGTAATTATTATTTGTTCAACATTTGTAGGTTTCCAAGAAATACCAGGAATGGGCCACATTGGTGTCCCTGTATACTCAACAGTATGCCTACTGTATCATCGCGTACTTCACAGTTTTGCTGTGGTTGACACACACTTTGTCTATAGCACCAGGTCATGGCCAGAGTACATTTCTAGTCCATACTATTATCACACTTAAGTTCTATATAGGTCAGCCAAATCATTTCAAACCAATGCCTCTGCATTTCCTTCCAAGATAAGTTAACACTATTTAAACACCACACCAGCTTGAACGATGTTAAATATATGTGCATAAGCAGTGCCTCGGCTTAGCAACCCCTCTTTTTCGGCAGGTAGATGTTTCACATTGGGCGTTTTAATTTAGAAAGTGTTATTTGGATTGTGTAAGCTGTGAGACTGCCAGGTAATAGAGCCACATTTAAAATTGTGTGTGTTTTCTTCCTGGTTTATATTGATGAAATTACCATTGGCTTACTAGTGCAGAACTGCAGACATAAGAAAAAGATTGTCACATCAATATCTTTGACTTACAATTATCTCCCTGCAATACCACAGCAAGACTGGTCCATCAGAGGTATGTTTTTTGAAAATGTAAAGCTTGCAATAAGAACAGACTTCAGAAAAACAATTTCAGAAATATATGATTAGGAAATGACTAGTTAATGGATGTCAGTTAATGCTCAGAAGAGAAGCCTGACTTTGTAGGCTGTCTAGATTTTTTTTTGAAGAATCCATGGGAATTAGCGTTTCAAGGGGACATTGTTATGGGTAAAGGTGTGGAGAGGTTATCCCTATGCCTTTGAAACTTAAAGGAATAATACATGTTAATTATTTCAAGTGCTTTAGATGATGACAGAACAATACATCAAAGATGGAGATATTGCATTGATGTTAATTAGTTATATATTTATGAACGTCGGAAATATAGCTGTCGAAAATGTTGGAGTCAAAAGCTTCCATAATGAGTTATGAATCAAGCAAGGATTTAATCAAGTGCTACCAGAGACAAGCCATGTGGTGCATTTAAAATCTCATGTTTTTAAGTTTTGTAAGGCTTTAAGACAATCTTTCCACATTCAAACTAAGGCTAACATTTATTCAGGCTAAACTAACAAGTTAACTGATGTTCTGCAGAATGCAGCGCCACAATCAATTTAGCTGCACTGTGTTGCAGAGGTGAGTGTGAGCTCTAAGCATAGGATTTGTACTGGAGGTATGCCCTTTCAGTAGAAATTCCTGGGTGTGGACTAACTCAGAAGGTTCCCTCAATTGGATGTTACTATGCTCTTCACCACACATTCCACACGTCTTAATTTTTTTGAGAAATGAACATTACCCCAAGTTTAGGCATGCATGGAATAGGCATTAGTTTTTGAAGCAAAGTCCAGTCTGGCTATTTTAGTAGATTAGGTTTTGCGTCAAAACCTATGAGTGCTTACCTTGATCGAACCCAGTAATGCCCCTCAATGAAAAGTGACATAAAGTGTCTCAAAGCAGCGCATAGCAGCTCAAAGTGGTTTTGCACTGGACAGTAAATAGCATGAGCAGCTTTGAATTAAAATAACACCGATACAAAGTCTCAGAGGCATATTCACAAGGAGTTAACTCCGATTTATCTCCACCTTAACGCAGCCAAAGTGTAGATAGATTTAACACCCCATTCATAAGCTGGTGCAAACTGCAGACAATGCCAGTATTCCCACGATAACTGCCCCAAAATGTATCTCCACGGTGGACACCACCAACTAACACTAATGAGATGCAGAGTAGGCAATCCTGTGCAAAAACACATGAGAAAACCACAACACCATATTCACAACGAACTGCCAGATCTGCGAAGCAAAAACAGGGGATCACCCGTGGTAGCACCAGGCATTTTACACCTGCCTTTTGTTGGTGCTAAGCAGGACGACTACCCACAGCATGAAAGGGAACCCAGCCAAGAGCCACACCTGAAGACCCACAGATGCCATGGAGGCAATGATCATGCAGCTCTGATACCCATGAGGGTCACAACACCCACCGCCACCACCCCTAGCCCCGCCATATTTTTTTAATAACCTGCCAACCCCATAGCAGTCACCTGTGAATACATTTCCATCTATCACTTGTAGGTGCTGGTTGGCAGGGTCTTTCAAAAGATCGGGGGTAAAGAGGTTGGGGAAAGGGCCTCTGTTGACACAGCAGTCTTTCAGGTTGCCTGCCAAATGTTAAATGAACCAGACAATGTATTCTGCATTTGTTATTCACTTGGCATCCTAACCCTCACATCCTAATATTTGTAGGGCCATGTTCGCAATGCGATAGCACCTGGGTTGAGAAAGGTGAGTTTTTTATGTGTGAAAGGAGTTGTGGGTGCCGAGGCAAGATGGCGGCTGCGGCGTGGGCTGTCTGAGCAGCTCCTCACTCCAGCTCCGCGTTCCTGAGAGAGACATGCTGGATACGGTCCGAATTACTGACTAAAATATCGGATCTGTTTTTTGAATTTGTTCTTTAACATCCTGGCCTGGCCCGATGGCAACCGGAGGGAAGAAAAAACTGCAATTGTATCGTGACCCGTATAGCAGCGATATATCGGACTGTGCAGACCCGGAGCAGACCCGGAGCAGACTTGAGCTTAGGACCCGGATCCCGAACCTGGCTGTGGGCGTGGAAACCTTCGAAGGTTTTGCTTAGCTTGGGCCCTGGGCCCTGGTTTTTTATTGGCATTATTTCAAGATTTTGATGGGTGCTGCTTGACATTCTCCGACCCCGAAAGCGTTTCACGCTGTGGCGTTTTTCTGGGCTTCTTTCAGGATTTCAGTGTTTAGTTGTGCGTGGGAGCGGTGGGTCTCGGAGAAGGAAGAAGATGCCTCCGAAAGCTCAGACAAAATCTCAGACCCGGAGCGTTAAGACAAAGCAGCCAGCTGAAGGAACGCTCGCCCAGGCTAAAGATATCGTAAGTGAATCTCTGCTTTCACTAGAAATTGAGACTATTGACAGATCAGAGAATAGTATTGATACCGACTTGCTCGAAAAAGCCCCTCTGCCCCAACGTAATTCTATACAAGGCACTATTCCACTCCATGTTTTTTTTTAAAAGAAAATATCAAAACGTAAAGATACTGTATCCTTAAACTCTGCTCCATCTATAGCGGACATACCCGAGCCTGCAATTAATGTCACTATTGCAGAGGGGACAACAGACATAACAGTAGCTATTATTGATTCAGATTCACAGGTTTATAAAAAAGAGAGACACAACGGATCATATAAGAAGGATTATTACCCTCTTGGACTGGGCACAGGGCTCAGGATCCCCAGTCGGAGTGGCCCTACTGGACGCCGAGAAGGCGTTTGATAGGGTCGACTGGGGGTTCCTTCGGCGTGTTCTGGCTAGGAAACGTTTCCCTGTGGAATTTATAACGGCCTTGAATGCCCTATATAACGAACCCAAAGCCATAATCCGAATAGCTACTGATACTTCTACCATATTAACAATAACAAGGGGGACCAGGCAAGGATGTCCTTTCTCTCCCTTGTTATTTGCACTTTACATAGAACCATATTTGCAAAAACTTACAAATGAGGACAGCATCCCTCCGGTCATAATTCATCAAATAGGATATAAAATCTTAGCCTATGCTGACGATGTTGCGATCGTCACATCGGATATTAGTTTGGCATTTCCTAAGATCATTGAATTAGCTCGTGAATATGGCCTATACTCCGGTTACAAATTGAACATCGCAAAAACACAGATAATTCATTCTGCAGCCGGTTCACCAGCTGGCTTGACATTATCAACTATGGCCCTCTACCTAGGCGTGAAATTGTCCGCTAAGGTAGAATATATTCTAAGGCTTAATCTTGATCCATTACTTGATCCCACTAATAGGTCTCTCGAAAGGTTAAACAATCTACATCTCTCTCTTTATGGCCGTACTAATGCTGTCAAGATGCTTTTTTTTCCTAAATTTCTTTATTTTTTTCGGACTATACCTCTATTGTTCCCCTCTAGCTTTTTTATAAAACTAGACAGAATAATCTCAAGATTTTTATGGGGATATAAAAGAGCTAGGAGGTCTCTTAATTGCTGTACCCTACCCACGATTAGAGGAGGTTGGGGAAAGCCGAATTTCCGCCTATACTATCTGGCGGTTTCGCTTAGGTATACGAGTCCTCTAATCTTTCAAGGGACAATTATAGATGATCTCACATATCCATCAATTTATGTAATGATTCTTGGTACTCAAGCAAGACAATGTATAGTACGCTTTACAGAACCAAGCTACTACAAAAAAACAAGATTCAAAGTCATGCTAACGGTTTTTCAGATATGGAAACAATTTAAGAAAAGATTTTGTTTGAATAGCAATTTTACCTATTACACACCACTATTTGACAATCCGATGTTGCCAACAATATTCACAGACCATATAGTGCAGCGATGGCAAAGGTCTAACATAACCCGGCTAGTGGACCTTTATCAGGAAGAACAATTCGTAACATTTATATACTTACAGCAACAATACAATCTTCCCAAAACCGATTTTTTTAAATACTTACAAGTACGTAGTTTTTTAAACACTAAAAATGTATTGAACACTAATAAAATCAAGAAAATTAATGTATTGGAATGCTGCTGGAAACAAAATAGAATTGGGGTGATCTATCAGACAATGATAAACCGAGTGGAAGATAATCTTGAACTATTTAACACGAAATGGCAAAGGGATTTGGGTGTAGAGAGCAATAATGTATCTGATGCTCTGGTATTGTCCGACCAAGTTTTATGTAATGGATCTTTAAAAAGCCAATTCTTTATGAGTATATTTGACCTATACTATACCCCTGCTAAATTATTGAAATGGAAAGCTAATAGAGGTGATAAATGCAGCCGATGTGGATTTCTTGGTGCAAATTCTATTCACATGTTTTTTCTCTGTCCCAAGCTAAAGCAATTTATTTCTGAAATTCAAAAGTTTTTAAATAATATTATGAATTCACCTGTAATACTCTCTGCTGAACTCGTAATACTTGGTATCCAATCAAATCCCGATAGGCTGTAGACAAGAGCTGAAGAAGGTTTTTTATTCATATCTATGTCTATCTTCAGATATTGTATAACCTCTCATTGGCTTGATGGTGATCCTCCTTCATTATTTCAGTGGCAATCGAAATTGTCAAACATTTATCAATTAGAGAAAGCTGTTTATTGTTTAAAAGGGTCAAAAAAGAAAGCTTTTGGTTTAAAAATGTGGGCCCCTGTTTATAATTGGATTCAATGTTAAAAGGCTAATTCGTTTACTTATGTAAACGTTGTTAAAGTGATGTTCTGTTTTGTTTATTTTCTATCTTTATTTATTTGTCTGATCTGTAATGCTCGGCTAACTATTTTCTTGCTGGCACAAAAGTTAATATAAAAAAAAAATGACAGAAAGGTGAGTTTTCTGGCGCTGATGTGCTGATCCACAGCTATCGCCTGCTAACGCAGGAATAACTATCGCCATTGCGATGTTGTTGTCACCTGTTTTCCCCGCCGTTCACTATTATTATCGCCATGTAGCACGGGCTTGAAAATACCCCGCAATCACGGCGATAATATCCGGGGTTAGGCAGTGTTAACTTTTCTGCCGATAAATGATGTTGGAGATAGTTATCGCCTTTCATTGTGAATATGCCCCTTAGTGTATCTGGGTATGAGTCCTTCTCCTTCAGGGATTGGCTGGATTGAGAAAACCCTTTCCTATTGAAATGTGTATGGAAGTATCTAGGTCCTAACTTATGTTACAGAAAAAAACAGTCCCATTTGTAGTGTATCTTACATGCAAGATACACAACAAATGGGACTACTTTTTTTTCTGCATGCTGACATTACAGAGTATATATATGAAAAGTTGACTTTATTGGATAGCAATGTGAATCACAAACGATTTTACTCTCCTAGGTATCATTTACAAGTATAAAAATGCACTTTGCTGCTCCAATTGGACATCATCAATTAAGGTGCACACATTTCTCAGGGGAAGTCCATTAATTCAGACAGAATGGTCCACCTATTTCTTTTTATTCTGGAGTAAGAATGGGAAAATGGACACAACAGGAGTGGGATGTGAAGGTGACCATGTAGCTGCTTTGTGCAAAAATGTAAAATTGTGCTTTGTGTGTATTCCCACTTTCAATTAACTTTGGATGTACATATGTGTATATTTAGCATTAGAAGGGAAGGCATTGTTAAAAATAACGTACAACACGTCAGGAAATATAAAGTCCAACCTGCTTGTAATGTAAAAATGCAGGCAGCATTTCAAAAAATTAGAATGCATGTTTAAATTCAGTTGACTAGGGCTCTCACCAGAAAAGTGTCTGTTGGAGCCAAAAAGCTAAAAAGTATTTAAAATCGACTTATATACACATAATAATTCTCTCAATACTAGTAAAATGACCACGTGACAGAAAATAGTTTTCATAAAAGCTCTTATCCTCAAGGAAGGACAGGACAGCCTTGGAGGGAAAATGTAATTGATATTTACAATACTAGCTCCATTATTCTCTTGCCAAGTTTGAAAACAAGGTTATGCTACTGGAAAATGTGCAATGTGCAACATGGATCGTTATGGCTTCAGGGTCAGCAAAGGCAATACAAAGTTTGTGATTAATACAAATCCAAGGGAAGTTTTAAGCAAATACAAAACAAAATGTTTTGGTTACTCCTTACAAGGCCCCCAGATCCCTTCGATCTGAGAATGAGCGCCTGGCCAACATCCCCAGATACAAGAAGACACGGACCGGTGGCCGACGCTTCTCCGTGAAGGCATCCGCCGGGTGGAACTCCCTCCCCCGTACCCTTAGGCCGGAACCTAGCTATCTGATCTTCAGAAAAAAACTGAAAATGCTTTTATTTCCAAAATAAAGTTCCCTCCTTCTTTCTCCCCTCTCCTCTGGATCACACAATCAATATAGCGCGGGGATGCCTTCGGGTCACCAGGCGCTCTACAAATCGTTAAATAATAAATAATAATAATAAATTTGCATTAGATTACCGGTGGGTACATTTGTGATTATATATATTCTTCTTAACAATTCTCTTCATGGGTCTGCATGAACGGAATACAAACACATTTTAAGTACGTTTCACAGCAGTTACATCTATTTTTCATGGGGAAGAGTACAGGATACTTTTCCGCAGAAAATACTATTACTTCTGTGAAGAAGAAGAAAAGAAGAGCCTAGATCACAATTTTACAATATTCTAAACTGACAGGTTACCAACGGTAGAAAACCCACCAGGGGCAGGGTGTGGAATTCCAGGCCTAAACTTGTAAATCTATGCCTGATTTAGGTTTCAAAGAAAGATGCCTTCAAAGTTTTCATTAATACTAAGCTAATTTTGAAATATAAGATCAAAGAAGTAATAAATATCCTCTCTTTGAGCACTAGTTACAATTCCCTAGAGAATTGGGAATTTGCTCCTGTAGGCTTAATGCAGCCTTAGCGCTAGGGTGACTCAGTCCTAGTCTTAGTCTATGCCAGTACCAGGATCAGTGTGGCCCTCAAAAGGGTGAGTGTATCATTGTACTGCACTAACATCCCCCAGTCCCACAATGTTACAGCATCAGTGTTATTGTCCCTGTGCCCAGTGTGTTAGCAACTGTGCTCAACTGATATTGTCTCTGTTGTCAAGAGTGCATTTGTCCTAACAAGGTCCTTAGATAATTCCACATTTTGATCTGTTGTAAAGATCAAGTCTTCAGGGGCAGATACACCTTTTTGTTTTCAGTTTGAAGACATGTCTTATTGAACATTTAACAACTGATGAATTACTATTTCATCAAATGCATGTTTCTACTATGTGTTTTTATTCTGTATCTTTACAATGAATTTGTCATGAAGTTTTGATCAGCAAGATCAATCAAAAACGCATTCAGTCATTTTTTAGTGATTGCTAAATTCACAAATAATTCCAGGAATGTCGTAAATCCCTTAATAATGTTATTATATTATGTATTTTACTTGCTTTTAGGTTTCTTTCTTTTAGTTTTAGGTTCTTAAACACATACAGGACAGGTTCCATTTTAACTACAGTCTCCATTTTACTTAGCCTGTCCAGTTTGTTTACCTTTGCCACAGATAATGCCTGTCATTATGAGATAAGGCCCGACTCCATTTTAAGTTGGCAGAAGCTCCATTTTCTGTATTTCTGCAGAATCTTCAACATATCTACCTTTGACGCAGATGTCGTCTGTCTTTAACTTTCTAAGAACCTTTAAAAGTGTTAAGTCACTCAGACATAGACATTAAGCTGACACCATTGAGACATCAATGTTGAATAAGTGCCTTGAGATCTCTATTTCAAGGTCATATAAGAACAATAGTCCAAATATTGCAACCTGAATTATCGCATTTTACCTAATTTGTTTAAAGGAATAATGGGTCTTAGACTAGGATCTCAATGCTTATTAGTTATATCAGACATTCCTAAGGTGAAGCTGGAAATTCCACATTAGATAGGATATAATATAAAAGGACTGTCACTTGACCACTTGTATGAACAGGAACTTCACAAGGTCACAGAGGCAGATCGCCGATCCAGATGAGCACAGCACCAGATTATACCTAGACTGAAGAAGCTTCCAGCAATACTCTCTGAGGCTCAACGAAGCATTGCATTCTGCCCTCATAAACTGATGCCAGGATTGTGTTATCACACAGTTGCAAGCTCCTAGCTCTTGGTCTTGTTCTCGAAATAGCTGACAAGCTATTCCAAACAGACAACCAACCCTGCTGTCCAGGTGTTTCAATTTGGTTCTGCGAATATGGGTGAGTTTAACTACATGTGTCTCACCCACGGTAATCACAGGGCAACAGACTGTGCAAACTTTCCTTTAGTGCTTGCCTTTTAAGGACAGGTCGCTGTGATGTTGCAAGGGTAAGAGGCACTTGGCTAGTTATAAGTGAAGAAAGAGCCACACACTTGTGCACACATATGCAGGCTGTACATGGCAGACTACTGTCATGCGCAGCCCAGTAACTGTGCACAGGTAGCCTGCCACAGTGGGGACTCTGAAGGATTAGAGATTGACTTGGGAGAGGCCTTATAATGTTAGTGTACACTGATAGTGAAAGTCAGGGTGATTTTCAGTTTTGTCTATAGTGACACTTTATTATACAGTTAAGGTAAGAATTCCCTTAGAGTGCAGTATCGCTTCTCTTTTGGCTACATAGACCATTGACGTCTCAAACTGAGGTGTTATCTGTGCGGGAAAATCAATTCTGTAATTTCCAAATTATATATCTACAATTTATGGGTCATATTTCCCTGGCTCAGCTCATGATCATAGCCCAGGCCATTTGTCACCCTGCTGTGCCCAATTAAATACATTTCTCTCCAGCAGCAAGAACAAAGACCTCCCCACACAAAGGGAGAGATTAACGGAGCTTCACCCAGCTCCTGTGGGGGAAAGGGGTGGGGCGGAATGATTTACATCATTCAATTAGCTGTTACACTTTACCAACCCAGACACCTGGAGTCAACCCAGTTGGGGGCTTTCTTTGAACTTTTGATGTGCAAGACCATGGCAAAAACTCTTCCAATCACTACGGGACAAATATCCTGGGAGTGTTCACTTTCAAGAGGGAGTGCAGTGGGGCTGTGTGGGGGAGGGGCAGGGTGGGGGGTAGTAAACTCCGGCTCACGGCGGACCGGAGTAATGCAAATAAATAAAACGAATTTCATTGTGCACTCTGAATCGCATTTGGCGTTTCAGAGTGCACAATGAAAATAATTTTATTCATGTATTTCTTCACATTACTGCAGTCGGCCGCGACCCCGAGTTTACTACCCCTCACCCTGCCCCTCCCCCGCACCACCCTACTGCTCCACGGGCCGCTACTTATAGTGCCATTGCGCTTCCCCCAGTGTGGTCAGCTGCCGCACTTCCCGCACCCGTGTCTGAGGGAGCAGGAGACTGCCACAGACTGCAGTGCCTGCCCAAAGTCAGGCATAGAAAGCATGCCAGCTTCTGCAGCAGCACAAAGGAGTGCTGCCCTGGCAGGGAGCTAGTGGGAGAGGCTAGGGGTGCACTCCCTAGGCTGACCCCCACTGTGACCAAAGCGCAGGGTGCCTCAGTGGGACCAAGCACCCCTAAAAAAAATATAAAAGGACACACGACAGAACAAAAAGCAACAGCAAATGACTACAGCTCTCCCCGGTTCAGCAGGAGAGCTGCTACTAAAATATACCCAGCTGCCGAAAGGAGTGCCCCATAATGCCCTGCGGGACATGACTGTTTTAGCATTGTTTCTCCATTTCTGCAGGCCCCAGGATGACGGGAACACCACCAACGAGTGTTTGAAGTGTGGGGGAAGCTGAAGAAGCAGTGCATCATCCCCCAAAAAGCATTTGGGAAGTCCCCATCCTAAGTTGACCTAAGACTAAACTCCCAAGGACTTCCTCATCGATTACAAGCTCATTCATGGCTTGAGACTTTGCTCTATGGCTGGGAATGCTGCGCCATCCAGGGGTTATATTTATTATGGCATTTTTTATAGCTTGAAGGGACTCATAGTGGTTGACAAAGAAACATGTTTTTAAGCTCCAGATATTGGCCAGGTTTATGGCTGCAATTATGTGCAAGATGATGTTTTTAACATGTGGTTTGTTGCTCTTAAACCTTGACAAAACATATAGACTCACTTGATATGTTTGTGTGACCCATATAGGGGGTATATGGTAACCATACAATGTCATCTATGGTATTTTCTATCTGCCAGTGTACATATTTGTAAATTATTGCATAGTATTCAATAGCATGTGTGTAATAAGTGTACTTCTTATTTTTCTAAAGAAAAAGTAATGACTGGACAATCAAGTCAAGGCAAGTCAAACAAGCTTTATTCAATTTCATATATAAATCATAAAAGCTTTACAGCCATTATAAAACAATTAAAAAACATCAGTATCACAATTAGTGCAATTCATATCTATTTACATTATCATTTTGGTTAAAACAGTTGTCTCTCAAAATATTCTTAAAAGGAAATGATTGCAAATTGTTATATTAGAATGACTTTAACTCCTTGTATGCTCATGACAACTCCCGGCCGTCATACGTCATGGTGGGCGTGTGCGCATGACGGCGCGGGAAATAAACCTGCATCCAAGGAGTTAAAAGACAAAATCTCCCTCTTATCCATTGCTCTTTCTAACTGTAATCGCTCCTTTAATAAAATTGAGGACACAGTAACAGAAATCAGGAGAATCCAGATAAAGAAGAAACCTAAAACTTTCAATATAAGAAACAGGTTGATGAGCCCTCAATAAAGGTAACAGAAATCTGTCTCTCTCTGTTTTATACAGAACACAAAGCAAGGTAAAGTGCAGAGTGCTTATTTGTCATGTTATTACATGGGCACAGTGGAAGATAATTTGCCCATCCGCATTGCTGCGGGAAGGTGACCTGAAAATGAATTAAGGACAAGCGGAACCTAGTCAGATAAAATCTATGTTGCAGGTTTATAAATGAAATAGGATAAGGTTGAGGTTTGGTAACTACTGACCCACAGTCAGATAACTTAAAAAACGCTGCTGATTCAGAAACTGTAAATGCATTACACTCTCTCTGTTTCCACAATCACAACAATCTTTATTCAGTTTCTTTCACAAAAACCATAAAACACGATAGGAATACAGATTAAAAACATTCTGAGATAAAACGCATGCCAAATGAAATAGTGTCCAGGACTATATACATAAAGATTAACTTTACATCATGATGCAAATAACACTTTATTCACACGGAGAGCACCAGATAAAAAAGGGCTACATTAAAAACAGGTAAACTCATCCTATTTAAACCTTGAGTAAAAAAGTGCAGGTCAGACTTGTACAAAGTGCTCATTTACAAACAGTGAAGTGATAAGGGGACTTTTTATGTTTTTTGTGGAAGGAGCACAACATAATAATGTGCATTGTGTCCTGTGCTGACTGATAGGGAACTGCTAACAAATAATTTGTTAGATTCAAATTAAGATGTATCTTCAACAACTTAATTCAACGTTTGCAAAAACCATAAAAATCCAAAGGACAAAAAAATATACAGAACATCAAATCTATAAAATGCAACTCCCGCCTAGGATTGCGTACATACTTTTTATTAGATAAACTTGATTAAGTAATGTTTGTTAAAAAGATAAAGAATACGTGAGCAAGGTGTAAGAGAGAAAAATAGCAGGAGGGGAGTACCTGACTCACTTTCTGCCAAAAACTCACCCACCTATAATTAATTGCAGCTGGATCTGAGCCTAACAGCGGACTTTAAAAATCTGAGAACATAAAAACTGTGGTGCCTGAAAGCATTGATAAGAAGATGAAAGCTGGAAGCACTTGCCTACAGTTTACCTTTTTTAGAATCAGGATAATAAAGTTCTTCCTATGTAGGTCATAAAAACTAGAGAACATAAAAAAATGGAGCATGTCCTGTGGAGACTTACCATTACAGACACAGGGCAGCAACCTCTCGCCCTTGCTCTGTTCCCTTGGATGGGCAAGAAGAAGATGAAAGAGGTCAAACCAGAACCTGGTCAATAGAAAGCGATCAAAAGAGCTCTCAAGCCCTAATAAATAAGGTTCAGAAAGTTATGTAGTTCTTAATATAATAAAACTATGTACACTGGGCTTCATTGGCTCCTGGTCTTCCCTGACTGCTGACCACTGTCTAAAAAAGGCCTTCTCTATCGGATACAAATCCTTCTTACTTACTTCTCAATTCCGGGTTAAAAAAAGGTCTGCTCGTCCCAGGCTCAAAAAGCACTCCTTAATATATTTGAGCCACAGGATATGGGAGGCAGGATCAAGGGCCAAGCAGTCCTTTGAGATCAGTTTTTTTTAAGGGGGTCCCGTTGCCAAGCCAAGTTTTTATCCATAATGAAAGAGGGCAAAAGACCAAAAGATCGGTGAGATAGGCCATACATAGCTCTTCATGGACGATATAGGTGGATGTACCCTGAGTTACAGCTAAGAGTCATCTCAAGACAATGTTTTCAACTGTTTGTAGGTCTTTATGGGCAATATAACCCCAGATTTCACTACCATACAGCACCTTGGCAATGCACTTGGCCCTATAGATCTGCAAGAGCACCCCAATCAGGCTCTTGCCCAATCTAGAGGCAAAGTAGGAAATAGCTGCAGTTGCCCATCTAAAATAAAAAATCTTTTGACTTTTTAAAAGGCCCCAAATTCATCTTTGCATCAAGCTGAACCCCCAAGTAAGACAAAACACTAGTCTTGGGGGCCGGCGTGGACCCGACCTTTAAGGTGTAACACTTGCTCAACTGAGATTCCATTAGCATCACGTAAGATTTATAGTTGTTAACCAACAAATCTGATCTTGAAGGAGTTGAGCAGCGTCTGCAGCCCCCTCTCAGTCCAGGCCATCAGGATGGTGTCATCTGCGTACAAAAGGACAGGCAGACCGCACCATCCCACCCGAGGATAGTCCACCTTAGACTCCACTAATACCTTCTCTAAATATTTATATATACATTGAACAAAAAAGGGGCCAAAATACAACCCTGCTGGACACCTCTCTGTATGGGATACTGGCGAGTAACCTTGAAATCCTTGGTATATATCGGACCTCTGACTTGGTGTCGTGATGAAGAACTTGTAAAAAGAGAACGTGCCCCTGTCCACCCTCATTGATAGCAATATCTGCCAAAACGTTCTTCTTTTCACTCAATCTAACGCAGAGGACAGGTCCATAAAGGCCAGGTTAATAGTACCAGGGGAAGCAACTGTATACGTGTTAAGAATCACCAACAGTTTGAGTCATTGGTCCAAGGTTGACCGACAGGGACTAAAACCATACTGAACATCTGCTAAGATGTTGTTGTCATCAGCCCAGCTAAGTAACCTATTTAGTATAATACATCCAACCACTTTAAACACTGATTCCAGCAGGGAAATTGGCCTATGGCAGTGGGTGCTCTCTCTATTCCCTTTTTTATAAACCGGGAGAATGGTGGAAAGGTCAGGAGGAATCCTATCAGGTCCCGGAGCCTTGTTATAAGACAAACCCGCAATGCCCTTCCTTACTTCCTCCTCTAAAGTTATTAGGGCAGATTTCCCTTCTCCCACTCCACAGGGAGAACTTGCGCTGGTGGACACTGAGACATATCCTCAAAATGACTAACCCATACAATAATATTAAATATTACAATTTAATAATAGATTTTGCTTGCTGTGGCAAGTTAGAAGATTGTCATTTGTTACTTTTTAGTACCTGAAGGGCTCATGGAAAAAATATTCAAGTGAGTGGGCTTTCAAAATAGGCTCCAGCCCTGTACAGAAATCAAGTTGGGTTTGATAAAATTCAGTTCCAAATGTCTTTCCTTTAAGGAATGAGCCCTAAGTGCACACGCATTATCTTCTGAAATCGAAAACTAAACATGAAAAAAAAGCTATTTTAACTAGTTACAATATCAAGGCATTTTAGTGCCTTGCAGTTCTACAAGGAATACTCTTCCTTTCATGGCTTTAATAATCCTGACAAACCCAGTAAAATAGTATCGGACTATATACATTTAGACATGCATAATAGGCACACATGAATATATACCCCCTAACAACGCATGAAAATACATCGCATGGCATTTCAAGGCAATCGTTACAGCGACCGTGTTGTTAGATTTTGCATACCATTACATCTCAAGTCATTACTATGACTTGCGGTAGGGGGCGCGCTGGACTTAGGAATAGTATTATTTACTATTCCTACTCCGGTTTGTACAACAGCAGGCAGGGTGTTGGATTCTAAATCCAACACAAGTGCTCCCTCTACAGCAAGTCGTTGTAATGGAACTGCGTTGTGGAGACATTGTTGTAAATGCTGTTTCCTGCACACATGCATACTCACAACAAATGGTTAGAAATCAACCTAATAAAAATTTACATTTCAAATAATTGATGGGTTTTTCAGCAACAGCATACTCACCAGAAACAGTATCTAACCGCTTTTCTTGTTCAAATAGATTTCCTTATTTTTAGATTCAGTCACGAATTAATTATTCTCTAATAATACTCCTGATTTGTTTGCAGTAAAGTAATGAATATGTCACACGGTGAGCCACACATTTAAGCATTTACACCATTATTATAATTGGTTTTCCAAAATACCTGGCTAGGGTAGAACATTACTGAACAGACACAGTTATGAAATGAACACTTAAAAATGCAAAATTGTGCATTTCAAGGCAATTTCACTTAGCTGAAATCTATCCAGCACAAACAATGTGATTATTTCACAGTCTCCTATATATTTACCAATTGCTCAGTTTATTGTGTCTCAAACATGTCTGTTTCTAGTCCCTGTGAGATAGCTATGTGTGTTTTTGTCCAATGTATTTCAGAAAACGTGAGAAAAATAAACCATTAGAAAGGCATGGACCAAGCACCATGGACCATAAAAGTTAAGGAATGTACATTTAAAGGAACTGTGTGGCAAACCTTGGTTCGCTGCAGATGCAGATCATACCTTGCAAATAATCTGACGGTTCGATCTCAAACCAAGATCGGCACAGATAATTAAATAGAGATTTAAGCAACATCAAAAGGAGGTGTGTCCTTTGGCTCTCTCCTACACCCTAAATTGAGACAACACTGTAATGCTTTTCAACTGAAAGTGAAAGAGAAACACGCTCTTAGGTGAGTGAGCTGCATTAGATTTAATCACAGCAGCTCAGGGAGTTAATGCGTCTGCACATGCTGGCATAACATGTGCAGTGTCAAATCTAAAGCACTGAAACTTGTATCTAAGGTAGCCAGTCTCAATAAATGAACTAGCGGGAAAAAAATGTGCTGTGTTGTAATATGTTTGTCAACAAATTACACATTTTTGTTTTGGTAAGACTCTTGCAGGTTCCCCCTATTTTGATTGCCCTTTCACAGTGATATTTCCCTTAATAATGTCAGGGCTAATGACAGATGTAACCAATATTATTTTATATTAGTTTTCTCTTGATTCATGCTCTGGTTTCTTATGGGTTTGGGCCATAAAGAAATGCTGATATGCTTGAGTGGGCAAAATGACTTACATATTGCAATTACTATATGTGTTGAAAGTTTAAATTAATTATATAAATATCCTGATTTCCTTTCAGGTTCATAAGTCTTTGGTTCAACACATTTTTTATTGATCTGCCTATTTATCGACAAAGAAATGTTCTGTTTCCATAATTGTGGTTATTATGAAATTCACAAAAGCATTACATCCTGAGAAATGTACAATTATAAGCATCTCACACACAATGGGAACACTGCAAGCCCTGTACATAAATAAATATAAAACATCTTCAGAGAACGTTTTCTTATTCAACGTTGCTGGTGCTTAGGTCACATCTGCTTTTTGCTACACGCAGGAAGCAGAGCAATTTCAGAGAAATCTGATTAACATAATTAACACTCACAGACTCAACTACACTGCAGATTTTGTTAAAACCTTTACTGTTCAAGGCTGTAAGCATCGGAAAGAAAACATTACTGACAGTAATTTAACTGAAACAATTCAGAATGGTATTTTCAATTTGATTGTATTCAGAATTTTTGCTTTCAATTTGACTGTGTGTGATTTTAATATACAGCCTTGTAGCTGCAAGATACATACATATGCTTCTAGGCAAGATTTTATGTCTTATTATGCCTACATGTTAACTGTGCAAAAACGAATGAAAATATTGCGGTATTATTACATATTTCCTACAAAAAAGATTGTTTTGAAATTTCGCCTTCACAAAAAATGAATTTGATAGATTAAGCACATTGGATATTTGAAAAGAGTTTGTTATGACCTAAATTCTAAAAGAGGTATTTTAACCTTAAGCAGCAAGAAAATCATTTTTTCTCTGCAAAGAGCTTTTTATATCTGAGATTTAAAGAAATCAAAGCCTGGATTTCCTATTGACTTGGCTACCTTGTCACACAACAACTCCTATTTTTTAAACAAGCAATGTGGAATACAGAAAAGTTGTGCCATAAAGATGGCATTCCAGTTTCAGAACAACTATCTGTGAGCTCTGGAATTGTGTCAAACTACAAGCTAATGGAACTATTTCAAACAAATAGCTTACACTAACGGGTTGCACCACATTGCAGTTGCCCATCCTGAAACATGCAGAAGATGATGGGTCATTAAACTCTCCAAATACTGATCCACTTGCAGTGCCCAAACCTGCTATCACCAGAGTAAGGCCATAAAACATCTCTTCTTCCTTGAATTCCATTGACAATAAGGTTCTGCTTCCTTTGTCCAGCAACATTGGAAAATGATGTGCTATGTCTTCACCATTCAAATTGAGAGCTGTGTCATTTAATGTAGCAGATGTTGTATTGTTCTGCTCTGTTGTGCTGTTTTCACAGGCGATCGCAGGCCTCGTTCAGTCACCAAAGCCTAAAGAACGTCAGACTTTTGAGGTCAGTAGAGCACTCACGTCCACATCACCAGCAAAAAGAAACATAGGTGACTTCACACATCACTATGCAAGAAAGTAACTGTGCCTGTGTTTTTATAGCAATAATTTTAAAGAGACTGGTTGCACTCTCTTGCCATCATAATTTGTCTAATTCACTTTGCATTGACATAAAACCCTTGTTTATCATCCTTGCATATGATGCCGCACATTATAATGAATATTTTATTTTTCATGTATTTTTCTTATCAAGAAGGGCGGTGCTGTAAAGATCATGTCTTCCAGTGCAGAGACCCCTTTTTCATTTCAGATTCAATACATGTGGTATTGAACATGTGACGAATGATGCATTACTACTTCATCAAATGCCTGTTTCTGCTTTGCGCTTTTATTCTGTAAATGTGTAATAAATATGTCATGAAGTTTTGATCAGCAAGATCAATCAAAAACACATTCAGTAATAATTTAGTGAATGCTTGGTTCAGAAATTATTCCAGGAATGTCATAAATCTTTTTTTTTTTAAATTATTTTATTAATAGCACCTTTATTGTCATATAGAAATTGTGAGTGTTGCTCAAACATGTGAATACATGGACATATAATATGAATACAAGATAACTGTAGGACATTAGAGTTACTAGCAGCACATAGCATTATGGGGATAAATATCAACAGCAAATACTGTGTGATATTGGCAATAAAAGGAAAACGAAATAATGATAATAAAGAAATATTAACAAAACCAACAAGTAAAGAGCTCTAAGGTCCACAAAAAACAAGCATTTGCAATGCAATAGGTCTCGCATTAGGAACGTTTGAGCTATTGGTCTTGTAAATGACATTTTTTTTATTTATGTGTTGTTTTTGAAAATAGCTAAATTAATAGCTTTGTCATTTACAATGCCAATAGTTATAACTTTCGCAAATGTGACACCTATAGCATTTGTAATGCAACATGTTTTGTATTTACGTGGCTTAGATGTATTGATATTACAAATAACAATGGCTTTTAATTTTTTAAAATAATTAATACTTAAATAAAAGTGATTGTAATTTATAATGGCAATAGCTTAAACTTTTGTAAATAACTTTTGTGAAGATTATGTTCAGTGTATTTTATTGTGACGAAAATCTAAGAACACAAGTGAAATATTATCATCTTTTTGTGACATTTGTAATAAAGCTTGAAACATTGAGAGAACATATTTGAACCAGTGATGCTGTGGTTGTGCTGAGTCATGCTGTGGTTGCGCTGAGTGATGCTGTGGTTGCGCTGAGTGATGCTGTGGTTACGCTGAGTGATGCTGTGGTTGCGCTGAGTGATGCTGTGGTTGCGCTGAGTGGTGCTGTGGTGGTGCTGAGTGGTGCTGTGGTGGTGCTGAGTGGTGCTGTGGTGGTGCTGTGGTGGTGCTGAGTGGTGCTGTGGTGGTGCTGAGTGGTGCTGTGGTGGTGCTGAGTGGTGCTGTGGTGGTGCTGAGTGGTGCTGTGGTGGTGCTGAGGGATAATGTGGTGGTGGTGGTGCTGAGTGGTGCTGTGGTGGTGCTGTGGTGGTGATGAGTGATAGTGTGGTGTTGCTGAGTGGTGCTGTGGTGGTGCTGAATGATGCTGTGGTGGAGCAGAGTGGTGCTGTGTTGGTGCTGAGTGATAACGTGGTGGTGCTGAGTGATAATGTGGTGGTGCTGAGTGGTGCTGCTGAGTGATGTTGTGGTGGTGGTGAGTGGTGCTGTGGTGGTGCTAAGTGATAATGTGGTGGTGCTGAGTGATAATGTGGTGAGTGATGCTGGGGTAGAGCTGAGTGATGATGTGGTGATGCAGAGGGCAGAAAGGCACAAAAACGAGTCTAACAGAGGGCAGAAGGGCTGAAAAACAAGGGAAAAACGAGTCTAACAGAGGGCAGAAGGGCACAAAAAACGATTCTAACAGGGGGCAGAAAGGCACAAAAAAACGAGTCTAACAGAGGGCAGAAAGTCACAACAAGTTGTGAGAAGCGTCAAGGTGGGTCTTCTTCAGGACAGAAAGGGAGGATATGCAGCCTATGGGTTTAATTAGAAAGATAAGTCAGGTGTGTGTTATGAAATAGAACAATGGACTGTTCTAATGGAGGAGTAAGGCTTACCAAAACGCAGATTCTCTAATATATCTGCGAGTGTGAAGGGCATCTGAATCAGGTAGTGGTCCTGATTTTTCAGCCAGTGGTAGCCTAAGAGAATGACAGTATTCATTTAGTCACTCGCGGTGATGCAAATGGCTTTATTAAATAACGGATTAAGACAGAGAGTCTGTGCGAGTTGAGACATACCTCAAAGTATTTCTTTACAGATTTATTTATTTAAAGACTTGCACCCGTTGGTTGGATTCTGTAATGGTGGCCAGTGAGACGATTTACTGAAAGACAGTAAGAGGAGGGGTGCGTAAATCACTGAAATAAAACTGCACTTTAGACGTGAAGACACACTTCTAAAAGTGTTCTCATTTCTATTCTTACCGTGATCTGGCAGCATGAGTCCATCCGGCTCTCGCTCATTTGGAAGAGTGAGGCCGGGGACGGAAGCGGGTGATAAATAGCATTCTTTGCGTGCCTACGACGTGCACGCTCTCCTGTGTCAGTAAGGAATGCGCTAAACGTCATTAGGTAGAAAAAGCAGCTTTGTGTGCCTGCCCGAGGGCCGGTTGCTAGGGATATGCAAAAAATGTATGTACATGAAGAAGACTGTATCTGCAAAATCCATGATTTCTTATTTATATAGAGGGCATTGACACTCAGACATTGTCACGTTCCAAAAGTTATCAGTTACAACATGTACGCATTCAAATATACGTGAACCCCCGGGATGGTGATAACATTTTAAATGACTTCACATTATGAATAAATGCTTTAGCACGAGTTATTCACTAACGGATCTAGTGGTGTTTTACATACATTTATACAGTGATGAAACAGGAGTTATTCACTGGCAAATCTAATTACGCTATTGGGAAGGAAACGTGCATGCAAGGTGCAGCAGCTTCGTGTGGCTGCAAGGGGGCCGGTTGCTAGGAATATGCTAACAAGCTCTTGGCATTGCTGTGGGGTGGGAGGGAGGAGAAATGCGAGACTCGGCCTGGCGGCCGTGAAAAGTGTGAAGCAGGGGGCGGGGGAGCGGATCCCTTTGAAGTGAAGCTAAGCTTCACTTCAAAGGCAGGAGGCAGGCAGGAGGCGCGGGCAAGCGCGTGCACGAGCACATGCACTCGTTGAAATCCGCCGATGGTTTCAACCTTGGTTTAGCCTCTATATCTCTCGCCAGCAATGCGCAAGCGCATTGGCAGGCGAGACCTAAAAACCATTATGGATGCATGAAGAAGCGTCATATTCCATTCCCGGCTGAAGCAGGAGGCGGTTCATTATGTGTACATATATAGTAAAAAGAATAAGAAAATAAGTGTCATGTGAGGCTGATACCTGCTCTGGATGCCAATAAAGGGAAAGGAGAGAGGGAGCAGGGCTATTTGAGACAATCCAAATGAGAGAGCGCAACCAGGGAGTGGATTGGTGTCAGCATGGGCGGAATGCCACCATGGAGTGTGGGAGTACTGCATAGGTAATAATTGCTATATTGTGGTAAGCGGCAATGGTACTTCAACAATGACACCTGGAAATATGTAGCCAGAGCAAACACAAGTAGATATGCAACCAGACACATGTAGGTTATGTGGTGCAGCTCATCGCATGTGCTCATCGGACTTGGCTTCCACTTTAGAAAAGTCTCCCACCATTCACCGCCTGTGCGAGAGTCACCCCTCATATAGAGCAGCTTAAAAGTGTGAGGTTTGGCCCTGGTCCACAATAATAACACACAGAGTCAACATTGGAGTTCTTGGGGGAGGATTTCCACACAATGGCTATGTTGCATTTAAACAAAACAAAGGCCTGATCAATGAAGCAATGAAGGTATTTATCATCCCTCACTTGGAGGCTCAGTACCAACAAACATGATTCTGGAGTGGGAGTGAGGGTATGTGCTGACATTTCTGTCGCTGCTGCAGTGACCATCAATCATGTCCCCTGTAGTGATGTGCCTGCCCACACCATATGGAAAAAGTCTCCATTCTGTAATTTGCACCAAGGCCATTCATGGTAGAGTGCCGGGAACATACGCTGGATGCGCTGTGGAGAGAGGTATGTGTGGTGAGTGTAACTGAACTGCGTGAAGTGGAACCTGGGGTTGAGGGCTACCTCCTGTACCAGCTGAAGAGCATGAGACCAAGATTTATCTGAAAGCGGTTGCTGTAAAACCTCGTCCCAACTAGGGTATGCCATCATAGCATAATCAGAGGGATAGGTGTTGAGTGCAGTATAGAGAATTGTGATGTCTTGGCAAGTGCCCAACGCAGTCAATAACATGTTCAATATCATTGAGGTGGATGGTTCATCATCCTCATTGTTCCAGGTTTTGTAAACCACATGTTGAACAGCATGATATGTTAAGAACTGACCAGCATTCAACCCATACGTTTCCACCAGTAGATTCCAAATTGCAATCGATGGTGAATATGGGAATGTGGGGCCCTTGGGGTGCACTTAGCTGTGCCAGCAGACCTGGACCACCACCATCTGACTGGTCTCATTCTGCGAGTAGACAGTACCACCAGAGAGACAAGCTTAAGTCCTCACCCCCTGCAACACCAAGTCCACCATCTACAAGTGGGCATTGTTGTGTGGTCAGTGAGACCCGGCAGCAGCCTGAGATCCATATCAGCTTCAGTAGTAGGCCATGACATTCGTGGAAGAAGATCATGGGGAACACAATGGGAAGGGCAGCAAAGAAATACAACAGCCGGGGAAGAAGTAACCTTTTAGAAATTGCTAGTCGACCTAATGGGGACAGGGAAATCAAGTACCATAAGAGCAAAGACCAGCATATCAAGCCTATTGCTATGTCAAGATTTCCCTCCTTAACGTCCTTCTCATTGTGATAAACCTATTTAACTAGGAATTTCAAAATGTTGTAACACCAGTGCAAATGAGTCCCCAGAGGCTCCCCCAGACACCTTGCTGGTCTCTGTGCTAGCGGAAACAGACAGGATTTTGGCCAGTTCATGCCTAAGCCATAAAGCGCACTAAAGTCATCCAGTATTTGCATGAGACCTGGAAACAGCTGAGACCTGCCTCCTGCAGGAATATCGGGACATCATGGGCATATAGCGAAATTATATAATATATGTTTTATTCATGGATGCCCCAGTCCACTGCCCACTGGCAAAGTTGGCAGGCCAGAAGCTCCATGGCCAATGCAAAAAGGAGGAAGGATAATGGGCAGCCCTCTCTGGTTCCCCTGCAGATTTCAAAACTCTCATAAATCAATTGCTCAGTTTTCACTTGCATCGTGGGACCATCATAGAGAGTGCATACCCAGATCAAGAATCCCTGCGCAAACCGCGTGTTGGTGATTGTTAAGATGAGGAAATTCCAACTCAGGGTGTCAAATGCCTTTTCTATGTCTATTGACACTGCAACATGCGCAAGAGCAACAGTCGGTGTATTGTGCAGGAGGCACAGAAGAGGGCAGATGTTCAAAAATGTGCTCTGTCATGGAATAAAGCCGGTTTAATCAGTATGGACAAGTGAATGAATGAGGAGAAGGAGGTGGTTACCCATCAAACAGAGGGTGAAGTTTAAGATCTGCTGCACAATGCATAAGTGTCTACAGGGAAATGGTCCAGCATATCTGATTAATAAATTCTCCTGGTATACACCGACACGCTCTTTGAGATCCAGTGAGCAGGCATTGTTACAGGTTCCAAAATTTAGCAAAGTGAGACAAGGGGGAAGATCTCTTACGGTTGCTGGTCCAACTTTGTGGAACAGCCTCCCACTGTATTTGAGACAGTGCAAGGATCACCTTCCTTTTAGGAAGCAATTAAAGACATTCCTCTTCCAAAATTGACTTATGTTTATGGTTAGGGTCCGCTAGTTGCTTTTTGGCTGCCAAAGGCGCGGAGATACTCCTTCGGGAAGTGATCCTAGCGCGGTACAAACACGCAAATAAATAAAATAAGTTGCTAATGCCATGCCCAAAATCTTACAATCTAGATTAATCAAGAGAGGGGGCATTTTGAGCAGGTCCCTGCCGGGTGTGGGCAGAACCTCTATCAGGGAGTCTGATAGCCAACCCCGTTCCCTAGCCTAGTAAACATGTCAAGTAGGTGTTTTTTTTAAAAATAATTCTTATTCAGCAAAAGAATAGAATAATTCATTACATCATAAACAGTAAAAGTCAAATAATAATAATATTTTTGGTACTACTAAATAAACTTCATGATAAAAATGATAAAAGACAGGGATCAGTTATGGCTAAGATACAATTATCTCTGGCCCTCCTTAAAGAGGCATGAAGTGCAATGTGACTACAATAGATTTAGGTCGCACTTTATAACATTACACAAAAAAAGTTAACATTGATCGGCTGTATCCCACCCTACCCTAGATAATAGTGCAATATGGAAAAATCCTTAATAAGTGCAGATTTCACATCTTTTCTAGGCACAGCAATGCAAAGATCAATAAAGTACTTCCATTCATTTCCTAAACCACCTACTGTCAACAGTTTCTATAACCAAAAGCGACTCTATCATAGCAGCACTAATTAACACTTACATCCTTCTCGAATTGTTCCTAAATCCCCAAACTCTCATAAATCTTTTGATTGCAACAATCCTTTAAGCATAAGCCTCTTCAAATGTCCTGGTATGGATCATTTTCTTATGCCATTCTTAATATGTAGGAACTCTATTTGTCTTCGAGTTCTGCAGAATCAAGGATTGGGCTACTAAGGAGGTAATAGAAATAAAAACGTCCTTGCCTTTTATATTTCTAGTAGTTTGCCTCTGTTTTGACAGCTTGAAAAGCACCACTGCTGCCTGTGGGTCGATTTGACAAATATAGTTTGCCAAAATGTGGGTAAGTAATGGACAGGCTCAAGAAAGTATCAAGGAAATCTCCTCCACCTGATTGCCAGTAGCAAAGCATTTATTTTCTAATTCCGGATATATCCTGTAGAGGGCTTCAGGCATATAATACGCCACCCATTGTGGCAAAAAAGACATACACTTAAAATTAGCAGCCCTTAAGGCTTTGTTACCAAGTTGCACGATTGTCTGCCACTCAACCTCAGAAAATGAGAATTGTGTTGTCTATGTAAATTTAACGAGAACATTCTTTATTAGATGGATGTCCCCTTGATTCTGCATACATCTATACCGATTACCCATCCCTCACAACCTTGCTTTAAAAAGAGCAGGCCCTAGTCATGATGGGCCAGCATGGAATACCAGACAATATTTTTTGACTAGATAGATCATTTGTATGAATCCCCCAAAAAATAGCTTACTACGTTCACCGGACCAAGCCACAATTCCTGCCAGGTGATACATCTACCTCCCTGCAGAGAATGGCCCAGCTCGCTGAAGCTATTTGCATTCCATTAACTTAAGAGGCTAAACTGGATATGTGGACCTAAGACCTTACATTCCTTTAATTGTTCATAACTATCCACCGAAGCGTTAACAGAATATAGTGACTGAAATCTTGTATGAAGGTCTTGTAATGTCTTATACCTAGTTTTGTGGGGGAATATGGCTGCCTTTATGAAGACCGGGAGCTGTGATCCCACTTCCTTTACCATTTTGTAAAAAGAAAAACAATCTAAAGATCCCTTAAAATCATCTATATGGACCAAAAAGTCTAAGCGAGAGGCTCCATAGTGTGTTTGTGTATGGGGCAATGCCAGTCCCCCCTGATTTATTCCCAATTGCAGTACTGGGTATTTTATTCTGGGGACCTTTTTATTCCAGACATACTGTCAAAAAATACATCCAGCTCTTTAAAAAATGCTGTATTGATTTTTATCTGAACATTCCTAAATAAAAAATTAATAGAGGTAGGATTGACAATGTAATAATGGTGGCCCCACTGATAAGGGTGAGAGAGAGAAGAGACCATCTATCCAGTAGATCCCTAATGTTTCTTAGCATAGCCTCATAATTCAGCTTCTAGAGCTCGACATAAGAATGAGCTATGTAGACCCCCAGATATTGAATCAGATTGCTCGAAACCACGGGGCATTGAATGTTATCGGGCAGAGTATTTTCTAGAGTGTTGAACATCAATATTTCTGTTTTGTTATGATTTCTTTTGCATCCACCAATAGATTAAAACTGCTCGAACTTGGCCAGAATCATTCTTATGTTTTGTTCTTCAGGACTCAAATATAAAATTATGTGATCCGCAAACAGTTGGAGTTTGGGCATGTCTTCTATTGGTGCTTCAATTCTCTGATTTGCCCTTATCCTGGCTGCCAATGGTTCGATAAAAAACATACAGACAATAAGGGACAGCCTTGATGAGTTCCCCGATTTATATCTATAGTTCCGGCTATGCTAGAAATAAAATACATCTGCCATGTGTACCCTGATATACATTATATAACTTATTAATAATTAAGCTAGGAAATCCCACCCTCTTATAGGCAAAATAAAGGATATCCCAATTTGCAGGGTAGAATGCTTTTCTAGCATCTACCATCATTAAAAGTGTGGGCATCTTACAGTGTAGTATGGCCTAGGGCCTGCTTTGCGTGCATGTTATGTTAGCATGGCTTATTGGTAGTTTAAACGCCATTTTACCTTTTGCTGCTTTTGCACACAACACTGCATAGCTGTCTTCACGAAGGTCTACACATGAGAAAAGGTTTGTTTTTGACATCTCTAGACTCACATCGTGCAACTAGTCTGCACAGTGAGTGCAAAAGCCGTCAAGGTTATCAAAACATGTTAGTTATTTTTCGACATGTTCGAGTAAGGTTTTATAGACACAACATTTTAGCTGCTGTGAGCCAAGTAAGATTCTGGCGTCCTTATTATCACACACTAGCCATGATTTCAGACACTTGGAAGTTTTCAGTTTCCAGGGATGCAGAGAGTCTATGCTGATCCAGAAGTAATTTACTCTTACTGAGTGGAAAGGTAATGGGGTCCCCAAAACAAGCCTAAGAGACCTTCTATAGTTTATAATACACAGCTCCTATATAGGGAGTGTGTTAAAACTAGACGCTATAGGACCTGTTTTCACCATCATTGTAAAATGATTTCTCCTTTTGTATTTTATGGAATTGTAACCATGCTGACCATAATATTTTGAATCATATGTCTGCTTATGTTGGCTAAGATACTGCACATGAGATCACGTCTTTAAAATAAATATTTTAACATTAGTGTGTCTCTTATTTACTCCTGTTGTGGACTGGTATGAGAGTATTTTTTTTTGTTGAAAATCTGTTTATTAGCATAGTAGGTAGAGCAGTTACATACATATTCAGGCGTGATTATAATCAGAATGGTACATGCACGTGCTTGCTCAGAACGTATAAGTGAATAGTGTCCTTGATTTTTCGTTTTGTTGTCAGGAACCAAGTTACCTGAACAATTCAACGTTATTCCCGATCCCGTTATCCCAACTTAGGGCATTGCCATAGCATGTGTAGACTGGTATGAGAGTATAACAAAAGAGTGTTCTCACTTCCCACCATTCCTGAGATGGTCCTAAGTCGCATGTTCAAGGTTGTCTTATCATTGGTTTCTTTGCTATAGTACAAAGAGCTAATGTGACACTGATGCTAGCTGGTTGGGGTTTTTCTAGGTACGGAGGTGAGTTTCTGTACACCACAATTCACTGACGTCCTAGGTCTCTATGCACAGTTCTGTGTATGAGCAGGATCCTTGCAACATGGCGCCGCCAATGAGTGTGGTCTTATTGTGAGACACTTGAGTAGTGCTCTTATCAGTCTACGACCCCCTCACTATTGTTTCCGGTTAACAGTAGTGACGGATAAAACCTACCTATAGTTACATAGGTCTTTTCAAGCTTGATATTTCAAAACAGTTTTCTATTGAATTATTACCCAGTTGTGCCTTTTTCTATTGCATTGTACTTGTCTAGCACTGTGTCATCATGGCTGCGGTTGATATCCCAGCACACAGTCGCTTGGCTGCACGGAATCACTTGCAGGATTACCTAATTTCATTAGAGGGGCAGGCAGTTGTTTTTGTTGTATCAGCTGACACAGTGTACCCGTTTGAGTTGTTCTACTCATGGGTCATGTTTCCTACGGTAGATGCTGTGTCTGGTGTATTTCACACTTACACCCCGGCTGCCACGCCTGCAGAGTACGCTCCATATAGGACAGTGGAAATTCCGATTTTGGCTTGGCAGCATGCCGTTTGGTTTAATGGCCCCCTCCCACACGTTATCACAGTGGTCAGACAAGGGCCGTTGTCAATCCCAGGCGCTACTTGGCCTGTTTTAGCTGCTTATACCCCGCATCCTAATGCGAGGCTGTTAACAGCTCCGCAACTGAGACCCCTTTATGCCTCTGCTGTGTCAGTTATTAGGGGTCTGGTTAATTACATTACCCGCAACCTCCCGGGTGGAACTCGGGTGGTGCAGTGCATCCAGTTGGAGGGGGCGGGCTGAAGCTTAGTCCCGTCATGGTTAATGCGGTCATGGACAAGTGTCCCCAGGATAAGGATGAGATTCCTTTTTGGCTTTCTTAGAAATGGGACCAACTGGAAGCAGTATTCCGGAATACTACTCGTGTGGAAAAGCACAGGATCCTAACAATAAGTTTTCAGAAAGACTTAGTGCCAGACGTAAATGACTGTACAACTTAGGGTGTGTTTTTTGCGGCAGTCAATACTAGGTGCATCGGCACCCCATCAATGGCTGTCTTGCCCTCCATCATTAAGCGTGTTCAAGATGAACACGGGCCGGAGGCGGCTGTGGAGTTGGAATACGACTTGTGGGAGCGTTTGACATGGTACGCGATCTCGCCCTTGCAAATGTCAAGGGGGATGCGGTTAGTTTCCAGGTGTCTAATGCTTTGCGCGATGTCCCCGACACCGACACACCCCATCAGTTACCGTAAATTATTACGGAGGCTTATAAGACCGTTGGCCGTAATAGTTTGGGTGTTAAACCTTTTGCTAAAAAACAAACACAGCAGCAAACTCAACAAGCGTCATCTGATAAGGATGACTGACAAAAAGTTCAGAAGCAAAATTGGAGTAAGAACAAAAAACAGGGGAAACAGCAACAGAAACAGGGGTCCCGTCCTGCTTCACCAACACCTGCCTCTACAGAGCGTACATATGAGTTGCATGACTGCAGTACTATTAAGTCACCTGATAGATTTCAGGTTCTTGAACAACGTTCACTCAGCTCTTTGCAGGAAACATCGGTCTTACCCACCGGTGGAGGAGGCGGCGGCAGAGGTCGAGGTTCCCAACAGAGCCGTGAGCAGCCTCGCAAGGCTGACGGAAAAGGTAAGCAAGACGAGTCACAGCGACAAGGACCCCAGTTTCAAAAGAAGAAAGTTGCTGCTGTAACAGCGAGATATGCCACAGATAGTGAGAACGCAGCTTCGGAATCAGACATGGGCGCTGACACTGTTGAACAGCACGGCGGAGATTACCATAGTGCGAGATAGCCTGCGTCCACTACTGAATGGGCAAGCGACTGACACCTTAGTTGTGGTTGAGACAGCAGACACTAGAGTGGCTCCCCCTGACAGACTTTATGACTGACTTGAGTTAGAGGGTCAGATCTCTAACATAATGCCTAACACACTTGCCCATTCTGTATATCTAGTTAACCCGGACCAAAGTAGCATTGCCAATGAAGAAACTCTGCCCACTACGACCCAGATTAGCCATCACGAGGAAAACACGGATTTAGACTCCGAACTCGTAACCAACCAGGAAAACCCGTCCCTGAAAATATTATATTGGAATGTCGCTGGTCTTCGTGCCAAGGTGGTGAATGACATCTGGCTTGATTTTGTTCATAACTTCAGCATTCTGTGTTTGCAAGAAACATGGGCGACATCCGAACTACATCTTGAGGGCTACAAAACTTATTTTTCCCCAGCCCTACCTTCACCCTCTGGTATAGCAAAGGGCGGTCTGACTATCTTTGTGTCCAATGTTCTGCATTTCAAGAATATAGTCCCTATTAAACTGGAATCAAATTTCCAAATACTAATTTTATACCAGAGTAATACTAATGCCCTTTTAATGGTGAATTTTTATAACAATCTCCCCGTAGACGATCTAATAAAAGTTATAAAGGAAATATTCTCTTCCCTCCATGAACTATCTAGTAAAGCCGATAAGGAACTGGCCATAATCTGGGGTGGGGATTTCAATCAAATTCTATGTAATCACAGTGTAAACACAGTCTGTGGCGTTGTGGATGAATACGGTAATCCAGTAACTCATTTCCCCCATACTTTAGTTGGGGACTGCTTGAATGAAAGTCTGTGTGGCTTAGACCTCGCCCTCGTAAATGACTTGGTGAACCCCCCCATACCTCTTATACCCACCTTTAATGGTAGAGGTAGGTTAAGCATAATTGACTTCATTTTTATTTCCGCGAAAGCAGGTTCCCAACTATTGAATTGTAAGACCCATGACATCATTATCAGCGACCACTACCCAAATAGCATTACACTAAAAACTCCACAGAAATGTGACAGGTATGACATCGAGACGATCCTTAGTCAAAATAACCTAACATTAGACAGGTTAAACGGTTATTCACTTAAGTGGGAAAAAGTGGACCCGCTGGACATTACTGCAAGACTGGTCAGAAACTTAAGACCAGTGATTGATAAATGTCTTGATCACGCTACTACTAATGAGGGAATTATTGTAAACTTTGCAATACTATCAAAATCAATAAAGGACATTTTATTTGTTAACCTGAAAACTAGTAAATTCAGAACTAAGGGATGGTTCGATAGTAGCTGCACAAATGCCTATCAGAACCTGAAAGTAGCTTTACATAAAAAGGATAGAGACTCAAAGGAAATTGCAGCTTTCAGGAAGATCTGTAACCAGGCCTTAAAACGCAGGAAGGAAAAATTGAAAAAAGATCTTTGGGATCAATTGCACAAAACATGTACCCTGAGGGATAGTGCCTCCTTCTGGAAGGTCGTTAAGTCACCATTTTTATGAGATACAAGGGCTAACCCCAGTATTGACGTTGCGATTGATGAACAACTATGGGTTTATTATTTTGAGCGGATATTCGGCCTTCCATCAACCGCAACGCAAACAACCTCAGTTTTGACTATTTCTAGACCAAAGGTAAACCCCTTCCCGTTAGCTATTCACATATCTCACGAGGAGGTGGAGCTCGCACTGTTGGCCAGCAGGAATGGAAAGGCGCCAGGCTCTGACGGGGTTCCAATTGATCTTTTTAAATTTAATATGGACCTATGGTCCCCAATTTTAACTAGGGTCCTTCAAGCATCTTGTGCCTTGGGGCTTGTTGATTCTTGGTCCCAATCAATTCTTGTCCCCATTTTTAAAAAAGGGGACCGTCAATCACCATCGTGCTACCGGCCTATTTCCCTGTTGGATTCGCTGGGGAAAGTGGCTGGACGCGTTATCTTAGAGCGCCTCCAGCAGTGGGAGTCCGACAACAAAGCCCTACCCGACCTGCAATTTGGGTTTCGTGAGGGCCTGGGGACGACAGAGCAAGCCCTTAATCTATCTCTACTAATAGGTAAATATGTAAATGCGAAAGGGGGGGCTCTATACATGGCGTATGTCGACCTTTCGGCAGCTTTCGACTGTGTCATCCACATTAAGTTGTGGACCGTTTTAGCGGACATGGGAGTAGAGGAGTCCCTTGTAACTTTTTTACGCGAGTTATATTCAGACGCCACAGCCAGAGTTAGGTATGGTGTGGGGGGCGAGTTAACAAAGTCGTTTTTATTCAATCTATATACCAATGGCCTGGAACAAGCTATGGTAACAGGGTGCCAGGACCTCCCTACCATAAACAAACGCCCAATACCGGTGTTACTCTATGCGGACGACGCTGTGATCCTAGCCCGTACCCCCATGGAATTACAGCGTGCTCTTATGAGATATTGTACCTTTATGGCCAACCTGGACCTGAAGATAAACATTAAAAAAACGTTTGTTATGTCCGCTGGTTCCAGGATTAAGATTATTAAGGCCATTCTTATTGATAAGCAAAAACTTGAGAGCACAACTACGTACCCGTATCTGGGCATTGTGTTCGACCACAAATGCTCCTGGAAGTACGCTATTGAATCCAGGAAGCTCCTTTTTATGAGGGCGACAGTCGCCTTGGGTAATTTTGCAAACAAACTGGGCAGACGACCTACGGTCGAACTTGTACAGATCTATAGGGCAAAATGTTTAGCCACTGCAATATATGGGGCTGGTGTGTGGGGATATGCGAAGGTCGAGGTGCTGCAAAGGGTTGAAAACAGTTTCTTAAGATTCCTACTCGCAGTCCCGCGGGGCACGTCGACCAATGCATGTCATCTGGAAGTGGGCCTGTTTTATTTAACAGACTTAATCAAAATCCAACCCCTTCTCTTATGGCATCGCATTTGGTCTTCTAGTGACACTACTCTGTGCCAAAGGTTTATAGAGGACTGTACTTCCTTAGACAACGCACATAAGATCGGATGGATTGCATACATTAGAAAATTCCTCAACGACTTGGGCATGTCACAATATTATCATTCCCCCACGTTAATTGCTGTGTTACCGAGAAAACTGTTTAAAAAAGTTTGTCTGGCCCATTTAGAATCTCTGAGGCTGTCCAGCGAGGTTCCCAAAGTTACAGTGCAACACTCGCTACTAATTCAAATAACTATGACGGTTCAACCGTACCTAACTTTCAACCTTTCAGGTTACAAAAGATTTCTGCTAACTAGGTTCGGACTAGATATTTTCCACCACTTGGGCACTTTTCCTACAATTAACAACTGGGCAAAGTCCTTACAACCTTGTCCTTGTGACGAGATCTCCCCCCAATCAACGATTCACACAACATTGTTTTGTAAATTCTACCATGAATCGAGGAAACGTTGGCTCATACCCATTTTAAAAACTTTGGGCCTACGCATGTGCCGTCCCGCTTTTCTCGCCCTCCAATTATTGGATGCTGAATGTTTTGCTAAATCGATAGCAAAATTCCTGAATCTAGTTGTTAGGCACAGGCGGAATCTGGAGTAACATGGGGCGCTTACTTTTACCATGATTTCTCTTAACTGCTAAAGTTTGACTGAGTTTATCAGTAGTTATTTTATTGCAGGAAAGACTGCTGTTTTTTAATTGTTTTAATTATCGATTTTAATGTTATCATCATCTCTCCATGCATGCACCACGTACTTTATATATGTCACGTTGAAGCTTTGTTTCTTGGAGTCTCATCTTAAAGATTATCGAATTGATTTCTTTGCTGCTATTAGGAGAGTTGGAGAATTGCATGATGCTAAAATGAACTTGTCACTCCTATGACATTTTACTACAATTGTTATATTTTTTTGAACAGTATTTTTAGGTATTTGCAAGTATACTATGCTTTTATGGCTGTTTGCTACAACCGAATAAAGCTTAATTGATTTGATTTGATTTGACTTTATGAAATAGTCCTAATAATTGAAGGTGATATAGAACGTACCATATTTTTGGGGAACATCTAACTACTACCTATGATATTTTGTTGGCGGAGGTCAACTGGCCCCCACCTTTTGTCTTAGCTGCTCACCAAGGGGAGGAGGTAATCCTCCTTAGTTTCACGCACACAGTGCCGAAAGAGCAGGCGCTGCATTTTTCAGAAGATTGGGCTAAGGCGCTTGCAACGGCTTTGTACCATACTCACGGTGGGTGGGATACATTTTCCCCTCGACATGAGATTCCTTTGTGGTCAATGCCACAGCCTCAACCCCAATACCCCATGTGGCGAGAAGCTAAAACTTCCATTGCGGAAATCCTCAAACAATTGGAATATCAAGGTGTAATTCAAACGTATGTGTCTCCGATGAATAACCCCCTTTTTACTGTGACCAAACCGGATGGTTCGTACCGTTTCGTATTGGATTACCGCCACTTGAACACACATTGTCCTACGTGCGCGGTGCAGAATACTCACAGTTCTGCTCTTGCGGATAGTCTTGTGCGTAAAAGGTTTAAAACCACACTTGACATATCCAATTTTTTGTTTGCCCACAATCTGTCCCCACTTAGTAGTCAATGGACAGCTTTTACCAGTGGTGGCAAACAGGACGAAATTTCGACGTTTGGCTATCGGCTATAGAATAGTCCTGGCATCTTTGCTGTTCAGTTGTCTCTCTCTTGGATGGGGATCGACACCGATGCATGTTCGTATGTGGATGACATTTATCTCACGAACGATGAATTATGGCCGCATCTGTGCCGTGTGGACCGCATAATTTGCAATTTTGCGGATTTTGGCCACAAATGTAACTTTGCAAAATCTCACATTGCAGAGTACACAGTGTAATTCCTGGGCTACAAGCTCAACAATGAAGGTCGAGGATTGGCTCCTCACTTCCTGGAGAAATGCGCACTTTTGTGAGCTCACACAAGACTGATAAAATTACAATCTTTACTGGGCTTTTTGATTTTTGGGCGTACGTACCTTCCTGAATATGCCCAGCGTATCAAGCCTCTTTGCGCTTTAATACAACCTTCTTTTTCCAAATCGGGCTGGCTGCCTGAGCATTCAGCCATCTTGCAATCTTTGCAGGCTGATCTGCTTGAATCTAAATTCTTGCTAACCCGTGATAACCACACCAACCTGGTAATAAAAATCATTCCAAGGGCGGTGGGTTTCATGTTCCTCACTTTTAATGAGGGTGACACAGTCCCTATTGCGTACAAGTCATACTTGTACACTTCGGCTGAGTTGCGATTTTCCACTGTGGAAAAAGTTTTGACAGCAGTGCAAATGGCGATTCTTAAAGAACGTGCACTATTGCAGGGAAAATGCCTTTAGGTTGTTACTCTGTATCCTGCCTTAGAGGCAGTGACGAAAGCCAGTGTACCAAATTCCAAAGCTTTGCACCCTCGGTGGATACAATGGCCTTGTCCTTGACATCTCCGGATGTCACGTTAATTTTTGATTCCTCATTGCAGACTCAAGAGTACTTGCAGTATGAATTTGTTCATCCTGCTCCTCAGACGATGCCCCCACTTGAGAATTTCCGTTGTATCATTTACACTGACGGAAGCACGCAAACGGCTACGGGTTCAAAGCACGCATATTCTTCAGCCTGCGCAATTGTGGTTCGTACTATGGTGGATGGTGAATTCAAGCCTGATGTTGTGCATACTCAGACATTAGGGGACTGTACCGCCCAATTGGCAGAGCTCAGTGCTCTCATGCTTGCATTGGAGTACACGGACCCCAGTGTGACTACTCTATTGTAAGTGACTCTTACTACTGTGTTCAATCCTACAATGACAATCTACCCTTCTGGACTCAAAATGATTATCATGACTCCAAGGGGCGTTGTGGATGAATACGGTAATCCAGTAACTCATTTCCCCCATACTTTAGTTGGGGACTGCTTGAATGAAAGTCTGTGTGGCTTAGACCTCGCCCTCGTAAATGACTTGGTGAACCCCCCCATACCTCTTATACCCACCTTTAATGGTAGAGGTAGGTTAAGCATAATTGACTTCATTTTTATTTCCGCGAAAGCAGGTTCCCAACTATTGAATTGTAAGACCCATGACATCATTATCAGCGACCACTACCCAAATAGCATTACACTAAAAACTCCACAGAAATGTGACAGGTATGACATCGAGACGATCCTTAGTCAAAATAACCTAACATTAGACAGGTTAAACGGTTATTCACTTAAGTGGGAAAAAGTGGACCCGCTGGACATTACTGCAAGACTGGTCAGAAACTTAAGACCAGTGATTGATAAATGTCTTGATCACGCTACTACTAATGAGGGAATTATTGTAAACTTTGCAATACTATCAAAATCAATAAAGGACATTTTATTTGTTAACCTGAAAACTAGTAAATTCAGAACTAAGGGATGGTTCGATAGTAGCTGCACAAATGCCTATCAGAACCTGAAAGTAGCTTTACATAAAAAGGATAGAGACTCAAAGGAAATTGCAGCTTTCAGGAAGATCTGTAACCAGGCCTTAAAACGCAGGAAGGAAAAATTGAAAAAAGATCTTTGGGATCAATTGCACAAAACATGTACCCTGAGGGATAGTGCCTCCTTCTGGAAGGTCGTTAAGTCACCATTTTTATGAGATACAAGGGCTAACCCCAGTATTGACGTTGCGATTGATGAACAACTATGGGTTTATTATTTTGAGCGGATATTCGGCCTTCCATCAACCGCAACGCAAACAACCTCAGTTTTGACTATTTCTAGACCAAAGGTAAACCCCTTCCCGTTAGCTATTCACATATCTCACGAGGAGGTGGAGCTCGCACTGTTGGCCAGCAGGAATGGAAAGGCGCCAGGCTCTGACGGGGTTCCAATTGATCTTTTTAAATTTAATATGGACCTATGGTCCCCAATTTTAACTAGGGTCCTTCAAGCATCTTGTGCCTTGGGGCTTGTTGATTCTTGGTCCCAATCAATTCTTGTCCCCATTTTTAAAAAAGGGGACCGTCAATCACCATCGTGCTACCGGCCTATTTCCCTGTTGGATTCGCTGGGGAAAGTGGCTGGACGCGTTATCTTAGAGCGCCTCCAGCAGTGGGAGTCCGACAACAAAGCCCTACCCGACCTGCAATTTGGGTTTCGTGAGGGCCTGGGGACGACAGAGCAAGCCCTTAATCTATCTCTACTAATAGGTAAATATGTAAATGCGAAAGGGGGGGCTCTATACATGGCGTATGTCGACCTTTCGGCAGCTTTCGACTGTGTCATCCACATTAAGTTGTGGACCGTTTTAGCGGACATGGGAGTAGAGGAGTCCCTTGTAACTTTTTTACGCGAGTTATATTCAGACGCCACAGCCAGAGTTAGGTATGGTGTGGGGGGCGAGTTAACAAAGTCGTTTTTATTCAATCTATATACCAATGGCCTGGAACAAGCTATGGTAACAGGGTGCCAGGACCTCCCTACCATAAACAAACGCCCAATACCGGTGTTACTCTATGCGGACGACGCTGTGATCCTAGCCCGTACCCCCATGGAATTACAGCGTGCTCTTATGAGATATTGTACCTTTATGGCCAACCTGGACCTGAAGATAAACATTAAAAAAACGTTTGTTATGTCCGCTGGTTCCAGGATTAAGATTATTAAGGCCATTCTTATTGATAAGCAAAAACTTGAGAGCACAACTACGTACCCGTATCTGGGCATTGTGTTCGACCACAAATGCTCCTGGAAGTACGCTATTGAATCCAGGAAGCTCCTTTTTATGAGGGCGACAGTCGCCTTGGGTAATTTTGCAAACAAACTGGGCAGACGACCTACGGTCGAACTTGTACAGATCTATAGGGCAAAATGTTTAGCCACTGCAATATATGGGGCTGGTGTGTGGGGATATGCGAAGGTCGAGGTGCTGCAAAGGGTTGAAAACAGTTTCTTAAGATTCCTACTCGCAGTCCCGCGGGGCACGTCGACCAATGCATGTCATCTGGAAGTGGGCCTGTTTTATTTAACAGACTTAATCAAAATCCAACCCCTTCTCTTATGGCATCGCATTTGGTCTTCTAGTGACACTACTCTGTGCCAAAGGTTTATAGAGGACTGTACTTCCTTAGACAACGCACATAAGATCGGATGGATTGCATACATTAGAAAATTCCTCAACGACTTGGGCATGTCACAATATTATCATTCCCCCACGTTAATTGCTGTGTTACCGAGAAAACTGTTTAAAAAAGTTTGTCTGGCCCATTTAGAATCTCTGAGGCTGTCCAGCGAGGTTCCCAAAGTTACAGTGCAACACTCGCTACTAATTCAAATAACTATGACGGTTCAACCGTACCTAACTTTCAACCTTTCAGGTTACAAAAGATTTCTGCTAACTAGGTTCGGACTAGATATTTTCCACCACTTGGGCACTTTTCCTACAATTAACAACTGGGCAAAGTCCTTACAACCTTGTCCTTGTGACGAGATCTCCCCCCAATCAACGATTCACACAACATTGTTTTGTAAATTCTACCATGAATCGAGGAAACGTTGGCTCATACCCATTTTAAAAACTTTGGGCCTACGCATGTGCCGTCCCGCTTTTCTCGCCCTCCAATTATTGGATGCTGAATGTTTTGCTAAATCGATAGCAAAATTCCTGAATCTAGTTGTTAGGCACAGGCGGAATCTGGAGTAACATGGGGCGCTTACTTTTACCATGATTTCTCTTAACTGCTAAAGTTTGACTGAGTTTATCAGTAGTTATTTTATTGCAGGAAAGACTGCTGTTTTTTAATTGTTTTAATTATCGATTTTAATGTTATCATCATCTCTCCATGCATGCACCACGTACTTTATATATGTCACGTTGAAGCTTTGTTTCTTGGAGTCTCATCTTAAAGATTATCGAATTGATTTCTTTGCTGCTATTAGGAGAGTTGGAGAATTGCATGATGCTAAAATGAACTTGTCACTCCTATGACATTTTACTACAATTGTTATATTTTTTTGAACAGTATTTTTAGGTATTTGCAAGTATACTATGCTTTTATGGCTGTTTGCTACAACCGAATAAAGCTTAATTGATTTGATTTGATTTGACTTTATGAAATAGTCCTAATAATTGAAGGTGATATAGAACGTACCATATTTTTGGGGAACATCTAACTACTACCTATGATATTTTGTTGGCGGAGGTCAACTGGCCCCCACCTTTTGTCTTAGCTGCTCACCAAGGGGAGGAGGTAATCCTCCTTAGTTTCACGCACACAGTGCCGAAAGAGCAGGCGCTGCATTTTTCAGAAGATTGGGCTAAGGCGCTTGCAACGGCTTTGTACCATACTCACGGTGGGTGGGATACATTTTCCCCTCGACATGAGATTCCTTTGTGGTCAATGCCACAGCCTCAACCCCAATACCCCATGTGGCGAGAAGCTAAAACTTCCATTGCGGAAATCCTCAAACAATTGGAATATCAAGGTGTAATTCAAACGTATGTGTCTCCGATGAATAACCCCCTTTTTACTGTGACCAAACCGGATGGTTCGTACCGTTTCGTATTGGATTACCGCCACTTGAACACACATTGTCCTACGTGCGCGGTGCAGAATACTCACAGTTCTGCTCTTGCGGATAGTCTTGTGCGTAAAAGGTTTAAAACCACACTTGACATATCCAATTTTTTGTTTGCCCACAATCTGTCCCCACTTAGTAGTCAATGGACAGCTTTTACCAGTGGTGGCAAACAGGACGAAATTTCGACGTTTGGCTATCGGCTATAGAATAGTCCTGGCATCTTTGCTGTTCAGTTGTCTCTCTCTTGGATGGGGATCGACACCGATGCATGTTCGTATGTGGATGACATTTATCTCACGAACGATGAATTATGGCCGCATCTGTGCCGTGTGGACCGCATAATTTGCAATTTTGCGGATTTTGGCCACAAATGTAACTTTGCAAAATCTCACATTGCAGAGTACACAGTGTAATTCCTGGGCTACAAGCTCAACAATGAAGGTCGAGGATTGGCTCCTCACTTCCTGGAGAAATGCGCACTTTTGTGAGCTCACACAAGACTGATAAAATTACAATCTTTACTGGGCTTTTTGATTTTTGGGCGTACGTACCTTCCTGAATATGCCCAGCGTATCAAGCCTCTTTGCGCTTTAATACAACCTTCTTTTTCCAAATCGGGCTGGCTGCCTGAGCATTCAGCCATCTTGCAATCTTTGCAGGCTGATCTGCTTGAATCTAAATTCTTGCTAACCCGTGATAACCACACCAACCTGGTAATAAAAATCATTCCAAGGGCGGTGGGTTTCATGTTCCTCACTTTTAATGAGGGTGACACAGTCCCTATTGCGTACAAGTCATACTTGTACACTTCGGCTGAGTTGCGATTTTCCACTGTGGAAAAAGTTTTGACAGCAGTGCAAATGGCGATTCTTAAAGAACGTGCACTATTGCAGGGAAAATGCATTTAGGTTGTTACTCTGTATCCTGCCTTAGAGGCAGTGACGAAAGCCAGTGTACCAAATTCCAAAGCTTTGCACCCTCGGTGGATACAATGGCCTTGTCCTTGACATCTCCGGATGTCACGTTAATTTTTGATTCCTCATTGCAGACTCAAGAGTACTTGCAGTATGAATTTGTTCATCCTGCTCCTCAGACGATGCCCCCACTTGAGAATTTCCGTTGTATCATTTACACTGACGGAAGCACGCAAACGGCTACGGGTTCAAAGCACGCATATTCTTCAGCCTGCGCAATTGTGGTTCGTACTATGGTGGATGGTGAATTCAAGCCTGATGTTGTGCATACTCAGACATTAGGGGACTGTACCGCCCAATTGGCAGAGCTCAGTGCTCTCATGCTTGCATTGGAGTACACGGACCCCAGTGTGACTACTCTATTGTAAGTGACTCTTACTACTGTGTTCAATCCTACAATGACAATCTACCCTTCTGGACTCAAAATGATTATCATGACTCCAAGGGGCGCACAATAAAACATAAAATGATCTGGGGTCGAGTGGCTGAGCTTTGCCACTTGTGTTTGTAATTCATACTCTGGGTCACCAGCGTGTTGGAGTTCAAGCTGTTCGCAACTGTCTCGTGGACGAGGCTGCGAAGGCAGCAGTTGCAACATATGCAGTAGCAGCGGTTACACGTTCCAAAAGTAAGATTGCTGATGACATCTTGGCAGCTATTGCCGCAACAGAGAAGGGAGGTAATTACCCTAGTGGTTTCCCTTCTAAATACTCTTATCATTTAAGCCCTGATAAAGTTCCTTATGTGAGAATTAACAACGTTGGTGACAGGTTAATACCCAATGCGGACCGCAGGCAGGCTTTGATTACAGCAGCCCACGCCGGGAAGGCTTTGGCGCATGCCGGAGTGTCAGCTACTGTTTCTCTACTCCAGCAACAATATTGGTGGCGGGGTTTGTATAAAAAATGCGTGATTATGTCCTTCACTGTGGCATTTGTCCGCAAACTAAACCTTGTACTGCTGCGCGTCCGCCCCAAACTCAGTTGTACATATCTAATAAACCACTTTTGTGTGTTTATTTAGATCACTGCGGTCCTTTCTCATCTGATACTGCGTATAAGTACATCTTAGTAGCAGTTGATTCTTGCACGCGCTTTGTGTGGCTATGGCCTCAAAGGAGTGCTGATTCCAGAACTGTTGTAAGGGATTTGCGTGTCTTTGTGGGAATTTTTGCGTGTGGTACCTTCCATTCAGACCAGGGTCCAGCGTTTGCCTCTAAGGTGAGCAAGGATGCCATGGCTTCATTGGGGGTCCAGGTCAAATTTTCATCTCCATATGAACCTGAGGGTAATAGTGTTGTGGAGGGAATGATCCGTGACTAAAAGCAATCCTTGACAGCTAACGTATTAGGTACTCGTATAGACTGGCTTAACCACCTCAATAGCGTACAACATGCACTAAATAATCTCCCTAGAAGGTCTCTGGGTGCGCGGACCCAATACGAAATGTTCTTTGGCATCAAAATGTTTGTCCCGGACCTTGATTTATTTACTTATTTATTTGAAAGTTTTATAGAGCGCGAAAAAGACCCTTGCATCTGAGCGCTTTACAATAAGCGTGTATAGGCAAGACAAAAATAGAAATATGAAGGACCGTAAGAATAACATCAAAAAGCGTAATAAAAGGGCAAAAAGGAAGATAACGTGCAAGAAATAAAACAAGGCCATAGAGCATGGTAGCAGAGAAAATCCCAGATAAAAAGGCAACATCAGATAAGGTGCAAAAACTGGCTCGGTTTTGAGGGATGATGGAAATACTTAGAACATGAGAACATCACAATAAATGGAACAAAACTTTACATATAACAAGCCAAGCATTCGATCGGTAGGTAAAAAGAGTGGAATAGGGGTTCTTCACAGTCATGTGGGGCTATGTTTACGTAAATTTCGCCATAAGGATGCCTTTTACTTCCAGTTTGAAGGAGGATGTGGAGGGGTTAAGTCTTATTTGTGGTGGTAGGGCATTCCAATTCCTGAGTGCCATTCCTGAAAAGGAGCGATTATAGGTTTTTTTCTTATTGAAGTTTTGTGGTTTCAGAAGGAGGTTTTCTGAACTTCTTGTTGATCTTGATCCTCCCGATATTGTGAGTTTTTGTGTGAGATAGCTGGGTGCACTATGATGTAGGGCCTTGTGCGTCATGCAAGCTATTATCAGGTGGATTCTGGCTTCAAATGGCAGCCAGTTTAGAGATTTTAGATCAGGGGAAATGTGGGCCTTTTTTTCGAGCCAGTGATGAGTCTCGCTGCTGCGTTGGTGGAGGCACTTAGAGGAGCTGTGGTGGCTTTGGGGAGACCACATAACGCAACACTTCCATAGTCCAGCCGCGGTAGAACTAGAGACTGAACCGCTAACTTGAAGTCATTGGGAGGTAGGAAGGGCTTCAGCTACCTTAGTGTATTGATCTGAAAGTTTGCTCCCTTCGTTGCATTACTAATATGCTTCTGCATATTGAGGTTACAGTTCAGAGTTATACCAAGTGATTTCGCCTAATAAACAATGGTTGGTTGAACATCAAGTGCTGTGAGGTGTTTTATCAAATTGTGCATAGTGGGGACTTTGGCGGGTGGGGCGATAAGGAGGAATTCAGTTTTTAAAGCATTCAGTTTGAGGTGATTCACTGCCAGCCATGTTTGGGTGGTCTTAAGAGTGTTGTTGAGCAAACTAATGTCATCCAAGGTGTTGATCTTGAGGTAGAGTTGGGTATCATCTGCATACATGTGGCATTGCACGTTGGAAGTGTGTAACAAATCGGAGAGTGGTTCCATGAAGAGGTTGAAGAGAGTAGAGGATAACGAGGAGCCTTGTGGGACTCCTAGCGTAACAGGCATTGGTTTGGACAGTATGTTGTTGACCTTACATTTTTGAGTCCGGTTATGCAGAAAAGAGGTACACCAGTCGAGCACTGGTCCTGAGAGACCTATTCTGGGTTTCAACAGATCTCTCAAGTGTTCGTGTTTGACCGTGTCGAATGCTGAGGAGAGGTCTAATAGGATGAGGAGGCATGCTTTGTTACGATCAAGTAGTTGAAGTGCATCATCAATGATGTGTGTCATGGCTGATTCTGTGCTGTGATTTGCGCGGAAGCCGGATTGGTGCCTATTTAGGAGCTTGAAGTGGTCGATATGTTTTGTCAATTGGTGATGAACACATTTTTCCAGAAGTTTGGCCAGAGTGGGAATATTGGATATTGGGCGGTAGTTGTTGAGGTCCGTGGGGTCAGCTGTGGGTTTCTTGAGGATGGGAGACACTTGCGCTACCTTTAGGGAGTCCAGGATGCAGCCTTGTTGAAGTGAGCTGTTGATGATCTTGGTCCATACGGGTAGTAGCGAAGAAGTAAGATCTTTAACCGCATTTGCGGGGAGTGGGTCAGTTAGGTGGTTGGAAGGCTTTAGGGCACTGAGAAATTTGCCTATTACTTCTACAGAATAGGGGTGGAAGTAAGACCATGTTGCGTTGTTTTTCAAGGTAAACTTTGATGTGATTTCTTGAGAAACGTTTGGGAGTAAGGGGGGCGATTTGGTGAGGGGGTCAGAATGAGAAATTAGGTCCTTAAGGAGATCTTTCTTGATGTTCTCCGTCTTTAGGTTAAAGTGGTTAGAAAAGTTGTCACAAGATGGTTGTGGGTGAGTTAGTTCAGGTGGCCGTTGGGGTTGGTCCTTAGATTGCATTTTGATTAATTCAAAAAGTTTTTTGGGTCGATTTCTTGCCTGGTCTAGTTGTTGGGTAAAGAAGTCTGCTTTAGTGCGTTTGACCTTACGAAAGTAAGCATTTCTCTTTCTTTTTAGAGTCAGGAGGAGCTCGGCGGATGGTACTGATCTCCAGTTGCGTTCGGCAGTTCTGAGAGAACGTCTGTCCTTGTTAAGGAGACCGTTGAACCAGGGTTTAGAGTCTTTCGCGGAGACTCTCTTTAGTTGCAGGGGTGCAAGATCGTTAATTATCGAGGTCATGGAGTTTAGGTAGTGGTTTGTGAGGTCAGTTACGTTGGAAATTCCAACAGGGGGTCGAAGTAAATTCTTGCTAGAGGCAGGTAAGGTGTTTGTGTTGAGCTTTTTCCAGTCCCTTTTCCATACCTTAGGCTTTGTAGCTTGGGCAGAGGTCAGCTTGATTGTTTCATTGATGAAGAAGGTGATGATGTGATGGTCAGACCAGTCAAAGGGGAGGATCGATTACAGATGGGTGGAATCAGTTTTAGAGATTATTAAGTCCAGGATTGCGCCTTTGTCGTGTGTCGGGCTGTTGCACAATTGGTTGAGGTCTAAGGCGTTGAGGAAGTTTTTGAAGCTGTTGACCACTGTGTCGTCAGGATCGTTCCAGTGGAGGTTGAAGTCACCCAGGAAAATTTGTGTGTTTCGTCGACCAGTGAGTGATGTAATCAAGTCCATGATTTCTTCTATGAATAGGAGGTTGTCGCCAGGTGGGTGGTAGATGATGTGGAGCGAGCAGACAGGTTTACCATTACTGTTGATGTCAAGGCTGATGTATTCACATGAAGGGAGTAGCGAGGGTATGGCTCTGTTTATGGTGATGTTGTTCCGGTGTATACCCGCAATACCACCTCCAGTCTTGCCTCCCAGCCTGTCTAGTCTGATGATGTCATAATTAGGCGGAACTAAAATGTCGATGAGGGGTGAGGAAGAATTTGTAAGCCAAGTTTCCGTGAGAATGATGATGTCAAGGTTAGTCGAGGTAATGAGGTCGGCTATGTCAGTGGCGTGTTTCGATGCCGATCTGCAATTCAAGAGTGAGCATTTAAGACGGGGGGTGGAGGGGGATGATGTTTGTTCTTGGATGAGTGGGACTCTACAGATGTTATTGATGATGATTCCTCTGTTGTTATGAGTTGAGGGCCTGTGAGGGTTAGGGAGGATAGAGGGGATGAGCATGTGTGGGAGGTGATCGTTGGTAGTTGGGGGCGGTTCGTAGCAGAGCAGGAGAGAAAGAAGATCGGTCTCGGAGAGATGGTTGTTGGTACGCAAAGGGCGGGAGGGTAAGTTACATGAGGGTACTGATATCCAATTGGGAACAATGTGTTTGGTGTAGTGGGGGTGTGTCGGGGACTTGTTAGGAATGTTGGATCTTGGGAGCCATGGATGGTTCGATAGAATGATTTTAAACGCATGGAGGTCTTCTTTAATTAGATGAAGTGTGGGCATGATCTCATCCAATCTAGTGTCTGCTGAGGTTGTAGTGGGGGGGAAGATGCGCTGAGTGAGAGTGTCTGGGGAGTCAGCTGTTTGGGTGAATGTGCTATTAACGGGGTGCGTGGGTTCGACTGTGTAGCTATGTGAGTGTGTCGTAAGGAAAGTGTTGAGGAAGGTTGGCTGGAGAGAATGCCAAGAGGGTGGGCAGGGGTGGGAGGTGTGGAGGGAGGCGAATGTTGTTCAGGGTGTGAACTGGTGTCAGAGAGGTTGAGGGATGGACCACGGTGTGCAGGGGACTGCGCTGTGGTGGCCTGGTTGGCGTGTGTGAAGTAACTGGAAGGTGTGATGCTGCGAGTGGGGGAAGGAGGGTGAACTATGAAGGTTCCTGTAGTAAGTTCCGATACTAGTGGAGGTAGGTGAGTAGAATGGGTCGAGTTGGGGGGGATAGGTTGAGTTGTATGGAGTCGATGTTTGTTGTGGTGTTTTGAGGTGTGATTGGGATGGGGGAGAGATGATGAGTGTGGGGATGGGGGGGAAGGGGGAAGGGAGCTGTGTTCCGACCTAGGGTGGTAACCGTAGAAGTGTGAGGTGCAAGGGTGGCCTCGTCCATGATAGGTAGGGGGAGGGTGGGCTGTTTCAGTGGTCTGGTGCTGATGGTAGTATAGGTGGGGGTGTACTTCCGGGTAACTGGGTTCGTGGAAGCGGATGAGTCAGAGGAGTCAGAAGACCGAGAAGGACGGGAAGGAGGGAGAGGAGCGGGGAATGGTGTTAAATCGTCCCTACTAGTGTTGGTGTGAGTAAAGGTGGTTAGTGGAACAGTTTGGGGTTTGTCCACTTGTTCCTTAATGAAAGGGAAGATGTTATCTAGGAGGTTTAAACTACGGTCAGTGGCTTGTATAAGGATGGTGCAGTTGTTATAGATAGTGATTGTTGCTGTAGCTTGAAAGAGTTGGGATGGGGCAATATAAATAGCTAAACCGTGTGCTGATTTTCTAGAGGAGGAAATGGGAAAAGTGGCAGGAGAGCTTTCCTCCATTGTGCTCTCCGTTTAGTCTGGAAGATGATGTCGATGGTTGAGTGTCCGTTGCGTTGTGAGAAGTAGGGATCGGAGAAGAAGGTTTCAGGGTGCGATCCGATGAAGTTGTGTTTGAACCGTTTGGCCGATTTTTTAGAGAGGCCAGGGGGGTAGATGATGTGTGTGCCTGTAAGTTCCATGGTAGGGTAGGCAGTGGTGTAGGCTAGTAAAAGGAGATCGATTAAAAACTGGAGGTGGAGAGGTAGGCAGTGGGGTAGGCTAGTACAAAAGAGATTAGTAAAATGGAAAAACTGACCTGAAATAGGGAGGTGGAGAGGTAGGTGGTCGCTGTTTGAGCGATGAACCCTAGTGTTGAGAACATTCCAATATGGCCGCTTCTTTAGTAAAGAACCTTTTAGGCATCTATGAAGTCCTATGTCTCTTTCCATGTAGGTCTAGACATGGCGGTGGCATCCTTTGACGTAGATGAACAATCTAATGTTTTGCAGAACCTACAAAAGACCAGAGACAGTCTTGCAAATGAGCACTTGCCCTCCACATCTGATGCTGTGTTGCAGATTCCGGTAGTCGACTGGCTACCCCAAGTTGGAGAACTGGTCAGAGAGAAGATCGACAACAAGAAAGAATTTGGTCCTTCCTATCGAGCTCCAGTTGCCGTGCTTGGCGTGCAGGGTACAAGAACAGTCAATATTTTACCTCCTCTTCCTGGGCAAAAGGGGGACAGGTACATCTCCATTGACAATGTCAAACTACACAGGGTGGCCGATTCTTCATAGTATGACTCCTGCTGTTTCGTGTCCAGCAATGATGCGACACTCTGTTTTAGTCCCGGATCCTGCCATTGGGCCTGATGTTGTCATTGAAATGCATAAAGTTGCGAATCCTTTATTGAATTCAACTGCTGGTGATCCTCTTAATGATTCTGAATATAATTACCCCACTGACTTGTCTATGCCTGATTTGGAGACCAGTGTGGCTAACCCATCCCGTTTTTCATTTGACACTGGCTTTACAACATCAAAGGCCCCTTCAAAAGTTTTGATTATTGATACCTGGTTTAAAAAAAAAATTGATTCCCCCTTGGATTACATTTGGCTGGCACTTTTTGCAATGTTTTTATTCATGTCCATCAGATCAGTGGTATAGTTTTTTTCGTTTCATTAATGGACACTACTTTCAAGAAAGAAATTCGATTAGACTAATTGATGAAACTTCGGCCCCCCCCACTCCTCTTCGCACAAAATGAAGAGGGACCAGACATTTGTGAATATAACTGCTTTGCCCGTTTAAGATGGGATTATATGGGATGCTGTAAAGTTCCAGATTCATGGTTCCACAGAGGTTATTAATGTTCCCAATGTACTCCGTGTTTCTATGTGGGATGTGGTTAAACAAAATATTCGCTCTGATGATTGGGACATCCAGTCCGTATAGGCTTTGTTTTCTGATTTGAAATATTATGCAGACTTTGATGCTGAAGATTTGTATTTAGAGTCTGCAAACTATGGTGATTTGTACTGTTACTGGCATTTTGGCAATCACTTTCTGCATAAAACAAATTCATTTAGAAATGTGGTTAACTACACACAGTGGGAACATTGTCCCAAACCAGTGGATGGCAGCTCAAAAATGCTTTTGAATTTTTTTTTTATTTTACTGATTTTAATCAATCTAATCCTGATCCATTTTATTTTAAGTGGACTGAGAAGTCCTTTTCCAAGGTTAGACCTCCCACACTAAACTACTGTATTCAAAGTCCTTTATTGACCAGTTGGCTGTTGGGGGCTATGAACTGTGGAAAGATATCTTTGATCTTAAATCTGTTTGGGGTTTTAAAAGTTGGCAAGTGCAAGGCACTGGGGTTTTGCATCGTGCATGTCTCATCCCAAACAATATGTTGTTTCTGAATTCTACTATTTCACAAACCACCTGCTTTGGATTGGCTACTTCTAAAAAATGTAATGCTCCTTCATTTCCTGATTTGGGTGAATTTCCCCGATGAAATAATTACACCAGTACTTCCCTAAGTGATTTATAAGCCCTGTTGAAAAATTCCTCTTTTAATGTTTCCAGCATTAATCCCTAAGGCTGGTTGCTATATCAAAAAAGTGCAGATTCCTGCCATCACCGTTTTCTGGGTCTGACCCCTGGCTATACAGCGGTTAGAGTAGATCCCAGTTTTCAGACTCAACATTCAGTCACCACCTATTCTGTCGGCAAATTATGTCAGAGTTGGCTCAGACACTCGACCTTAGCGTCTGTTAAGCTGCATTTGTCCAAGCTGACTGACGCAGTCGACTTAAATTATTTTGTTAAAGGTCCTGCAGCAGGCAGATTGAAAAGATGGATATATGCGGCTTACAACGAGGTTTGGAAACTGTCCCAGATTGAAGCTGCTTCTAGGCTCTGAGCTATCGATCAGGCCAATTTAGAAAAGGTGCTTGCCGTTGTAGATAATAGCATTAACACCCTTTCCTCCCGCTTTTATACATTGGACAATATTGTTTCATTTGCTGTTGATATTGTGCAAGAAGACGTTGCTGTACTGTACCATGGGCAGAATCAATTGAGTTCTGTTATGCAGTTTGCTTGGACTCTTCAAACGTTGAAAAATGGCAATGTGCCTTGGGATTACATGAACACAAGCCTGTTATTTTTGCCTTTTAATTTGATGGTTAAACAACAATGTATGTCAATGAAGGATGCCACATTTTCACTGTTGCATATTGAAAAGTTGGAACCGTTAGCATTTTCAGTGGCCGAGTCGAGTTCAAAAGTTTGGCTCATCCATGGCTTGATAACTCTACTTTTTCCCCTGTTTAAATTCGAGTCTTGCATGAAGCACTATGCCATAGGTAGATTTGAACCTTTAGGTAGTGCTTATCTTCATGAAGTTTGGAATCTCCTGTTCACATATAAGTGCTTGAGGGAAGGAAATGAAGTTTATTTGAAGGGTGAAGATTGCACATCCACACCAGATCATTCATTAGTCTGTAGAAATCTGCAATTGCACGGTTCTTGCAATGTACAGGCACCAAATCTTGCATGTGTTTTGAAAGGCACCCGCGGCCCAGCTATTACACCAACTTTCACATTGCTTGCAAACTGTAGTTATTTGTTGATAAATAATGAAGATTGCTGTGGTATGCTTGCCGGTATTCCTTATATCATTACAGTTTCCCAGTGTGTAGTTTGCTGTGAGAATGTCTTGTTTCCTCCCCAACATGGGAGGCTCGATGTTTCCATCTGGCCTTCTATCCCATCCTTAACACCTTCAGCGCGGCGCGAATTTTCGCGCTGTGCTGAAGGTTCTAAAAAACGGGCGGGCCGTGACGGAACCGTTCCGTCATAAGCACAGCCCAACCGTCGCTCATGACGGAACCGTTCCGTCACAAGCATCGAAGGGGTTAAAAGCAGAGTTCAACAAGATGAGTCAATTAAGAGCTCTTTTGTCCCAGAAGGAAGTCCCCCTTACATCTGCGCGTGAGACATTCGTCCTTCACGTTGCAAATACTCGTACTGAGGTGAATGCCTTATTAAACACAGACCTGCCCCTGCATTTCGGTGCTTTGATTCACACAATCTTTAATGCTTTGTCGACCACTGGCCTGGCACACTTTTTTAAAGTAGTATGTTCAGGCCTTGTGCCCTCATTTCAAACTATATTTGGTGTGATCCCTGCATTTTTTCATTCGATTTTTTCCAGTGTCTTTTGCGTTTTCCCGTTAATTCTCGCTTTGTGAGTGGGCATACTGCTGTTAATTTGTTTACTCCAAAATGGATGCACAGTCTGTGCCCCACGACGATCTGCCCCGGCTGCTCCAGCTTCGTAACCGGATGCTAGAATACTATGGATTGCTGCCTCTGGCGACTCTGAGTGTGGTGTATGGTTTATCTTTCCGGTTCTCGTTCTTCACTTGAGTGCAGCCTGTTTTCCATCTTCAGGACTCAAATATAAAATTATATGATCCGCAAACAGTTGGAGTTTGGACATGTCTTCTATTGGTAGTTCAATTTTCTGATTTGCCCTTATCCTGGCTGCCAATGGTTCAATAAAAAAAATTAAAACATACAGGTGATAAGGGACAGCCTTGATGAGTTTCCCGATTTATATCTATAGTTCTGGCTATGCTAGAATTAAAATACATCTGCCATGTGTACCCTGATATATATTATATAACTTATTAATAATTAAGCTAGGAAATCCCACCCTCTTATAGGCAAAATAAAGGGTATCCAAATTGGCAAGGTAAAATGCTTTTCCTGCATCTACCAACATTAAAAGGGTGGGTATCTCATAGGTGTTCAAAAAAATCAACTGCATGTATTAAAAAAGTTTTATTGGAAGACATTTGCCTTCCTGGCAGGAAGCCAGTCTGATCTTTATGAATAACCTTCAGAGTGACAGACGTAATTTGTTTAGCCCAGACTGTCATTAGGATTTTATGATCGGAATTTAATAGACTAATAGGTCCAAATGAGTTGACATCACAGGGATTCTTCCCCTTTTTAACAAAACTAGCAATATTCAATTCCTTAAATGTTGGGACCTGTCCAACATTTTTCACCACATTAAAGAGCTCTACTAAAAAGGTTATTAATTCTTTCTGACACGCTTTATAAAACTCTATTGGAAGACCATCATTCCCGCAGGCCATATAGCATTTAGGCTATAACATGATGAAATTCTTGTGCTGTGATATCGACCACTAAGTCCTCTGCCTGGATATTTGACAGTTCTGGTAGATTAATGTCCAAGAAATACTGATGTAACCGTGTATTTATTCGCAAATAGCTTCCTATAATGCGCAAGGAACATCTTCGCAACCTCTTCCTTTTTAGAGACCGGAACCCCCGACCCGGGTTCCTGCGATTTGTTAATTAATGCATCTTCCTACTTCACCGTAGATGACCAGGCCAAATATTTAACCGCCATCTGTCTTTCTTCATAAACTCGCTGTTGAAATGTTCGTGAGCCATTTATCTCTCCATGAACAAACAATTTCCTTACCTCTTGTTTAGCTCTAGCCCCAGCCAACTGCAGGTTCATGGTTGTTCACTTGATCAGTGGACTTGCCATCATCTGATCTGCATTATCAACTGCATTAAACTATTAAAAAATATTTAAACTAAAATTTCCCACTCCAGTCAATGCAACAGCAGGGAAAGTGTTGGATAGTGAGCAGAGGGATACAAATTACTATTTCCACTTCAATGAGTGCAATAGTAGGGAAGTGCTGAATAGTGCCGGGATTAAAATCACTATTCCCACTCCGGTGAGTTCAACAGTAGGGAAAGTGTTGGCTAGCGGAGGGGTACAAATTACTATTCCCACTCCGGTCAGTGCAACAGTAGGGAAAGTGTTGGCTAGCGAAGGGGTACAAATTACTATTCCCACTCCGGTCAGTGCAACAGTAGGGAAAATGTTGAACAGAGGAGGGGCAAAATTACTATTCCCGCTCCAGTAAGTGCAACAGTAGGGAAAGTGTTGGATAACGGAGGCGTAAAAATTACTATTCCCACTCTAATGAGTGCAACAGTAGGGACAGTGTTGGATAGTGGATGGGTAAAAATTACTATTCCCACTCCAACAAGTACAACAGTAGGGACTGTGTTGGATAGCGGAGAGATAAAATTACTATTCCCACTTCAATGAGTGCAACAGTAGGGAAAGTGATCGATAGTGGATGGGTAAAAATTACTGTTCGCAGTCCAACAAGTGCAACAGTAGGGATAGTGTTGGATACAGGAGAGATAAAATTACTATTCCCACTCCAATGAGTGCAACAGAGGTAATGTGTTGGATAGCGGAGGGGGTAAAAATTACTATTCCCACTCCAGTGAGTGTAACAGTAGGGAAAGTGTTGCATTGCAAAGGGATAACAATTAGTACTTCCACTCTAGTCAATTCAAAATTAAAAAGAAACAAAATATCAACAACAAAAAATATTTTAAAAGTAAACTAAATTAAAAAAATATATAAATATGTTAAGAATTCAAATACAAATATATTTAATATTAAAAACTTAAAAAAAATAAAAACATATAATGTTAAATACATATCACAAATACCTACAAATGTTATATTAAATATAATATAAAAATATTTTTCAAACCAATATTTTTGATGAGAAAATATTTATAAACAAATACATTATTCCATACATTTATTTTATTTACATCCTACCCTATAACACCACACAATTCACAACCACATCTAAATTAAAAATAAATGTACTTCCAGAATTAACAGAATTAATGATCAATTAAATCAATATTATTAATTAAAAAACGAATTAAAACACATAGAAATGATTTAACTTCCTACTCTTTACCCATATAAACCCCACAACCCACACCTAAAATTAATTACACAATTTCCATATTTCGTTTTCAAATAATTAATTAATATTAATTAACAACTAATAATTAATTTATTAAAAATAAATGACTTCCCACCCTTTACCCCTATAAACCCAACACACCACATCTAAAATTAATTAAACTATTACCACAATTAATTACCAATTAATGTATTAATACTCATTAACAGCAAATTAATAATTAATTAAAAATAAATTACTTCCCATAATTAACACTATAAAATCTCAATTAATTAAATATTAATAAATACAAAAATATCATTAATTTATTATGATTAAATTACTTTCCTGCCTATTCCCCTATAAACCCACAACCCGCTACGGAACTAAACAATGCAACATTTGATAAAAATAAAATTGATAAGTACAAAAAATTTAACACATATATTAAAAAACATAAACAATACTTATATAAAAAATACATCACATACATTTAAAATAGATACTAAAATACATAACACTAATTAAAAAATCGATATTTTAAACAGCTACATTTTTGCAAACTATATTAATGACTTCTATATTTTTAAAAACAATATTGCTTACCTTTAAATCGATATTCTTAACCACGTTCTTCTTGCTGTCGATATTTCTAACTCATGATATTTAGGACTCGATATTTCTGTATTCGACATTTCCAACTCAATATTTTGTCTGCACACCCCATTGGACTCAACTTGAAAGTGATTGATTGCTGAATGGGACTGAATAGGGTGAGAAGTAATTTAGTTATAACAACTTATTGATTTTTTATTATTATTTATTTAATGGAGATTTATTTAATAGTGCTTTTCCCCATCAAAGGGGTCTATTTAGATGGAGGTCGGAAAACCACCCAGACCTCCATGGTAGCGGAAATCAACCAGCTGCGGCAAAACCCGTGGTTCGATTAGGATCAACCGCCAGAAAAACCAGACCGCGGCGAAATAAGGACACGAAAAACTGCCCATAGCAGGCAGAGCTGGTGAAAATCCATCTGGGGCAGTCTGATTCATGGCGGAAAAACACTCAACCGCCACCAGGCCAGCTGAGCGACCACAGGTAAAATTAAGATTCACCTGAAATGACAGCGGGACGTTCTGCTGTTTCCCACCACTACGGTCACAAACAGTGATGAATGGGAGAGCCGGCGGAAGGGCTGTAGCAGAGCCACTGCTGCGGACGCTCAGTAACAACTATGGCAGTCGACAAAAAAAACACACAAAAAGGCCACCAAGTGCACACAGCAAACTAGCTCTGTCCCCAAAAACACCTAACACACACAATGACACACCCCCATGGCAAATTCAAGAATACTAATTCCAGGACAACCCACACAACACACTTGACAGCAATACTCCATTTTGACACACCCACATAGCTGAGTATAAAGCAGCCCCTTCCCTGACCAGAATCCTTTGCAATACTCCACCACTGAAGGAACCAAGCCCTGCAGCACTTAGGAAAGGCAAAACACCACACATCTCACCAGCACAACAACATACATACACACATCACCCCCACCACCCCCACCACCCTCACAACTGCACATCACACACATGGCGCCGCAGAAAATGCCAATTCAGAGAAAGTGAGTTGTCAGTCATTGTAGATGAGCTAATCAGAGTAGAACCACAATTGTTTGGTAACCTGGTCCAAAAGACACCATCAGCCACAAGAGCACATATGTGGGAAAGGATAGTCAACAAGGTCAATGCAGTAGGGAACACCCCGTGCTCCAAGCATGAAATCATGACTCAGTGGCATGACCTGAAGAGGGTTGTGAAACAGAAGAAGAACAAGAACAGTGAGCTGGCTCAGAGGACTGGTGGTGGATCTCTCATCCCACCAAAAACATTCACTGCATGGGAAGAGAACGTGCTTGCCATACTGCATCCAGAGAGTCTCAGAGGACTAGCCGGGGGAGTGCAGGCTGGTAAGGACAAACAAATGTAAAGCATTACACTGCCATGTACTGTATTGCAAAACTACAAAGCTACACCTCCGAGGCCCAAGTCCATTTATATGCACCACAATACCCAACACAGGTTTCACAGATGTAACATCCACTCCATCTAAATCACCCCAAAGGTAGCCTGCAACATTTGCAGGGTTGCATGTGTACAGGCAGCCAGCACTACAACTCCCACCAGGCACTCCTGTCCCACCCCTGAGCAGGATGGAGCACTCCCTCCCACCAAGAAGCATGTGTCAGCCATTGAATTGCTCAGCTTAACCTAACAGGTAGGAAGCCATTTTCAAATGGAGGGGTGATTTGGGTTCGCAAGGCAGCACTACAACTCCCAACAGGCCTCCTCGTCCCATCCCTGAGCAGGATGGAGCACTTAAACACACCCAGAAGCATGTGGCAGCCATTTCATTGTTCAACTTCACCTAACAGGTGGGTAGCCATCTTCGCAGGGATGGGTGTATGGGGGTGGGAGGCCTGCACCACAACTCCCACCAGGGCCCCCGGTCCCACCCATGAGGAGGATGTAGCACTCAAGCATATAACCAGAAGCATGGGTCAGCCATTGTATTGTTCACCCTCACCTAACAGGTAGGTAGCCATCTTAACAGGGACAGCAGTTTGGGGGTGGGAGACCTGCACTACAACTCCCACCAGGTACCCCTGCCCCACCACTGAGCAGGATGGAGCACTCCCTCTCACCAAGAAGCATGGTCAGCCATTGTATTACAAAAAAACAAACTTACAGGTAGGTAATCATCTTCACAGGGAGGGGTGCATAGGGTGTGGGAGGCCTGCACCACAGCTCCTGCCAGGAACTCCTGTCCCACTCCTGAGCAGGATGGAGCACTCCCTCCGACCAAGAAGCATGTGTCAGCCATTGTATTCCAACAACAAAACGTACGGGTAAGTAGCCATCTTAACAGGGAGGGATGTCTGTGAGTGGGAGGCCTACAACACAACTCCCACCAGGCACCCCTGAGGAGGATGGAACACTCCCTCTGACCTAGAAGCATGTGTCAGCCATTGCATTGTTCAGCTTCATCCAACAGGTAGGTAGCCATCTTCCCAGGGAAGGCAGTTTGGGGTTTGGAGGCCTGCACTACAACTCCCACCAGGCACCCCTGTCCCACCCCTGAGCAGGATGGAGCACTATCTCCTACCAAGAAGCATGTCTCAGCCATAGTATTACAACAACCAAACTTACAGGTAGGTAGACATCTTCACAGGAAGGGGTGTATGGGGGGTGGGAGGCCTGTACCACAACTCCCACCAGGCACGCCTGTTCCACCTCTGAGCAGGATGGAGCCCTCCCTCCCACCCAGAAGCATGTGTTAGCCATTGCATTGTTCACCTTCACCTAACAGGTGGGCAGCCATCCTCCCAGGGAGGGCTGTTTATGGGTGGGAGGCCTGCACTACAACTCCCACCAGGCACCCCTGTCCCAGCCCTGAGCAGGAAGGAGCACTCCCTCCCACCAAGAAGCATGTGTCAGCCATTGCATTGTTCAGCTTCACCTAAAAGGTAGGTAGCCATTTTCACATGGAGGGGTGTTTGGGGGTGGCAAGGCAGCACTACAACTCCCAACAGGCCCCCTTGTCCCACCCCTGAGCAGGATGGAGCACTCAAACGCACACCCAGAAGCATGTGCCAGAAAGTCCACCCCAATGTGACAACAGAACAGATAAGTAGACAGTGCATGCACCCCACTATTCCTCTCAAAAAGCATGGAGCTGTTTGACAACACAAGCCCTCACATCCCACCAAAATTTACACAGATACAATATCAATTTACATTATGCAGACATGTATGTAACTGTCACAGAAACAGAATTGTGACTCACCAAATTCCATGTTAAAGCATATCAGGGCACAAACAAGGACTAGCACAGAATGCTACCTGTAACTTCCATGGGGGCTGAGCTTGAAGGACCATATGAAAATAAAACAAGCATGGTCTGTTGAACAAATAAATCAGAGCACAGGACATGACAAAGGTATGCATGAGATGACAATGGCTAGTTCATGCGCAGATGTAACGCCTGCCAGGCAGAGTAATCAACAAAGAGGCTTCACATCAAGTTGTTTTGCTACCAGTTGTCAGATGACAACCTTTCATCGCAATCACAAAGGGCCTGATGTAGGTAAAATAGAAATACAGAATTCTTAATAACGAATTTTATCGAATCAGTATTAAGAAATTGGTATTTTCGATGTGGATAAAAAATCGGAAAAAAATACCTAATCGGTAATAATCGGTAAAATTTACAGATTCCTTATTACCAAGCGGTATTACCAATTCCTAAATACCAAATCAGTATTTCAAAAAAGCAGCAATTGAAGATTCAGCCAATCCTGTGCATCCACATCACCTCCCAACCAGGAAGTGGCCACACCCATGCAGCTGCACTGAATCAGAATTTGCTTGAGAGGCAGGGAGTGCAGAGGAGAACACAGGAGCAACTGAAAGAACATTTCCTGATACAAACTGCAGAATGGCCAACAAGGAGAGTGAAAATGATGGTGCAGAAAGGAAAAGAAAAATCAAATTTAGTGAAAGTGAGCTGTCCAGATTGAGGAGGTGGCAAGAGAGCACACAAAGCTGTTTAGGAAACAGTCACTGCAAGTGCCAGAATCCCAGAAGAGAAAAATATGGATTGGAATACAGGAAAATGTAAATGCTATTGCATTGACCCACCGTGAAATAGACGTACTCAAGAAAAGGTGGTAGGACGTCAGGATCCTGGCAAAGAAGAAGATGGCCGAAAGGAAAAAACAAACCAGCCTGACAGGTGGTCGAAAAAATAGAGCGCCTGCACTGACTGCATTGGAACTGCTGGTGGAGTCCACAATTGAGCCTGAGTGTGTCAGCGGGATCGGGGATGCAGACAGCTCAGTCAGAGCTGGCAACAAACAAGGTAAGATGCATGCACACCAAGCTGTGCCCCACACTCCCGGATCCCATTCCCCAATGAGGCAGTGTGAATCCTAATCCAGTACATGTTTTAGTAAACTCCAGCAATGCATTATGGGAAATGTAGTCAGTGTAACACCTATTATAACAGTCAGCCCACTGAACACAAAGGCATGTGCCACACATCAGTGATAAGCAAGCAGAGGACAGTCAGATAGATTTGCAGACATGAAAATGTATTTTTTCGAAATGCTGCCAGACAAGTGAGCTGATGTACAATTTGTCTCCACAGACGAGACATCGCGCAGGTCCGCACATGTTAAGGCAGGAAAGGCACCCTGGAGGGAGAGAATGGAGGAGGCCATTTAAACTGCAGGTCACACCACACCATCACCACCGGCATCAACACCACCACCGGCATCAACACCACCACCAGCATCAACACCACCACCTGCAATAACACCACCGCTGGCATCAACACCACCACCTGCAACAACAACACCACCACCTGCGTCACCAGCAGCGTCACCACCGGCATTACCAAGACCCAGGAGGCATGCAGCTGCCAGACTCCAAGAGATGGAGTTGTCCGTGGAAGACTGCAGGGGTGGAGAACAGTCAACGGTGCCAGTGGATGGCAATAATGCACGATCACAGTCCCGCACAGAGCGATCATACACAGGTGCCAGACGCCGCAGGGCTAGGGAACCCAGTCCACCTTTGCAGGGCGAGGAGCATGGTGTGTTTGCAGGTCTGGAGGTGAACATGTTAAAGCTCCAGCGCCTGCAGGGGAAAGCAATCCAGTCAGTTCAGCGGCAGATGAGACACATGACAGCAAACATGCAGAATATAGAGAAGGGCATCTGCTCACTGAACACAGCACTGGCTGAGGGCATGAGGGACATGTCCCAGTCAGTGAGGCTGCTGTGCAGCAAGCTTGATGAGGACAGGATGGCATGGTGCAGGTAGAGGCAGAAAATGGCGAATCATCCCAAGGCGGTGAACCGCCTCTCCAATGCCACTTCTCTGCTCTGCAGGTGCTCCGTGGCCATGCAGGAAGGGATGACACACTGCAACCGTGATGTGTCAAGGGGGCTTGTGACAATGACCACTGCACCTGAAGTGCTCCTAAATAATCAGGCTGCCAATACTAGTGCAGGTGAAGTGGGGGACACTGAGGAGACGACAAGTCGCAGCAGTGTAACGCCCCCTGTAACTGAGTCCAGGAGGAGCAGCAGTTGCCAAGGTGCTGCACTGGATTGATTGCCAGTGACGATAGTCTGCAAAGGGAATGCAGCCATGTTGTGCGTGGCCTCAGGAGGTAATGCAAGCCACACTTAGTCTAGCTAACTGGGTGACTTAACCCATGACATCTTTTTAGGGTGTTTACAAATAGGACTGCCATATTGAGCCCTTCATGTGGTGGCGTAGTGCCAATATATTAAACTACGTCATTCAAATACAACAACTGGCTGTGTCTCCTTACTTACTCAAAAATAGGTGTGTGTGATCTCAGCGCATCTTTGTCTCCCATATGGTGCTGGCGCCACACCTGCTGCGTTGGGCTCTGGCTGTGCAAATTCAACATCATCGTCCTCAGAGTCAGTTAATTCAACTGCTGTACCTTTCTTAGTGGCAAGGTTATGCAGCATAGCAAAAGTTGTGATGATCTTGCAGCAGATGATGGGTAGGTACTGAGGTGCGCCTCCGCTTTTGTGGAGGCAGCGGAACCTGCTTTTCAATAGTCCAAACGTGCGCTCCACAACGTTGGGTGTTGATTTGTGTGCAACATTGTATCGTCTCTCACTTGGGGTTGATGGGTTTAGGTAAGGAGTGAGGATGAATGACCGCACAGCATATCCGCGATTACCTCGGTGGGGAAGACAGTGCCATTATTAACAGTCACCAACACATTCATCTGCAGTATACATCAGGGTATGTCACAGTGATTTACCTAGCAGGTATCCTTCTCCAAATTCTCCTGCAGCCAGGCGTGTGTAGATCCCACTGTTCTGGTAATTGTATGAGTCGTGGGTGCTCCCTGGAAATTTGGCCACGATGTCGGTGATTAAGTTGGCTGCATCGCAGATTACCTGCACATTAATGGAGTGGGTGGATTTTCTGTTTCGGTAGATGTACTCAGTGGCTGCAGGTGGGCAGATTGGAATGTGTGTCCCATCAATGCACCCTATGGCATGCGGGAACTGTGCCTTTTGGTAAAAGTCTGTCTTGGTTTTCTGCAGTCCCGTCTGTATGGTTGGGAAGCTTATGTAGCGATGCATTCTCTGCATCATGGCATCCAGAAACTTGTTAAAGAAACAGGACAGGAAACTCTGTGACACACCACCTACTGCAGCTATCACCCCCTGGTAACTGCCAGTTGCAAGTAGGTGTAGGCTACAGAGCACCTGCACATGTGGCGGTATAGCATGCGCCCTTGGTGTTGGATGCTCCTGGGGGTGCAGCCTGTACCTTTCATGGATCTCTGCTTCAGTCAGTTGGAAGAGTGTGATGCTCGGTCTGGAAACGCACTCTTCCCATCTTCAGATCCTCCCTCCTGCTGCCTGTTAGCCGTAGCTGCCTTGCAATAACAAAAAGGGCTGTCATAGTGATCACACTGTTGCATTTTGGGGCTGTTTAAATACAGTGCACCTAATTACCACCTGCTTTGAGTCCGTGGTAATTACCGACTCTTAAATAATGCATTTGTGGAAATTAGGTATTACCACATTTTTCTACATCTCTTTTCTCAATATTACAGTGTTTTATTTACCGATTCGGTATTTGGGGGTTCAGTAACTCCGAATCGGTAAATTAGGAATCGGTAATAAGGAATCAGTATTTACCGATTCCTTATTACCGATTCCTTTCCTACATTGGGGATTGCTAAATACCGGTCGGCAGCACTGAAATCTACTGATTTGGGGTATTATTGACCGGTATTTAGCTACCTACATCTGGCCCAAAAGCTTCACGTGGGGCATGGTTTCCAATGACATATCACCCCATGGACGAGTAATGTATGTCTCCACATCATGTCATGATGCAAATTACTGTGCAGACGTACAATGCGTGAAATAATTAACTGTGTGTTGCATAACCTGCAAATAAGATATATCGCACATCAAGTTTGAGGGGTGCACGGCAATTACCATTTCCCCTCTGTCCCACAGGTGACCAACAACTGACTGCAGAGGATGACAAAATCAACCTGCAGAGCAAGTCTCCACCCTCGGAACATGGACTCTCCGATGAGGACTCCCTGGATTTCGATGATGCAGAGCTTGAAGCCGGCCCATCTGGTATGCCAAGTCGCAACAGGTCCCAGGACCCTACTGTCCCCCCACCACCACATCAACAACAACAACTACGCTGACCATCCCACCCCACCAACTGAGGAGGGCAGGGAGAGTAGGCGGGTGCCTACAGTGGTGAGACCACAGGTCCGTGACAGCAGGGCAGGTGGAAGGGCAAGGGGGAGTCTAAGCCAACAGAACACTGGGACCCAAGCCCTGGACAACATCACCAGAGTCCTTGGGGCCTATGAATGGGCGCCCAGGGACAAACAGGTTAGGCTCATGAAAATTCCTGTGAGCTCCGCCTGCTGCTGAGGTCCATAGACACCCGCATGGGCCAGCTAGTGGCAGTTCTGAAGGAGAGACCTGTGGCACAACCAACACCACAGTTCCACATCCTCCCCTGCAGCCATGGAGAGGGGAGCTCCTCAGACCCCACTGACCCCACCTGCCAAACGACCAAGGGGCCATCCGAAGAAATCCTAGGGAAGAACCCGTGGCAAGGCACCTGTCAAATGCCAGTCAAGGAGCCAGCCATGATGGCAACCCTCCTCACTTTTGCATTGACTTTTTTGACTGTCCTTCCCCACTGCCTTGTTAATGGCATCCGTCGGTTGGACTGGGTCACCACATCAATTTGGTGACTACTCGATTGTCTCCTCTACCCTCACTGACAATTCACCATTTTGTAAATATTCACTTCCCTTTCACAAGTACCCATTGTAAATAAACACTCCTTACACACCTATTTTGTTGTGTCTGCTCTGTGTTTATCACAGGATGTGCAATGTTCAACATGATTACAATGTACCAGGAATACAGATTGTTTGTAGGCAAGGAGAGACTGAAGGGACCTAGGAAAACACAACAGAACAATATTCTATAGTCAGGCGGTGGCCTCACAGCCATCACACAACACATGTTGTTAATGTACTCCAATCTGCACATATTACAATGAGCAACTGTACCAAAATAGACATCCTGTATCTGTGCCAAACTGCCCTGTCCCAGAAACATTGGCAGCCAGTACTGAGTCAACAACAGGCTGCAGTCACAAAGCTCAAATAGACCATTTCAACAACAACGACATCAGCATACAAGGGCCCATTGTACATTGTCACTCACCTTCAAGTGAAGTAGCGGTTGATGAGCTGTTGACGCAGGTCAACACCTTCCTCCTCTTCACTATCCTCGTCACTGGACATTGGTTGGTTTGCAGGCAGATTGTAACCGTTGACTGTTCTCCACCCCTGCAGTCTTCCACGGACAACTCTATCTCTTGGAGTCTAGCAACTGCATGCCTCCTGGGTCTTGGTAATGCCGGTGGTGACGCTGCTGGTGATGCAGGTGGTGGTGTTGTTGTTGCAGGTGGTGGTGTTGATGCCTCTGACTGTACCTTGTCACAAGCCACACAGGGCCTAGTCTGACGGTCTCCGCAACGGGGCACCGGACCTCGGTGTGGCACCCTAATGGAGTCTGATGCCTGGTCTCGACAATGTTGTCCCTGCTCCAATAACGTGAACCAGTCAACACTCAGGCAGGATTCCAGTAAGGAACGATGTCTTCACTAAATGCTTTTTTAAAATCAGGCCGGCAATGTCACCTATGGCCCTAGTCACACTCTCTTAGATCTTCCAGCCAGCTTAGGACTAGGCCTGGGCGGTAAATTTTGTTCCGCTCACGGAAATTGTGATATTTTGCCATTTTTGCGTTCTGCGGAGAATGTCAAAACTTTCGCAATCTGCTACGAAACGGAAGTATTTTCTTGTTCCTGCTTTATAAATGCGTTCTAGCGTGCACAATAGCGACTTACTTAGTCCCAAAATGATTCATAACAGGGGGTGGTGATGGACAGAGTATCTGAATTAAGCAGAACACTCCTACCCAGTCAAAAGATCAGGGCTTGATCCATCACCGCTTTTTAGCTCACTGCACCATCCCAGTTCAGAACCTGGCTATATGCAAATTGGTCTGTCTCTGGCCCAGTGCATCATGGGAACAGGGCAGACCAAACTACCAAGCCAATTCCTTACTGGAAAGGAAACAAGCTTCCGGGGACCGGTTTCTGGCATTACAGCCAGACACATTGGGTCCCTGCGTTAGCCGTCGAGCTTTCCTATCCGTTCGCATGTGCCATGAGGCAAGCTTTCCTATCCGTTCGCGTGCACAATGAGATGTTGGATTGTTGGTAGTCGGTGGCGCTATCCCTCTCGAGTTTGCGATCGTGAACATGTAATTCGACCTGGAACAGGAAATAAGTATCGCGAGCAAGATAGCCGTGCCCATTAGTGACCGCATGGGCAAGTTGGAGATAAATTTCCCCCCGAGCATGCAAAACACATCACGAACAGGCGGGAAAAGCAATCTCCGCATCTTCGCGAAAGTTTTTCATGCTTGTTGAGATTTTGAGTAATTTCGCGATAATTTGTGAAAGTCAATTTTGCTAATTCCACCCACCCCTACTCAGAACAGGACATAGCTAGTGGCCAGGCCTGGCCTCTACAGCCTCTGGCAATTGCAGCAGGGCAGTAGGCCCACATCAGCCTTGTAGCATTCAGCACAATATGGCCCCATAGGCATAACCAACCTCTCCTTCACTGGGCAGGCCTACAACCGGTCCTCAGCCTGGGCCAGTAATTACTCACACAATGGGCAGACTAGGGGCCCTCTCGCTCGATTCCCCAGGAAAGATGGCAGTGCTACTTTTTTGGGCACTCCACCTGGACCCCGTCAGCAATTGACCTAGCATGGGCTAATATCGGGGAAATCCCGCCAGCAGGTTCCTGGTAATGACCCACAGGACCCAGTCACGACTAATGCAACCACGCCAGGAAAAGCTACAGGCCAGGGCCACAGTGGCGAGCCCCCACATCCTGCTCGCGCTCACTGCGTGGCCATGTGGCCCTCAGGAACATGACTTTTCACCCTTACCACAACTCCAGCAGGCCCTCAGTAGTCCAGGTTGCGGCCTATGCTCCTCCGCTGCACACCATCAGCTGCCACCTCACTAGCTAGCCTTACTGGCTGAGGCGGCACACTGTCAAGTTCTAATGACCAGTATCAGGAGTCCCGGGCAGCCATCGACAATCCTTCGGCTCAAATCCTCTGATGGCTCAGGTCTGTCTCCTACTCCACCAGGGGGCTACATATAATTCCTTCACCTCTGACATACCCACCATTTCGCCTGTCCTTGATAGAGTCTGGATCAAAAATTGGATATTAATGTGGGCAGGATGATGCCAGATAAGGGGACGGCTGCTGGGATCTCCCCTACAGTGTGTCTCCAATGATGGCCTGCTAGGCCACAGTTTGTTTGATTTTATTGATTAAAATTGTTCATAGTTTAATGCATTGGTTGGTTTGTTATAGATTGAATTAATATTAACAGTTGAATCCTTCTCTGTTAAAAGCTCATTTGTGTTTTACTATTTATGTATAGTATACAGTTCCATAGTTTTGTTTATAACCCTATTTATGTATGTATATTTAGTAATATTTAGTTTGGTATTTATGTATGTAGTTAATGGTATTTGTTTGAAGGGTTATTTCATATATTTTCGATTAGTACATTTTTGGTGTGAATGGTAAATATTTTGTGGATGGAATATATTTTTATTTAAAATTAATTTGTGTATAACAAGTTATGGGTTTATTTAAGGTAATTGTTTTATGTCAAAAGTGTTTTTCCCGTGTTTAATTAGTGATTAATTAATTATTTTGGCAATAATAGTGTACCCGGTATTGTAATATCTAAATGTTTGGCATAGTCTGTGTTTCTATTAAGGCAACAATATTATTCTTCCCGATATTTTTTTTTCGACATATGTGAACATCGATATTTTTAACAAAGTTTGTGCTATCGATATTTTTGGTTTTTATATTTAAGTGTACAGAGTCTATATTTTTGTTATCGATATTTAATTTCCCATTTTTTTCTGTTTCAATATTTTTTTGAACAATGGTATGTCAGTAAACCGATTTCAGTGAAAATAGTAAATGTTACCTCTTTACTGTATAGATCGGAGTGGGAATAGTAAATGTCAAGTCTTTAGTGTCCAACACTTTTCCTAAAGTGGTATAGCTTAGAATGAAAAAAGTGAATATCTCCAATTTAGGGGTTGATTACGTGGGCGGTGAATCCGCATCCTCCGGGCTGGTGGAAGCCACCGCCGGCCCGGAGGATGCAGATTCACCGCCGCGGCATAGAAAACACCCACTGCCAGATTATGATGGCGGTGGGATCAGCGGCGGACAGCAGGTCTGTCCGCCGCTGATCCGCGGGGTGAGGACCGCAACATTAGGATGGGTGCGGAAACATGCTTTTCCGCGGCGGCTTCTCCGCCGTGGAAAAGCATGTGGACCTTTGCTTCTGGGGGCCCCAGGGTGTTGAGGGTGGAGGGTGCACATTGGGGTACCTATGGTACCCCCTGCAGTTGCATGCACAATGCGACAGGCACCGCGGGCACTTTTAACTTTGCGGCGGTCACATCCTAATTGCAATGGAGGGAACCCGCTGCCCCTGCGGACGGTCCCTCCACCTCGGGGGTGGCGGACGGACGCAGGTCTGTCCGCCATCGTAATCGACCCCTTTGACCCTCAGTGAATATCTCATTTTTGGAACATTTCTGCAAATCCCTTCACATTGAAGTAGCCTTATCATCAGGGTTTAATCCTCAGACAAATGGTCAACCTGAATGCCTAAATCAAGGACTAGAGCAATACCTCTGCTATTTTTGAAATTCAACCCAAAGTGATCGGTCCTCAAATCAACAGTTAGCACAATATTCCTATAACAACACTGCCCAAAGTGCATTCAAGACTACCCCATTCTTCTGCTTATATGGATTCCATCCAAGTACCTTTCCAGCAGTTCTACAAGACACTTCTTCTGTTCCAGCGGCAGCCTCTTTTATTCACCATCTCCGAGCTTTTAGACCAAGGGAACATGTTAACCTCTAAGAGGTGCCCTTTGATCCTGTTTCAGTGTACCTTTCCTTCCGTTGGCGCTCCTTTGTTCCTTCTGCGCCTCCTGTTCCAGTTTGGGTTCCTGAAGTCATCATCTCTATCTTGGACTCCTGGTCTTCAAGTGTCTGTCCTTGCTCCGTGATTTTCACCTTCCTTTCTGTGCCTGGAGTCTCCACTTCATCAGAGGTTTATTCCCAACAGGGTTATTTTCTCTTGGGACTCCTTCTGGAAGGCACACTCTGCTTAGGCTTTTCACTGTCTGCAGCACTGTGGCTCATGGAAAGGGTCCCCCATACCTCGGACAAACAAGAACGGAAGCTAGGAACTGTACCAACACATCGAGACTGGTAAAAAAGGTTCCAAAGGTGACCGATGCTGTCGCTGTTGAGCCCCCTTCTGTAACTACAGACACCTGTACTTTCTTCCCTGGTCTAAGATTCATACCATAAAGACCCTGATGGTACTAACCAAGAATATTTTTTGCTATGTATTTCTTTCCACGTATTCTCTTCCCTCTGAACTCCAGAAAAGTCTCAAAATAGCCAATCAGCTCAACCTTCCTTCTAGCATTCAACACAGGATTTCTATCACGTATACATAGCTCTTTATTTAGCCAATTCTCTCTGTACAGTTCATTTGTAATCAATGTCATTTTTGCTCCTGAATCAATTAGTAAATGTAACACTTTTCCGTCCACTACAATGTCCTTATGAGGATCAACACATTTTGCTTCACCTCCTTGAACCAGAAATATCACATCTCTTCCATAACTTTGCCCATTCTCAGATCTTCCCCTAATTCAAGTGGTGGTTATTGTTCATATATAAAAAGACCTTTAAAACCCAAATTGGTCTTTAAAAGAAATTTCTTGAATTCAGGACAGTACCTATTCCCCCTATATCACCAATATATTTTATGAAAGCCCTGAACTATGACTTCCAAGGTATAGACGGGTCTTCCAGAGTTTGGAGGGATGGAGGAGATGTACTTATGCTGTGCATAACTGTAGTGCAATCAATGATGAAGGTTAAATTGGGTGCGTGTCACAGAACACAGACACACAGGAAGTGTGCATATCACTGTTGAAGCACTTGGGTCCAAAGGTGAAAATACATTTGTCATAAAACACAGACACAAATTAAACTGTGTACATATCACAGATTTCAGACTGACAGAATTTGTGCGTAACACAGTTGATACAATAGTATCGTAAATTAAAATATGTACATGTCACAGATCATAGAAACACAGAATGTGTGCAAAGATATCAAAGTTGATGCAAGAGTATCACACTTATTAAAGCCTCTCACAATGGCCCAAAACATCAGCAGATGTTATGTAATTCCAGTTTGCAATCTTGTTACCGGCAGAAAATATTTAATTCCACAATTTGCAATCTTGTTACCCGGAGAAAATTTGTAGCGTTGTTTGCCAAACTTTAATCTACCTGTACCCCAAATCAACATGGACCCTGTGTTGCGTTGTACGAAACCGACTAGGAATCCCCTTTGCATCAGAGTTTCTTTCTTCACCAGCGTACTGCCTGGCAACCACTCTAATTACCCATTGTTCTCCAGCCTTGTCGTAGAATTGCCTAGCAACCAGAAATCTTGGGAAATACACGCACGTATTCCAGGCTCATGCGAAATGCACACGCCTCTCGAGCTTGGGTTGAACCTGTGTCTCTAGTCTCCTCTCCAGCTCATGCTGCACATGTACCTCCCTCAGTAGATTTGATGATTTGTGCTGAAGGGGCAAAGCAAATTAGGCAGTGCCACTTGAACCTGAAATACAAGAGGTGAGAATGTCCCTTTTGAAGCAGCTCTGCGCACTGGCTTGATCAGATAGAGAAATTCACTCTTGTCATGTAAACAATCAGCTCTGCTGCTCTGCTGGTAGTCGATAATTCTCCCAGGTGGATAAAATCTGTGGTTGTAGGTTCTTGGGCTGTGTTCAGAATCATTGACAAAATTGTGGTAGTTCAACTCAAGAAATAATATAAATCAAATGTGTTGTAAGGATCTTTATTGTACACAACCACAACTCAGGCAGGACCAGGAGTAACTACCATTGATGGTCCATTAACAAACAAACCCCTGAAATAAGTCGTATTTCTGGGCAAGAGTGCTGGTAAGAATCTTCTTTTATTTCAAATGCAATACACCCACAGGAAAAGACCGCCGCTCGACTCCAGGACTCCGGGCAACTGAGTAGCGTTGCCCAGAGCGCTAGAACCGAACGGAGGGGCAGAACACAACAAGAGAAGGCAATCCCTCGTGCTGGGCACAGCACGAGGGAAGACATATACTACAACTTCTCCCTCTTCACAACATTTCAAACAAAGAGAAAAATGAAAGGGAGGCAATGGCATGTAAGTTAGGACATGAAAAGAATTTGGAACTGAGACATAAAAATAAGTTCAACTTAAAACATAATCATTAAACCTGACAGGTAACCTCCTACATCGAACAGATTGGGGGAAAGCTTGAAGTGAAACCTCCCCACCAGCCTCAGAAAGAATGGAAGAAGGAGAGGTAGACAACAAAGAAGAGGAGAGACCTGACGAGGAAGGAGAGGAATCAGTTAATGATACAGAAGCATCTGATAAAGGAGATGAGAAAGAAGAACATGGGGAATCTAACCAAAAAGACCAGTCACACTGATCAAACTGTTGTTTGGACAAACTTAACAAGGAACGAGCCTGTGAGTCGGACAGAAGAACCAAAGCCCTTTTGTTCCACCATCCTCTGCTGCCAAGTAAAGCAGAGGCCTTACTGACAGCAGTTACCTGAACAGGAGTTGAAAACTTAGAGAGTCCTTTGGCAACTTTTCTAGGATTTTTGATGAGGACCCAATCACCAACTTTAAGAACAAAAGAAGTGAACAATTTACCTGAATCATGCCTGGTTTTCATAAGGGCTTGTTTCTGAGAAACTTTTTCAGAAAGAGAGACATCTGAAGGTCGAAGGGTCTGGTCATTTTTTGCAGACAACCATGTGGGACACAATTTGGTATGAACACTCCTATTTCTTAACAAAGAAAAGGGGGAAACACCAGTAGTACAATGGGGAGAAATGTTATATGACCAAAACTTCTCTTCAACAAAATTCCTAACGTCATTGTGTGAGGAAATGGCTGTTTGAACAGCATCTTTGAGTAGTCTATTGGCCCGTTCAACTAAACCGTTAGAAGTGGGCGAATAGAGAGCAACCTTGAAATGAACAACATCATGTTCCAATAAAAATGAGTCAAATTTTTCAGATATGAAATGGGAACCATTATCGGTAACCACCACAGAAGGACAACCTTCAATGATGAACAAATTGCGCAAAAATTTGATGGCATTGGCAGAGGAGGGAGAGTCACAAAACATGTGGTACAACCATTTTGAATGATAATCAATGAGAAGAATGACATATTTCATGTCATGGGGAAGGACATCAAAGGGGCCAGAAAAATCCAAACCAACCTTTTCCCAAGGTTTGAGTGGAAAGGGAACAGGATGGAGGGGCGTACTAATGAGTTTCCATTTCTTATCTGAAAGCAAACATTCATTGCAGGAATCAATGTAAAACTTTACCTGGGACTCAATAGAGGGCCACCAATAATGTGATTTGATGAGTTGAGATGTTTTAGTTATGCCAAGATGTCCTTGATGTGCAAATTTAATGATATCGGGTCTGACATCAGAAGGCGGAACAAAAACATCATGCCTCATAATTAAATTGTCGACAAGAGAGAGTTCAGAAGAAACCATGGAAAAGGCCTTAAGTTCATTTGACAAATTTCTACTCTCAGGCCAGCCCTGAGAAATGTATTGTGCAACCAACTTTAGATTCTGGTCATTTTCATAAGCTCTTGACCAAGAATCCTCTGTAATGAAAGGGCACGATTTGGTGGCGTCAAGGGTGGCGACAACACACTCAACATCACCAAAATCTTGAACATCTGAATCAGAATTGAGTGACATGCGAGATAAACAGTCAGCCCGAAAATGTTTGCCACCTGAAATGTGCTTAATATTGAAGTGAAATTCATGTAATTTTGACAAGAGTCTGACAAGTCTTGAGGAGGCTTTACCTAGGCCATCACCATTGAGAAGTTGAGTGAGAGGCTTGTGATCGGTGAACAAATCAAATTCTCTACCCCAAATGTAGTTCTTAAACTTTTCAATTGCCCAAACGCAAGCCAATGACTCTCGCTCAATGGTGCTATAGTGGGTTTCAGAATCCTTAAGTGTTCTGGAAGAAAAAGCGACAGTGTGTTCCCTACCAGAAACCCACTGACCAAGGACAGCGCCCAAACCAGTCAAGCTGGCGTCAACCATGATGAAACACTTGGCAGAGTCTTGAAAGGGGTGCAAAGCAGGGGCACCAACAATCATGTCCTTGACATGTGAAAAAGAGGTATTGATCTCTTCAGTCCAAGCATATTTGGAACCTTTGCGAAGCAAAGAGCGAAGGGGTTCAACAATTTGGGCATAGCCTTTTACGAAACGGGCGTAATACTCCGCTAAACCCAAAAAGGAGCGGAGAGCATCCTTGTCATTGGGAGGAGAAGCTTGAGAAATAGCCTCAATGAGGGAGGACTTGGGTTTTATGCCTTCGGGAGTCAAAGTGTGACCCAAGTAATCCAGGGATTGAGAACCAAATTTACACTTGTCAGCCCTGACAGTCATGCCAGCTTCATTAAGCTTGCACAAAACAGAAGAAAGATGGGATAAATGAGAATTCCAATCAGGAGAAAAAACCAAGATGTCATCCTGATAGGCCTGAACCCCAGGAACAGACTCGAAGAGATGATCCATGATTTTTTGGAAAACACTAGCTGCGCTAGCAAGTCCAAATGGGAGTTTCAAATATTTAAAAACACCAAATGGGGTGACAAAAGTGGTGAGGTCCTGAGAAGATTCGGTAAGGGGTACTTGATGGTACGCGGAGCGCAAGTCAATAAGGGAAAAATACTTGGCACCACCTAGGTTGGCAAGTAGGTCGTGAATTTTGGGAAGGGGGTGGCAATCAACCAAAATATTTTTGTTTAGGGTGCGAAGGTCGGCACATAGCCTGACCTCACCGTTCCTCTTGCGAACGATAACAATGGGGGAAACCCATTCGGAAGAATCCGAAGGTGCAATGATACCATCCTTTTTGAGAGAGGTGAGCACAGATTTAAGTTCGTCTCTGGCACTGATGGGGACAGGGCGGACTTTATGAACAATGGGTTGGGCAGAGGCTTTAAGTTTGATTTCATGTTTAAAACCTTTGACGGTGCCTGGTTGGTTGGAAAAAACATTGGGAAATTTGTCCAAAATTTGTTTGATGTCTGACTCACGATTATCAGAGAGAAGACAAACTGAAACAAAAGGTGGAACAGGGGAATAACCTTCAGGAGGATCACCAACTCTAATGGGATCATCCGAACCAGGAACTAGATAGATACCCATTTTGGCAAGATCTTGCCAGCCAACTATATTGGGACCCTTGGTTGCAATATAAATTTTGGTAATAATAGATCTCCCAAAACACTCAAGCCTATAGTTGAAGTAGCCAAGCATAATAATATAAGACTCATTAAATGCTTTGGGACTAAGGTCAGATTTGAGTAAAGAAATGGAATTGTTCCATTTTTCAAGAAAAAATGCTTCATTAAGAATGGTTATGGGAGATCCAGAATCTGCCATGACTGTAACTTCAATGTTACCAAACAGTGCAGAGCAGTAAGGACCTTTGACCAAATTAGAGGTATCAATGAAGTTGCAATGGATAGATACAACCATGTCTTGAAATTCATCAATACAATCATCCAAATCAGGACATACAATACTATTTACAGAGGGTCTGGACGATCTTTTGACAGATTTGCACATACCTTGGAAATGTCCTAATTTTTTACACAAAACACACCTTTTTCCTGAAGCAGGACAAGAGGGGTTGTTGCCAATATGGGACTTAGAACCACACCTGTAACAATAAGGGTTAGGGTTAGGTTTCTTTTGAAAAGATCTAAAAGACCTATTAGTGTTAACTACACTAATAGAAGTGGCATTGTCATATGAAGAAGAATGAAGAGAAGAATGAGCTTGGTCTTTTTGCAGCGCGTTAGAGGTGGTGATGGATCTTTCGATGCTCTTGGCAATGTCAATAGTTTCTTGAAGTGTAGGCTTCTTGCAGCTCAAAAGGCGTTGTTGAATCTTTTTAGAAAAACAAGCAAAAACAAATTGATCCCGAATGTAAATGTCGGGATTAGATTCGAATTCGCAAGTAGAGGCCAAGATTCTTAACTGAGCAATGTACTCCTCAATGGACTCATCTTCTCGCTGTCTCCTTTTAAAGAAGTTATGTCTCTCAAGCATTTCATTAGGTTCTTCACCATAATGTCTTGCGAGTCTGGATAAGGCTTCTTTATACTCATCCCAATTATCACCAGCCTCCCCAGTGGGAGGAGAGGATCTTGGGAGGTTTTCAAAAGTATGTTGTGCAGCAACACCCAAGCAACCATATAAAATAGCAACTTTCCTCTCAGGAGTGAACTTGACTGCATCAATCGCTACAATATGGTTGGCAAAAGCTCTAACCCATTGACGCCAAGGAATGGTAGGTTTTCCAGGGAGTTGAAGAAAAGGTGGGGGTTGAGCAAATTGCTGAGAAGAAGCCATTAAAATAGAATGAAAAATACCAAAGTTGTGGTTGTAATTGAGAAGAAATAATGAAGGTGGTTGAAGGGTGTTCAAGAAATTATAAGCATGACTTGAAGCTTAAAACAACAAATGAAATGCAGGCAGGGGTGTGCCTGTCACCGAAGAAGCACACACAAGAATAAATAAATTTGTCAAATATAACAAAGAATATTGTAAAAGTACCAGTATTTAACTCCAGCGTATGAATGAATGCCCAGAAAACGAAGTGAAGATCGCGCTGTAGCGTCAGGCATCAGGAAACTGACTCCGTGTGAGGAACAGCGCGGAGCGTGCGGATGTAGACAGCTGTAGCTAGGCAATGAGTGAAAAATGGCTGCCGAGCGTAACGTGATGACGTGCCAGCGTGATGAGATGAGGTGCTGGAGGATCACGTGTATCAGCGTCAAGTGCGCGTAGAAATTGAAGACGCGCAAGGACAATGACGCTTTGGAACGTTGGGCACTCACCGGCTGAAGCTCGAGCCCTCAAGGCAACCGTCAGCATGAAAGGCAAAGCGGTGGAAAATGACGGAAATTCGCCGGAAAGCAGAGTACCGTCGGCTTCAACAGCAGGTAGAAGCGATGTCCGTGATGTCCGTGTCTGGTAGGAGTAGGAGGGCGGGCATCGAGGGAGTAGGCCGAGTACCTCCTGGTGGGTGTCTGGTAGGTTCGGGACCCGCTCTTCGCCAAATGAAATAAGTCGTATTTCTGGGCAAGAGTGCTGGTAAGAATCTTCTTTTATTTCAAATGCAATACACCCACAGGAAAAGACCGCCGCTCGACTCCAGGACTCCGGGCAACTGACTAGCGTTGCCCAGAGCGCTAGAACCGAACGGAGGGGCAGAACACAACAAGAGAAGGCAATCCCTCGTGCTGGGCACAGCACGAGGGAAGACATATACTACAACCCCCCAAACATTCTATATTTTGTCCAACAACACTTGACAGAATCACATTGCCAGATAGGAATGAATGCTGAAGTGCCATCACTAAAGCCTCCTTTGCCACTTGTAATAGCACGGCTTCAATCAGGCACACATGGCTGCCCTTTTTCCACCCACCACCCCTATGGTGGACTTGCAGCTCCCTTCATGGGTCTTTCACCACACTGAGCCATTCAAAAAACATAATTGCGATGACTTGCAAGGGAGGCTACATCGAAAAAGAGAAACATTAAATGAATTGTAATGTATTTAATTTCAAAATGCAGTAATTCAATTGAAGTCACGTTTATTGGAATTCTGGGTACTTTTTCAAATGAAATGCATCCATTTGCTATAATTGACAAGTGGTAGGGCCACTCTGGGAACAATTAGGCAAGCTAGATAGGCCATAACCTCCCTTGTCTCCCTGCTAGTTCCGCTATTGCTAATGCTTTAGCTAAAGATCAAAGCCTTGAGTAAAGCCTACCAAACACCTATCTTCTCAATATTGGCTAATTACTTCCAAGACCTATTCACCACCTCCCTGAATCCTGCATGTTGTCTATTTAAATTTGCTCTTTGTCAGTCTATGACTCTTACAGATATGTTGCCCCTGATAGATACATTTACAGGCAACAAATTCCTATATTTCTTCAACAACATATCTATCTACATTAGAGATGCTAGCACATCCATCCTGACCACCTTAGGATCCTCCCACACACACGACTGAGAGCACATACTCCACATTGTGATCATTACACCTATCTCTCCAATTTGATGAAGAAACTGTAACCTACCTAGTATTCAGTAACTCTTGTTCAGAACTGTTTCTCTTTATTATCAAATCAATTTTATTTGACAAAAAACAGGAATTGACACTTCTAGAAGGGAAGAAATCGCATGTGGCATGGATTAGGGGTCAAAACTACATTGTGCTCTATAACCATTAGCCATTGAGCTTCTGATACAATGGTTCAGTGGTTCAATTCAGCAATGTTCAGATATTCAACTATACTAAATATACCATCATTACATTATAGCCTCTTCCTTTCACACCAACTCTGAAACCTCCAAAAAGGGGTGCAAGACACTTTCCTGATGTCACACCTTCAAACGTTCTTGGGCTTTTGTTACAATACGCCTCTTTTGCATGATTAGCCCACACTTTCTGACTGATGTGGCCCTGACTTCAACCTGCACATGTGCTGTTGTCCTGCCAACCAGAATCCCAAAACCTGATCTATTTCTTCAAAAAAGCACCATGATTGGCACTGCTTTTGTTTCCTCATAAGGCCATAGTAGATGGGACCCCTGGTACCTAGGGTATGGGGACAGAAGGAGGTCCCCTTGTAACCCCTGACACAGACAAGCTGTGCTGCGATTGCAGGCTACATGTCCAGGTGCAGGCAATTCAAAGAGTCAACATTGCACATAGCCCGGTGGGCCATGCCTCCCGCACCACTTGAGGTACAGGTAAGTCGCCACTCTAGAAGGCCTCAATAGCCTTATGGTAGGATGCACTCTATCTCCCCCGCATGAGCAGGGGCACCCCTACATTGTCCTGTCTATTCTGGGATATTGTAAGTGCACAGTGAAGCCAGAAATAGCACATGGGTTGGATACTCATCCCTACGAGGTCCCAGTGGTGCACAGGAATTCTACTATAGGATCCCCTGAAACCTACTGGCTACTAGTGTGCCCGGTATCTAGTTGTAGCCAGCCTGCCATCCCCAGACATGTCTCTGGACCCCTTGGTAGAGACCCAGGGCTCTCCAGATTCAGTGACAATGCCTGCCATGGATGGAAGTGATCACCCCTTCCCCCCTGCAGAACCTGCCAGTACAGAAACAGGAGCTTTAAAGGCCCTGCCACCTGCGAACCCTACCTCTAGCCTCATCTGTAAGAAGCAGATTGGAATCCCCCAGTCCTGCCCCATTTGTTGACAGGAGCACTGGTGGGTAAATTAAGTGTGTCTACCTCCCCCCTGTAACCACCCTCTGGTGGGACAAATGAGGTAGACCCCACTTTTGACTAACCTCCATCTTGAATATGGAGATAGTAGCCTTAGGAGTCAAGGCATGCCCACCACCCACGTGGGGTGAGCATAAAGAGGGTGTAGGCACCCTACCGGTAAGCAGCCCATTAGCTACTACCTGGACTCCTCTAAAAAAAAAAAAATACATAGTATTTAGGTGGCTCTCCAAGAACCTGACTTCATATTCCACGGGCCAGAAGATGATGATGTAAAAAGACAGCTGACGAGCCAGGAACTGAGCCCTGCTGCTGCAAGATACCGGTGTAACCAAGCCCGCATTAACCAAGACTCGACAACTGGTCTGGGTGCCCTTCCAGGGAACTGCAAGGCCTCCAAGGAACCAAGGGTCCTTCCACCCTTTGCCAGTTGCCAACAAACCTCCCTTTGGACTGGAGACTCCAGTGCCCAGGGACTGCCGGTAAAGAACCATGGTGGTTGAGGGCTGCCATTTGTGTCACCACCAATGTTCCCTCTAATATATTTTTTTGCTGTACGGTAATACAGTGTCTGTGTGTACACTTTTCTGTGCTGTGCGCAACTGAGACATAACAGGACTATGTGAGTGAGGGTAGCGTGCTACCTCTAAAAAGGGTGAAGGCAACACCTCTCTCATTTTTGGACAAAATGGGAGGAAGGGTGAATGGCTGAAAGTTTTTTTAAATAAGTGGTATGATGCAGCCAGCATTTAGAACATCGCATCTCTTTTATATTTGTTGTGGCAGGAAGAGGGAGCAACATGGACAGCGAGAGGAGAGAGGGAGCAAGCAAGAAGACAGACAGCAGTTGGGGTGCAAACAAGAGCAGGGACAGTAGTTGGGGGCAAGCAACAACATAGGAAGCAGGAGTATCAAGCTACAGTATGGACTGTGGATGAGGGCAAGCTACAACACAGACATCTAGAAGAGGGTAGGAGGGGAAAGTAACAGCACAGAGAGTGGGAGAGCAAGCAACAACACAGACATTGAGAGGATGGTGGGAGAGGGCAGGCTACAACATGGATAATGAGCAGGGGGGCAAGAAACAACACAGACAGCAGGAGGGGCAAGAACTACATGATGGAGCTAGATAAAAAAAACATTCTCTGGTAGAGTGCCTAAACTTAAATAAAAATGTAGCCCCATATAAAATGAGCAGTGTAAGGACAAAAGTAATGCATCAATACTCCAGGGGACGGACATACACATTAAGAGGAAGGAAACCTACTGCAGCTAACCAATAAGATGACAGCAAATGAGAGTGACAATGAAGCCAGCCAATGGTAAGCCCACTGTATATAAAACAAAAGATCTTGCATTCACTATCTTAGGGAAAACTAATAAAGGGTAACATATTCTGGTGCTCATATAAAGTGCGCCAAGGACCTTGGGCCAGGTTTGCGCTATATAAAATTGCTGAAAGGAAATTGTTTCTAGGTGTACTAGTTCAAATGGATCTATCAATCCATATAAACCAAGACTACAACTCCTGGACTGCACAGGGCTGGTCAATGAAAATCCATCTTTCAGCATATTAATGGGATCTACAGGTATTGAAAACGATGGTCATTGAAGCCAGAAAGGGCTAAAAAGAACAAGGGCCAGATAAGCAAAGATATTTTGTGTTCACAAAATGTCTGATTTCCAATATCAGGCTGTATGCGCCCTTAAATAATGCCGTTTGGTATACAACAAACCCGCATTGCAATACAGTAACACATTACAAAAAAATGGAAAATGAGCAGTGAACCTACTATATGTATTTTTCTACTGTAACATGTTACTGGATCACAATTTGTGTTTGCCACTAAATTCTGCATCAGTATTTGTAAGTGGTGTGTTAAGGGCTTCCCTTCCAAATACTAATTTGAAAAAGGATGCAATAATATTTTGAGACTGATATTAGGTTGCAAAACATTGATATTTTACCGACTACACAAGTGTCACAGTAATCCCACCCCCTTTGTAAAAAACCTTTTTTTAGAGTACGCAGTGGTCCTATCCATTTTTTTTAAAAACTCTTAATTAAACTCTTCTTTTTATTAAACAGATCCTTTTCCCTTTAATAAAATGGGCTGTATTTTAAAAACATATTGATTTATTTAAATGCAACCATAGATAAGGTGATCTGCTGACCCTTAGCAAGCCACTATCACAGTAATTATTTTTGGGGGGGAGTTTTATATAGCGCAAACTCGACCCAAAGGTATCGGAGTGCTTTACATGAGCACCAGTTGCTTACACAAGGACACATCCATTATTGTTAGGCACAGGGAGATTAAGTGATCTGCCCAGAATCACAGGATGTTGAGCGTCATTGCCGAGACTCAAACCCTGTTCCCTAGATTTGTGATCGACCTCCCTAGCCGTAAGGCTACATATTCTTCCCATGGAGAATGGCTGACAATCATAGTGGGCCACATTTTGTGACTTACCTTACTAGTATTGTTGAGGTAGATCGAATTGCTACCCACTACGACTTGGTATTTTGCAAACTGACCTATTAGTACATATGTCGGTTTGCAAAATACCACACTGATTGCAAAAATATTGGTCACAAAGTGCAACCAGTATTTTGCGACCAGAGCTTCATACATCTGGACCTAGATATTTAGTAAAAGTACTTTTTTGTGTAATTCTACGGCCCTCACTTGTGCCTAGCGCAGTGCTTCCCAAACGTTTTAGAGCCATTATCACTTTTTTGTAGGACCAAATTGCTGCGCCCTACCTAGCTTTAATGAACAGGATGGCGGTGATTTTTTTTAATGGAACTATATTGCACACAAATAATAGCGTGTGGAAATCAGGTTTCACTCAATAATTATTATTTGTGCAACACAGAGTAAACAGTCTTGATTTGTTCTGAACCTATTAAAATCTTTGTTTTAGTCACATCAGAATTATACAGAAAAGTGCTTTATTTTTGCTTTTCTAACAGCAGAATATATACCGTTTGGATACAGCTATTCACATTTTGTTCTGTGCTACAAAAAAATGACATCCTACAGCCTTTCCTTTTTTCACACTTCATGTACCACAGCAGGATTGGACCTTAATGAACTCTACTTTTCTTTCTCCGACTGCAAACTAAGAAGAGTTTATAAACACCAGTTATGTAAAAAAAACACAAACCGCAGAAGACATAGCCTGACTTTTGAAGTGTGATTGAAGTGCAGTAAACTGACAAGATAAATACAGAATTTATAGGAGTGTTTAGTTAGAACTTGGACATGCCACCATTAATCAAAGGTTTAGGAAACAATGGTCTAGAGATAAAATTAAATGAATATCTGTAAAATGTACAAAGGTAGAAACAGATTATAGTCTATGCTGAAAAGAAAAAAATATGTTGCTCTTTGTATTGCGTGTGTACTTTAAATTTACAGTGCTCTGCTTTTCGATTCCATAACACAACAAATGACAGGACAGTCACAGCCCAAGGTAAATACAATGGGGCAGATTTATGTTAACTGGCGCATCCCCAGGGATGCGCCAGTTAACATGCGCCACAGTGCGCCACTGCTCCGCCACCCATGGTGCGCCGCATTTATGATGCGGCGCACCATGGTGCAAGACAGTGAGGATGCGTGACGCATCTCTCGGCGCACGGGCGGCGCATTGCAGGAGTCATGTCGCAAGTGCGACATGACTCCTGCAATGCACAGGAGCCTCCTATTCAATGCATGTTGCGTCACCCTTACGCCTGCTTCAAGCAGGCGTAAGGAATTGACGTAGAAAGTGACTGAGTGAAATCTCATAGATTTCACTCAGCCACTTTTGCGAGGCGCACCTGCCCCGGAACGCCCACACTGCGCCGGAACGCCCACAAGCGGCGCAGGGCTTTACAACGTGACGCATCTGCCTAGATGCGTCACGTTGTAAATCATTCGTAGGGATGCGCCACGTTTACGCCGCGTTGCGTGACGCAACAGCGGCGTAAACGTGGCGCAAGTGCCTCATAAATCTGCCCCTCTGCGAGATACATACACCCCTGCCCTGTGTAGTTTGTTTTATTGCTGGCGCCCATGTCTTTGTTGATTTTCAGATGTGCAAAGAGCTCTCCTGCTGATAAGCAAAAAGACTCTTTGTAATGTACGCACTGGAGGGCCCCCTGCGTGGCGGTAAATGACAATGTGCGCGGCCGCCCAGGCGCGCACTCTAGAGCGAACAGTGGTCACCACTGTAAAGGAAGTTGTAGCACGTCTCCATCACCTCAAGGGATCCTCTCACCACAGCGACCGACACTGGAAACAGCCCTGCTCCTGAAAGCCTGTACCCTCCCGCTAGTGACTTCGCCTGCGGAAGCAGCAACCTTTGCCAAGATGACCTCTCCTCCACGACGGTCTGCTCTGCATCCCACCTGGGGCCTGACCGCAGCCGGTGAACTCTGACCTCCAACACCCAAGGGTTCTGATACTCCTGCTCCAGGGGTAGATCGACTCATGCTGTACCTGAACACTCAAAGATCTTTATCTTGCCGGTGAAGATGAACTCCAACCACTCTAGGTAGCTTGGTCATCCAAAACTCCTCGGTGGAGTCCTCCTTCCAGAGACCGTAAAGGCTAATGGATCAATGGTACTCCCCCAACCAAGCCTGCACCTTCATCCCAGCAACCGCTCCACTGTCTTCTCAACGGTCCCTGATGGTAAATATTTGACTGTATGGATCGCCGAGTGCATAGATACTGGATATACTACATACTTTGAACTGTATCTCTTTTATTCTGAAGTTCACAGTCTACAAAGTATTTTTTTAGTAATTTAAATCTGTACAAAGTATACCTCCGATTTGAAGTCTTGATTCTCAAAAATATATAAAGATTTGTATTATTTTTATACACCATTGGTCTCAGATTTATTTATAAGCAGGTGTCTCACTTCTTGCCTCTGTATGTGACAACAAATGCTCAGCACGACCCCGGATAAGCCTAACTGCTTGCCCACCTACCACAAAATAGAGCATTAGTACTATCTATTTTACCACTATACTGCTTCATGGGGAGTCTTGGACTCTCTACATAGCGTACTTCGTATCAGTACACTGTACAGTGAGTCAGCCTCCTACAACTTTATTTAAAATTTGGAGGACAGAATACCCCATCACAAATGTGGTAAAAGTTCCGTCCTTCATATTACAAGTGCATATTATCTTATGGCACCTGTACTACAGCGGGCAGGATATCCGTCATATTTTGACGGAGTATACCATCCGCCAAACTCTAAATAAAGCCCTAAATTCTTCATGTCCATCCTGCAACGCAAAAATACATTTGAGCCCAGGGCCCAGATTTACCAAGGGCAGTACAGTGCCCTTGCATCAAGCATGTTGATACAAGGCAACATAAGTCCTTAAATCAGATTTACTATGCCATGCTAATCCACCTTGCATGTCTCTGTGTGGTTTAGTAAATCTGGAGTAACACAAGGCACCACTAATCACTGAATTACATTACTCTGTGCTGTGAAGGTGTTCCATGGATGATGTGTGGATGTTCCCACATACTCACCTATGGATTTTGGAGCATTCCCATATTTACTATAGAATAGAATACCTAGGGATGTGTCAAAATAGTATGCATTCCCAACAGAGGGGTAATGAGAAGAAACGTGTTTATTTCTCCTTGTTATTTCCTCTTTCTACGTGTGCAAATGCCTCTGAGATTGTTTTTGTGCAGGAAGTTGTTCCTTCCTGCACAAAAGAAATCTTGCCTGTAATGCAGGCACTCCTGCCATGCTGCCTGCACTGGGCTAGACAGCACTCAGTGAACCAGTGCAGGGAGAAATATGGAAACATTATATCATAGTTGATACGTCAAATTCCTTCTCGCTCCCTATCGCACAGCACAAGTTGTTTTGCTGCGTTACGTGACTTTTAAGTAAATATGGGGCCCAGTTTCTAAATGAGCACGAGGTCAAGGGTTTCCAATCAATTGTCACAACAGCTAAATTCCTAGGCTTCACCCTTGACATTATTCTTTTCCTCCACCTTCACAATTATTTTGCTGATTCCATAAAAACTTCCATCACCTCCTGAAGAAAATCAAACACTTTCATCCTTGACCCAAGTGAAAGCAGCAGCTCTTGCATTAACCATCATGTACTTGGAATTCCACAACATTATTCCAATGAGACTACTTCAATCATAACTTGTGGTTTTCAAGACCATCATTCCTTCAATAGCAAGACACACTTCTTCCACGGGGAATATGATCAGATAGTCCTAACCCTCAACTGGATATATTGGCAGTCCATTGGTGTGAAGATCAAATTCAGAATATGCAGTCTCATGCATCAAGCGATTGACAAAAAAAGTCAACATACTTTGCAAATTTGCTAAATATCCCAGGAGGCCAACATGGCCTTAGACATAAGAACTCTCTCAGATTGTAAACAATAAAATTTCAAACCTCAAAAGCACAGAATCAGAATCTTTCACAGTCTCAGCAAGAAACATATTGAATTTGCTTCCAACTGTCATGTGATCTCTAATTGACCTCCCTTCTTTAGAAAGTCCTTAAAAAAACACATCTCTTTTGTCTCCACCTCTCCAACTCCATCTATTGTAATGTGACTTCTTGATTTTTGCCCTGGCTATCTGTTGCTTTGTTGTGATCCTTCAATCATTCATCTTCTAGTACACACACACAGACACACATGATGATGGGAGGTTGACAAATATGTGAATGGGGGAGCGTTCGAGGAAAACACAAAATTGGACTGGTAAAGAAACAGTAATTTTGGTCAATTAAACATGACATTGTAAAAGGGTAATCTAACATGATGTAACAGGATGATTAATACTGATTGGCTGTCTATTATTTTTGTTGTTATTTACAGTGACCCCTGACGAAGGGCATTCCTTTGCCCGAAATCCATTGGGTTTTATTTAATAAACACTGCCTTTTATGAACTTCGCAGCAGTCATGTTCTTACAAGAGGTCCGGAGGGGCACAGTCAGAACAGTAGAAATTTGGAAAAAAGGCGCATGAAGTCGGGTGGGGACAAAAAACTAACAGAGTGAAACAAAGAAGAGGAGTAAAAGTATGAATGAAACAAATTAACAGTGGTTTACACGAAAATAATTATTACCAATGTGGCACATTTTCGCAGTGCGTTTGGTTTGAGGCGCAGACACGCCCCAATTCTCAGCGATGTTAATCACAAAGGTGTCAATTGGGCAAGGCACTTTCACCAAGCTGCACGCATACCAGAATACGTGCGTACAAGTCAGAACAAGACATGATGCTAATGGTGTGCATCCCACCCCTATGAATGTTTACGAAGTTGTGTTGCTAAGGACACAAGGTAATAATGCATCCGTGTTTTGGAATATTAACCTTTACATAACAAAAACACAAAGAAGAACAATGCACCTAAGTTCGGAGTTCGGAGGTGTATCAAGAAGTCATAAAGTAGTGCAGGGGGATAATAAGCCTGCTGCAAAGGACATGTACCATGCAGATCACAAAATGCATATCACAACCAATGCTGTCTCATTACTGGTGCTGATATAGCAAAAGCTATGTCAGGGATCAACACTCACAACATTAGAACTATCTAGCACCCAACACTCTTAAACCATTCCATCGCTTTTCAACACCTGGGTTTTCTCACACTCAACACTCTCACAACAACTTTACTATCTTACTCCCAATACCTCCACAATGCCACCGTTCTTGCACCGACCACTCTCACAACACCAGAACTCACTGGCACCCAAGTTCTTTTGAGAGCAAAGGCTTTGTTGGGTCTGCCAAATCTGAAAAAGGACATCTTCAGAACGAACAATTGAAACTAGTAGCACTACTGGCTATGAACTCCAAGTCTATGTTCAGAAACAGAGTGTTGCTTCTGGCACTATCATTCGTGGTATGGGGATATAATTTTGATGTATCCCTGATGCCAGCTGTCAAATTCTGCATGGAGTGTATATGTTTGCTAGTTTTTCCATCTTTAAATAAATCTCCACCTATATGTGAATATTTGCTCAATGCTCCTATGTTTTATGCAAATCGAAGAACATAAACCTATGTTGACTTGTATTTTTCCCAGCTGTTTATTTTATATGTGTTCGACTTCCTCTGCTGTGTCTGTACAAATTACCTTTTGACCTGAAATTTGATTTTTTTTTGTCTTGAATTTTAACAGTCACTGACCAGAATCTACCTTCTTGGCAGGAAGTCACTATAGTTGTTATAAATGTCTGTGAGAGAGAGTGACAAAAGTCGGAGCGAAGAGGCAAAGAGTAATAGGAGTTGGAGAAAAGGCAAGCAAGGGTAGACTCATTTCTGTTCCTTTGAATTAGAAGTTGATGGTGTGCCTTTTGGTTGTGTGTGTGTCAATGTGCAAGTTTGTGTGCACGCATATCTGTGAAAGGGAGGAATGTGAGAGTTATTGAGTATTAATGTGTGTATGGTTGTGTGTATGTGTGCTTTGTGTATACAGTATGTGTGTGATTGTGGAGATGTTGCATACGTGTCCATTGTTTTAACCCCTTCGACGCGCATGACAAAGCCAGCTCGTCATGGGCGTTACCTGCGCTACGCGCATGACGAGCTGGCTTTGTCACGTAACGCGCGATTTTCAAAATCTCGGCGCGCAGCGGGAAAACCACTAGCGCGCATGCGGTTAAAGTAAATGGCCCAACTAACTATAACTTCTCATTTCAACATACTTCCTGGGCCAAAATACATATAACTTGTGTTTTAATACACGGTTCATTCAAACAGGCAGTCCATCTCCACCGATATTGTGGAAACGTAAGAACTGATTATGCCACACTCCAGGGAATGTATCAGACACTTGTTTGACTCGTGATCAAAAACTTTATTAATCGTCTTCGTACAGCCCGCTGCTTACAATGCAAATCCAGAGGGCTGGTAGTCCGGCGCTGCCCATGGAAAGGGCGAGAGGCTGCATGAGAGGGAACTTCCTGCCAAACAAACTGTCCCACTCCAGTAAGTCTTATACATAACCTCATTATCTGTTCTGTATAAAGTGGGAAGTCAGTGCAAGAAAAACAGCAAAGTCCATCTAAGGAAAAAGAATTGATTTAAATGGAAACATCTTAGCATCTGAATTTGGCAATTTTGGTAACAGGGGGAGGAGGGACAGTGACGTCACAGTGTAATGCTACGAGTTTAAGCACCCCAGACCTGCCCTGATAAACTAGCCGATTCTGTGCTTATAGTAATCACATAAAGTTCAAGTACTGTTTAACATATCCATATTTTTTTGGGACGCTGTGACATAATTATGACAGGTTGATTGTACCAGTTGAACTGCTGCACGCTGATAGGCACTTATAATATTCAATAAGTTGGGGCATCCTCTACCAGCTGTCAGAGAAACTATAGCCTTTTCACATCATTCTCCCAAACAGGGCCCTGGAATTTTATGATTTTATCTTTGCAGGGTTGTGATTGGATCAGAGGAGTCTGAATGCTCACCAATCACAATTATGCATTGCAGCGTTGTGATTGGCTCAAGGGAGCCTGGGTATTTCCTGCTTCCACAGAAGCCAGGAAGAGGATGAGAGGACAGAGGAAATGTGGCAGCTGGTCGCATCAATGTAAGTGGGTTTTTTAGAATGTATTTTTAATTCCCTCCTCCCACCGGCTTCCCCCACCAACCCCCATGCCCATTTGGTAGCAGCCGCTACTGGGAAGAAGTAAAGGTCCTCCATTAAATTCTGCCAAGCCTGCTGCTTCTCGAGTCTCTACCATAGAAGGCTTCCTTAATTGGGCGGTGGGGGTAGTATCTAAAGAAATTGAGCAGGCTGAAAGAAGGCTTTCTTTGAACAGAGATAGCCTCCCCCACCTACCCACGGGTTGCCTGTGTGCAGACGAAGGGGGGGGGGACGCTGCATGACCCAGGTCCTCAAGACTGTCAGGGGAGGATCAGAGGGGAGGGCATGCTGGGCAATTGTCATTACCCAAATTCTACGTCATTGGTTATTAGTCCCAGGTGCAAGCACAAGAGGAAAAGGTTTGCCACAGCCCAGCCCAGCCTCTTGTTCAGGCTAATATAGCTGCTCGATCTACTATTAACCCAATTGGTGATGAGGGGGGTCTTCCTTCTAGGATTGTTTTTCTTAGGATTCTCAAAACACTACTAAATAGTAAGTTGGACCCAATCCTGGCGAGGCTCTCCCTCATAGAGGATAGGGTCCTGGAGATTTTGCCCCTATCAATTAAGAGGAGGGAGGAGCACCAGGAACACGTTCTTTACATGAGCATCAGAGGCCCATTGAACCTAGTCGCTCTGTTATAGATCCCGTCTCAAATAATGTCACTGCTGTTGCAGACCTTCCACTGGGTGCTCCAGGGTCAGGGAATGAGACAGAGGTGTAGCGAATAGCTGTTCCCCGTTGCTCCACGACTAATAACGGGGAAAGTTTGCATTTTGTGGCCACTACAAAAACTGGAGCTGTGCTTAATTGTCACCTGAAGAGACCCCTTATGTCATTATATTTGGTAACGTTTTGCCTGCTCTAATTCCTCCATTGAATCATTTAATGAGATTAAGAATAAGGTGATGAATTGGTTCATTTCACACTCCTGTTGCAGTGGGGGATTTGTGGATTCTATTATCATGGCACGTTGAGTGAGTTGGATTGGCAAGGACGGAGAGGAAACCATGGGCTGGTGACTGCGTGGTGGTTAATTTTATTAATCCCCATCTCGTGACTGAACTCGTTGCAGCTTTTTCTCCACCTAGGCCATCCGACCCCGTTGGGATAGTTGCCCTCCCTGTGTGTTTTTTCTGTAGACCAGGAAGAACCGTTTGTTCATTGGAATACCAAGGCCCTACTAGGGGGTCTCACCCATTAAATGAGGGTTTGGCATTTGGGACGCTCCCCCTCTTGCCCATCTCTAACAGATTCCTTCCTCTGAGTGGTTTGGAGTCATGTGATTGACTGGGCTCTTGTGATTCTTGCCAGCTTTCCTTGGCCCTTCCTGCTTCTATGGTAACCGTTCCCCATCCTTATAAAGGCTTTACCCTTCTGTCATGGAATATTGAGGGTCTTTCCACTAAGTTTACTGATCCCAGATAGTTGCAATTTATTAAACCTTTTCACATAATTTGGAGGTCCATACCTTCCATTTTGAACCAGTGGTGTCTTATGTGGGGGAGAGGGTAAAGGGGAGGGTGGGGGGTTTATTATGTTTATTACAGTGCAATTATGTGGCAATATTTGTGATTTTCATTGGCAGGTTCAAACTGCAGGGATTGCGGCTATCATTTGCTGAGTGGATCCCCTTTGGTGTTAATTAACTTCTATAATGCTAAGGGGGTAGCGCCAAGGATTGCTGCATCTCTCACCTTGACCGGGTCCTTAGCTCATTGTCTGAGATAGGCTCTGGGCGAAATCAAATTGGGCTTGCAGGGGATTTTAATTGTCACTTATGTGACCCTCCTTAGAATCCCGAAGTTTTAAATCCTAGATGTTTGCTTAGGCATGAGTTGCATTTTGTACATTCCAGTAAGTGTCAGGAGCTCAGTGAGTTTTTGGAGTCTCACAACTTGGTCTTTGTTTTACAGAAATTGATGACCTCTTCTAACCCTATATTTTGCCTGACTTTTAAAGGGAGGGTCTGTCGGTAAATTATACTTGTTGATCTTCCAAATCAATATTATCTTCACCGATTTTAGCGACCACAATCCCTTAGATTTAACTTTGTATGTTTCTAAAGTCCCTCGATCACAGCATATGGGGGCTCTCATGAGGCTCTCCATTGCTGACCAGGGGAGAAGGCTGAAATGGTCTCAGGTGGACCCCCAGAGTTTTCAAAGTATTCCCTATTTGTGAATTGTATGCAGGAGTTCAAAATTTGTTTGGACAGTGATGTAGGGGGTGGGAAGGTTTCAGAAGTTTTTGAAGGTATTTTTGCACGGGACAAGGCCTGAAAAATCCTGAAAGGTTTGATGGGAACCGCTCCAGAACCCTGCATCAGCTAATGGCAGCTTTGAAGGAGATACCAAGGGATGTGCATTTGATCCCAGGCTGCAGGCGGACCTATAAACAAGCCCTATCTGCTTTCAAACATAACCTGTGAGAGTTATCCTGGGTGGAGCGCTGTCAAGCTTGAGAAGCAGGGGATAGTTCTCTTTATTGGAAAGTAGTTAATGGGGCCTGCTTCACAGATGGTTCTTGCCCAGTTATATACCATCACATCTCGGAACAGCAGTGAGTTGACCATTTTGAATGTGTTTACAACCAGGGGTTTGCCGGGGCAAAAAGATTTCAGCAGTAGAGGACAGCGCTTGCTACCCAGTGGTCTTCACTTTAGAAGATGTTACGCGGGGCAATCTGACTTTATCGGGCAAAAAAGCCCCTGCACCTGACAGTATCCCGCCAGATTTTTTCAAGGCTAATGTAGAGGTTTGGGCTCCACTTTTGACTCAGGTTTTGAATGCGGCAGCTCAGAAGGGGATGTTGTCCTCCTGGTCCACAGTCATGATGCCTATTTTTAAGAAGTTGACAAGGACAATCCACAATGCTACTGCCCATATCTTTATTGGATGAGGTGGTAAATGTCCTGGGGAGGGTGATTTTAAATAGTTTGAGGGAGTGGGCTTAGGAGAATAACATTTTGAATGATGTTCAATATGGTTTCAGGGCAGAGAGGTCTACTTCAGATCAGCCCCTGAACCTCCATTTGATTATAAATAAGGCTCCTTGTGTTCCGTTTTTACTGATTTTTTACAGATAAATTCAGACAGAAAACATTCATTTTCTTGTCTGTATTTATTTTAAAATGTGGATAAAAACGAAATTTGGATTGCTTTTTGAGTAATTCTAAATACTGTCTACCATGACTGCCAGGCCAATAGATGTGTGGATTGATAGATAAGGGGGTTAAAAAAGAAAGGAATTTTAGTAAAGAGGCTTTAACAGCAGTAGATATGCACAAGGTTGATACTGAAATTTGCATATCTTCATATAAGTGCTCTGATTTATCTTCTGCGGGTATTCACAGCACTGACACCTGGCAGACATTAAAGCATACGTGCATATTTAGCAATTGAATAAATGTGGAAATATACCAATTTCACATTAATTTTTCCACAAAACTCAAAATAAATAAGGATAAATACAGATAAAATTAGCAAAAAATAAATATGGATAAATACAGAGGGAAATAGCATAAAAATAAATACCATAAAACAGGGACTCCTAATTATAAATAAGTTACCCAATCTGAATCTCTACACTTAGTATTTATGGATTTAACGTTTGCTTTTAATAGGGTAAACTATGCATGACTTTAGACTCTGCTTTGTGAGCTGGGGGTTCACCCAAGTATTGTGGCCTTTGTAGCCAATCTCCATTCTAAGACGTCTGCCTATGTGCATTTTTCCTAGGGTGCTGATTGTACTTGCCCATTCCCTACTAGTTATAGTGTCCGTCAAGGGTGCATTCTCACCCCTTTTTTATTTACCTAATACATGAATGGGCTGGAGTCCGTTTTACTATCAATCTTGGCGGATTGCACTAGCATCGGAGATAGATCGGTTCCTGTGTTATTATACGCGGATGATGGGGTTCTTATGGCCCGCACCTCTCGTGGGTTGGATCTACTTTTAGACAGGTATATATCATTTATGGTGATCTGTCAACTTCTCAAAGTCTTATGTGATGGCAGGGGGCTCAAAATCCACAAGCAGTGAGACCTTTAAGGTGGCTAATTCCACTATGGTTAAAGTCATGGCATTCTCCTAACTGGGCATTTTATTTGATGCCAAAACACTCTTGAAAGCCATTAATCGAGGCCAAAACATCTGAGCTTATTAAAGCCACAGGCTGTTTCCAGCTGCGTTCGCAGGTTAGGCTTGCAGGTTCCAAGAGATCTTTTAAAAATCTACCAGGCTAAATGCACATCCCAACTCCAGTATGGCAGTGAGGTCTGGGGATATGCAAACTTAGATACAATTAAATTGTCAGAGAATACATTTCATCACTAGATGTACAGGCCCACAGCCTATTCCAGCATTCTCCGTGGAAGTGGAGCTTGGCCCCGGACAAGTGACAGACTTGGTGTCCTTAGGTCATTTATTGTGTTTAATTACAATCGGGTGCAAGGAGGAATTAAAGCTAAATTGGCTGATCGCTGCAGACTGTTTGGCCCTCAATCGGGCACACAAAATACCATGGATAGCCTATGTCATGGCAGCCTTGGTTTCCCTAGGTAGGTTTGATATTTATGAGGACCCTATTAGCTGTCTATGCATGATTTGGGGGTCTGTTAAAAGGCAGTTCTTAGACCATTTCCGTCTAGTAAGGGAGCACCTTGAGCTGCAGGTCACATGTTCTTGAAAACCATGCAGGGGATTGAGCCATATCTATCCAATGCCATTTCACAGCATGACAGGTTTTTATTGGCCAGGTTTAGGCTTAACCAACTTCATCATCTTTCGGCATCCCCATGTGGGTGGGCTTGGTCTGAGGCAAGGTTGTCCTGCAGCTGAGACAATAAGTCTCCCCAGGACACACTGAACTTTGTAATGTTTTATTCTTAATTTAGATGGCAGAAGTAGAATGTTTTAATTCTTTGTTGAAGTCTTTGAATTTTAGTAAGACCAGCCATGTTTTATCTTCAGACACTTCCCAATGAATGTGTTACTTTTACTGTTTTATCATTTTTGCAAGTTGCTTTGGTGTCCTGGAGATTGAAACATGATTAACAGATGTACTCTATGAATGGGATGTGCTGTGCTGCATTATTGACTATTATTATTTGATGTTAATTTTAAGTGATGGTTTTTATAATGATGATGTTGTTTCTATTCTTTTATGATTGTCTTATTAATCAATTAAAGATTTTAAAATGAACTGAGTTGTCTTGCCAGTGACAATCTAGCATTTCACTTGTTGGATCGTGTGGTAAACACTCACTAAGAGAACATCCTGTGCTCATTTCACATGAATAAAACAGATCAGAGCCATTGAAGAGCAGAGCTGATGGATGGAGTGCAAGGTGTGCCCAGAAATCCAATGAGGACTGATTCAGCAGTATATATATTTGACCTGCAGTATCAAGAAGCAGCTTGACAGGCATGAAGCAGAGGCATTCAAATTCAATAGGTATGAAAGCATGAAGAGGTGGTAGGACAAAAGAGATATGAAGGGAACATTTAATGCCCCAGAACATATTCAGAGCCCATTATCTTTCTTTACCTTACCACATGCAGACATTGGGGCAACATGAAGCACATTATGCAAATAACAGGGTACTTAAATAAATGCAATGATTGAAATTTTTAATAAGCATGTAGAAATTAACGTGAGCACAAACAGAGGAAAAATGCTCAAAAATATGAAAATGTACACAGCTGTCATGCATACACATGTTAGGCCTCAAGCAGTTTTGTTGCAATGTTAAAAATTGTTAATTTAGAAATGTTAAAGAGACAAACTGCTTTTGTAAAAATGAGCTCATATACAATGAAGTTATGACAAAAATGTGTACCTTTCACACTCGCTAAAAGATGCCTTTTCATAAAAAAATTGCTTCATAACATGAGTCATATAGTTTGTAGAAATGTTGCTGTTTTGCAGGCCTGGGCGTAGTTCGCGGAGTGAAATTAAAGACAAACTCTGCGAAGTTCCGCAAGTGGCGGAGTGCAGTGCGAACTGCAGTTGGTGCTGGTATTCCTGCTGCTCGGGTTGAAATTTTACCCGAGCGGCAGCTCGCGCTTGCGAACTTAGCGTTTGTGAGCGGGAAAAAAATTCCGCAGGCACATCGTGAAGCAGAGTTTTTTGCACTCCGCGAACTCCACGGATTGCGAAGGGCAGAAAACTCTGCATACTCCGCGAACGGAGTGAAGTTTACCGCCCAGGCCTACTGTTTTGTTAAAAGCTCATTGGTAGAATTGATTAGGATATCATTTGCATTGAAAACGGTGAAACTTTACATGAAGAATCAGCAAAATCCTGAATCCTGAGCCTGTGAACTGTAAGTTTCAGATTATTTAGATCGTTTGTGTTAATGTACTGCATTGCATCTAAGTTTACAGCTGTAAATCTTCATTACAGCTCACATGATTGAATGGTGCCTGTAGGAGTTATAATACAAAAAAAACATCTCGCATATACCTCCTGACATTAACACGCACCCCCTCACTCCCAACATCTTGGACTCCACACCACCTCCTGACATTAACACGCACCCCCTCACTCCCCCCACTACTCTATCACCCACCGTCTACAGACACATCACACCCTTCAGCATCAGATGCCGAACGCACCTCCTCTAGCATCCCCCACACCGCCACCCCCTCGACCCCTCCCCCACATAACACGCCACGCACACCTCCGACTAGCTTCTCAGAACACCCCCCTCCCCTAACTGTACCCAACGCAACATGACTCTCTCTCTTCCCATATCCCCCCCACACCTTGCACTGCCGTCCCGCCCCTCATACCAAGCTTCTCAGAACAACCCTCCTCCCCCTACTGCACCCCACACAACATGACTCTCTCTCCTCCTATCTCCCCCCCCCCACACCTTGCATTCCCGGCACGCCTTGCCTTCACCCCTCCTTCAACCTCACACCCCCCACTCTCAGTCCCCACTATCCCACCTCCACCCCCGCAACCCCCAGCCTCCACACCGCCCCCATTTACCCTTCCCCTCTTAGCACTGATGCCCTGCCCAATAACGCTAACACCAACCCCAACACCAATCCTCTCTCGAACACTTCCAACCCCTTCACCAGCTCCACCTCTCCACCCCGATTCCCCCCCTTCTCCAGTAACCTATACGCCTGTTCACCGCCAGTACCCTTCCCCAACTCCGCGACCAACACCACGCTGGACATGATTATGTCCACCCTCCTCCAAATGAAAGAAGAACTACACTCCATCAAAGAGTTGCTCATCACACACCCCACACACCCCAGACACCCCCCTCCCACCACCAACCTTACACCTAATAACACTTCCCCCTCACCTCCTACTCTCCCTACCACACAACACCCCCTACACTGGACCTCTATCCCCTCTCGCAATACCGCCAATCGCAATACCAATCGCAATCGCAATACCACCAATCGCAATACTACCTTTACACCTAATAACACCTTCTCCTCACATCCTACTTGCCTTACCACACAACACTCCCCACACTGGACCTCTATCCCCTCTCGCAATACCACCAATCGCCCCAGACGCACTACCGATACGATCTCAGACCATGACATACAAACACTTCTCCACTCTTACGTCCCGGCTCCCCAAAATCGCCTAGCCACCAACCATCTGTCCATCCCAACGATTATCTCTAACCCTCTCAGGCACCACACGCATAACAACAGAGGCTCCGTCCCCAACAACCTCACAAATGTACCCCTCACTATAGAACCTTCCTCCACCCTCTGCACCCCTAGACTCAAATGCATACTTCTCAATTGCAGATCGGGCCAAAGACATTCCACGGGGGTCGCCTATCTCATCATTTCTCTGGAACCGGATCTAGCCATTCTGACTGAAACATGGTTGTCCGATTCTTCTACACCTATCATGGATATCCTAGTCCCCCCCAACTACTGTATCATTAGACTTGACAGGATCAAAAAGACAGGCGGTGGAATTGCCTGTATTTACAGAAGAAACCTTTCAGTTACTAAAGCGTCCGCCCCTCCCTTACTTCCTGTGAATACCTCTGCCTTGATGTCATCAGCGAAAGCAAACCGGTATGCTCGCTACACATCATATACCACCCACCTCGGGACAAGCTCTCCTTCTCCCAACAACTCATGGACACAATCTCAACCAACTCAGGACGGCAAAACACCCAAATTTTCCTTGGCAACTACAATCTCCACTGGAATGACAGCAGTGACACAGTGGTAAATAGCCTCAAAATCTTCCTCAACGCCCTTGATCTCACCCAAATATGCAACAGCCCGACCCATGAGAAAGGTTCTATCCTCAACCTTATCATCTCCAAAGAGGACGCTATTCAACTTGAGTCAATCCAACCTTGTGACTGGTCAGATCATCATATTGTCTCCTTCCTTATCAATGAAAAAATTAAATTTAACTCAGTTCAACCCTCTAAGTCCAAAGTTTGGAAAAGAGACATGAAGAAACTCAACCCAGACTCCTTACCGCCTAACAGCTGCAATCTCCTACTTCCCCCTTCCGGCGCTACGGACGTTCAACTCCTGACTGACCACTATCTCAATGCTATGACCACGATAATCAATGAGGCTGCACCCATGCAACTGAAAAGAGTCTCATCCAAGATCTCCAACCCATGGTATGACGGGAGCCTCAATGAAGATAGACGGGCCATGCGATTGGCAGAGCGCGCCTGGAGATCAGCCCCCTCTGCACTGCACCTAAAAACCCTGAAGAAACAGAGAAACGCCTACTTCAGGAAAATAAAACGCTCAAAAAGATATTTCTTCAGCCTCCAGCGCACCCAAGCAATAAACCGCCCAAGAAAACTGTTTGAGCTAATCAGAACACAATCCAAAGAACAACCCCAGACACTCAGCACCATGGGCGTTACACCTTCCTGTGAAGACTTCTCTGCTTTCTTTAATCAAAAAACCGACAACATAAGAAGCGATCTCCTCAATGATGCAATCCTTTACTCCAACCCCCAACACACAGCAGCCTCTGAACCAAAGAACAATGCTACATGGTCATCCTTTGGCACCTACTCCGAAGAAGAAATTGGCAGATTGCTCAGCACCCTGAAACCATCCAATCACCTCACTGACCCCCTTCCTGCTAACGCTGTAAAAGACTTTACCCATTTGCTCCTCCCACTCTGGACTAAGATTATCAATAGCTCTCTTCAACAAGGATCCATCCCTAGCGCCCTCAAAGTCCGACAAGTCACACCGCTACTAAAAAAAACAACAGCATACCCCACTGATCTAAACAATTACCGGCCTATTACAAATATTCCCACTCTCGCTAAACTGTTGGAAATATGCGTACAGCTACAACTGACTAAACACATAGATAAGTTTGATCTCCTCAACCCTCATCAATCAGGCTTCCGAGCTGGGCACAGTACCGAAACTGCTATGACTCACATAGTTGACGACGCCCTCCAAATCCTAGACCAAAACGATACCTGCCTCCTCATCCTTCTTGATCTCTCTTCAGCATTCGACACAGTTAAACATGAGAACCTACTCGAACTATTAAACACAAGAATGGGCATATCTGGGACTGTTCTCAAGTGGTTCACTTCCTTTCTACACAACCGGTCTCAGAGATTCAAAAGCAACAACCTGATGTCCTCTCCGGTACCTGTATCGCTAGGCGTCCCTCAAGGATCCTCCCTCTCCCCAACACTGTTCAACCTAGTTATGGAACCTCTCACTACTTTGCTACAAGCATCCAATGTTCACTTTCACATGTATGCCGACGACACCCAACTTTATCTCAAAATACAATCTCCCAAGGACATCATGCTTCTGAACACCACGATCAGAAACACCCAATCCTGGCTTGCGGAGAACCACCTCAAACTCAATGAGCTGAAGACTGAATTCCTCCTGATCTCACCTCCCGCAAAAATCTCTACCGCTCAAACATGGCTTAAGCACCTAACGGCTCTAAATGTACAACCTACCATCGTAGACTCAGCAAAATCTTTAGGCATAACACTTGACGCCAATCTCAACATGCAGCAACACATCAGCAAGGCAACGAAAGGAGCGAACTTCCAAATCAATACCTTGAGAAAACTTAAACCCTTCCTTCCAGCCAAAGACTTCCATACTGCAGTACAATCTATAGTCATCCCTCACATAGAATACGGTAGCACCGCCCTCTGCGGGCTCCCCCTAACTACAATGGCACCCCTAAGAGCATCCCTTAACGCGGCAGCGAGACTCATCACTGGCTCAAAAAAACACTCGCATATTTCCCCTGACTTTAAATCCCTGAACTGGCTACCTTTTGAAGCCAGAATACATCTGAAAATCGCCTGCATGACACACAAGGCTGTACACATTAACTCACCCGCCTACCTCACTCAAAAGCTGACAATTTCTGGTGGCTCTAGAACTACTAGAAGCACAAACAATCTTCTGCTGAAGCCTCGAAGATTTCGGAACGAAAAAACCTATAAACGCTCCTTCTCAGGAATGGCGCCCAGGATCTGGAACTCACTCCCTCCTGAAACCAGGCTCATCTCCTCCAACAAAATTTTTAAGAAAGAAGTAAAAGCGATCCTCATGGCTAAATACACATGATCTATTATTCTGTATTTCTCAAGAATCCGCACTGTACTACCTGATTGACCCCATGGGCTATTTGTTTTACTTGTATTTTCGACTTATCTGATTGTATACGTTCCCTCTTTGGATATTTCTATATTGTTGACGCACCTGTTTGACTTTGCAGACTGTACCTACTCCACCTCAACTATTCCTACTCGTGTACTACTGATGCACCTGTGTGACTATGCACCCTGTACTCACCTACCTCAACTTTGCCTACCTTTATGCTATCTCCAAAAACATTTTAAGCATGCTTAAACAAGTATATGCTCCTTCTTTTTGTACCTTTATACTATTGGCGCATCTGTTTAACTATGCATCTTGTACCTACACTACTTCAACTTTGACCTACCTCTTGTATTTTGACCTACCTATGTAACTATGCACGCATCTGTTTGACTATGCACCTTGTACCTACACTACCTCATCGTTGACCTACCTCTTGTATTTTGACCTACCTATGTAACTATGCACCTTGTACCTAGCTACCTCAAACTTCAAATATAAAAATAAATAAAAAATAAAAATAAATATGTGCCATATTGTGAGTGTCTGACCCATTTCCACTGCATATTTCCTAAAGGTATGTTCCACTAACCAATTACAAGTTTTGGGAAATTGTATTTGAAATGACTGGTACTACCATGATGCACTGTTTCTGTTTTCTCAAAAAATATTGCTGTCATATTGTTCTTTCTCTCTTGTCTAACAGATATCAACATATGGTAAAGTATCATGTAATGATCAATCCCTATTTAAATTTCTCTTCTGAAAAGGGTTTGTGGTTTATTTTTCTGAATGTTGTTCTGTTCTTTCCAACCAATTTAACTGATGTAATGAGTTTTACAACTCAAGCTGTGTTGACACAAAATGTGCATAGTAGTAAATTACTATTCTGCATATGAGTGGTAATTGCAAAAATTGACTCTGCACTGTTCACAAGATGACCAATGCCAATAATCCATACAATTATGGAAATGTCAGTTATGAAGTCAGCTTGGCCTAGGAATTGTCATCCTCTCCACTGTGTTGGGCTGAATGGCTGGGAGATGTTAGGTGTACTTCCCAATCTCCCCATGAAGATTTCAGGAAATCTTTTTACCTGCTTATTTGAAGTTGCACTGTTTGAAATTGCTAAATGTAAAGGGGTAATATGTGCAATATCACTAAAAGCTATCATCACAATAATCTCTACCTATTTTGTCTTCTACATCGCTTGTCTCAAAAGATTTGAACGTACAATACACACTTTTACTAATACAAAATGTTTTCAATTTCTCAATAGGTTCAACTGGCAGAGCACATGGACAGGAATCTGCCACTGAGGAGACCCTCACTCCAGCATCAAACCGTCAGTAAGGACAACACTCCTGGCAATATGGAGGATAATGAGGAGCCTGATCCATGTGGTCACCTTGGGCAGGCGACTCCTTTGACACTCACTGTGCCCACACACACACCTCCCACCCCAGCTGTAACACCTCAGCAAACCAAAGACTCCACTTCCTGTGTTCCTACCGCTGTGATACTCATTGTGTGCCCCCCAGTCCTGGGTGATGATGAGAACACAGCACGACCAGCTCTAGCTCCCCCATGAACCAGTCAGATAGAGCACACTGGGCCAAGGTCATAGAATAGTAGGGTTAGGGGTTATGGGTGTATGTTTGTGGGCCAGCATAGTGAGGCCACTGGGGTCCCCGTCACCCAGACCGCCATCGACCAAGTCTTGGGAGTCTACCATCAGTATATTACCAGGTAAGAAAAAAGGGTCTGAGGGAGATTTACAGACCTGCGCGAATAAGTCCCCTTACCATATATATCGATAACATAGAATCTGTGGGTCCCTGGAATTTTTTTTTATATAAACAGACAAAAAAACAGCACAAACCAACGTGAAAACAGAAAAGGGGAAGTCCTAATTAAGAGGACGGAATCCCATCATTTGGGATCTCCAATGATAAAGCATGCCACTTCGGTGGGTGATGGGATTCCGTCCTTCTAAATAGAACTTCCCCTTTTCTGTTTTCCTGTTGGTGTGCACTGTTTACTTGTCTGTTTATATATAATTTTTCCAGGGACCAGCAGATTCTATGTAATTGATATATATGGAGCCTACCATCAGTACCAAGACATGATGGGTAAGCTACCCACTGAGCTCCAGGAGATGAAGCAGTTGCAGCGGAAGCTCAAACATCAGATAGAGACTCACAATTCCAATATGGGCCCCATGCCTGTGGTGGTGCTGGACATTTACACACATATGTGCAGGGTTTTCCCAGCACCATCTACACTTTCATGTGGTCCTACAACAACTGACCCATCGACATCTGCCACAGACACAGGAAGGGAGGCCCTACCACTGGAAGAACTACCTGTAGCCACCCCTGGACCTGCAACTGTGGATTCCACCTCACCTACAGGTGGGGACGTCCACCCAGATTACCAGGAGGTGTGAGTGACATGACCTCTGCCTCCACCAGCAAGAAACCCCAACTCTTATTTCCTCCAGTGTGTGTCTAACAGTCACTCTGGGGCCTAGATTTGGACACATTTGCCTTTCTGATTCCAGTAGTATTTTGGATATTGGACTTCAAACAATTTTGGCTCTCCAACTATGGTTTCATTCATTCAAGCCTGACTCCGTCACTTATTGGTTTGCTTGTTTTTTCCACTCTCTTCAGTTTGATCACATTTAGTATAATAAATTCAGAAATCAAAAACACATAAACTGGTGTTGAATATCTCAACTCTATCACTGCATTTGTTTTCTTCCATCAAAGCTTGCCAATGAGAAACATCAAAAGATTGTGCAAACATAGATCATTTGCATGTAGGTAATGTTAATCTCAAGTTCCCAAACAAGACTCCCAAAAATGGCATACCATTTAGTCATCTTCTACTATGTTTATTCAATTTGACCAATGCTTGTCTGTCAACATTTCCAGTTCAAGACCTTGCCAATATGGAAGAATGGTAAATGTCCAAAACAATAAGATAGAATAAGCAAATTACCATTGATGCATGTCATCAGCTGGAACCAGATCTTCTGGCTTACAGAAGGATACCACATCCATCGTAGAAATAGACAAATATATTGCAGCGCTGCATTTTGTAGACACAGGATCATTCCAAACCACTTTTCCTGTGGTGTGCCACAAGAAGTATGTCCTAAATGATGATACACATCAACATCTTAATATACTTTACACACAATGAGGACTTTGCCAATGTGAAAGTGAGCACTACCACAGGTGGTTTGAGCAAATGATGGCACATATATTGATTTAGTGCCAATACACAACAGAAAACAAGTCCAATGCAATCTTCAAATCTTTCATTCAATCATTGTGCAAGTTGCCTTGGTACAAGATTTATACAACCAAAGTCTATGTCTGTCATTCCCAGGACCAACACAGGCTCACTCTGTACTTGGAAACAGCACCATACTCTGAAAGGTCCAAATGAAGGGTGACATATTAAGGCACCTAAAACAGATCAGAACAAAAATATTACAAATCATACAAAACATAATAGAAGCATTACAAAGTCAACTTTTTGAGGACACAGTTTCACAAAACAATCAGAGATAAGCAATTTAAAATAACACAGTGAAAAATGTATCCAAACCTTGATCAACAAATACTTGGCATGAATTTCCCTGAACTTTCCCTTCCTAACACATTTTCAACATCATCACATCAATAGATGGTGAAATGGTGAAAGAGATAACATGTAAAGATATACTTACACTCATCAGAAGATGTTGTCAATGAATTCTTGACATAAATCATCTTGCTCCTCCTCACCCTGTAAGTCTTCATGGTCTCCATCCTGTGCGTTGTAGGGATGATCCATCGCAGGGCGATGTTGTGGAACATACAGCAGGTCATAGTGATTTGGCACACATTATCAGTGAGTAGAGGAGGGCTCCACCAGTTTTACCCAGCAAATGAAATCTGGCTTTACAAGCCCAAAAGCCCGCTCCACTGACTGCTGTGTTCTTCCATGGGCCTCATTGAGGCGGATTTCCTCAGTGTTGTTAGATTCCTCAGTGGTGCCAACAACCATGGGAGGTTGGCATACCCTGAGTTTCCTAGATGGTAGACAAAAAAGAACCAAAATATTTTAACACAATTCCAGATTACCCAACTAAAATTACCCCAGAAAATGCAATGAAAGATTGTACTGACCAACAAGACAGGCCCCCTCAGGCAAAAGTTGAGACATTTGCTTGGGTATGTGGTTGTTCTGTAACACAAAGGGACTGGGGCGGCAGAAGTTTCACAGTGGGGGTTACAAAGCTTTGGAATAGCCTCCCCATTTCCATCAGAAGTCTCCAGTTTTTGACATCCTTCAGGAAAGGTCTCAAAACCTGGCTATTTAACACATAGAGGTTCCATCTCGCTGCAGGACTGCTAGCACCAAGACACCATTTGGTATTCACATACTTTATACATTTTAATAACATAACATAACAAAGGAATCATGGGCAAAGCAGGGAGATGTGCACAGATACTTGTGATGTATAAATCCGGTAAGCAGACAACTTGCATGTTTGTTGAATGGAAGTGTTTCAGATTCCAGTAGACCTGTTCTTTGACGTGTGGTGGCACTAAGACAATAACTGTGCCATCAATTGCTCCACCCACGTGCGGTTGGCGACCAAAGCCATAAAGTAACCCTTCACATTGGCTAAAAGTTGGTTGCAACATTCCAACACATACTGCCATAGTATATTGGAAGGATCCTGTGGCCACAAAATTAAGTGCTGCCATGAGTTTGATAATTTGTGTTAATAAAAGTAGGATTTCTGTTGTGAGGCTGAAGATCTGTTTCCCGATGACGACATAAATCCAGTATAGTTTTCCTATTGAATGTGAACTTCTTGAATATATAACTTTCCTCTACAGTAGCAAGGTATGGAAATGGGCAGTGCACCTGAAGCTGCCGTCTCCTCACACTCCCAGGCTTCATATGTCTACATTTGAAAATACATTTGAACATTTGACCCCTTTCCTACAGCATCATATTTGGTAATTAACACTACAGTCAGGTTTTTCTATAAAATATATCTGGTTTAAATACATGTTTTAATCCAACATTTGCTTGTTGTCCTTTATTATTTACAAATTACATTTATAACCCAATATAAAGTTTACATTTACAAAAATAGTAAATAATACTTTTCAAAGGTATTATTTATGCAATGTTTGTTTTTAAATATTTTCCTCAAAAATTATTGTCAACAGAGGTTTAAACAACACTGCACTAATATCGCTTTCCACCACAGTAACACAGTACATATAAATGTTTATTTTTAAAAGTAGGGGTGTCCATTACATTTTGACTATGTAAACAAACTAGCCCCCATTTTGAGTTGTGGTGATCAACTTAACAGTCACCAACACACTATTTTAAACTTCTAAAATGGCAGGTGCCTGACCTTGACGACAGGATATAGAATTGGACTGGCACAGTGGAAGTTCACCATGCAGTGGGTGGTAAACTCCATCAAGGACACAGCCATAGGCTAATGTTGGTGAAAGTAATGTATGAAGGCCAATGGCTGTGTCCATCTACGCTTACGATCGCATACGTCGCGTATATGTACATGGCAGTTGGAAAAAATCTCACTTGCCTCCTAACACTACTGCCATCAAGATCTCCTTCACTTTTGCAGCTGTTTGTCGCCTCTGGGAACAAGATTGGCAGGTCAAGCAGGGGAGAGGGCCACTGCCTTCTCGCCAGAGGAGCTGGATTGGCTGGCACTGGGGGTCCTCTCTCTGTATGGCCAGCTCTGTGACTCACCGGAGGAACATGTACATACCTGAAATGTATACTGGAATCTGTATGTATCTTTTTCATTAACACAGGCTACAGTGTCCCTTTCAGTTCCTGAGTGAAGTTTAGTTAGTGATGAGAAGTGTCATATATTTTGATCCTTACGGAGGGCAATGACGTTGGGGATTTCTACACACTTCACAATGTTTGCAAACAACAACATTAGTATGTGTTGTGTGTTTAAAGCCCTTAATTCTAATTGGTGTGTATGGTGAGATATATCCATCTATATGTTTGAATCACATGTGCTACATTGAAAACTAACAACATGGACATTAGGAAATACATGATATACTCTTTACAACTGTACATAAAAAAGTTTTTTGTACAAACAAAATGGAATGATGTTAGCTATGTGTATGGTCTCACAAATCACTCAGCCTAGATCAGGGCTCTCCAAACAGTTGTATGAGAGTTACCAGTAGCTCCCAGACCCCTTCAGAGATGCATACAACCTTGGGGTAATTTATAAGATGGGCACAAGGTCATTGTTGTATGTAAATGTTGAGGTAAGGCCGTGTTCATGTGGCATCATGATAATCAGGCTGCAGATAACAACCACTGACAATGAGCAGTGCTCAGTCAGGATAATTGATCATGCCGGAGCTTAGTCACAGGGACAAACAACTGAAGCACTGAGGTACATCTGTCATAAACAAATGTCCTTGCCAGGTCAACATTTGAGGTATGCTTAAAAATATGCCCCTGAATGCTTTTAAATGGATGACAATTGAAAGTGAGAGTTAACTAACCTATTGAGCTAATACTTCATTTAATTTTTCTCTCATTTCAAAGTGTGCCATTACCAAACTGCAGGTCCCTTACTCACAGCTGCCACTATTAACTCTACCATAAGTATATATGTTTAGCCTTGAGTAGTTCATAATCTTTTGCAGTGATCAGAAGTAGGCCACATCACAGAATATGAGGCTCCCCATGGGCTATATGATGTCAAAGGTCCGGATTGACGAGTTTATACCATGACAATGGGATAAAGATAAGCAACAGGTCAGTACAAAAGTGTGTATTAAGATGCTGGTTTTGGCCAGCATGTGACAATACACATGATCTATGCTGACTTATAAGTTATGCTAGTGATAGATGTAGAAAGATTTTGTTACCTCAATACAGACAAACCAAAAATCACTAAATAATTATTTTTTTCTCATTTCTTGTATTAGTAAAGATCAATGTCCATCAGAAGCAGGACATATGGAAGGCCATCACCAGGAAGGTGCATTCATTGCTGCAAGAGGTAGGAGGACCTATGATGCTGGACCCAAAAGTCAGCTGGAGATCAGCTCAGGCAGTCCTGCCAATATGGGAGGGGTGCGTGCAGCACCCTGAGCCCCCCTAATGACCCACATTCTTGCAATGGCCTATTTGGAGCTTGATGGGCAGTTGAGGGCCTAACAGCAGGAACAAGGAGGTAAGTTCTTATCAAAATTTCACATGTTAAATGGCTCATTTTGTGTTTCAGCCAGGATTGTTTCCATCAAAATTATGGGTGACCCATGTCCAACGCACAAGACGAGTTCTTTGTCTATTCCTTTGTTGGAAATATTTCCCACCTGATTCCTGTTCACAACCAGTGTAATTACATCTGCGCAGATACATGCCTAAACTCCACATATACAACATGTTGTTCGATGTCATGAGGGACATTTGTACTAAGTAGGCCAATAGTGTTAATTGTGCCATGTGTGCCATGTGTGATGCTCCTTCACCTATTTGGATGATGTAATGGCAGCCCTATTACATGTGACATAGCATACTAGCCACTTATGATACAGTGGATATACCATAAGTCTCATTGGTTAGTTGTGATTCTACACAAACAAGAGTGAGCATGTTATCCAAAATGACTAGTGACATCAGTATTGATGGCTACATTTTAGAATCAAAACATATCCATATTGTGTTTTGCATCAGAAATACTGCTTCATACATGTTAAAAGTGACAGATTAGCATGATGTCTCACTGCTTCACAAATATGTGTATGTAAGCCAGTCTGTCTTCTTAAAAATAATTGTGATTGGCCTACACGTTATGTGGAAACATATACAGGAATGTGCACATATTGGTGACAGAGTAACACATACCCTAAAGCATTTCTCAATCACCTTTCTCATGTCCAAATGATGAAGCAAAGAGGGAGACAAATTGAAAACCTAAAGGCATTTTGCAAGATGTAAAGTTCCATCACATACATGTAAGGAGCACCCCATCAGGAAGACTCAAAATCAGGCCAAACTCATGACTTATCAGGTAATTGTTGAAATGCATCAAGGTGTAATATATTGCATATTGTAATTTATATGTGAGTGTTTGAAGTGGGATGTATATGTAAAAAATACTGTGATGGTCTAAAATGTTTCGCACTACAGTGAAAGCTAGCATATTTAGTGAATCAATTTCACTAAGATACAACATACTTCAAATAACTATAGGTATGTAGGAGTGAAATGTGAAAATGTTTTACTCTGTAGTGAAATGTATCACAAATGTTTCAAAGGTTATTCATTTACCTATGCAGTAGAAGTTAAATATCAACCCCCCAAATATTTGTTTTTTACTGTCTTCAACAGCCTAGGTATCTACATAGTATAAGATACATTTATAGGTTTCTTCAGTCCTTAATTCATGTATAGTTTTTGACAATTTACATATATGTCATTGATTTGGAATAAGTGTTATCATTGTGAAATGCCCAGACAAAGGTTACCTGCTTTCAGTTTATGTTAATATTGGTACCACATTGCAGTATTTGTTGACACACATTTATTCATATTTAACTATTTTTGAATGAACAGTATGCGTATATTTGGGCCTTGTGAACACACTGAACAAAGGTATTTTGGATGAAATCCTTTTTGGTGACATCAGTTCACTATTCTAAACTGCAAACGCCAACCATTCAGAGGTGTGAAGCAGTTTCTGGAGATACATATTGATAGATAAGCGACAAGATCATACATGATATATGGGGAATGACATAACTGTAACCAAATATTTTGTTGCGTTCATGCGTGAGCTTATGCTAATGTTGGAGCAAAATTTCAGAGCCTTGAAGCAGTTGAAATTAGAAAACTTGGAAACTGTTTTATGACTAAAGGTCATGATCAGTTCTGTTTATACAGATTCAATAAAACTATAGTATATGCCATTTCAGTACCATCGGAGCAGGCAAAGGAGACGGTGTCAACATCGGAAGGGAAGCAGCTGGTCACAGTGGTTCTGGTGCTGACACTACTGACACCGAGCGACACAGTTGACCAGAGGGTAAGTGAAGTGCATCAGAGGATGCCAGCTCCTCAACTTCTTCAGAGCCATCCTCCAGCAAGCACTCCCTAGTGGTGGCGGACCCAACAGGATGTCTACCATCTGTATTCTTGTCTGTCACTCCCAGTACCATCTCAATCCACTCTGTTGCTCCCCCCAGTTGTCCATAACCGCCCCCATAAAAGGAGTGGGGTCTATTTCAATCCAGGTACCTCACCCTCTGCCCCTGTCCCCCTACTGCGCTGATTGAGGAGACTATTTTCCTCCTCAGGAACATCTCTGTAGGCCAGACTATACTACTGAATGCCATCCAGGGGTTTGACTGCCAAATGCAACAAATGGTAGCCGACCTGGAAGGAATGCACAGTACTATGTCTGACCTACAGAGGTCTTTTGAAGGTCTAGCCTCCTCACTGATCGTAGCCTCCCATCTATTCTAAAACCACACCCCCTCTCAAACTCAAGACCACCCCTCCCAAAACCACACACCCCCAAACCCAAGACCACCCAGCCTAAAACCACACCCCAACCCAAGGGCACCCCTCCCAAACTCTAACCCAAACATCCCCCCTCCAAAGTTACATCTTTGAGGTGCATGTTCTACCCACTAGATGCCCCTTCCTGGAAGGTTACCCTGGTATTGCAAGTGGAGGCAAGCTGAGTGCCACATCACACCTACACACAGGGCTTTGTGAACACCGTTTGGAGTGGCATTTGCCTTGCTTAAAATACGTTGAGAGAGTTAGCTCATTGTTCATAAATCACAATTTTTCTTTTCTTTCGACCAAGGTTGTCCTGGCATACATTTTCATTTCCAATGGTTTGATTCCTAGTAATGTTTCTTCGTAAAATGTGTAGTACATATTTTTCTTTAGCATGATGGCAGGAACTACTACGTACATTAAAATGTCTACTATGTTAAGGGCATAAAATGGTTCATATAGAATGTGTTATATATTTGACTTTGGTGCAGCCATTCAACACGGTAGTGGGCACTTGCACCAACAAATAGATGTTGAGACATTATTTAAGGATATTTTACTACAGATGTGGATGTTTCATCTTGATTACTGATAAATATGTGCACATATGCATTGCACCTTGTACTATTGTGTGCAAATTTAAATTGTGTATACAATATAGCACTTGCACTAAACAAGGGGAAATGTTACATGGCTGAATGTGTAGATTGATTTAAATTTGGGACTGCCTTTGATTTTCTTGGAAATCTATGAGGTGAGGGTCACAGCTTGCCTAGTGCAATTTCTACAGGATGTTACATCACACTTATACCAATGATGTGTGATGAATATGTTTTTATTGTGACCATTTTCGTACTTTATTTACACACACCTATATGGTAAGTTTTTTTGGTTTTTAATTTATAGCACTTTTTGTACACGTATTCTTTATTTGGAAAGTAGCAGGCACGAAATTTATGAACACAATGTGGTTATACAGGTGTGTTACTTAAAGGTTTTTAAATGCCACCACTGGAGACATATGTATTGTACATTGGTATGCTATTTCTTATGTGAGTAATTTCATAATGCATGAGTCCTAAGCACATGTGAAGAGACAAGTGAAAAAGGCAACAGGTTAAGGGGGAGGTTATCTTCGGTTCCAGCGATAACGGTGTTGATTTGCATCATGATCAGCCAGCAGGAGCAGAGGTAGGACATGTAGGATCAGGTCCATGGCAGTACAGAAAGTGGAAAGGTGAGTAAAGGTAAGTTTGTGTCTTTTATTCATTCCATTTTGCCAACTCAGGTGTGGAGGTTGCCGTGCCACAGTTTAGTCGGCGGCAAGGCACATCGTGATTAACCTGCATAGAAACTAGCGGTCTTCCCTTCTACAGCCCCTTTTGGCTATCCTGCCATCAATGTGGTCCGGATATTTTTAACATATATGGTGGAACCGCAGCGGTCTTTCATCTATGCAATAGCATACATTTAAATAGGGTGCGTGGGTTGCTAAGTTGGCATGTAGGAAGACCACCGAAACAGTGACGGTGGGACCAGATTCAACAAGATCTAAATCAGGCCCTCAGCCAACCTTTACCCTTGCCTCCCTTCCCTTTTTCTCATGCTGGCTCGCATATTGGAGACTTTGGTCACTGGAGCTTTGATTGAGACCATTTCCCCATCACCCAAGATACTGTGCATATTTTTGCTGAGACTCTACTGCGTTTCTTGAACCTCTGTTTATGGGATGTTTTCCTTGATCATTTCTCATATTATTGAATTGAACCTACAAAAAATGTATGATTGCTCTCACTCTCTCAACATAGAACTCTTTATGTGGTTTTAATTGGTTCCTTTCTCATTCATTCTTGGAATAGGTATTCTTTCCTTTATGGAACATGTGTATTATTGATTTATGCATTGTATTTATACTAAGCTGATTGGAATTATCGACTGATGAATAAATCTGATTTAATAAAATTAAGCTACTAAGGATTTGAAATAATAAAACCTTTAAAACTTCTTTAATCTCTTTTCATTGACTCACACCAAATATTGATGTTGTTAAAGTGATTAGAGGTTAGATGTCTCTTCTCGCTACAATGGCCATGGTCCATTGGCCTGATTGAGTGAGAGGTAGCCTGAATGATTTTTGTAAACCATAATACTTAATTTAACCTGACTCTCGTAATAGTAAAGAATAGAGTGGATAGCCATTGCAGCTTAGCCATAAATAGTGTGTTCATCACTACCTCTGCTGTCTGCCCACCTGCATGCTGTGAGCCAATATCAGCAAAGAAATAACCCCTGAGCCTGCCTCCAAGCTGCCTTCATGAATATATGGGACCTTTATTTCCTATGGGTGGGTTATAAGGTGAGCCAGAGGAGATAGAATGACAGCACTCCTCCAATGGCGTCACTAGGCCTTTGCTTTAAGTGACTCCCAGGCATGGTCATTCCCTTGGCACCTCTTCTATCCTCAAGCCCAGTTATCAGAACGCTACTGGGAACCCTCCAACCTTAAATGCATAAACTGTCTGGCCTGGCTCAGATGTATACTCCCCTCCATCCTAGGAAATATGTGGAATTGGCCTGCAGTTAACTTGAAGAATAGTGTAGTACTGCAGTCTTTTAGTTATTAATTACTTGATTTTCTCTGGCCTGCTAGAGCTGAAGTCGGCCACCTGGGGTGGGCACTGGTCTCTAGGACAACAAGCTGGGTAGCTATTAAGGGATAATTTAGATGATTTCTCCACTTGGTAGGATGGTTAGTTCGGCCATGACAAGTGGGGAGAAACAGAGTCATGCCAATGCTAGCAGGCAATGGAGGAAGACATTTAGTTACATTTTAATAAACAACAGTCAGCAGGTTTTCATGAAAGTGCTCAAACAATATAGGATGGTAGGGCATTTTGCAAAATGTATAGTCTAATTATGAAGTGTAACATTTTACTTGGAAGTGAGCAGCAAATACAGAACAGAAGAGAGAAGTAGAGTGAAGAAAAGAGCTGGGATTGGGGGGTTGAACTGAGAAGGAAAAACATTTGAAGGTAGATTTTAATGTAATGAAGCAAGGTTTCAACCCTAATTTTTTAGATGTATTTCCAGAGAGTGAGGGTGAAAGAGAAGACAGCATTTTTTTTGCTATCTGTTTATTTATTTTTTATTAGGGATTTTTGAGGAATATTTGGTTGGTGCTGCTTATTTGTTCAAACATAGCTAGCCATCAGGTTAGAGGTTTTTTTGCATGGTATGCTATTTGTGAGTAGCTAGGGCTTTGTGAATGATGCATAGCGATAAAGGCTAGATGTGGGTTGAAAGAAATAGCCAGCTAAGATTCATGTGGGGTATTGGTCATCAGTTGTAAACCCTCCAGTAAAAAGAGGATCCCCTGCATTGAGAGGAGAATGATATCAGGGAGGCAGGTTAGAACGACTGTACCTCCATCTATATGGTAGAGCGCAAGGAAGGGCTTATACACACGTTTTAAAGCTGGCAGGGGGAATTATGGGACTACCCTTCCAGAAAAGCCAGATTTGAAGTCAGGTTGTTTGGGACTCTTAGTTGACATGGTGCATAAGAAGAATAGGGACATTTAGTCAATTTGAAAACCCAGAGAATTTGTATTTGAGGTTAGGAGAGTAGAAAAACCAAGAAGATGCAATTAGATGAGCCATGATTACATAAGTTGATGTATTTTCTATTGCTGACCAAGACAAATTTAGGTTTGCATGTCTAAATTAAGATATACGGTGACCATAAATGAGTGAATAATTTACAATCAAGATGTTAAGCATTGGATATTTCCTGCCGATGATGCAGGAAGCATCATTAGAAGTTCCCCACATGCACAGCTAATATCTGCCCTCTAGTTAACGGCAGCATGGGTGACTTGTATGGTGGGGATTCTGAGGAGATTGCAAGATGTACCCTTGTGGTTCCTCATAAATGATGAATTACCAGGTACATTGATACTACAGCACATGATTCCCAGGGAAATTCATATTTTCTCCCCGGAGTTTCACCAAGCTATATCTTGGCACTCTGAAGTATAGTTTGTGTTACTGGTGTGAAAGGCACTGTTACTATTGTGAATGGCAATGTTAGGGTGGGCTAGGAGCATACCAAGAGGTTCACTGTGATGGTTTAAGATCACAAAAGTTAAAAAGGAGTCTGAGGCACACCCTATAAAATGAGAGCAGAGACAATTTTCTGGACTTAATGTTATGTTATGTTATACATTTATTTTTATAGCGCACGGCTACTCCAAAGGAGTGTCCCGGCGCTTTATCGAGGCAGCTCAAAATAAAAAACATAACACCATACAGCGAACAACTGAAACAAAGAGAAAACAGCAGAGATACTAAAGGTTAAAAAGCCAGGTCTTCAGGCTCTTCCTGAAGTGAAGCAGATTAGAAGAGGACTGTAGGGCCAAAGGCAGGGTGTTCCACAACTGAGGGGCCCTCAGACTAAAGGAGCGCCCCCCAGTGCGTGCCTTCCTGATTCGAGGAAGCACAGCCAAGAACAAAGATTCGGATCGCAAAGATCTGGCCGGGCGGTAAAAGGCGAGCCTGCGTTGAAGGTACTTCGCGCCCACGCCAAACAGTGCTTTATGCGCCAGCGTCAGAACTTTAAACATGATCCGCTTCCGGATGGGCAGCCAATGAAGCGACTGCAACAAACCGGAGGCTCCTACTCGCCTATGGAGGCCGAAAATAGCGCGAGCTGCAGCGTTCTGCACTACCTGCAGCCGCTGAACAAGATAGTCCGGCAGACCACTGTACAGGACATTAGCGTAGTCCAATCTGGAACCAACCAAGGCCTGCACAGTGATCTTTCTGTGCTCTTCTGAGAGCAGAGGCAAAAACTTCCGGAACATCTTGAGTAGCCCGAAACAAGTGCCCGTTAGGCCACGAACATGTGGCACCAATGTCAGGCTGTTGTCCATCTTTACACCCAGATTCTTTGCCACCAGCGATGCCAGGGCAGGGGGACACATATCTGTGGGCCACCAGGCCCGCCAATCGGGGTCGAGGGAGCAGCCAAAGAACAACACCTCCGATTTATCTGAATTGGCCTTGAGGCCGTTCGACTGGAACCAACTGAAGACCGACTCCAAGCAACCCCGAATGTTCTCCCCATCGAAAGCCTGATCTTTACCACACGTGAAAAGCAACTGCGTGTCATCGGAGTAGTGAACGATTCGGGCCCCAGAAGACTCCACCAGTGCCGCCAAAGGTGTCATAAAGATGTTGAAGAGAGTCGGGCTCAACACAGATCCCTGCGGAACACCGACTCCCAATGGCGGGATCTCGGCGGAGCTCGGAGAGGCCCAGACCGTTTGTCGGCGGCCCTCCAGGAAGGATGAAAACCAATCCAACAACTTAAGGAGCATCTACTTTTGGTGACTACAGAGGAAACAGATGAACAAATTCACATATTTGTGGAGATGCCCACGTGCAAAGAAATGTTCAGTAAGATGTTATATGATGTTGTGTATTGTTGCCAAGAAGGTCAGGACAAGAGGACAAACCAGTAGTGACCATAATTCTGTTAGGGGGTTTAGTAGCTATTGTAGATTAAAGACAGATCCATAGGGATATATCCAAATCCACACTTGAATTGAACTTATTCCGAGACAGGTATGTCTCTTAAAAAATGACAAATCCTACTTATGCAATTGTATTTGGGGCCTAGCGAGCAAGCAAGGGCATCTCACAAGTGTATTCTGTTAGACACACAATGAGAAAGGAGCCAGTAAAGTATTTTACCTCCAGATTTGGAAACCATGCAAGAGGAGATAAGGACAACTCTACTGGTATTTCTGTTGGAGGCTAAACAGGGAATCTTCATTTTTCATGTAAAACTGGCATGTGTCCTGCATTTTCATGCCAATGCCAGCTTCAACTAAAAAGCAGTCAGTTTAGCATGAGGTGTTACAGAATGCTGGGTCGAACTGATAGGCATCACCAAGCAAATCCTAGCTTTCCTTCCTATATCTCAGTCCCTCTTTGTTCTTGGCAATGCGATGTTACAAAACCGTAGTCTTACCTCTTAGCTGTTGAGATCTCACAAAACACATTATACGAAATCCAATATGGCAAAGTTTTCCCTTGCAGACTAGAACTCTGCTCAACAGAAAATATTCAATCTTCATACAAGTGCAAGCTCATAACATGACAAAAACATTCATCCTCTCCTTTCTCAAAAAGAGACAGGGTGCAACCCTCTAAATATGGAGGCAGAAACTCTGGCTGAATCTGCAGCAGGCAAAGGAGAGGCATGCAGAACTTCACACATGTACCCAGCTCTAAGGACAGCCCATGTAATTTTGCCCCCCTGTTCTCCCTTCTGTGTGAAGGATGACTTTAAAGATTTGGGCAGAGCAAATGGCTGTCAACAGGCCCATCTGCTTAACTTATGTGTACTGCCTCCCAAGAGCACATCAGTGATTTATCACCAAATAACACAGACTAGGCAAAGTAAAACAAGGAAACCAAAAACAATTATTAAAATCAAAAGAACAAAACTCTGCTACAGATATTTCTTATATTACCTACTGGCGATAGCCAGTAGGTATATATAGTTAGGATTGTTTTCAATAGGGAAATCGCAACATTCTATTGGGAATAACTTTGGCGCCGGTTGAGGAACCTTCCTGAAATTTTCCTTAACTTTGCCTCGCGGCGCTCCGCTCCTTCCCTGTAAGTTTGGGGGGGGATTCGTCAAGCGGGGGCCGAGATAAAAGGGGGGTCCCAAAACGTGTTTTCCCCATGTTAATTTCCATAGGGCGGTTGGACTCACTTTTAGCCCTAACGGCTGAATGGTTTTCCACCAAACTTGGCAAAATTGTAGGGACTGGTAGCCCGATGTGCCTTTGCTATGTCTCAAGATATGTGCTCCAGTGGTTTTTACGAAAATTAACTTTGAAAAAATATATATTGGGCTACATTGGGCTATATATATGTTAGAGCCCAAATGTAGCCCAATGTAGCCCAATGTAGCCCAAAGATGGCCACCAGAGACAAAAAAATAAATGTAGCCCAAATATCAGCCAGATGTAGCCCAACTATAGCCCAATGACAGAATGTCCCAGAGTGTTCTAAAGAACAACTAGAGCGCTAACAGTCTTACTTATGACAAAAGTATGGCACACCTGAAGTCATCTTGATTGGAATAAAGTGTTAACACTTAAAACATTTAATTTGCAAAGGAACAAAATGAGGGGGTTCATTTTGCCATAGAAATTATGATTAGTGCTGAAGAAAGAAAAATTAGGGCACATTTTGAGTGACTTCTCAAATCCTCTTATATTTCATTAAAAAAAATTTGATATGCAGTCTCCCAAGATGGCCACCAGAGACAAAAGAGCCCAAATGTAGCCCAAATATCAGCCAGATGTAGCCCAACTATAGCCCAATGACAGAATGTCCCACAGTGTTCTAAAGAACAACTAGAATGCTAACAGTCTTACTTATGACAAAAGTATGGCACACCTGAAGTCATCTTGATTGGAATAAAGTGGTAACACTTAATACATTTAATTTGAAAAGGAACAAAATGAGGGGTTTCATTTTGCCATAGAAATGTTATATATATATATATTCACAGAAAAAAAACCATAGGTTACACACCAGTTATAGTTAGGAATTAGCATTTAAAAAACCTTTGAAATTCAATGAAAAAACCATAGGTTTCACACCAGTTATAGTTAGCTGTAAATTTTACTCGCATAAAACCATTGAAATTCCCACGTTATAGTTAGTTGGACTCACTATAACTTGCACGTCTGCAATGCACTGCTGATGACGTCACATATTACATCACTCATGCATATATTTAAATATTTAAACATTACTCGCTAATATATGTATTCACTAAGATACACTTAATAAGCCAGTTAACCAATCAATTTTTTTTTAAAAAACACTGAAAAAAACATAGGTTTCAGGCCTTATATAGTTAGGAATTAGCATTTAAAAAACCTTTGAAATTCACTGAAAAAAACATAGGTTCAGGCCTTATATAGTTAGGAATTAGCATTTAAAAACCCTTTGAAATTCACTGAAAAAACCATAGGTTTCAGGCCTTATATAGTTAGGAATCAGCATTTAAAAAACCTTTGAAATTCACTGAAAAAACCATAGGTTTCAGGCCTTATATAGTTAGGAATTAGCATTTAAAAAACCTTTGAAATTCACTGAAAAAACCATAGGTTTCAGGAGTTATATAGTTAGGAATTCGTTTTTAAAAATCCTTTGAAATTCACTCAAAAAACTATAAGTTTTAGTGGTGTTATAGTTAGCTGGACATTTTACTCATACAAAACCAATGAAATTGCTCCTATATAGTTAGTTGTACTAACTATATTTCGCGCACCCGCAATCCACTGCTGATGATGTCACATATTAGATCATTCATGACATGGTCAGTGACATCACTGATGACATCTCAAATGACATCACTGATGACATCACTGATGACATCATCCACGTGACAATCACATACACCTTTTCATAGACTATTACAATTTTTCATCACTGTTTGTAAAATACAGAGTATCATATTTAAATCCATTGTCACAGCAATACAAGTATCTAAAAATCCACTCAGTGATTCATAGATGTATACACACATCTAATCACTTACCTATGGATTCACTCATACATGCTGTCAATGAACAATAGAACACTATCAAAAATACTTATACATCTATATCGACATTAAACAACAGCACGCATCCTATTCACATATAAAGTCATCCTACTCACTTATGCAAACAATGGATCATACTTACATATTTACTTAGCAAAACACTTATACAAACACCACTTCTTCTATTCATTTAGATAGTAAGTCATACTTAGTGAATTATAAAATCATTATTACAAGTATACAGTTATCCATACAGTCACTCACACAATCATTGTGTCTTATGTATACTTATTTATATACAACAACTGACACATACACTGCCTTTTATTTTTCTAGTTTGTTGGACCTGTACCTTTGAGAAATATATTTGCTCATCACCACACCCATAAAGAAATTCCCTCACCCAAACTGTTAGAACATGTAGTTTTAACTTCATATATCTACTGAATCAACTATTCACACATCTTTGGACAGTCACACACCCCCCACCGAACCACACACACTTTCACACTCCCATACAAATACTCAGTTAACTAATCAATAACTAATATAGACTTTCACATAGCTAGTAACCAACTGTAGAATCAGTTTACACAACAACTGACAAAGTGATACAGATATTCACACAGTTTAGTCACTATCCACTATATTTAGTGAGACAATATAAATTGGTCAAGTAAACAGTCAATTACACTGCTACTAAATCCTCCATCCAAATATTTATTTATATATATCCACTCATTCTTCAATGTAAATTGCTATATATATAATGCATATTTAAATAACGAAGCAAACCACATTCACTGGATGATCTCATCAGTGATGTCATTTGAGATGTCATCAGTGATGTCACTAACCATGTCATGAATGATCTAATATGTGACATCATCAGCAGTGGATTGTGGGTGCGCGAAATATACTTAGTACAACTAACTATATAGGAGCAATTTCATTGGTTTTGTATGAGTAAAATGTCCAGCTAACTATAACACCACTAAAACTTATAGTTTTTTGAGTGAATTATATTATATGCTTCAAAGCTCCAAGATCCACCAAATCCCAGACTTAAGGAACAACCTAGATGCCTGTGACTCTAGAAACTCTTGTAAATGTAACCTTTCAGAGTAGCATTTTGATTGAGCCCTAAGAGTCTCCAAGATGTGAAGGAGGAGTACTGGTTTGGAAGCCTGACTTCACATCAAGCTAGACTGTAGCTACCCTCAGGATTTGTTCTCTCTGCCTTACTAGTGTACCAAAGTATCTGAAAGGCAGCGCTGTCACATTACACCAATAAATAAATAAATATAAAAACAAAACCAAAATTCAGATTTGAATTTTTTTACCTAAATTGTAAGAACCCTTCTGATATTAAATACCAATGAAACTGCACAAACATGAAACTCACCATAGTTTGAGGAAATCACATGACATGGAGTCAGCTCCATGGTTCTAATATAGATACACAGAAAACAACCAGCCTTCTCCAGCTTCCATTGAAACTGAAGTCCCTTACCAGAAGAACCAAAACTTTCACCACTGGTCATGTCATTCCAGAAGGACAAGAGACCCTCTTTGTAAAAGTATATGTTAATACACTAATCTACCTTTCTTCTACATTGCTTACTCTTAGGGACCTATTATGATGTCATTCGAAAAGGCTCCAAAATGAGATTCAGTATTGCAGAATCCGATTCAGAACCCTTATTTCCAAATATATCGTACACATTTCCCAATGACCAATTACAATGCCCGGAAAACGTTTGGGCAGTCCGAATTGGTTCCGAGGGAAATGTGAACAGCCCAAGTCTTTTGGAGCCGATTTGTACAGCTCTATGGACACGGTTTCTGAATGAGCAATAACGATGACAGATTTGGACAGTCATTTCAATTCGGTCTGCCTGACACAAAACAGCTGTCGGAATCTGTCTTTGGGGGCAATGTTGCGGGCCCCCCTTCAACTGGAGGCATTTGAATGAGGCTCTTGGGGGTACTCAAGGGACCCCTCTTATCAACCATGCACAATATGGCAGGCAGCATGGGTTGCCCACCACAGGATGAAAGGTTTTCCCCAACCACCCCTTTTTTCAATGGGAGCCTGTGTTCTCGTTTGGAACACAGGGTCCCATTGAATTCAACGTGAGGTCGACCGAAGATGTTGGGAAACATCATAGTCAGTCGTTCGGACTTGCAGGACCTGATTCGTATGGAAAGGATTCTGAGACTGATTCGTTTGGAACAGTTTCCGAAAGACATCGTGATCAGCCCCTTAGTCTTCCGTTTCTCTGTGTTCTTCTCTATGAACCTCTTCAATGCCCCTCTTTTAGGTTTTCACTTTATAAACAATCTTAATTTTATAAATTCATTTTGGGATCTTGCTATAGAAAGCTTTACTTTTGGGTTACCTCAAGTTACTAACACTTGAAAAAATACAGTAAAAAAATAGAATCGAGGATCAATCTCTTCCAGTGATGGGCTTCCAGGTGTATCCTGATTATCTATTGCTTCACTAGTTTTTCTGTCAAGTGCTTGGCATTTTGTGAAAAGTTCAAGCTGACTGCAATTAATGTTGACATTTAATTTTGATGCTAGGGCTTAAGTAGTTTTCTTTGTTCAACTGGAGCAACATGATGATCAAAAGCTTGTTAAAAGCCCTTCTGATCTTTTAAAGCTGATTGATGTTTTTATTGATCTAAGTGAATCTCAGCAGCAGGCCTTTAACACACTAAGCTATCTTATTATCTACAGAATTTATTGCCTGTCACCCAGTTTCTGCTATGAGGGCTTGCTTTAATGTAGGTATGGCTATATATTGAATTTGAATATGTGATATGCTGTTACAATAACCAAATTTGTATTGTCAGTATATACATCACCACAAGTATTTTTTCGCTGCTATGTACTTTGGTCACTTTATACATCAGAGACACCTCTCAAAATGAAACTCCAAATTGGCTTTTAAAGGAAAAAAAGAAAATCAATTATAATTCTAACAACATGCTATAGAATTAATATGATGTACTTGAACATCAGACGCTGTAGACCAGCCTTGTGTTACTTACAGCTATTGCAAACAGAGCATATATGCTTGATGGTAAATAATTTTTTCATCTGCTGCAGTTCGACTGAGAAAGCTAGTGGAGAAATAAACATCTGCCCGCGAACCCCTCGTGGCAAGGGCTGCCCAACCAGGGAAGGGCATTCTTTTTGTCCTTTGCAGAAGCAATGTTTTGCTTACTTTGTGTATCCGCACACAACTTTTTGGGGTATATATACCCGTGTACTGCTGATCCAGCTGGTTACCAGCAACAGGTACTCTAATACCATATACTCACCTGGGCCCATAAACACACATTCACACTACCTGGTAATAATCCACTGGGGTCAATTGTTTAATGTCTTACCATATCAAGATTAGATACCTTCTGGATCCTAACTAATCTTTCACTGATCAAAAAGTTCTTTCCTCTGGTCGATGGACCAAATTATTTGAACTAGTTGATTGTGAAATGAAATAAATTTAACTTACTCGCAAAAATCAAATGATCACAGAGTCGGGAAGTGTTTAACTAATTATCTAAATTAAAATCATGTTAATCACTTACAAACTACAGAACAGTCTCATAGGAAGGAAGAAATCAACATCAATTAATCAAAAGCATTCATTTATACTACACAATGACTATGCCTGGAAATGAGAGTATCGAGAGAAAAGGACTTAGGCACATCAAAAGGCTTATAGTTGTAATGACTGAGTATGGTGTGAAAACCAACCCTCAGGCTAAGGGGCTGGGAAATATCCCCAAGGGAAGATCTGGTGACCAAAGGCTTCAGGACAGGACAGATGACCTCTCTATCACCAACGCTTGCGTAGCACCCCTCTCTGACACTCTCTTCCTTCCCGAGATTCTTCCGCGATCTTCTTCTAATTTAATTAGCTTAAGATTTATGGTTCTGCAATTCAATTTTTCTTCAGCATCGCTCGTCACTCCGACAGCATCCCGGTCTCATTCTCTGTGCTTCTCAATGATCCCTAACTAGCTAAGAACTACCTCAATTATACCCTACATTATTCATGTACCTCCCAAAATTGTTTCAATACCATAAAACGCCTATCTCTGATTGGGCAGGCAAGGGTAGGTGATTATCACACCATTCTTACATATTACTCTTTTCAGTTAATAAACCAATCCCCTTAATTCTTTATTCAAACTGTATTTCCCACCCGCATTCACATTATTTTGCAAAATTTATAATAACTTTCAAAGTTTCTTCCATCCTGGTGAACTCCTCACCACTTGGTTCCCAGTCCAGGACACTCACTGGCCTTGGCTTGTATTCAAGTTTGTAGTCATTGTTCTGCATCGACTCTCAACGATCAAGCTTGTGAGGCCCAAAAGAGCACTATTAACAAAGTCAGAAAATTTTATTTTCAAGAATAAATGGTTTCACTGTACACCACCTATCTCTATTCTAATCCCATTTACTTATTAATACTGTCCCAGCATTAGCATTATTAAAATAACTCGTTTTAGTTTCTAGCAAGCAGATGCTGAGCATGTGAATTTGTAAGCAGCCATTTTGTTAGTATGTGCCAAGCGGGAGAACTTCCCTCCAAGCAATAGTACATCATACTACGTAGATGCAGTAGACGCCTGCGTACTAAAGCATTTCAGTTGGTGGCCATTTTAGAATCGCACTTGAGTTACTTGTTAGTAAAACACATATGCAAGCTTCTCTTTCTTATAAATGTAATGTTGTGCATATTAATTTACATGAAACAAAGTTAATAAAAGGTTAGAAGTTACATGAGAGAATTGTGTCCGAGCAAGTCTCTTTTCTACGAGTCCTTGCTCCATCAATCCCCTCTCTGATGGCATTTTAAAGCCATCACAAAATTACCCATCCCTAATCAGATGCCAACTTTAGCATTTTTCACTTTCATTTCTTTCTTAGTTTTTGCTTTCATTTTTTATTTTTCTCATCCTGTCATATAGCTTTTCCTTCATTTCTTCTAATTGTGTCTGGTCAACCTTTCTTTTGGTTCTCTTTCCGTTTATTTTCCTGTTCAATGAAATAAACTTGATAATATGCTACATGGAATACCATACGTCAAAGGTAAATGGTGGTCTGTAACCCCCTCAGCTACTGAAATTGGTAGTTTCATACAAACATAACAATCACTAATCTCCATTGTCTCTACATACTGAAGCAAAGTCTTTGTAAATACATTTAATGAAGTGTCATTATCTATTACGGTGTGAGGTAAATCTGTCTCATCTGATGCTTCTAAATCTACTCTATCTCCTTTCTGGTTAGCTGTCTTTTCATTAGTGTCTGTGTCATTCTTCTTGTCTGTTATCGTAAGATAAATTACTGCTATTGTTAGAAATAGCCATACTAAAATCACTAATAAAATACTACATGCGCAACATCTACAACATTTCTTTATACAACTTCGTTTCGATCTTTCTGCAACTCTGTTCTCAGCCATTTGAACTCAAGAAGATTTCTCTTCTTTCCTTAGTTACGAATTAGACTATTAAGTACTTCAAGGAGGCCTCACTTCCTTTTCGTCAATCTGTTCAGCATTTATTTCTTCATCAGATTCTTCATTTAAATCTAGATTCTCGAATTCTTTAAGAATCACATAAGTCCATTCAGGTCCTTTGAATTTGCTATTCAAGGCCTTTAATCTTGGAGTTGTTTGAAAATTTCTAGTAACTTACTGCTCAGTCTGGGTTTGACTAGTAACTTCATTTACTTGTTCTGGATTTTCATTTGTTTTTCTTAGGTGATATTTCAATCTTTTGACTCCCTCAGGCCAAATATCACCTTTTCTTACCCTTTCAAATTGTACTGCACTTTCACCTTCTTCGTCTTTTTCACAAGCTCTCATATTCTTGTTATGTTGTGGCACAGCTTGATTTCCTTCGTTTTTTGAGTTTCGCACTACCTTTCCTTTTTCACGTCTTGTCTTTGTAGCTTTTTCTGCCTGAACTAGTTCTCCTTCTAATAACTGTTCCTGTTCGGGTATTTTCTTAATCTGCTTTTCTTCTTCCCGAACGTGTTCTTCTTTTCCTAACTGGTCCTGTTCAGGTCTTATTACAATTTGACCTTCTGTTGCATGAACGTGTTCTCCTATACCTACTTGTCCCTGCTCAGGTTCTTTGACTGATGGGTGTACCTGAGTTTGTCCTTCTGTCCCTATCTTGTCCTGTTCAGGGTCGCTATTTTCTGGGTTTTCTTTTTCCTGAGCGTGTTCTTCAATACCTAACTGGTCCTCTCTAATCTCCCGCTCTTTTAATCTGGCTCTGCTCCTTGTTTTGATGAACACTTTCGGTATGCCAACCACTTGTATTCAGTCCTCCTGACTTGTGCTCGGTTGTTCTTTGTCAGTTTCTCTTGAATCTTGAACTATAGATTCTTCAACTGCACAACCTTCAGCTCCCTCAACTGTTTAAAATAGTTGTGGTCCTTCTTCATCTGGGGCTGGCACTGGAGGTGGGCCGAATTTGCGTAATCGCGTTACGCAAATCTGCGCAAAATGGTAAAAAATCTCAGCGAACACGCAGAAATTCCGCAAACGCGCGGAATTGCTTGTTCGCAATGCTTTTTTACTGTTCGCAATCGCTGTTAGCATGCTCATGGGGAAATATCTCATGAACACGCATTTGAGAACGTGAACAAGCAAAAAATTTTGCGAAGTCGCGGAATGCAGAATTTTGTGCAATTTTGCGTTCTCCGTGGAACGCAAAATTATCCAAATTCTACAAATTCCGTGAACGGAATGGAATTTACCGCCCAGGCCTAGCTGACACCCTTTTGGTATGACTGGCATGAATCCAGGTTGGTAAACCTGCACACTTCACTGCTGTGGTGGTGACTCATATGACTTGCCTTGGTTCATCCCTCCTTGGTGCTAGGCAAGACTCTCAGGTGTGATTCTTTACTACCACCCAATCTCCTGGACTCAAATCGTGTGCTTGATCCGGCTGCCTGTTCACTGTGTCTTCTCCAACCTGGTGAGAGAGAGAATACACTAGGTCAGTCAATCTCTTGCCATACTCCAATACCATATCATTAGATATATTCAGCAATTTATGTGCTGGTATGTATGCTTGTCTCATTGCTCTTCCCATGATATTTTAATGGGGACTCACAGCCAGATTCATCATCGGCATGTTTTGCGAGTCTGTAATAGCGAATAATAAGGAATCGCTGTTACAGACTCGCAAAACGGGATTCATGTAGGAATCGCAATATTTATTGCGATTCCTACAGCTTCCTTATTTGTGATTAGCTAATTGCTAATCGCAAATAAGGAATAACTCCCCATTCATTCCTATGGGCCTAATGGCTCATAGGAATGAATGGGAAGACATATCAATGTGCGAATCGCTATTAGCGATTCGCATTTTGATTTTGCGATTTCAAGGGTGCAGGGGTGTCCAATGGACACCCTGTTGCACCCCTGAAATGACATTGGATTCTGGTGTTACGCACACACATGTACTTGGGACATGTGTGTGTGTAACATACAACTTAGAAAAATGCACTTAAGTGCATTTTTCTAAGTTTCCGCTATTTACCACGAGGTTTGACTTCGCGGTAAATAGCGGACCAAATTTGCGAATTCGCAATTTTTAAATGTTTCATGAATTGCATTTAAGGAATCTCAAATAGAAAATTCTATAATTGCGATTTTTGCATTTGGGATGATGAATCCCAAATGCAAAAATTGCTCTCGCAAAGGGCCAGATTCTCAGAATCTGGCCCTTTGCGAGCCGATTTCACTTTGATGAATCTAGCTGATAGTCCTGTGTTTCTGTCAGGAGTACTTCTGAGTTCTATCAGTAGAAGAGGCAATGCATCTGGCCAACTCATCGAGGTGGATGCACACACCTTGGCCAGTCTCGACTTGATTGTGCTATTCAAATGTTATACCACTCCAGAAGCCTCTGGGCGGTATGCACAGTGCAGTTTCTGTTCAATGATGAATGCTTCACAGATTACTCAACTTATTTCATTATTAAAATGAGGTCCTCTATCTGATTCCAAAGTTAGTTGAAAACTGCAATGTGGAATTAGTTCCCTCGACAATAAATTGGCAACTGTCATACTGTCATTTCTGCTGGTAGGGTATGCTTCCACCCACTTTGAGAACAGACACACTATCACAAGGACGTATCTCATTTCCCTGAATGGTGGCACTGACATGAAGTCTAGCTGTTACCTTACGGAAGGTCCTTCTGCTTTTCCAATTTTTCCCCAACTGACCACTGTTTTCCTGGCTGGATTTATTTGCTGACAAATTAAACATCTCTGGCAAAGCCTTTTTGCGACTACCCGAAACCTTGGATTTTACCAATTTCGTCTGAATAGTCGTACCATGGCATCCATGCCTACATGTGTGTCTCCATGATACATTCTCGCCATTTGTGAGAGTAAACAATCTAGCATGACTGGTCTGCCATCATGGTGTACCCACATTTCATCTACTGTCCTCTTTTCACAACCCTCTTTTATCCAATTCTCCATTTCACTCTTGTCTATTTCATCCTGGAACTGTCTCACCTCTTCCCATGTTTCTATAACTGAAAATGACATAAGTTGGCAGCTGATTCCACTTGTTTTCATTTTTCTGTTTATTGACATACTGTTTAGCACAATATTGAGCAACCTAGTCAGCACATTTATTACCAGCTGTCACATAAAAATTTCCTGGCTGGTGAGCAGCACACTTGACCACTGCTAGTTCTTTTGGCAATTGTATTACTTCCAACAGTCCTTGCACAAATTTCCCATTCCATATCGGGGATCGTGATGAAGTCATAAATCCCCTCTGCATCTAAAGTTGTCCATAGTCATGCATAACCCGCAACCATATTGGCTATCGGTAAATATGGCCACTTTCCAAGTTTTCCCAATTTTGCATGCTTTTGTTAAAGCTATCAATTTGGCTACTTGTGCTGACTTGACTCCAGGTAAACAGAATTCTTCAACAACTCCAGTTCATTTGCATAGAGCATAAGCTGCACTCAATTGACCTTCCTCAAGTCTAAGGCAAGAGTCATCAACAAATAGTTCATGGTCAGGCTCCTTCAGTGGTTCTTCCTGTATGTCAGGGTGAGGCTTAGTGCACATCCCGGTGACATCTAAGCAATCATGTTCTACCTCATCTTTTACTTCTTCACATCTTGCATCTGGCAATAGAGTATCTGGGTTTACCATGGTACACCAAATTACATTCACATTTTCTGCTCCCAGAATTATTCTTTCGTACTTAGTCATCCGACTAGGGGTAAGATGCTGTGTTCTTGTTCTTGTTAAAATAATCTCAACTGAATGTGGAACATACACCTTCACTGTGTGTCCCATTACAATTGACTCACTTTGTTCTATGCTCATGCAAGGAGCAGCTACTGCTTTTAAGCAGCCTGGTAATACTGAGGCCACAGGATCCAAAGTAGCAGAAATAATATGCTACTGGACATCGGCTCAATCCATGTCTTTGTGTTAAAACTGAGAGTGCACAACCTTCTCTCTCGCAGCAAAATAGGGCAAATTCTGTGACGTCAGTATCACTCCTCACTACTGACCCCTCCTTTACAATCTGCATTTGTCACACACACACAACTGCTGTTTCTACCAATCCTAGCGAGGCACACTGTGACATCAGTGCTACTCCGGCGACTGACCCTCCCTTTACAAGGTAGTACGAGAAACTTCTTTCTCTACTTTCTTTCAAATAAAATCCTTTAGCAACAACATAAAAACTTCGCTACTCTGTCTGTTCCACTAAAGCAAAGGATAGATGAATTCTTTCATTTGTAAGTAAAACCTTTCGCTCACTCGTCTTTGAGTAAGATCTTCCGTTTACTTTTCATACACTGTGAGTAACACTTTCAATTTACCCTTCAGTAAAGGGCAGAAGAACCTGCTACTCCTTCGGTGTTACCCTTTATAAGGTGATATAAGACCAAAGTTTCACTAGCAAACTCTTTACTGTCAATCACTCTCACTTTTATACGAAATAGTCCCAAATGTAACAATGCCAGCCCTGCATAGCTTCTCAGTGATATTCCAACAGACAAGTAACCTCAGTGCAGTATGGTTTCTCTCGCCACCCGCTATTCAATTTCCCGGGCATTCTGGACAACATAAAAAAACGCAAACTCTTTTGTTAAAACATAAATCAATAATCAACATCAATTATCCATACTAATCACCAAACTAGTCAAAAATAACCATAGCTCTGCTACCAGAAAACTGATCCAGCGGGTTACCAACAATAGGTACTCTAATACCATATACTCACCTGGGCCCATAAACACACATTCACACTACCTGGTAATAATCTGATGGGGCCATTTGTGTAATTTCTTACCATATCAAGATGACTTACTTTCTGGCTCCTAACTAATCTTTCACCTATCAAAAAGTTCTTTCCTCTGGTCGATGGACCAAATTATTTGAATTAGTTGATGGTGAAGGGACATAAATTTAAATTACTAGCAAAAATCAAATGATCACCGAGTCGGAAGTGTTTAACTCTTTGTCTAAATTAAAATCATGTGAATCACTTACAGAACAGTCTCCGTTTTTTTTTCATAGGAAGGAAGAAATCAACATCAATTTATCAAATGCATTCATTTATACTACACAATGACCATGCATGGAAAGGAGAGTTTCAAGAGAAAAGGACATAGGCACATCAAAAGACTTATAGTTATAATTACCGAGTATGGCGTGAAAACCAACCCTCTGGCCAAGGGACTGGGAAGGATCCCCAAGGGAAGATCTGGCAACCAAAGGCTTCAGGACAGAACAGATGACCTCTCTATCACCGACGCTTGTGAAGCACCCCTCTCTGACACTCTCTTCCTTCCACGAGATTCTTCCGCGATCTTCTTCTAATTTAATTAGCTTAAGATTAGTGTGCGGGGATTTTAATATCTCTACTGACTATGGTAATAATACTGCTTATGTTGGCCGCAAGCCTAAGGTATTTCGAGCATTGAAAGCACTAATTGAATCGCACGGGCTGATAGATGTCTGGGGGAACAAAGAGCCTAATAAACCAGGGTTAACATATTTTTCTTGCCCTTTCAATATGTATACTAAGTTGGACTATTTTTTGATCATCAGGACAGAAATTGAGAAAGTTACAATTGAGAAACTCCCAAAAATTCTGCCGGACCGTAGCCCATTAATTCTGTAGTTAGCTATAGATATTTTAAATAAGAGACGATCAAGCTGGACATTTGAAAAAAAGCTATTAGCTAATCTCAAGTTCGTAGAACACATAAGTAAGTGGGCTCAATATTACTTTAATATGAACCGGTATAGTGCATCACGGAACACTGTGTGGAATGCTTTTAAGGCAGCCCTTAGAGTGGAGACGATTAGCTTCTCAGCCAGGGAAAAGAATGAAGTCCGGGAAGAAAATAAGAGATTAGTGGGTCTGTTAGCAGCTGCAGAAGAACAACACATGACAGATATTAGTCAGGGCAAAGAGGTCTCCGGGATACAGCAGAAGATTATGTCTATCAAAGCAGAGATACACAAATGGATAGTCTAGAAATCGGCTGACGAATATCAGACGCATAGGGGCAAGCTGTATGAGACAGGAGAGCAGGCAGGTAGGTAAATTGTTAGCCCTTCGGATTAGGCAGGAAAGCATCAAGAATACAATAACGAACATACAAGAGTGGGACGGGACTTATACAGAGCCAGATGACATATTAAATGTTTTTAAACATTTCTACTAACATCTATATGAGGAAGAGATCGGGGCAGAGGCAAGCAGCCGGGAGTTTTTAGATTCAGGCCCACACTTGGACAGCCAGGATATAGAAATATTGGAGAAGGATTTTGAGATGGGGGAAGTTGTCGAAGTTTTGCACGATCTGCTAATGGGGAAGGCTGTGGGGCCCTATAGCATCCCGCTAGAAGATATAAATGCATTCAGAAGGAGATTATTCCTATATTGCTGGATCTATTTAATGGTATAATGGGCTCTGTGGAGATTCCAGAATCTTGGAAGGAAACTAATATAGTTTTTCACAAAAAAAAGAAAACTAAAGAGAACCCTGCATCCTCTCGTCCAATATCCCTCATCAATACGGACACTTAGGGGCCGATTACCATGGCGGGCAGTCCGCCACCGCTGGGCCGGCAGTGAGGACCGCCGGCTCAGCAGTGGCGGACTACCCGCCATCACCCTGAATATTCCCACTGCCAAATTAGAATGGCGATGGGAATGGGAAAGGTACCGCGGCGGACGGAAAGACCATCCGCAGTGGTCCCGCAAGGTGGTCCTTTTCCACCCGCCTTGCGGGACACAGTACAATGGGGTTATGGTGGCAGTGCCATGCAGGCACCGCCGTGGGCATTAGGTTGCCTTTCTTTTTTGGTGGTGATCCCGCCGCAAAGAGACAGGCGGTAAAGTCCTTTGGGGGCCCGTTGCGGGCCACCAGGGGGTGGAGAGGTGGGGTGCTGCACGTGGGGGTAATTATGCTACCCATCTACAGATGCATGGACAAGGTGGCAGGCATGTGAACAACAAGGACCCCCTGATTGAAAAATGATATAATTCCTAGGACAGGGAAAAACAGTTTGTATATATCAATCCTAGGCAATCACAACAACAGCATAGGAACCAAGGTTGCAAAAAAGGGACATTAAAGAATACATTCTATAAAAAACTATATTGTCTTTTAATAAACATTCATGTTACAATCATAAGTCATATACATACTAATAATTACACAGTAAAAATAAAACCATTGTTATATAAAATAACAAAATTACAAAAGATACAATTAAAAAACACTCGATTAATATCAAAAGTGGCAATTAATTTAATTGGCGCGCGTTTCGGCGGTAAAGGATCGCCTTCTTCAGGAGCCACAAACAATTCTGAAATACATAATAAAAAACAAGAGACAAATAAGACTTCATTATTTCAATCATACATAATCCATCACAGAGAAAATACAGTTCATAAAATTCATTTAAATAACACATATAATAACTGGCGTCAACCTTAGAAGCAAACCCTTCCCATCACTGTTAAGATAGTGGGTGTGTGATAAACATGTAACTAAACATTCAAATAAAATATCAGAGCAGTCGCATTCCAAAATACGCTAAAATCAATAGAAAGTAAGAATTAATGAGTATACTGGCATGGTGCCTGTCACGTTGTACATACATATGCAAAACATGTCTTTTTACATTATTGCGGGTGCTGCCGCCGCCCGCTATGTAAAAATACGGGATGCACCCCCCAGTGTGTCGGGCGCACCATAATTTGCATTGCGGAACCGCTGCACCTATGGCGGGCGGTCCCTTTTGCCTATGCGACCGTAATCAGCCCCTAAGATCTACACGAAGGTTTTGGCTAAAAAGCTGGGAAGGATCATAGTCTGTCTGGTTTCCCCGTGGCAGCATGGGTTTATCCCAGGCTGAGGGACAACAGAGCATATCAGGTGGGTTATCACACTTTTTGATGTGCAGGCTGCCACGGGGGGACGGATATATGGTTCTGCAATTCGATTCTTCTCCAGCATCGCTCGTCACTCCAACAGAATCCCAGTCTTATTCTTTGTGCTTCTCAATGCTCACTAACTATCTAAGAAGTACCTCAATTATACCCTACATTATTCATGTAACTCCCAAAATTGTTTCAATATCATGAAACTCCTAACTCTGATTGGGCAGGCAAGGGGAGGTGATCATCACACCATGCTTACATATTACTCGTTTCAGTTATTCCTTTGTTAATAACCCTGTCCCTTTAATTCTTTATTCAAACTTTATTTCCACCCGCATTCATATCAGTTTGCAACATTTATAATAACTTTCACAGTTTCATACATCCTGGTGAACTCTTCACCACTTGGTTCGCAGGCCACGACACTCAATGGCCTTGCCTTGTATTCAAGTTTGTAGTCATCGTTTTGGATCCACTCTCAATGGGCATGCACAGATGAACATTTCCGTCATGTGCTCTTGCCAACTACGGTCAAGCTTGTGAGGCCCAAAAGCGCTCTATTATCATAGTCAGAAAGACAGATGTTATTTTCAAGAATAAATGGTTTCACAGTATACCACCTATCTCTATTCTAATCCCATTTACTTATTATTACTGTCCCTGTGTTAGCATTAATAAAATAACTTGTTCTAGTTTCTAGCAAGCAGGTGCTGAGTGTGGGAAAAGTAAAATGCATCCGTAGAGAAAGAATTAAGAAAGTATCTAATGGTTTCCAAGGTAGTTTAATCCGTCTCTTTAAGTCATGAAGCAGTTACAAAATGCCCACATCACTGAAAAGCTTAACAGCCCCTTCGAACAGAGTACATTAGAAACAAATCACTTGCTAGTGGAGCGTGACAAGAATGAGAAGGAAACACTGGATATAGAATGTGACCTCCACGAGCACAGAAAGAAAGGAAGAAGATGCTCGTGGAAACTACGCTCAAATATGTAACATATACAACACATCCTCCTCCTTTTTTTTTTTTTTTAAATGCTAAACCAAAACATAGTCTTTGAATCTCTCAGGAAAATGATGTTCACGTTTCCTCCTAGACAAGTCACTGTCCCAACGGGAGCAACCTGGATTCTGTATGGAAGAAAGATTATTGTGTACATCACGTAAAAATGTATCATTGCTGACATTCTTAAGTGAGTGAGAAATGCCCTTGAACAAAGAAATCCTGTTCAAATTACGAACACTTCCTCCCTCAACTCTTACCACATTTTTGAACACTTCAGTAATTTTCTTTGGGTCTGACCAGCCTTGGGAACCTTTATGAAAATGTTCGTTTTTTTTTTTTTTTAAATGAACAAGATCACCAATGACAATTTTTTGTTTGCTTCCACAACCTCTCTTTTTATCCATGGTCTGTTTCATTTTTTTTTGTATATTTTCACCCTTTGTTTGACTACATCATAGTCAATTTATCATCACCCAAACATTTTTTAAGCCACCACGGAACTAAACATGTGCTTGGTTTGCGTCCCCTCAAAAGTTCAAAAGGACTTGCTAAGGTGACTGAATTTGGAGAGGTCCTATATGCTAGTAGCATAGATTGCAGAGCATTATGCCAATTAAGACCCCCCTTTATAGATAGTTGGATAGCCTCCTTTACAATACGGTTAAACCGTTCCACTTGACCATTTGCCTCCGGATGGAACACAGCTATCTTTCTATGGGTGATGGCACATTTTCCGAAAAAGGACTCCATCTCCTTACTAATAAATTGAGGTCCATTATCTGTAACAATTTCTTGTGGAATACCTTCTCTGCAAAATTTATTATCCCGAAACTCAATCACACTTTGTGAATTTACTTCTCTGACAATCTTGACCTCAGGCCACTTTTCGAAATAATCAATTAAAACAATGCCAAAGGAATTGTCTTTGAGTAGGACATGGAAAGGACCGATGATATTTAGACCCAATTTCCTCCATGGACCCACAGGAAAATCAACAGGATGAGATTCAACACGCAAAGGTGCAGCTGATTTATCGCTATTTGAACACTTAATGCACTGGCATACAAAATATTCAACCAATGAATCTATTCCAGGCCACCAAAACGCTTCCTTGATTCGTCTCCTAGTAAATGAGATCCCAATGTGACTCTCATGACCTAACTCCATAATGGTATCCCTCAAAGCAAAAGGGGGAATTATTATATCCTGTCTCAAATCTAACCCATTCTCAATAGTTAATTCATCCTGGATCTTAAAAAAACTCATAATTTCACCAGTTTCCTTAATTCTGGCCAACCATCCACAATATATTTCTTAACAGTATTTAATTCAAAGTCCTTTTCAATTTCTGAAACCCAAATGTCCCCACAAAGAGCAGATTTCCAACTATGTATTAAATTGACATCATGGGGCCGATTCCGATTCGGGAAAAAACGCTCCGAATAGCCTTTCGGAGCGTTCCTCCCGTACAAATCGTACGCTGCAGCATCCCCCGTACGTACGACGAAGTACGATTCGTACCAGGAGCCGTACTCCGTACGAGTCGTACAGAGACCGTACGACTCTAATCTCCGTACGATTCTCCCTCGGAACCCACTGTATGCGACATCTGTACGGTTCGCGGCTGGTTTTTATGACCCAGCAAGTACGATACGTGTCGGGTACGCACCGTACGACCCTTTTACTACGGGAGCTGAAAACAGCCGTAAAAGCAGAGTTTGCGCAGAAACAGGTATGGAACGCCCCCCCCCCCCCGGGAACGGTGCGTACCCTCCATGATCGCAGGGGTACGGTGCGTACCCCTGCGATCATGGGGTGTACGAGCCGTACCCCATGTATGATGGGTGCACGAGCCGTACCCCATGTACGATGGGTGTACGAGCCGTACCCATGTACGATGGGTGTACGAGCCGTACCCCATGTACGATGGGTGTACGAGCCATACCCCATGTACGATGGGTGTACGAGCCATACCCCATGTGCGATGGGTGAACGAGCCATACCCCATGTACGATGGGTGTACGAGCCGTAGACCCATCGTACGTGGGGTACGGCTCGTACACCCATCGTACATGGGGTACGGCTCCTACACCCATCGTACATGGGGTACGGCTCGTACACCCCATGATCGCAGGGGTACGCACCGTACCCCTGCGATCATGGGGTGTACAGACCGTACGGTGTGTATGTGTTTGTGTGCTTTTCTGTACGACTCGCCCTTACCTGACGTGGTCCGTACGAATCGCGTCCTCATACTCCGGGCCGGATCGTACTCGTCGGGTCGTACGGCATGTGTATGAGTCGTACAGCTTGTGTACGAGTCGTACGGCATGTGTACGAGTCGTACGGTACACGGTTTCAAACTTGCAATACGTACGGATCGCGACGATTCGGACAGATTCACGGAATACGGATCGTGCTACGCGACTCGGACGGACGGGTACGATTCGTACGGAGAGGGCTACGGATACAAATTGTACGGACGTTTTTTTTCCCGACTCGGAATCGACCCCCATGTGTGTTAAACGCTACTTCGCAATCATCATCCTATTGAATTTCTTCGTTAGCAACAGGTAGTCTAGACAAACAATCAGCATGCATATTTGCCTTTCCTTGAACATACTCTATACTAAAGCGGAACAATTGTAATCTCTAAGTTAATCTGGCTAAACGTGCAGACATAGATCGACCACCACCAGGAGACATTAAAAATACAAGTGGTTTATGGTTGATTTTGATTATGAAATCAGTGCCCCAAAAAAACGTCTAAAATGTTCTGCACCCCATATGCAAGCAAATAATTCTCTTTCAATAACAGAGTAGTTTTTCTCCGCATCTCTTAAAGCCCTAGAAGCATAGGCTACAATCCATTCATTGCAATTGTCTTTTTGAAGTAAAACACCACCAAGCCCTAAATTGCTGGCGTCTACCATAACTATACATTTTTTTCCTGGACCAAAAGGATATAAACACGGAGCATTAATAATGAATTTCTTCAGTTTATCGAAAGCTTCAGAAATTTCACTTGACCATATGAATTTAGTATTTTTTTTTAAGCAAGCACCTGAAAGGATCGACTCTAGCAGAATAATTAGGAATAAACTTTGCGTGAAATTCAATCAACCCAAGGAACGCAACTAATTGTTCTTTTGAAGAAGGCAATGGTGCATTAATGATACTTTCAATATATTTTTGTTTGGGTTTGATGCCCTCCCCACTGATTGTGTGTCCCAAATATTCCACTTCCTTTGCTTTTGTTTTACACTTGTCTAAGCAAAGGGTAAGGCCCTTCTCAGATAAAGCTGCCATGACATGTATAAACTCCGGTCATGATCATCATCATTCTTACCCTACACCAAAATGTCATCCTGGAAGGCAATGGCTCCAGGTAAACCCTCCAGAGTTTCTTTCGTTAATCTCTGGAAGACTGAATTGGCACTTGCCAAACCAAAAGGCATACAGCAATATCTAAAAAGGCCTTCAGGTGTGATGAATGCTGTGACATTTTTAGAATCTTCAAACAGCACAACTTGGTGGTATGCGCTTGCTAAATCGATACAAGTATATCTTTTGCGTCAGCCAAAGTGAAACCATTTCATGTAAGTTTGGAAGGGGATGTGCATCAACCCATATAGCACGATTTAGGCTGCGTAAATCCACACATAACCTGAGTTCACCTGAACATTTTACCGAAATAACTATGGAAGAAACCATTGGAGAAGACTCTATAGGTTCTATGATGCCCTCATTGCAAAGATTATTTAGCATGTCTTTCAATTTGTCCCTGTAAGACAAAGGAACATTCCTTACTTTGTGACGAATAGGTATAGAATTTTCGTGCAATTTAATAACATGTTCAAACCCTTGATATTTCCCTAGTTTACCACTGAAAACCCCTGGAAATGTTTTGATTAAATTATCAACAGAAAAGGGTTCATGCTGATTAAAAGAACCAATTGCAAAAACGGGTGGGTTGGCTCTGGGGTCAAGTTTGATACTCAGTTCACTTTGGTGTGGTCACCCAAGGAGGGATTTCCCTAATTTTGCAACATAAATTTTGCTAGAAGTATGGCGGCCAGAAAATTTAAGATCTGCAAAAAAATAACCAATGAAGTCAATTTTGTGCCCAGTATAACCCCCAGAAGACACATCGGGTCGAATAAGAGATCTGTTTGGCCAATTATCATAAAAAACGTTTGAAGAAATGATGGAATACCAAGCACAAGAATCCACTAAGAATCTTAAATCGATTCTATCAACGTTGATGACACATGAAGGAACTTTTGAGACCTCATCATCACTGCAGACATTGATTACAGTATTAATCTAATTTTCATCATTGTCATAAGAAATGTCATCATAATTTACACATTGTATGTAATTGACCTTCCTAGGATTGGTCTTACAAATCTTGCTAAAGTGTCCTTTCTTGTTGCAGTTAGAAAATACCTTATCGAAAGCAGGACAACCTTTAAAGTTCGCTAGATGGCTATTACTACCACATCTGAAACAAAGAAGAGTTGGATTGCGTCTTTCAACTTTTGTATTTGAGTTCTTATATTTGCTTTCAGTTTTTTCCAAAGTGTAAACCTTTTGATTAAAGGTCTTTTTGTGCTTATCATATTAGATTCTTTGTTGATAGCAAATACATCAGTTTTTTCATTATCTCTGGACCACAGCTTTTCCTGAACTTTTTTGTTATTAGTTCGCATTAGAATTTGATCTCTTAGAACCTGTTCATATGAAATATGTTCAAAAGCACAGGAAGCAGCAGGAGAGCTTACCGCGGACACATAGTCTTCAATAGATTCATCAGGTTTGCGTGAATAAAATATAAATCTTTCCATGACAACATTTTTCTTTTTTCCAAAACGCAGATTGAGTTGTGTAGAAGCGTATTGGTAAACGTTAATTCTCCCAGGATAAACTAAAACAGGTCAAGTTTTAAACTCTTTTATTCCAAAACCTCCGAAACAATGTTTTAATAATGACAATTTCCTTTCAGGTTCTCAATCATCTCCTTCCAAGCCCTCAACATAGGCAAGAAAAATAGGTTCCCAAACCTCCAAGGACATTGGAGGCTCACCAGACGATGTGAGGAAAGAAGGAGGTGGAACAATACCCAACATGTTAAGGAACAAAGGAATAAAACGATTGAGAACACAATCACAAATTATCAAAAATGTGCTTATGAACAGATTAAAATTAAAATGAAAACGCTATGAAAATTAAAACTGCTTTTGTGTATATTTAAATTCTATAACTATGTTTAGCAAGTAGTAATAATGGCAATGATATAATACCTTAAAACACCTCATCTAAAATTTCCCTTTTCTGTAGAATGTGCTTCACAAAATGTGATGATAATGTGGAAAAGATTATTTAGTTCCGCTGAAAATTTATGGCAGTAAACAGTTGCTTAAACAAATATTAATCGCGTAAGACGCGCTTCACTGGTTGCTAAGTAACTAATGTTGAGTTTCAACAAACAAAATGGAGGTACGCACGGAAGTAGTGTGTGATGACGTATAAATCAGGCAGTCTATTTCCATAAATCAGCTTCCGTGGCTGAACGCTTGTTTATTTCGCTCAGCGCACACAAGAACACTTGAAATGATGCTGCATTGTAGAAATGCGCACTTCATGTTCTGAAATTTAAAAGATGCAGGAAAGAAGATACTATTCACCGCACAACAATGCAGTCAATAAATTCACCACAACACTGCCACAAATAAAAGGTAATTGCCCAAAATTAAAAATGCTCACATCCGGATACTGAAGTTTCTCAACAGATCTCCTCTGCACACTCCGTAAACATATAGATGTTTTCACACATGCTCTGCAGCTAAACCGTCAGCACTCAATTACAGATAAAGAAAACGCTAGGTAAAGCTGGCGCGTAGGAACAAATGCAAGGAACAATTTGCGACTTCTTTTTCCTTAGGATGAAAGTCAAAAAAGCATGGTTCAAAGTTCATTCAGTTTAGGAGAGAAACGAGCAATTACAGTACTCACTGCGTCCTCTTACTGAGACTTGTGCACTTGATTTCGTAGGATAGTAGTTCAGAAGTATGACGAGCAGATATCTAATTGTAATGGGCAATCAAAAGTAAAAGAATAGTGCTAAAATGCGAAAGAAATTTTCCGTAATTTTCCCCCCCCCAAAATTATTCTTGAGTGAAAATGGGCAGGTTCGTGCCCTCTTGTCGCCAAATGTGGGAAAAGTAAAATGCATCCGTAGAGAAATAATGAAGAAAGTATCAAATGGTTTCCAAGGTAGTTTAATCCGTGTCTTCAAGTCAGGAAGCAGTTACATAATGCCCACATCACCGAAAAGCTTAACCGCCCCCTTCGAACAGAGTACATAAGAAACAAAACACTCGCTAGTGGAGCGTGACAAGAATGAGAAGGAAACACTAGAGATAGAGCGTGACCTCCACGAACACAGAAAGAAAGGAAGAAGGTGCTCATGGGAACTGTTCTCAAATATGTAACATATACAACACTGAGCATGTGAAATTCAAAACAGCCATTTTGTTAGTATTTGCGCAAGCGCAAGAATTTCCCTCCATGCAATAGTATGTCATACTACGTAGATGCAGTAGTCGCATGTGTACTAAAGAATTTCAGTTAGCGACCATTTTAGAATCACACTCTAGTTACTTGTTAGTAAAACACATAGAAAGCTTCTTCTTTTTATAAATGTTGTGTTGTGCATATTAATTTACACGAAACAAAGTTAATAAAGGGTTAGAAGTTACATGAGAGAATTGCGTCCGAGCAAGTCTCTTTTCTACGAGTCCTTGCTCCATCACTGCTAATAATTATGGAATATGACCTTGAAAGCACTTTGTTGCACATCTGTGTTTTTATCCACACCAAGCACTATCTTGATATAGGCTTACTTTGTTTTTGTGTTCTTCAACCTTATAGTTCAGTGCTGTCCAAACCTTTGGGAACTTAATGAAATGAACAACAATTCTACCCAATTTCAAGCATTTCATTGTAACATACATTACAATGAGTCCATTCTGAGATGAACCGGTAATACTATATAAGCATTCCATGCGAATCGAGAATCATATGCCTTCTCTCATCTACTTAGAGATACTATAACTCTTATTAGTGTGTTTTTTTCAATGCACGGCCCCTTAGCAGATTACTGATTAACCTTGAGGATTTAAACCATAATAACCCGGTATTTCTAAAGCGCTAACTTATCACCCTTAAGGGTCTCAAGGTGCTGGGGGCCATCGGGGAGATTAAGCAAGCTATTGCCCAGAGTCACAGGGTGCTGAGCTGAGCTGCAGCCGGCGCCGGGAATTGAACCGTGAGCCCCATGCTCCGTAGTCAGCCATCCTGGCCGCCCCATGCCTAGGCAAAGTAAAAATGCACGTCATGAGTATATAACAACTCACAAAATCATCCCTGTCAAGAGATATGTAATGATTTTTTAGCACTGAAGATCATGTTGTATGGAGATCTGAGTCATGCACTGATTCTTTTCAAAAGGGTTGCCTATAGCACATAATGTATTACGCAGAGAACATCTATTTCAAGTTCCACATTAAATTGTATTTGGCATGTTATTTAGAGAAATACAGTGCATAATGTCAATGTACCTGTACCTGGCTCCTGTAAAAAAGAAGGCTTATTTTTTATTATGGTAAATGAAGGTGTATAAGGGGGTGGACATACAAATCTCTGAGAAATACAATATCCATGCCTTCAAACAAGACCTCTACAAAATAACCAATTATTTGTTTGGTTTTTGAAAATTTTGTATTGCTTTGCTTCATGACTAAGAATACAAAGCTTTAAGGGACAGTAGTTTATCTCTCTTGTTCTTATGGTATCACTTAATATATGGTCTAGCTGGAGAGAGTTTTGTTTATCTGCTAAATTGACTCCGTGGTAAAGCACGCGATGAGCGTGGCAAGAGAGTTGAGAATGGTGTTTAATAAAGACTTGCCAGCTTCATTCCTATTTATAAAAGAATACTTTTTGGCATATTAGCTTATTCTGCCTGTGCATTTCTCCACATTTCATTGGTAAAAACAGAAAAATCTTCATAGCTTTCCCAAGGCTTCCTGAGGGAGTAGAGCAGTTGCCATGCCACTATGCAGGATGTCAGAATTTATAGTCTGCTCCTGGTCAACCCTCACCATTTTCCACTCCCTTACATCTCTCCAGAAAACATCTTTCAAGTTCATTCTACTCCTGCAGTTCGAACTGAGACTGCAGACTCAGTGTGGTTGAGAGTATGTAGTACAGAAGTGTTGTGGTTAGAGAAACCACAATGAAGAAATGTCAATTCTAGCGGTTATCACCTGTGTTGGAATTGGGACTCTCTTCAGGGCCACCACCAACTATTTTTGCCTACACCTCTTTTGTTTTTTTAACCTGTTTGTGTTGGCTTTTAGGATTCTATGCACTTTGCTACTGGTAACCAGCGCTAAAGAGTGTGTGCTCTCTAAACTTAACATGGTAAGATTGGCTTAAATCCACTTGGTACATTAAATTAACTTATATGTCCACAGTAGAGTGGTACTATAGGTAACCAAAGGACTGTATATGAACTGCTACTAGTGGGTCTGCAGCACTTATTCTGCCACCCACTTCAAGTCTGCCATTGCAGCTTCAGTGCAGTTTTAAACTGTCAATTTGACTTGGCAAAATAAACCTTTCATCATGCCTAAACCTTCTTTTAATACATAGAAGTCACCCCAAGGGTAGATCCTAACTAGAACTTAGGGCAATGTGAAGTATATTTAGAAATCTGGATGTGTACTTTTAACTTGTTCATGTCCTGGTAATGAAATTACTTAGGGCTAGATTACAAGTTCAGTGGTCCATAGGACCGCCAAATTGGTGGTGGCTGTACGACAGCACCACACTGCGGAACTGCCCGAATATTGTGAGTATGGCAGTTGGACCGCCACAGGACCACTTTGACCACTGTGTATCCAGGCTCCCGTGTGGCCTTGCAGTGGTCAGAGGCAGGAATATGCTGGAAGTGCTGCACGGGCACCACCGAGCATATTACGATATGCCTCAACATTACCCTTTTCATGGTGGTGAGACCATCATGAAATGGGTTTCGGTAAGGCAACTAAGGGGCCCTAATAGGGCCCCCTTGTGCCCCTGAGCCTGTGGGATGCATACAAGGGGGCACATGATGGGGGAACAACCTTTACAACGAAGGTTTTACAACGCGGTACTGTTACCACGCAACTTTTACAACGCAAGTCGTTACAACGACTTGCGCTGGGGGGCGCTCCAGGATAGTAAATAGTTTAATTTACTATCCAACTCCTTCCCTACTATCCACGGGGACTGGAGTTGGAATAGTAAATTAAAATATTTACTATCCTGCGCCCCCCAACGCAAGTCGTTGTAACGACTTGCGTTGTAAAAGTTGCGTAGTAACGGCACGCGTTGTAAAAGTACGCGTTGTAAATTTGTACATCCCACATGATGTGCTCCCCTGTAAATATGCACCCCCAGTTCCTGCATGGTGTGGCATGCATGCCACATCATGCAGGAAGGTGCAGTTGGTGCTCTGATAAAGGTGATCTGTCTGTTAGGCTCTTTTATTAGCCCGACCGAACCTCTTACCTATATCTCCGCGGGAACGACATGCAAGACAAGGAGGTCCCAAATTCCCTCATTCACCCACCATGCCCAACGACGTCAAACCACAAATGGTAAATCAGGGGAAGAAAAAAGAGAGAAAGCAGTGTCCCACGATGTCTCCCACTCAAGACCAAAGGCAGGCAGTCAGGTAGATCTCCTACATCGGAAAAAGTGAATAGAGCATATGAGTAGGTTAAAAGTTATGAGCCCTGAGTTATAACAATGATATTGCTGTGTGGTGTAACTACCTGGGCCATTCCCCTCTTCCACTGTGTAACACAACCGTCTGAGTGAGATTAGTGGCTCTTATCTAAAAAGGAAAAACATCAATGAAATAGTGCTCAACTAATCAATCAATCAGAGTACTTGTAAAGCGCCCTACTTACCCATGAGGGTCTCAAGGCGCTGAGGGGAGGGAGGGTGCTGCTACTGCTCGAAGAGACAGGTCTTGAGGAGTCTTCTGTAGGCAGGTAGGTCTTGGGGCTGCCGTATGTGGGTAGGGAGGGTGTTCCAGGTCTTGGCGGTGACGTAGGAGAAGGATCTGCTGCCGGAGGTCGTTCGTTGGAAGCGGGGGACAGCGGCGAGGGCGAGGCTGGTGGAGCGGAGCTGGCGGTGGGGGTGTAGAAGCTGAGTCTGCTGTTCAGGTAGGCTGGTCCGGCGTTGTGGAGTGCTTTGTGTGCGTGGGTGAGGAGCTTGAAGGTGATCCTCTTGTCGACAGGGAGCCAGTGTAGGTCTCTTAGGTGGGGGGTGACGTGGCAGTGGCGGGGGACGTTGATGATCAGTCGGGCGGAGGCGTTTTGGATGCGGTGAAATCGTCGTAGGTGTTTGGCTGGGATTCCTGCATAGAGTGCGTTGCCGTAGTCCAGTCTGCTGCTGACGAGGGCCTGTTTCACCGTTCTTCTTGTTTGGGTCGGGATCCACTTGTTGATCCTGCGGAGCATGCGGAGGGTGTTGTAGAAGGAGGAGGAGACGGAGTTGACTTGCTTAGACATGGAGAGGGAGGAGTCGAGAATGAATCCTAGGTTGCGTGCATGGTCGGTGGGTGTTGGTGCTGTTCCCAGTGTGGTCGGCCACAAGGAGTCGTCCCAGGCTGAGGGGGTGGGTCCAAGAATGAGGACATCCGTCTTGTCTGAGTTCAGCTTCAGTTGGCTGCTCCTCATCCAGTCGGCGACGGCCTTCATTCCCTCTCGGAGGTTGGTTTTTGCAGTGTGTGTGTTCTTTGTGAGCGAGAGGATGAACTGGATGTCGTCGGCTTAGGAGGTGATGTTGAGGTTGTGATGGCGGGCCACTTGTGCGAGGGGGGCCATGTAGACGTTGAACAGCGTCGGGCTGAGGGATGAGCCCTGGGGGACGCCACAGATGATGTCGGTGGCTTCGGATCAGAAGGGTGGGAGGCTGAGGCTGTGGGTTCTGCAGGAGAGGAGAAATCTGGTCTGAGAAAATAAAGAAGCACACAGCACCCACCTATAATATGTAAGGTATGGCTCACTTAAAAAGGAGATCTGAAGAAAGACAAACTAAAAAGTAATCTAGCTATCTGCTAGTTGAGAGCTCCTCTTCAATGCCTTGTACTTCCTTTAATTCAGGAAGGAGTAACAGAGTTTTCCTATGTTTTTGTGTCTTTATAGGAGCACTCTATGCATACAAACAAAAGAGGAAAAGGCTGATCCCCAAGGACACAGGTCTCTCTTCAGATAAGTATTATGAAGTTAATAGTTATTGGCAGATGTAAGGAACAATGTGCGCTGTTACCGTAATTGGTTAAGTGACTTATTTCTGTCTCTTTAGATTTGCAGGGCTACCAGATTTCAGCAACTGGAACAATAACCGCTGGCAAGGACCGCAAGAGCTGTGACAAGGTTTGAGGGAAATCACCGATCAGGAGCCGGAGAGATGCGATGGGAACTCAAGAAGCAGCAGGTGAAGGAGAACTGGAGCAAGACTGCAGTAGAAGGAGCTCTGAAGTGAGGCCGCGTGAGAAGGAGCACTAGAGCGAGCCCGCAGGAGAAGGAACACTGGGAAGAGCCCGCAGGAGGAGCAGCACTGGAGTGAGGCCGCCGGATGAAGGAACGTTTCAATTCACGAAGCGTTCTAGTATGGAAGTGAAGGACGTTTATACTCCTCGTCTGAAGCCCGCTTATTAGCTGTAGCGGGCTCAGCAAGAATGACATAGCCTTACAGAATGCCTCAGGACTGCCCACTGACCCAGGAAAAAATTCCTGATCTGGGGAGGGCAGTCACGCCACGGGTTTGGCGGTCCCACAGAGGATGGCGAGTAGCCCCATCCTCTGTGGGACCACCAAACTCGAAATCAGGCCCTTAACCTCTGCCTTAGAATAAAATTGGGTTACCTTATTACATTCAATAAGTGATAAAAACCTCTTTATTGGTAAAGTCAGATTTGAAGTCACAACTCTGAAAATGTAATTTTTAGAAAGTTACAACCACTGTAGGGGTTAGGCCCAAAGGACAAGGGTCAGGTAGGGCCGTAATAATTATTAAGTACAAAGGGTGGTACCTGAGTCCTTCACTACTTACGCTTTATCGCTTTGTAGAATCAATCAAACAACTACCTTGTCTGTTCTTAAGCGGATAGTGTTGTTTGTCTTGGATACAACTAAACGGTTAATTGATATTGACACTGCTTTGATACAGAAGGAGGCGTATCTTATATCAAAATATAATAGCGCAATTACTGGCCTCAATGGAATGACAGAACTTACAAGAACATGATGTTTTGTTCATAAAACGGCACGTCCCAGAATGCACCCTGTTGGGAGATAGAAAGATCTCTCCCATAGCCAACTGTCATTGGTTGCACTGTTGATTCTACAATTCCCATGAGACCTCGCACAGCATTGTGCGTGTTATAGTTCTGACGAGAAATGCCCCAGCCATCTAATGTGCATCTATGCTGGTCGAAGGAAACAGAGTAATTTACTCAAGCTCTTGAAAGTAAGTCTTATCCTGTAATCCCGAGCTGCACGCACTCTGTGGCTTGCGCCCTGTAGCTAATGCGAAACTGACATATGCAATCCTTTTAGGAAATCAGGACGCCATAGGATTAAACTATGTGGGGTGCGCGATGCCTCGTTACAGATTAACCCCTCAGCTGAACGTTCCGCGCTGGTGCGGAACGTTCTATTGCGCGGACGGGGCCAGGACGTTCAGAGGACGTGCGCAGCACTACCCAGTAGTGCACGCGACGTCCGCTGAACGTGCGCAGCACTTAAAGGGTTAAGTTACATCTTAATCCATTCACAATTCATCATGAATAGTTGAAATGTAAATAGAGCCACAATTAGTAATGGCTACTGGCGCTCCATTCTTGTAGTCTTTGCAGATAAGTAGGTGATTACTTTCCGTAATTGTTAATGTAATGTATTGCGACTTATATAGCGCACGTATCACCCGAAGGCATCAAGGCGCTTGCCTTGGGAAGCCGTCCTGGCTTTTCCCTGTGAGATAACCCCTACTGGGTATCCCCAGGGTGAAAGCCAGGCATCCCGCAGCGGGTGGGCCGCCGTAGTGGAGATTAAGCAACTATTGCCCAGAGTTGCAGCGTAGGACCCCATGGTTAGAGAGGCACTCGAGGCGAGAATTGTTAAAGCAACGAGCCACACTGCTCAGTTACAAAGTTGATACAGATCCGCTACACTATCACCTCGAGAACGCGAACTGATGGCCACAACTAATTTTCATCAGGTAATTCTTCCCCTCTAAATGCCTGGCCCTGCTGGATAGTAGGAGAGTTTTTAAATTCACTTATTTTGTTTTACACTTACTTACACTTGTTTTTTTGCATCGTTTATTTTGCAGAACATCCTGAATACCCATTAATAAGAAGCCCTGATGAGAGGCACAGTACTTTAAGCCTGTGCTTTGAAACGCGTTGGCATTTTCAATCACGGAGGAACCGTGAATTACTATGCTTTTACTGTTGAGGGAAACTGACTGAAAATAATCTCCTATCTGCATGCGAAAAAGTAGTTCCCTGTGTTAGGCATCTCCTTGAGTATGATTTGATTGACAGTTTCAAGGCTTGCCTGGTTGTTAAATGAAATGGTGTAAAAAACAACGCTTTTTAAAATTTTTGTATATATGTGATGGCACATTTTGCTGTTTTGTTTATGAATGTATTTTTTGAATTGTTCAATGTATTGTTTGTATATGTCATCTCCAATTTAAGTGTTTGTTCTTTTCATACTTTTGAATTTTGCTAAAAAACATATGAATATAATTCTAAATGGAATGGTTTAATAAATAACCAAATCAAACAGACAAGGTAGTTGTTTGATTGATGCTACAAAGCGATAAAGTGCAAGTAGTGAAGGCGTCAGTTACCCCCCTTTGTATTTAATACCTTTTAGAAAGTTGGCATGTTTGTGTCCTAACTATTTGATGCCTGCAGCATGGGTCCTGGGTCACATGACTAAGTGTAATTGGATGTTGGCCTTTGTGTATTCCTACCAGACAGTGTCACAAAGGTAGACTAAGGTTGGCAGGATGGACCATCCTGCCAGAATGGGAGTGGAAGACCTGTGCACATCCCCACTTACACTTCAAAGGGGGTGCCCCAGCAAGCTCACAAAGAATTCCATACTTGTTTTTTGTCAACCAAGACATCCAAGAACCAGGGCAGGAGGAAGGAAATTCCAGGACCATCTGTGGGGGCAGGGGGGACTTCAGAAGTTTCTTCTACTTCAAAGCTGGCACCAGGTATATATATTGGACCCTCAAACCAACTCTTCAGTTCACTCATGGACTTGTGGTACTATAGAAGGACTGTCCTGCTGTCAGGTGACTGCCATGCTCTGTTAGAAGGAAGACTGGACTTGTGTCCTTCATCACGGACACAGTGAGTCCAAGGGTCAATTGGCTGACCACCTGTTTTGAGTTGCAGGGGCAAAACAAGCTCTAGAGGCCTGCCTACAGCTGCCCAGCTGACCCGCTGCAACTGGACTGATCTATAACTGCAACTGGACCTGCCTGAGCCCTTCTGGGCTCTGCTAGAGTGAGTACCTGATCCCGAATAGATGTCTCCCAAGGTCCTGCGCCTTGGCTGTCACCAGAGTGCACTCCACTGAAGAAAAGGGAAAAAGCCCAGAAGTTTTGGGCTCTGTATAGTCATGAATAGCCCTGTTCGCACAGAGGTCTTGCTATGCAATGACCAGCGACACAAAGCTCAGGTAATAAATGCAAAAAGAACAATTGATGGGAAGAATGCTGAAACAATGTCAAGCATTCCCCCAAGTACAGAGATCTGGGATTAAATCCATAGTTTTTGTGCACACCATGCTATTCCAGTTTAGATCAAGCCATATGTAAATCAGTCTGGACCCTACTCCCTATGGGATCAGTCCAGCCCAAACTGCCAGGCCAGGTCCTACCTGGACCAGAAACACGCATCCTGGGACTGTGTTCAGGGAATCACCCCTTATCAGCTAGGCTAGTTTGACTCCAGTGGCATGGTGAGCAAAAGAGCAATGGATTTAACCCAGATCTCTTGACTGGGGGTGAATGTTTGATTTGTTTCACATAATGGCCATTATTTGTGTGTCTTTTGCTTTCTCACCCTAAGTGCGCTGCGTATGCCCAGACGTGAGTCCCGTTCTCACTGTGCCAATTGATTTAAACTAGCCTGGCTGATGACTGGTGATATCTGATGGATGGATTTAACTCAGATCTCTTGACTGGGGTGAATATTTGAGTTGTTTCTCATTCCTTTCATCCTTTATGTGTCTTTTGCTCTATCCCACAAAGCTCAGGTGAACGCGACTTGTCTTGCTACATCTTACGCCAGTGATGGTTGGCAATTTGAGATCTGCAGTTTGTGCTACCGCATCAAAAGTCTGCAGTGACTGTCGATGAGAAGCCCCAGCAACAAATGTCCACAACTCCCAACAGAAGCTTCTTGTTACAATGACAACCAACCACAACACCCCACTTACTCCACGTGCTACAGCAACGGCCAGCTGCAAAACTCTCCCTACTCCTTGTAGCCTCCTCCACTGCAAATTGGACTCTTTGTGCCGGACTTTGAGAAAGTAACTCTTTCAGTGGGATTAACATGGTCTCTATATCTAGTCAGCACTTCATCACAGTTAGCCTGAACTTGAGAATTTCCCCCAGTTCAGCAAGGCCAGATAACCACAAGTGGCACTTTGTGTTTTAAGGTGCTATACTTACCTTAATCTTTGAAATTTTACATCTCTGGTTCCACTGATTAGATGTTTGTTGTTTTGGTCTCATTTTATTTATTACATTTTACTTTATTTTTTAGCATTTGCATGGGATTTGTTTTGTGTTGTCACTTTATGAAATGAAATGAAATCCAGTATTTGTACAGCGCACAATTACCCGAGGGTGTCAAGGCGCTGGGGGCCGTCGGGAAGATTAAGTGAGCTATTGCCCAGTCACATGGTGCTGGGTTAACATGCTGCTAGCACCAGGGATCGAACTGTGAACACCATGGTCCGGAGTCAGGCACCCTGTCGCTGCGCCACACCTCCTCCACTTTATTACTGCTTGCAAGCTGCATAGATACTTTACACAGTGCCTCCAAGGTAAGCCTGACTACTTTTGTATCAAATTACCTGAGGGTTAGGCACAGGTTAAATTAGTGACTTTTGTGGTTTATCTGGACAGGGATTTTGGTTGTTGCTGAGAGGGCTCTTTGCCCCTTCAATCAAAAACCCAGTTTGTCACAACCTGCCACAAGGATCACATTACCCCCTACCATAGATGGAAGATAGCAATTTAAAATGTTTAGTACAATGTACAAGGCAGTCCACTAAATACTCTCACATACATAGCAATTGGACATCTAAAGATCTCAAGGTACCCGTCTGTCTAGAAGTACCTGGGATCCTAACCTGAATAACACCAAGGATTTTAAATAAAGTACCCTATAGCAAGTTTTCGCTGGAGCCGACACAAAACTCCAGAACTCCATGCCAAACTCTAACAGGAAAGCTCCTTTGATTTTTAAATTGCTTTGTACAACATATAATTGATTCCGCTATGAGACTGCGATATTTGTACTCTGCCCTCCTTTCTAAGTAAAATAACTTAAATAAATACATAAATATTGTAAGGAAATCTCAAAGAGCCTGACACCACATCGCTCAACCTCACAGAATCAAACTGCATCTGCCAAAGCCCAGCTTTAGATTGACGTTGAAGTCTTGGTCCTGTCAAAGCCCAATGATAGCAAATTGCACTTTACAGGCTCCCCAGACATGAACTTCAAGCCACTGAAGAAAGTCCTGACCTGCAGCTGCGTGACTTATCAATGGATTGAGAAAGTAACACTGTATCATCCTCACATTCCAAACAAAATACAGGTACACCCCGGGAATCCTGAATGATCTTCAACACTGTTGGTGTCATATACATTCCCAGTGTACCTTCTGATTTACAGAAAATATCAAATTCACTTGTAAGGAATGCACCACACACATTCACACCTAGGGCAGACTTGAAACAAAGACATCAAAGAAGGAATCTCAAGATGACAGGCCATGGTTTGCTACATCTCAAGTTGAAGGTGTGCAGTCTAAATATCGAGTTGTTATTTTCGACTGGACATAATATCGACTCCAGAATATCGAGATGGCATTAATGTCGAGGTAAGTAATATCGATGTATTTTTTATCGATTTTCATGTATGATAAAAAATATCGATTGAAAAAATATCGAGTAAGTAATATCGATAGTAAAAAATATCGTTATTTCTAGTAGTTTAAAAATATCGAAAGTCAAAATATCGGTTTTAAGAATATCGAAAGTTGTGTTATCGACAGTCATGATTAAATATATGTTATTTTTTTATTTATTTATATTGAAAATAAATTTATAAAAATGTAATAAATATAAAAATTAATTCAAATAGTATAATAATTTCTAGGAGCGGGTAGTGGGTTTTTAGGGGAATAGGGTGGGAAGTAATTTAATTATAATTAATTAAATATGTAAATTTATTAATTGGTAGTAATATTTAATTAAATAATATTTTTTATTTATATAAAATGTAATTGCTAATTAATTTAATTTAATTGATTAATTGCTAATTATGCTAATTTAAATAATTTATGTCATGTAGCGGGTTGTGGGTTTTTAGGGGAATAGGGTGGGAAGTAATTTAATTATAATTAATTAAATATGTAAATGTATTAATTGGTAGTAATATTTAAATAATTGTTAATTAAATAATAGTTTTCAAATATATAAAATGTAATTGGTAATTAATTTAATTTAATTGATTAATTGGTAATTATGTTAATTTAAATAATTTATGTCATGTAGTGGGTTGTGGGTTTATAGGGGAATAGGGTGGGAAGTAATTTAATTATAATTCATTAAATATGTAAATGTATTAATTGTTAGTAATATTTAATTAATTGTTAATTAAAAAATATATGTTGATTATTTAAAATTTCATTGGTAATTAATTTAATTTAATTGATTACTTGCTAATTATGTTAAATTATTTTTTTTATTTCCTGTAGCGGGTTGTGTGTTTATAGGGGAAGAGAGTGGGAAGTAATTTAATAATAAAGAAGGAAATAATAATATTTATTAAAGGTATACAACGTTTACCACGCAACTTTTACAACGCACTACCATTACAACGAAACTTTTACAACGCAAATACCATTATAACGCATGTATTTACAACGAATGTTTTTACTACGCAGGTACTTTTACAATGCATACCATTACAACGTAAGTATTTGTAAGTATATACTTATATTTAAAATGTTATAGGTTTGGGTTTTTGGGTAAAGGGGTATTTTTAGGGTTCAGGGTCAGTTTTGGGTTTTTGGGTAAAGGGGTATTTTTAGGGTTCAGGGTCAGTTTTGGGTTTTTGGGTAAAGGGGTATTTTTAGGGTTCAGGGTCAGTTTTCAGTTTTTGGGTAAAGGGGTATTTTTAGGGTTCAGGGTCAGTTTTCAGATTTTGGGTAAAGGGGTATTTTTAGGGTTCAGGGTCAGTTTTCAGTTTTTGGGTAAAGGGGTATTTTTAGGGTTCAGGGTCAGTTTTCAGTTTTTGGGTAAAGGGGTATTTTTAGTGTTCAGGGTCAGTTTTCAGTTTTTGGGTAATGGGGTATTTTTAGGGTTCAGGGTCAGTTTTCAGTTTTTGGGTAAAGGGGTATTTTTAGGGTTCAGGGTCAGTTTTCAGTTTTTGGGTAAAGGGGTATTTTTAGGGTTCAGGGTCAGTTTTCAGTTTTTGGGTAAAGGGGTATTTTTAGGGTTCAGGGTCAGTTTTCAGTTTTTGGGTAATGGGGTATTTTTAGGGTTCAGGGTCAGTTTTCAGTTTTTGGATAAAGGGGTATTTTTAGGGTTCAGGGTCAGTTTTCAGTTTTTGGGTAAAGGGGTATTTTTAGGGTTCAGGTTCAGTTTTCAGTTTTTGGGTAAAGAGGTATTTTTAGGGTTCAGGGTAAGTTTTCAGTTTTTGGGTAAAGGGGTATTTTTAGGGTTCAGGGTCAGTTTGGGGTTTTTGGGTACAGGGGTACAGGGTAAAAATTATGTTTATACTTGGTGGAGTTGGAATAGTAATTTGTATGGGTTCAGTGTCCAGCACCTTCCCTGATGTTATACTTGGTGGAGTGGGAATAGTAATTAGTATGGGTTCAGTGTCCAGCACCTTCCATGAGTTTACAATTGGTGAAGTGGGAATTGTAATTTGTATGGTTTTAATGTGTAGTATGGTTTTGTGAGTTTATAATTGGTGCAGTGGAAATAAGAAAACATTTTTAATACAAATAATTATTATTGGTAGGATACTATAATAAAGTTTTAAAATTACATGGAAAATTGTTGTATTAATTATAATTATTGTTATTGTAGTAGTTAAAAGATAAATACATTTTTAAATTTATTAAAATTTAAAATGCATTTTTAAATAGAATATTTCACATGTAATTAATATTCATATAGAATAATAAAGAAGGAAACATACACAGGGTTAAATGGAATACATGAAAAACAGTTTATTAACATATAAAAAATAAATTGTAAGTAGAGATGTATTTTTTATTTCTATTGAAAATTGTAAGTAAACAGTTTTTATTATCCAACAAAATATATGAAGTGCATATATATGTTTTTAACAAATAAATGATATTTAAATAATTATATGTTTATTCACATATATTGTAATTTAATTAGTTAAAGAAACAAATTGGTAATATGTACTTTTCATTTAATAACAATTACTTTATTCACATAGACATTGAATATATTGTCATAGATAAATATGTATATTTGTTTTATAACAGTAACATTTTAGTTTTTTACAAAGTAATCATATTTTTTTTTACAAATTAATATTATGAATATTTAACATATTTATAATATTAATTTTTACATAGATAAACACACAAATACATTTTTATATACATACTTAGGGGCCGATTAGGATGGAGGATTTTCCGCCTCCTCCGGGCCGGCGGAAGCCACCTCCGGCCCGGAGGAGGCGGAAAATCCTCTGCGGAGTCACCAACGACCCACCGCCGCATTACGATGGCTGGTGGGTCTTGGTTTCTGTCCGCTGCTTTTCCGCCGCGGTCGGATTACAACCGCGGCGGAAAAGCTCTCATTTGGCTGGCAGTGTCTATCAGACACCGCCAGCCAAATTAGGAAACATTTGTAAACATGCTTTTCCGCGGCGGTTTTTCCGCCGTGGAAAAGCATGTGTACTTTTGATTTTGGGGGCCCGTTGCGGGCCCCTAGGGTGTGGACGGGTGGGGGGTGCACATGGGGGGTACCTATGGTACCCCCCAGCATTTACATGCACAAAGCGGCAGGCACCGCGCGGTGCCTGCCGCTTTGTGCATGTAAATGTAAAACATGCACTTTTAACATTGCGGCGGGTGCTGCTTGAAACAGCACCCGCCGCAATGTTAAATATCCAGGATGTGACCGCCAGGGTGGCGGTCACATCCTAATTTGCACGGAGGGACCGCCGCAGCCCATGCGGACGGTCCCTCCACCTCTGGGATGGCGGACGGACGCAAGTCCGTCCGCCATCCTAATCGGCCCCATAATGTTTAAACTAATATGAGCTAATTTTATAAACAAATTATTTGTAACAAGGTTATATATTCACATTTGTTTAACATATAGATTATTTTCAAAATGTATATATAAATAATAAAATATTATTTAAAGTAACAGATAACAGTTGAATAACTATTTGAAAGTAATGAATATTTAAGAAATAATTTTCTACAATTTAAATAATTATTTACACTTAATATAATACTCAGTGTATTTTTTTAAAGTGTTGGAATATAGAAATTAAAGAGGTTTTTGCTGTATACAGGGACTACTTTTTAACCGCGTAATGTTATTTAGGCTTATTTGGTGCTTCAACAGATCGCGGTTGGATGCTGCTTCGCGTTAGAGAGGGTAAGTTTGTTTTTATTGTATTTTAGAAGTTAATGAAGTTAGTGTTAGTGTATGTGTGGTGTGTTTAAGTTTATGTACATAGGGTTATTAAGAGAAGATTGTGTTTTCGGTGTTAGGTAGAGTGTACGATATTTCATTTTTACCGCGTTTTAGTTGTAGGTGTGTGACGTGAGCTAATATGTTTAAATGTTACAAAGATAATATGTTTGGTGTATAAATATGTCTTTTTATATATGTATGGGTGTTTTTGTGTGGGTGGGTATGTATTTTATTTTTTCCAGGTTATCGTCGCGTTTTACTGTTTTTGAGGAGGTCCTTCTTTTTCGATCAGAGTTGTGTGACGAGTATTATATACTCTTATTTTTGCACACAAATATTTTGGTTTTCACGTTTTCCAGGAGCGGTTTTTTTTTAAATTACTATTTTCGGGTTTTCAATGGTATATCGTGTGTATTACATTGGAGAGGAGTCGCTATGGATTTGCTTGTATTTTTGCTTTTTTTTTTGGGCTTCCATGGATTGTATGGGTTTTTGCTATGGTGTCGTATGGATTGCTTGGAATTGGATTACGTTTGAAGGTGCAACAGAAAGGTCAGTATTTACAAAACTTTTTATGGGTGGGGAAACTGTTTTAATTTTTGCTTTAGTTACGTTGTATGTAACATTTTGTAAATACATTATCTAAATACATTTTATATATGTTAATATTATGTATTTGATAATTTAATTGCAAATTGTTACATGTAAAAATTAAGGAATTAAAAAAAAAATGCTTAATGTAACGTGTATAGTTATGTTTTGTTTTAAAGAATAGTTTTTGCAATCATTGATAGATAGTCTAGTCCTTTGCTAGTTGGATAGAGGGTAACTTGACTTTGGAGTGTGTTATACATTTTTTTCCTTTCTTTGGTGAGTTTAGGTCCGATCAAAGTTACTGATTGCTCCATTCGGAGCTCCTGGTAACTCTGTTCTTTTTGTAAGGATTGTATTAATTTGTGAAGGGTAGGTGTTCCTCGGCCTGTAGTTGCTTGGAAGGCATTGTGCCATCCTTCAACTGCATTGTTTGTTTTTGCTTCCTTATTTAGTGTGCTAAGGTAGACATTCCACCAAGCTATTTGGTATTTGGGTTGTCTTCTATGGCCTGATCTGTGTAGCCTTCCTACCCATGTGTCTTCGAAGTAGTCAAGCATAGGGCTTAGTCTTTCTTCGTTTCTTTTATAGTAGGGGCTGTCTAATAACAAGTTATAGTGCTCAGTTACATCTGTCAGTGGAACATAGGCTAGGGCGATGAGTTTTTTTATTTGATAAGCAAAAGTGCTATCAGTGGCGTATTGGATACTCAAGGTAGATTGTTGTAGATGTCGCCAGATACATTGGTTAAAATGGTAATAGCAACCTTGTATTGCTGTGTGTGGGTATGTTTTAAGGATGCTGTTTATCATTGCTTTTTCAAAGTCAATGATAATTTTTTGTGGAAAATAGTTGTTAGTATGTTGCTTGACTTCAGTTAGTATTTCTTGATAGGTAGCTTGCTGTTTGTTTGGTAGAAGGGCATAAAGGAATGGAATATTAGCATTTTGGAAATGACCATGGATTGTGTATAATTGATAAAAAGGTTTGGGGCATACAGAAAAAGTACCGTCCATCATCCAAGTTTGGCATTGGGTAAGTTTAGTCATGTTGGTTGCTCTGGCAAACAGTATAATTCTTTTATCTTTACATTTGTTGTCATAGAGTATAAAATCATCTTTATTGTGAGTTACAGAGAGTTCAGGGGGAATTTGCACTTCTTCAAAAGTTTTTGGTGTGGGAGGAGTAGTGCATGTTGCTCTTTTTTGTCTAGCTATAGTTTTTTTTAGGGATTCGATAGATGGTAATTGGCTAGAAGCATGTTGGGGAAGTACACTTAAATGGTGTTTCAGAATAGCAGTTGTTGTTTGATCAGTACTAGTACTAGCTTATTTAAGGGAATCTAGCATTTGTCTAATCTCTATTTCTGTTACATTGGGTGGGTGATTATGTTCCTTAGTATAAGTAACAGTAGTTTCCTGAGTTATAGCTCTACCATAACATTTGTTGGCATAATATTTCGTACACTTCCAAAAAACTTTCAAATCTTTTTGTTTCAATTGAGTGTAGACATATCCCATATAACAAAGAAGCATTTCCCTTTTTGTGAATAAATGAATTTAGCTCCTTCAGTCATGCTTGTATTGTAGTGCTAGGAGGTAATTAAAAGAGAATGTCATTACATTTTTTGATAAAATAATGTTGTATTCTAATAATACAGTTTAACACATTTCTGATTTACCTGTAAATCTTTTTATGATTTCAAGTAGTTCTTTTCAGGTGTTGATGTTCTTCAAACTGTTATTTTCTGTGTATATATTTTTGTACCTGTGGAAGTTGAGAAAATGGGTACAAATATTTTATAACTATTTATGATATTTTGGTAGAGGTTTTTAGCTAGTTTTTATTTAGTTACCTAGCTATTAAACGTCGAAGTTACATTTAAATTATATACTTACTTATTTATATTTAACTTTTGATGTCCAGGTGTTGTCTAGGTCTTTTGTATTTTCTTTTTGTCTGTAGGATAAATAGTAAAAAAAAAACATATATTTTAGGTATTTGGCTTTTAAACATAGGTGTGAGGTTTGAGAGTTACATTTTCGATGGAAAATAATGTAGTAGTACTTACTTTATATAGGTGTAGCTGTCTTTATGTTGAAGTCAATACGTTTTCTTTCAGAAATCCTGCAGAGTTTCGTCTTCCTTTAGTTAGGAGATTTAGGCTGCATTTTTAGTTTGCTGTAATCTTGTTTATATAGTATTAGTCTACTATCATCACCTGCAACTGGATCATAGCGGCATTCAGTGAGAGCTCATCGGATGTCTGCAACGGACTTATATTTGGGCGTACGCTGTAACGCACATTCATGTAACTCGGCCAACGTTCTACGTTGGTGTGGCGGCGGGGTACCAGGAGGACCTCCTCCTGCGGCCCCTAAACTAGAATCATCTACTGATGCTCTTCGTGCTGGCAGAGTGGGAAATTGTAATGTAGGCTGGACCGGGGGTACCGTAGCAGGTGCTGCAAAAGGTGCCCCGGTGTCTGGAGGAGCAGGATTTACATTATTTACAGGAGCTGGCGGAACAGGATTTGCATATTCCGGGACTGTGTCGTCCAAATAGGACGAAATAAAAATATCAGCTGCGGTCGGTTTGTGACGTAGCTTGGTCGGAACTAATGGTGGCGGAAAATTACTGGATGCCTCCGGGGTCGCTTTTGGCAAGCCCTCGGCAAGAAGAGGGTACATACCCTTAATAAGGGCGTTCCTCTGTCTGTCTGACTGTTCAGTTTTAACTTGTTCACCTATCTCGATTAATTCCCTTTCTTGGGCTTTTTCTGCGGATTCTCTACTTAATTCTGACTTTCTGATTTCTTTTTCCGTTCTTTTATGAGATTCTTTGCGCCATAACTCGATGGCATCTTTCTGTGACTGTCTGGCTTTCTTTTTCCATAATGCTTCTTCTACTCTCATGATGCACTCGGCATCCCACGTACCTGATACGGGCCATCTATACTTTTCCTCTAACTCTTTGGTATACTCTACCCATAAATCTAGATATAATATGGCACTTATGCCATGCTTCTGATACATAAAACAGGGGTGTGGAATTTTCCAAATAATCTACTTGTCCAAGGGACAAAATGCCACTGAGATCTACATGTCCTGTAAAATCCACTTGTCCCACATCAAACATAAGGGCTCCGGCTGTCTATATGTATCTATAAAAATCAGCAAAAATGGAAAGCAGGGAGCCTTAATTAAAAAGAACACATTAGTTTGGCTGAAATAAAATATTTGCCTAAGATCACACAATTTAAGCATGGAAGCTATTTTTTTTTATTTATCAAGCCAGGACACAAAGAGTATCTAAATAGTTCCTGACTGTCAAGAATTCTGCAACATCACAAATAGCAAATAACTACTATATATACACTCTGCACTTAAGCAGGATGTTGCACAATGTCACAACTAATTGCAACCAGCACTTACTTAACTCACTTCTTAAAAAAAAAATCATGATCACTAATAATGAACATCTGTCGCCAACAAGCCACACCTATCCAGAATACTGGACTATCCCAGAGCATGCAGACATATCCCAAATAACGGACAGTCTTCACAAACGTATCATTCAAGTAAGACTGTAGTGATACAATGACCAAAAGAATCCTAAACTATGATTAAATAATATAATGTGGATGTGCATTTGCAGAGCTATTTGAGGCAGAAGTGAAGTGCATTGCAGAGCTATTCATAGAGGCCCAGCCCCCCTGTTTCACACAAGAAGAGTCAGTCACACTGATCTAGTTGTGTTCATTGGCAGAGTTCTGCATATCTATTTGTATAAAGTAGCACATTTCAAATGAACACATCACCAGATTTGAACTCCTGCCAAGACATGAAATCAGCATTTTGTCTTTTTCTTTAATGCTAGTACCCTTCATATCTCCCTCACCACCTCCCGATTTTATTTATTTCTAATATTCCTGCCCGAGTTATTTTAAGACATGACTGAGCTGGTATATGACCTTGAGACTCACTGAGAGTGCAAAAAAAGTCATTCTTTTATTAGAAATGCAGTTTAATAGCGCAAACTGTAACTGAACGTATTGGAGCGCTTTAGATGAGTGCCAGTTACATTACTACAAGGACACGTTCATTTATTTCTAAGTGTAGCACTGTTGGCAGCTGCACGAGAAATATATGTGAACTTATGCAGAGCCTGCAGAGGGGACATTAGTCTGGCAGACGTCAATACAATATTAAGGCGATCATTGTAGTCTTCAAACAGAAAATCAAAGTGGCTGCTAGAGGTAGATCAGGTGACTCCCTGTGACCCGCCTTGGGCATTCTCTGCTACACTTGGAGCGCGGCGCAGCTAAAGTTGCTAAATTAAGTAAAACAATGTGTGGCTCCCCGTGACAGTTGCTCCCCTTATATATACACTCAGTCAGGCAGCGCCCTTCCGACCACATAAGTACACGACTTCACTTAACTTTATGCCAATGTAGATCATGCTCGATATCACTGCATGCTTTTTTTTCCTCGTCACGCCTCCACCTTCACTTACTTTCTCCTATGAGGTTTTTAATCTGCTACTTTTTCTCCCCAGTGCACCGCTGCCTCACTTTATCCCGCCGGAACATTATGCTGATTAATTGCCCAGCCAAAACACAAGCACCCTGGAGATGGTGGAAATGAAGAGTCTTTCGTGACCTTTTGCGTGGAGGGAGCGTTCTTCATCAGAAATACTGATTTATAATCCCAGTCACAAAGAGTTTTGCACCATTAGCATAAAAACAGTGAGGCGGCTACTTTCGCTTTCCAAAATCCAATGTCTTTTTAACCCCCGCATTCAGTCTGAAGTCCCGGCACTGATGTGGTGCAACTTGATATGTGCAGTGCTCATGCTGCCCGCAATTAACTTACAAGGGAACAACAGTTAAGCGTCCTTATACAATTATGAAATATAAACTGCAGCGATGCTGAGGATACCAATAGAAACGTGAGCAGTCCGCAAGAGCAGTGACGAGAGCCCGCGCTTTCTGCACCCACAATGACACTGCATTAGCGAAGGTCCGTCAGCAGGCAGACATTAAAGTTCTATTCCAATAATTCAGTGCAATCTGTATGCAAGCAGGAAATAATAACGCTAGCAGTGCTACGGCAGGCGCTTTGGCAGTGCTTTAATTTTACCTCAAATGTAATGGCCTCGCTCGCGGCAGTCCGAAGTTCAACTGGTTGCTGAGACTAATGACGTTTCACTCCCCAGCCAATCACTGGCTAGAGCCCAGTGAAGTCATCGGCTGCTAGCCAATCGGAGGGCTCCAAATGATCCAAAGGCTCTCTGCAAGCTTCTATGATTGGCTGTGAGCCCTTGAGCGCCCACAGCCTATTTTATTTACGTGATGTAATGTCTACTTGTCCGTCGGACACAATAGACATTAAATCTTCTTGCCCATCAATAAAAACAACATGGTTCGGGCGTCGGGCGATAGGATTTCCCCACCCCTGATAAAATGACCTGGACTGTCCCTAGGCGGGACAGGAACTGCTGCTTCTAGCAGACCTTTTCTAGTTTTTAGCTGACGTAGTTTCGAGAATAAAGGCATAACTGAACTGTAATCTAGACACAATACAATACACAATGGACACGATAATTACTCCACATTCATACCACGACATTAAAATACATGAATAACAGTTAAAATAACAGTTCGGGCAGAATACTACCTGGAATACTGAGAACAGAATACATGAATCTTCTCGAGAACAGAACTGACTAGAACAGAAACTGGATGCACTGCTAAAACAGTACGAAACTTACCGGTCTCATAAAGAGACACGTCAGGACCCGCATCCACCGAAGTGGACACTTCGTTTTGGGTCTGTGTACCACCAAAACCCACGGACCAGAGTCGATTAGATTGACCCTGTCTAGATACTACCCCAGCAACGGTACTCACCGGGCAGCAAGAACGGAAGGCCTCGGACTGGACTGGACTGCTTCGACGCCGGACGGACGAACTTCGGACTTCTGTTACGGGTGGGCCTCCGGATACCTCGGACCTTGGACTCTCGGCTTGGGCTCTGGTCGGGACTCGCCGCGTTCCTCCACCGCCTCGTCTGGATGCTGGACCGCCACCTCCGTCTCCTCCGTGGGCCTGAGGGATACTTGAAGCAGAAATATCTGCCGGTGCGCAGAAGAGTTCCGTCACGGCTGCAGAGGGTCAGGGGGCCGGCGTGGCTTCACCGGCGCGTGGGGAAAGGGCAAGTCCCTATTCGGGCGCCATTATGTGGTATATAAATAAATAATACCGGATCTAGGTTTTACTGGACATAGCAATAACAGATAGCTCAAAAAATAAGAGTCAAGATTCGAGGTAGTAGGAGTTTGCAGGTTTAATACAGCATATAGGACAGGAACAGGACAACCTGCACGGACAAGATCTGGAATGAGCGCGCCCCAGGATAGGACAGGAAGGAAGGATAACTTTAATAACAAATGCATAACATATATATACTAAAACAGTTGCTTTACAGTGAATTACAGTAGGCGGAGCAGTGGGTGTGGTCAATAGCAGTCGCGAAAGATAAGGGTGAGAGTGGGTGTAACAAGAGGCGTATACATAGACATGTGATGTAAACGTAACAGAATATGTCATAAATGGGGCGGAAACATGGAGGGGGCTACCTAAGGAGCCGGGACCTCTAACCTAATGGTGCGCGCAAACTGACAATGACGTGTTACTAGGAGAAGCTGGGGGCTATGAACTCTGTGCCTAAAGAGACTAAAGTCTGGAGAGTCAGGGCAACATGTACCTAAGCCCTATCTAGTATCTGATGTTTAGGGAACATGTTGATAGGATCCAAAAGTTATCGGGGTAAAGGCTAACAGACTCTAAGACTGGAGCATGCATTATTCTACATGTAGTGCGTGATGAAGAATATTAAATGACCATTAAATGCAGTATTTCTCTTACATGGAGACGTAAAGGCTAGACAATGACGGAAACTATTGATGCGATTCAGTAGCTTAGGAATGCAGAGAAGGAGGGCTGTACTGATAACTAGAATCATAACATACTCTTGGCAGACTCAGAGGCAGAGCCAGGCTGTGCCGGGCACTGTGAGGCAGGAAGTAAGTGAAGGGTCAGGAACACAGGTGGGGGCTGTACCGCTCCTCAGCGAGGCTCAGGAGACAGGAGCTGAATCTGGTGTCCGGGCCCTTTTGAGGCCTAGAAACGGGGACTTTACAATGAAATAACGTGCACACTGAGAAACGTGGCAACGTAACTTTACATAGGCCTAATACTCGTAGCTTTCACGAGAACTGGAAACTGGCATATTAGAGATGGACACAACTGTAATTGCGTCTTTTAATCAAACATGGGGAATACATATGCATATTAATCATGCACACATAACATAAGATGGAGGACACGTAGGGACACAGAACATGGCAAAATTTACCTTTCCACAGTCTAATAGTTTCTGAATTAGGATTGGTTGTTTAAATTGATAGTCTGTTTTAATTCGTGGATTTGAATTTTTTAACCTGTTATGCTAATTGCTTTCCTTATATGGATGACGCCAATTAACGTTTATTTAATGTGTAAGGCCTTATTTTGTATAGGTAATGTTATCTTTATATTTTTAAAGTGGAGGAATATATATAATTTGCAGTAAGAAATGTTTAGTTGTTCGAAACATTGTTTATGTATTATAAAATGTATGTTTGTATTTATTTTGTGTTATAAATGTTAGGAAAATATATAGTATGTTTTATAGCTTTTTAGAAACAATTAGTGAATAAATATGAATAGTATGACTAAATTTTAAGATAATACAGTGATTTATTCAAGGATGTAGTAATTTCGATATTTTAAAAAAACGATAAATTTGCTATCTATATTTTTGTATTCGATATTTTGTCAGTTTTTCATTTAAAGATGTGATAATCGATGTTTTAGAAATCGATAATGTTGTTAGTCGATATTGTTGTAGTCGTTGTTTTTTTTAGTCGATAATGTGGTTTCGATATTTTTGTGTTTTGTTGTTTAAGTATAGGCAATCGATAATTTTGTTGTCGATAATTTTTCATCGATATTTTGTACAGTCGATATTCGGTCTTTCGAGGTTATGTCAGTGATCCCAAGTTGAATCCACCAAATGTCACCATTCTTATGCTTTAAAAACAGCTGATGGCTCTTGTTAAATAGTACACTCGAAGTCCTGAAGAATAACTGCGTAGTTCATGAGACGTCTTGAGAGGATTTATTATGCACAAAGTAGAAGAAACAGCTCAGCCACCCAACAAGCTTTGCCTCAGAGGCTTTTTGAAACTCCACATTCTATTCCCATTACCGGCTGGATGCAGGTTACCACACATCTCCCTCACTAATACAAGAACAAACGTTGAATAAGTTAGGCAACTAGCAAAGAAGTAGAATAAAAGTTATGCACAGAACATAATACAAAACAACCATAAATGATGGAGTGTAAAGGAACTACATCACATAGTCATCCAAATATAGCGGAGCACAAGTTCTTCTTTCTGATCTTCTTCTGGAAACAACACCATCCTCATCAGGAATGATGTCACAACCCACCTTCCTTCATGTGCACACAACAACTCGACCACTATTCCACACTCTATGATCAGAAGTTTTGACAGCATTCTTAAACAATTTGATAACCTTGAAGGGTTTACTAAACTTTGAACCAGCAGCACACCACCCCGGTTACTTAATTACCACAAAGTCACCCACTGCAACCTTTGTGTTTTTGACTGCATGCCTTAAATCAAATTGTACTTTACTACTAAAACATTTTGCATCTTCCCTTAATTCCCAATCCTGCATATTCGAGACAGCATTCTTGCTAGAGAGAAATCTTTTTATCCAAGGAGGTTCTAACAAAGTATCAAGTTTTCTCCTGTGAAATAGAAAAAATTGAGATTTTACGTGTAGTGGTGTGAACAGAAAATCGGTATGCCTCGACCTTTTTTAAAAGTTCCTCATTCCAGTTAAGACAATTGTTCTTGGCTAGCGAGAGGTCTCCTTCAGGACAAAACTAAACCTTTCTACAGTTCCATTGGACTCTGGCTGATAGAGGGCACATTTTTTATGTACAACACCAGACCCCATGAGAAATTCCTCCATCTCTTTCGAGACAAGTTGTACACCGTTATCAGTCAGCCGAGTCTCCGGCAACCCTTCCCTGCTAAATAACATTTTTTTTAAATTGAGTATAGTCTTGGTGTCTACAACCCTAGAGAAACTGATCTCTGGCCACCTGGAGAAAAGATCCATTACAACAATAACATAAGTGCCAACACCATCACTCTGTACAGGACCCGATATGTCCATGGCAATGTCCTTCCATGGACCACTTGGACGTGTGTGAACAATCATGGGCTGTGTCCTAGTTTTCATACTCTTTTCACTAGGAGAACATTGTATAGAATCCCTGACCATACGCTCAACCTGTAGATCCATCCCAGGCCACCAATAGGAAGATCTTAAATTCTCTTTGGTTTTTGAAATGCCCAAATGGGATTTATGAGACAGATCAATTAAATCCTTACGTAAAATGACAGGAGGCACAAGTCTATGACCTCTCAACAACAGACCCTCACTAGAGGATTATTGATCCCTCAGACACCAGAACTCTTTGCAGTAAGCATCCCCTTGTTCCTTATTATGCCAACCAGAGCAAATAAGTTCCATAACACTCTGAAGCACTTCATCCTCTCGACACGCCTCATGCCATCGCTCACGTGAGATAGCTTCATATCCAATCTCACAAACAAAATCAGTATATCTGTTAAAATATACATCATCTTGTTCAATATTCAACAGGGAATCACCATTTGTTGCAGGAACTAACCTAGATAGAGTATCAGCCACCACATTATCAGAACCATGAATGTATTTCATACTAAAATCATAAGCCTGCAGGTGAATAACCCATTTGGAAATCCTAGGTGAAATAAAAGTAATACCCTTGCTGATAAGGACTTCACACAACGGTTTATGATTGGTCTTGATCAAAAGGTAGTTCCCCACAAAAACGTCTTCAATTTATTGATGGCCCAATAATCAGCAAGGGCCTCCCTCTAAATCACAGAGTACCTAGTTTCGGCCCCTTCAGACTCCTGGAAATGATGATAATGGTGTGTTCTGGACCAAAACCACCTTGATATAATACAGTGCCCAAACCTTTGAGGCTTGCATCATTGGCAATGATTGAAGGCTTGCTTGGATCAAAATTGCGAAGTTTAGGTGCCTGAGGAAGATTTACTTCATTGAATTCACTTTCACACGCATCATTCCATTCAAACTCAGCCCCCTTCTTTCATAAGTTTCTCATGTTGTAGGTGACCTCGGCAAAATCTTTAAAAAATGTATTGTAGTACCCAACCATCCCTAAGAAACGCAAAAGTTCCTCTTTAAAATATGGTGAAGATAAGTTCATAATAGTATCAACCAGTTCAGATGTGGGCACCTCACCATCCGCAGTTAGGGAATGTCCTAAGTAGTCTATTTTATTGTGACCAAACTTACATTTCTCTAACTTGGTTGTGAGACTGTGAGAACCTGATCCTTCCAGAACTTTCCGTACTCTACTCTCATGTTCAAATCCATTGCACCCATAAACTAAAATATCATCTTAACATACACAGACTCCAGAGAGACCATGCTAAATGTTCTTCATGGCTCTCTGAAAAACTAGGGGTCTAGTAAGAGAGTCAAACAAATACTCTCATCTCCTAAGACTCTGAGCCCTACAGGTGCTCGTTAGGAAACCTAAAGAGTCCTATGTCAAATATACTGCCCAACACATTTTCTTCCCAGCAAAGTAGGTAAGACCCAAGGTCCAGAGATGGATTCCCATCAATGTCTTGTAAGTGATCTTATAATCTTATCATTTGGTCATCCAAAAGGTTGGGATGGGGTATCTCTGGATAATTGAGATACCTTACAACCCACCCTATAGGACAGGGAACAAAGCCGGCAGTCGCTCGGTAGACCATGCGTGGGATCACTCAATGGGATTCAGTGCAGTGAAACAAAAGTGAAAAAGTGTGAGATTAAAATTAGAATAGAAGGCATACAGTGAAAAGACTTTAATAGCTGTATGCTTCTTTCTCATTAAAAACGGGAACAGTGCAAAAAATGCAGTTTAAACAAATAGCTCCATGTGGGCTGACATGTTTCTGCCAAAAAGGGGAAATACCTCCTACGGCTTCATCAGGGCCTCTGTTCTAAGGAAATTATTGTCACTGCTAATGAGTGGCAGGGTATGCTCAGACGTGAGTCCCTTGCTCACTTTGCCACTGGATTCAAGCAAGCCGGGCTGAAGACGGCTGTAATGCCAGAAACCGGTCCTCGGAAGCTTGTTTCCGGTCCAGGGAAGGCATGGCTTGGCAGTTCGGGCTGGACTGTTCCCATGAGGCACAGTGTCAGACTGATTTGCATATAGCCATGTCTGAACTGGGGTGGCAGAGTGGGCTAAAGAACGGTGATGGATCAAACCCAGATCTTTTGACTGGGTGTGAGTGTTTGATTGGTTCAGATGCTCCGTCCATCACCACCCCATTTTGTACCGCTTTTGAGAGGGAGTGATGTCGTTGGCGTCGGCGCTGGGGTTGGTAAGCTCTTTGATGATGCTGAAGAGTTCCTTGCTGTTGTGGGCGTTGTTGTCAAGTCGCTCCTTGAATGCTGATTTCTTGGTGGATGGGATCAGCTGGTGGTGTTTGCGGGTGGCCTCCTTGAGGGCGGTCATGTTGTCTGTGGTAGGGTTTCTTCGCCAGGCTTTCTCGAGGGTGCGGCATTTCTTTTTGGAGTTCTTGAGGTCGTCATTGAACCAAGAGGCTTTTTTGCTGCCTGGCTTGCTGTGTTGCTTTTTCAGGGGAGCTAATTTGTCGGCGCAGTGGGTGATCCATTGTGCGAGATTGATGGCTGCTTGAGTTGGGTCCGATGATTTGGCGAGAGGGTTTTGGTATAGCGATGTGGTGAGCTGGTCGGTGGTAAGTTTGTTCCAGTTTCTGCGGGGGACTAGTTGTGGGTGGTGGTGGGTCGTGGTCTTTCTGAAGTTGAAATGTACGCAGCTGTGGTCCGTCCAGTGGAGTCCTGTGGCGTGATTGAAGGAGACGTGCTTGCTGGAGGAGAAGATCGGGTCGAGCGTGTGTCCGGCGTAGTGGGTGGGGGTATTCACCAGTTGTTTGAGTCCGAGATTGGAGAGGTTGTCCAGAAGGGTGATGGTATTGGTGTCGTTGTTCTTTTCCAGGTGGAAGTTGAGGTCCCCTAGGAGAATGTAGTCCTCGGAGGGGAGGGCGTGTGGGCTGATGAAGTCAGTGATGTCTTCGCAGAATTGTGTGCGGGGTCTTGGTGGTCTGTAGATGAGGGTGCCTCTAAGTGTGGTTTTGGGGTCGGTGTGTATCTGGAAGTGGAGGTGTTCGGTGGCTGTGAGGGTGTCGTCGGAGCTGGTCGTGCTGCGGATGGTTTTCTTGTGGACGATGGCGATGCCTCCTTCTGTCTGGTTGATGCGGTCCTTTCGGATGATCTTGTAACCGTCCGGGATGGCTATGGCGATGTCGGGCGCTGATGAGGCGTTCATCCACGTTTCTGTAAGAAAGGCGATGTCCGGCGTGGTGTTGTCTAGTAGGTTCCATAGTTCAATGGCGTGTCTGTGGATCGAACGGGTGTTGAGCAGGATGCACTTCAGGTGGTTGTTGTCGGAGCTATGTTTGGCGTTTGTGGATTTAGTGTGGGTCTTGAAGCAGTCGAACTTGCAGGATTGGCAAGTGAAGGGTCCATGCGTGCGTCCTGGGGCGGCGTGGTAACAGTCGGGGAGACGGCCGGTGTTGAGTGCAGAGAGGGTTGCGACGTCGTACATTAGACGGGTAGAGTGGATTTTGCGGGGGGCAGGGGGTCTGGCGCTGGGCGCGGTCCAGGCACGGACGGGCGTAGACGGGCTTACCTTTGGCGCACCTTCGGCGCGCATAGGGCGCGTCCTCTGCGCGTGGACGCTGCGTGTATGTTGCTCTGACATAAGTGGATAGTGGAGGGGGGCGGAGCGAGGGAGGAGCAGCTGGGAGGCGGGAGCGGGGTGGCGAGTGGGTAGGGTCAGTAGGAGCTGGAGGGAGCGGGGGTGGGGCAACGGGGAGGCAGCGGCGTGGACGGGCTAAGGGCACAACAACAATGCTGGGCGAGATCACTGGCACAAAGGAGGTCGTGGGCACAAAAAACAATCACTGGCACAATCAATGGCACAGAATGCGGTCGCAGGCACAAATAGCTGGCACAATTGTAATCAATGCAGGCAACGATACCAGGCACAATGCAGGTCGCTGGCACAGATAGCAGGGCAGAATGCAGGTCGCTGGTAGATATAGCAGGTCGCTGGCACCGATATCAGGGCAGAGTGCAGGTCGCTGGCACAGATGGCTGGGACGAGCTGCGAGTGGAGCGACCAGTTCTGACCGGAGTCAGGATGGTCACAGCTCCTTGTCTCGCGTTATTAGCCTAAAGTTTGTTTGTGGGAGGGAGGAGCAGCTGGGAGGCGGGAGCGGGGTGGCGAGTGGGTAGGGTCAGTAGGAGCTGGAGGCAGCGGGGTGGGGCCGCGGGGGAGCAGCGGCGTTTACGGGCTCAGTGCTCAACAACAATGCTGGGCGAGATCACTGGCACAAAGGAGGTCGTGGGCACAAAAAACAATCACTGGCACAATCAATGGCACAGAATGCGGTCGCAGGCACAAATAGCTGGCACAATTGTAATCAATGCGGGCAACGATACCAGGCACAATGCAGGTCGCTGGCACAGATAGCAGGGCAGAATGCAGGTCGCTGGTACAGATAGCAGGTCGCTGGCACCGATAGCAGGGCAGAGTGCAGGTCGCTGGCACAGATGGCTGGGACGAGCTGCGAGTGGAGCGACCAGTTATGACCGGAGTCAGGATGGTCACAGCTCCTTGTCTCGCGTTATTAGCCTAAAGTTTGTTTGTGGGAGGGAGGAGCAGCTGGGAGGCCGGAGCGGGGTGGCGAGTGGGTAGGGTCAGTAGGAGCTGGAGGGAGCTTGGGTGGGGCCGCGGGGGAGCAGCGGCGTGGATGGGCTAAGGGCACAACAACAATGCTGGGCAAGATCACTGGCAAAAAGGAGGTTGTGGGCACAAAAAACAATCACTGGCACAATCAATGGCACAGAATGCGGTCGCAGGCACAAATAGCTGGTACAATTGTAATCAATGCAGGCAACAATACCAGGCACAATGCAGGTCGCTGGCACAGATAGCAGGGCAGAATGCAGGTCACTGGTACAAATAGCAGGTCGCTGGCACCGATAGCAGGGCAGAGTGCAGGTCGCTGGCACAGATGGCTGGGACGAGCTGCGAGTGGAGCGACCAGTTCAGACCGGAGTCAGGATGGTCACAGCTCCTTGTCTTGCGTTATTAGCCTAAAGTTTGTTTGTGGGAGGGAGGAGCAGCTGGGAGGCGGGAGCGGGGTGGCGAGTGGGTAGGGTCAGTAGGAGCTGGAGGGAGCAGGGCTGGGGCCGCGGGGGAGCAGCGGCGTGGATGGGCTAAGGGCACAACAAAAATGCTGGGCAAGATCACTGGCACAAAGGAGGTCGTGGGCACAAAAAACAATCACTGGCACAATCAATGGCACAGAATGCGGTCGCAGGCACAAATAGCTGGTACAATTGTAATCAATGCAGGCAACAATACCAGGCACAATGCAGGTCGCTGGCACAGATAGCAGGGCAGAATGCAGGTCGCTGGTACAAATAGCAGGTCGCTGGCACCGATAGCAGGGCAGAGTGCAGGTCGCTGGCACAGATGGCTGGGACGAGCTGCGAGTGGAGCGACCAGTTCTGACCGGAGTCAGGATGGTCACAGCTCCTTGTCTCGCGTTATTAGCCTAAAGTTTGTTTGTGGGAGGGAGGAGCAGCTGGGAGGCGGGAGCGGGGTGGCGAGTGGGTAGGGTCAGTAGGAGCTGGTGGGAGCGGGGGTGGGGCCGCGGGGGAGCAGCGGCGTGGACGGGCTAAGGGCACAACAACAATGCTGGGCGAGATCACTGGCACAAAGGAGGTCGTGGGCACAAAAAACAATCACTGGCACAATCAATGGCACAGAATGCGGTCGCAGGCACAAATAGCTGGCACAATTGTAATCAATGCAGGCAACGATACCAGGCACAATGCAGGTCGCTGGCACAGATAGCAGGGCAGAATGCAGGTCGCTGGTACAGATAACAGGTCGCTGGCACCGATAGCAGGGCAGAGTGCAGGTCGCTGGCACAGATGGCTGGGACGAGCTGCGAGTGGAGCGACCAGTTCTGACCGGAGTCAGGATGGTCACAGTAGGGAAAGCGTTGGATAGCAAAGGGGTAAAAATTATTATTCCCACTCCAGAGAGTACAACAGTAGGGAAAGAGTTGGATAGCGTAAGGGTAAAAATTACTATTCCCACTCCAGTGAGTGCAACAGTAGGGAAAGTAATGATTTAATATTTTTTTTAAATTAACTAATTCTCAATACCAATAAAAAACGTAATTAAAATTAAATTACCAATTACAAAATATTTAATAATGAATTAATTATAAATACCAATACATATTATTTAATACAAATTAATTACCCATTAATAATTAATTAACAACCAATTAATTTTCAATACAAAAAATGTAATAAGTAATAAAAAATTACAAATTAATAAATAATTACCAATAAATTAATTATCAATACACAAAAAAATTCAATAATTACTTAATTACAATTAAATTACTTCCCACCCTATTACCCAATAAACCCACAACTCGCTCCGAATAATAAATTAATACAATTAACATAATCATCAATTAATAAAAATTAATTCCAATTATTAAAATTAATTACCAATTATAATTCATTAACAAAAAATGAAATATCAATACAAATAAATAAAAATAAACATTTACTTAATTACAATTAAATTACTTCCCACCCTATTCCCCTATAAACCAACAACCCGCTACAGAAGTAAAACACAAAATTAAATGAAAAATTATTAATAATTCCTAAAAAATCATATTTAATTTACTATAAATAAATTACTTTCCACCATATTCCCCTATAAACTCACAACCCGCTCCTAAATTAAATTATGCAAAAATTATATAACATAAAATGTATTACTTTAAAAATTTTTAACATACATTACAAAAATAATATACACAATAATATATACTTTTAACACATATATTAATATACAAAACACTTAAAAAAATCAATATTATTAAAAATTCAATATATTTAATGCCTATATTATGTACTTCGATAGTTTAACACTCGATATTACTTACCTGCATTTCGATATTAGTAACCACTATATTATATCCATTCGATATTATGTCCATTCTATATTTTAAATTAGATATTTTGTCCATTCTATATATATTTTTTCGATATTTTGTCTAGTTACCAAGCAGAATCACAGTGTGTGAGCAAGGTTCAAATTATATGCAAAGAGATGTAACTTGAAACATTAACTTAACATGCTAGTAGGAACACAGTATTGTAGCTGTGTGTGACACACACACTGACACATTGAATTGCTGTATGTGTCAGTGAAGAGTAGAATTGAAAGGGTTAGGCTCTAAAGAGCTGTGTGTGTCAGCGAAAACAAAACTGCCAGCGACCTACAGCTCTTCAACTGTTCGAAAACACGCAGTATAGTAGTTTTGGTTGTCAGCGAAGAACCGTGTTAACACGTTGACATGAGTAAAAATAGTTGACAACACTGAATAACTGTGTGTGTCTGTGAACTATATGAATATTGGTAGCATTGAAGCTGTGCGTGTCAGCAAAAACTTGTGTAGACACGTTGACACGCGAGATTGCTCTGCCTCCCAGTGAAATATTTGCATGCGCGAAGGTAGCAGATTGGTCACTTGTTTAAGATCCAAAGTGAAGTCCAAGATGAGGATGGTGTATACGGCAGAGAAATATCAGTGTGCACGGAGGAGCAGGCAGGCAACTTTTTTAGATATTTATTTTAAGAGTTTTATATAGCCCTGGCTAGACCTGAAGGTATCAGAGCGCTTTACATGAAAATCAACAATGTAACAGAAAAAGATCAACAATTACACAATACATCAAAAAATAGGCAATACATTGGGAGAGGAGAGAAAGGAGAGAGAAAAGTAGTGGAGGGGGCAGGGGAGGTGAGAAATGGAGGATAAGGGAAGAGAGAACAAGGAGAGAGTAAAGGAAGTCGGTCTAAAGTCTGACTGGATAGGTGACGAACAAGGGGGGAATCCACGGCCCATCTCCCCTATAGCTAAACCAGGTAGCTCCATCGGGCATCAGACAAAATAGTTCAGTCTCAGTACATTGAGAGAGGAGAGACATAAATAGAGGGAGGATGTGGGAAGAGACGACAGGAGAAACGAAAGGAAGTCTGTCTAAAGACCGACTGGGTGGGTGACATCCAAGGAGGGAATCCCCGGCCTGTCTCCCCTATAGCTAAACCAGGTAGCTCCATCGGGCATCAGACAAAATAGCTAGATCTCAATTGACGTGGGAACATTCACAGATAAACAGGGTGGGGACTAAGGGCCAGGACAAGTGAGGGCAAAGGTCGGTAGCAGGAAAGTGGAGAAGAGTAGAGCAGAGAGGGGTAGAGGGTAGGGGAGGAGGGAAATAAGGTCAGGAGAGATGCAGGAGGGTTTGTTCCGGCCGTCATTTTAGAGGTTGTCTTTTATGAAGTGACATCATTTAAAGACCATAGTAAGGTACAGTAAACAAAATCAATGTTGTATGAGTTCGTAGGAGGGGGAGCAGCCATAGCAGGGAGACGTCAAGTCCGGGCCTCTGTAGATCCCTGTGTAAGCGTTGATGCTGTAGTTGGTCCCATGCATGATGAAGCCCTGCTAATGGGAGGCAGCAGACAGCTCGGATCCTTGGACACCGTTTAGATGCTGAGACATGTGAGGTAAAAGAAGCGGGACTTCATCTTTCTCTGGAAGATGAGGCCAAATTATCGTTATAGTCCCTAAAGCACCGGAGCACTGGAGCAATACAGAGCAGGCTACAGTCATGATCGAACACGGTCGCCATCTTGGGGTCAGGCCAAACTCAGTAAGATATAGTCATTAATGCATTGCATTTTATGCCGCAGTAGATGTTTGTGTGCACTGGTATGGCTCCTCGGGGGGGGGGGGTCTGTGCTCTGTCGTTGACCCCCATTTGTGGCAGCTTATTCAGTGGCAGTGTTGATAATCGGATGGAGGGAGAAGGGGTTGGGAGAAAGACCGGTCTACTGCAGTCCGTGCCAGCCCAGCATTCCGCTTCTATCAAGAAGTTGTCTTGTTGTGTGGCAGCCCTTTCCACCCAAGATGTAATGTAGTCTGGCACTGTCCCTCAGTGTGTTCCCATTCTAGAGCCAGCTGCAGAGTCCGGAGGGCGCCATGTTAAGGTCAGGCACCCCGAATAGAGCAGCTCCGCCGTGGTGTTTACAGTGAAAGTATGGAGATGGCCCCTTGCTCACTAACCTCTGCGACGCGGTGTTGGGTCGCTCCTCGTGTCTGGATCACCGGGTGACGAGGGACCGTGCTATCGGTTGTCTCAGAGGCTTGGAGGGAGGAAGAGCCCCCGATCATCAGTCCGGCCCTGAGCGCTCCCGCGGGCATCGTATCAATTCACGCTGTCCCTTGCGGGGTGCCAGCTATTACACTGTCACTACGGGGGGAGCGCTCCACTGCACCATAGTAACAAGAGCATGCCCCGGAGCTTCGCAACACCTCTTGTGACGTGATTTTGGCTGGAACTTCGCAACCGTTAAGCACGCACCAGCTGTGATTTGATTGCGCTGAGTGGTGCATTCCAGTGACAAGGGGGAAAATGGAGCGCAAGGAGAAAAAGTTTGGATGAAATGAAAGGTCACCAGATTCCGAAGCTCACTCAGGAATAACCGGTACGCACTCAAGCAAAATATACTAGTGTTATGTTATGTTTCTTTAAGAAATAAGTTACCTTGTGCTGTAGCACGAGAAGCACAATTTTCTTACTGTTTTGTTATTGTTTGATGGAGCATTCCAACCATCAGTTGTTCTTACCTGATGATCTGCATTCGTTGATGCAGTGAGTCAGAGAGAAGGACTGAGGGAAGGCTGCTCCTTCGATGGATTTTCATGCAGAACAAATACTTAAATTACTTCATTGCTGCATTCATTACTTAACAATTTTGGTGACGATATCACCATCAACATACAGAACCCCCAGAAATAATTTTTCGGAATACTTGGAAGTTTTCAGATTATTATTTTATTTTTCTTCTTTCTAATCGAAATTCACATTGGAGTATTTCAGCTTTCAAGACCACTTTTCTCTCCACCACAACAAGTGGTAAGACTTTCTTCAAGTATATAATTAATTGAAACTTAAAAGAACATACTGAACCTGCATCCAGCATCTTTCAAAACTTTCTCGAGCGCGAAGCCTCATGTGGAATCCCTAATTTGCGTATGACCTGCTGAGGCGTTCCGTGATTGTGTGCGCTAGCTGTGAGGTATCAGCTGACGTGCGCTCTGTAATCACGCACGCTAGCCTTGAGGTCACGCACAGGGTCAATCGATGTGCCGCCATTTTGGAAAATTGTAAATAAAGGATTATCAAACGGAAAGTCGGCAAAAACCATCGGCATCAGCTGCGCTTTCATTAAATCAGGTTCGGATTACTTACCACTTAGTTTTCTTTCGTTACAAACGAAAAACCTTTTTCTACAGCCTCCGGATATCTGTAATTTTTTCCTTTCAAAGGTACAATTTAATTTCTTTAAATATTCTATTTTCTTTGTGACCATAGATCTCTCTGTACCTGTTTGAAGTTCTATTGTTGTAATTTAACATGGCATCTCAACAGAATTTCACGATTCAACCTCCACAACAATTTTGGGCCTCAGGTTCCGAACCTCCTATAAAATGGTTAGAATTGAAGGCGTATTTTTGAATTTCATTGAAGCCATTGATTTGGATTAAATAAAAATGCCTGCAGATAGAAAGAAAACTCTTTCCTTTATTCAATTGGTCCTGCAGGTTTGAAAACCTATGAAGGATGCAAAAAAGTACTGTCAGTGAAGATGTTGATGAATTCTAGCGCTGGGAGGCCTCCGGGTAGCCATGCACTCTATAAATGTCCCTTCATTCATTCATTCATTCATTCAGTCATTCATTCATTCATTCATTCATCCGCGGCCTGGGCGGAAAAGGAATATTATGGTGGCGGTGTCTATCAGACACCGCCAGCCATATTAGGATGCCCTTCCTGACATGCTTTTCCGTGGTGGCATTGAAAGGCATGCGGAGACTCCCTGCGGGGGCCTGTTGCGGGCCCCCTGGGAATCCGGGGGGTGGGGGTGCACAGTACCCCCCCGCATTTCAAAGTGCAACATGGCAGGCACAACGCGGTGCCTGTCATCTTGTGCTTTGAAATGCACAACGTGCATTTTTACCATTGCGGCGGGCGGCGCTTTCTGCACCGCCCGCCGCAATGGTAAAAATACAGGACGCGCAAGCCTGTGTGGCGGGCGCATCCTAATGCTCAAGGCCGGACCGCCGCTCCTATGGTGGGCGGTCCTGTTTTGCACGAGGATGGCGGGCAGGCAAAGTCCGCCCGCCATCCTAATGACCACCTTAGCGTCTAGCAAACTTTGTCCTGCCTTAAAACAGGGATGTACCAATTGTAATATTGTTGGTCACTGCTCTAAAGTGTGTCATAGGAAAAAATCTGTAAAAGTGAAATTTGTGGATGATGAGAATGAGACTGGCTCAGATGATAATGACAATTTAGTTAAGAAATTATCTTTTCACACTGTTTTAGATTACAGTACCCATGATTCAAAAGATTTGGTTTTGCTTAATATCATTGACAAAAAAGGGAACAACAAAAATAAACCTTTGTGTTTATTATCTTTAGGTGTTGTTAATATTCAAATTTATGCTGTGAACGACAAGGTTTGGAACAGTAAGTTTGTTAAGAAACTCGGGAAGGAATTATTACCTCCTGATATCCGACCAGAAGGTTTTTCAGGAGAAAAAATTGATATGGTTGGCTTCAGGTCTCTTTTATTTAGATTTAAAGGGAGAGAAGCATTGGGGAAATTGTATGTGTCAAAAGCTTGAAAATAAAAAATTCTTGTGAAATTAATGTTTCATGGTACCTTTGACAAATCAGCAATGGTTCAGATGACGGAACAATTTACAAAAAAGCTTCAGTACTGGCATTTGTTTTGGTTCATTCTATATTGACTCAGCCTTACTGAATAGAGTCAAGGCCCTTTGTTGATCCCTGCATACTCTTTTACAACTAGGTTCATGCTACATATTTATCCTTACAAAGATACATACTGCAAAACAGTTTTCTAGCTGAAAATTGTCTCGAAAATTTGATGCTACCAGATAATGTTGGCAAAATATCGAGGACCAAATATTGAGAAGGTAAGAAAATAGAGTGTGTTGGATGTATCAGCCTTAGGGTGGCCTTCCCCCAAACGTTTTTGTAGATTGCAAGCAATATTGCTGAATTAATTTTTCTTGCCCTTAGGGCTGATGAGGGCCTAGACCAACCTGTAGTTTTCATCTCCAGGAGGTTACTACCCAGGGAACAGAGGTGGAGAGCTTTTGAAAGAAAAATATTTGCTGTGGTCTAGGCACTGAAGAAGCTGAGACATACCTGTTTGGAATTCATTTCAGATAGGCCACATGCCCCTAAGGTGGGTATTACAAATGAGGGGTGAGAATCCAAATTTGTTAAGGTGGTCCATCTCCTTACAGGGAACGGACTTGATGATGGAACACCAACCTTGTTCTTCTGCCTTAGTGAAGAGAACTCCCAGGAGATTAGGTAGTTTGCCCCATTTTCAGATGGGGGAAACATATTAGACCTGTCAGCCTTAGAGTAGTCTTCCACCAAATGTAATGTCTACCTGCCTCTAATCTTGCTGAATTCGTTTTTGTTTGGCCTCAGGACTGTGTGCACTTTACCACTGCTAACCAGTGCTAAAGTGCTTGCGCTCACTCCCCTAAACATGGCTTCATTGATGTATACCTAATTGACATATTTAGTTTACTGGCAAGCACCTTGTAGAGTAGCATACCATATACCCAAAATGTAAATTACATACTACCAGTGGGCCTGCAGCACTTATTGTGGCACCATCAAAGTAGCCCTCAAAAACTTACCCCAGGCCTGCCATTCCAGTCTGACTACAATGCTACACTGCCATGTCAGCTTGGCATTTTAAACCCCTTCCAAGCCTTATATTCACCTTTTGTTACATATAGGTCAACCCTAAAGTAGACCATAGGGAGCCCATAGGGCAGGGTGCAATGTCATAAAAAAAAGGTATAACACATGCTTTTAAGTTTTACATGTTCTGGTAGTGAACCCCCCCAAAGTGGTTATTCACTACTGTGTGGCCTTCCCCTATCCTTGGATAACATTGGGGATTCCTTGTTACATTTAATAAGCTGTAATTCCTAATTGTGAGGCTGCAGATCTGGCATGTAAAGTACCTATGGAATGGTAATGACAAATCCTCATTAATGTGATCCCAAGTGTCCTAAGAGGACATGGCTTCTCACTGGAGGAAAGATCCCAGAGTTGGCTAGTGTAGAGCTTGGGAAGGAGAAGGGGAGGAGTTTATCCCAGTGGGGGGAAGTCAGTGAGGTTGCCTAGTGTGATAGGTGAAGTGGAAGATGGTGCCCAAAGCCCACATGCCTTCCAATACTGCAAAGTATAGGCAGTGGATCACCATCAATGGGTAAGGAGTTGAGTCTCTGAGAGACTCAGGGGCCAGTATGACTATGGTAAGGAGTCAGCTGGTGCCCCCAGAGCAGATCATACCCAATACACTGCACCATGTTGTTGTAGCAGACAACTGGGAGGCTCAGTACCCAGTGGCTCTTGTTCCATTTGAGGGGGGGTTGGTCTCAGGTCTTTTGGAAGTTGCTGTGAGCCCTTCCGTGCCTGTGGACTATTTGCTAGGGGAAAATATGCATCCAGAAATAAGAATGGATCAGTGGAAGGTGGAAGCCTCTCCCCTACCCTGACTTCTGAACAGCATAGGGACTGTTACCAGTCGCTGGGACAGTCCTCCTCTTTCTTTTCCGTCACTCCTGGGTTACACTTTTGTGTACCCATGACATTAACACAGGAGAAAGCCTCCCTGTCAACATCAAAATATACAGGCTATGTGATAAAATGAGGACCAGCATCAAGGAGAAAGTCTCCAAGATGCTGGAGTTAGGGGTGATTGAGTCCTCCAGTAGACCCTGGTCCAGCACTGTAGCACTGGTACTCAGCGCTGCCCTGTGGGCATTACCCCAGAACTCCAGTGATATGTGAATTGCAAGGGGATCAACTCAGTTACCAAGACTGGTGCTCATCCCCATTACCGGGGCTAATGAGCTAATTGATAGGTTAGGGGCTAACCAGTTCCTCAGTATCTTTGATCTCACTTCAGGGTATGGCAGAGTGCCCTATCTGAATGAGCCATGGAGAGCTCAGCCTTCTCCACTCGAGAGGGCCACTAACAATTCAAAGTGATGCCCTTTGAATTAAAGAATGCTCCTGTCACCTTCCATAGGCTGGTGAACCAGGTTTTGGCTGGTATGGAGGCCTTCAGTGCTGCTTACGTGGGTAATGTAGCTGTCTTTAGTAGCAGCTGGAAGGACTACAGGCCTGACTATCAAGGCCAGAAATTGCCATGAGGCAGGGCTCTGTGGTGTACCTAGAAAACCTTATGGGTCAGTGTAATGTGCAGTCCCTGCAGGCCATGATAGAGACCATCATGACCAAGGAACCCCCAAAGACTCAAACTGAGGTGAGGGCCTTCCTGGGCCTTACAGGATATTACAGGAAGTTTGTCAAGGGATTTGGCTCCATTGTTGCCCCCTTGACTGAGATGACATCTACAAAGCAGCCAAGAAATGTGATTTGGACGAAGGTTTGCCAGTAAACATTTGAATCCCTAAAATAGACCATGTGCACAGCCCCTGTGATCAAGTCCCCTGACTTTTCCGGGGAATTCATTGTGCAATCTGATGCCACAGAGAATGGCATAGGGGCTGTTCTTTCACAGTTTACTGGAAATTCCCCTTCCAAGGAGGTTCCAGACATGTTTTATGTATGTGTTTCTCCACCATTACCCAGTCACCCAGACTGAGACCATGGCACTGCTACTGTTAGACCGCAAGGGCAGCTTCTCCAACTTGGTGAGATACAGAATTTACCACATCAGCAAGGCCCTTGCAATAGTCCAATGAAAGGTAATCTGTAATATTGACTAATGCATTAGTAGGAACAGCTGGCAGCCTCATCACACGTCCCATGATCACTTCGTGGGCCAATAATGTTGTTCTCCTATCTGGAGTACTTCTCAAACTCATCATCACAAGAGGCAATGCAACTGGCCACTTTAAATATGTAGAAGCACATACTTCTGAGAGGCTGGATTTTAATTTGCAGTTCAATCAATCAATCAATCATCATCATTTGTAAAGTGCGCTACATACCCATGAGGGCCTCAAGGCGCTGTGGGGGGGGGGCTGCTACTGATCGAAGAGCCAGGTCTTGAGAAGACTTCTGAAGGCCAGCAGGTCCTGGGTCGTAGGCTGGTAGGGAGAGTGTTCCAGGTCTTGGTGGCAAGGTAGGAGAAGGAGATGCCACCGGCGGTTGTTTTCCGGATGTCCGGAACTGTGGCGAGGGCGAGGTTGGCAGAGCGGAGGCTGCGGTTGGGGGTGTAGAAGCTGAGTCGGTTGTTGAGGTATGCTGGTCCGGCGTTGTGTAGGGCTTTGTGTGCGTGGATGAGGAGCTTGAAGGTAATCCTTTTGTCGACGGGGAACCAATTCAGGCCTCCCAGGTTGGGTGTGATGTGACTGCGTCGGGGGACGTCGAGGATCAGTCGTACTGAGGCGTTCTGGATGCGTTGTAGCCGTCTCAGGAGCTTGGTTGTTGTTCCTGCGAAGAGGGCGTTCCCGTAGTCCAGTCTGCTGGTGACGAGGGCCTGGGTGACGGTTTTTCTCGTGTCGGAGGGGATCCATTTGAAGATCCTGTGGAGCATTCGCAGGGTGTTGGAGCATTCGGAGCTGACGAGCTCTGGGAGCACCTGCGTGCTGAGAGTGGCACTAACCCTTAGGAATCTGCGGCAGCACGTCCAGCGACCTATGAACATTTTTCCCACTGATGAAAGAGGAATCTAGAAAAACGTGTCTGGGGATACACTTGAAAAGAATACTGGTACTGGCACTGGCCAACAAACTGTGAGAACTGTGTGTGAAGCGAGTAACACTGAACCACATCGACCATGATGCATGAGGTAATTCAGCTGTGACGTGTCAGCAGGGTGCTCCAAATCCCTTTGACTGTTTAAGATGGCTCCCATGGGCCGTGAGCTGACGAGCTCTGTGAGCACCTGTATGCTGAGAGTGGCACTAACCCTGAGGAAACTGAGGCAGCACGTCCAGCGACCTATGAACATTTTCCCCACTGATGAAAGAGGAATTGAGAAACACGTGTCTGGGGATACACTTAAAAAGAATACTGGTACAGGCACTGGCAAACAAACTGTGAGAACTGTGTGTGAAGCGAGTAACACTGAACCACATCGACCATGATGCATGAGGGAATTCAGCTGTGACGTGTCAGCAGGGTGCTCCAAATCCCTTTGACTGTTTAAGATGGCTCCTGTGGGCCGTGAGCTGGTGAGCTCTGTGAGCACCTGCGTGCTGAGAGTGGCACTAACCCTGAGGAAACTGCGGCAGCACGTCCAGCAACCTATGAACATTTTCCCCACTGATGAAAGAGGAATCTAGAAAAACGTGTCTGGGGATACACTTGAAAAGAATACTGGCACTGGCACTGGCCAACAAACTGTGAGAACTGTGTGTGAAGCGAGTAACACTGAACCACATCGACCATGATGCATGAGGTAATTCAGCTGTGACGTGTCAGCAGGGTGCTCCAAATCCCTTTGACTGTTTAAGATGGCTCCCGTGGGCCGTGAGCTGACGAGCTCTGTGAGCACCTGCGTGCCGAGAGTGGCACTAACCCTGAGGAAACTGCGGCAGCACGTCCAGCGACCTATGAACATTTTCCCCACTGATGAAAGAGGAATCTAGAAACACATGTCTGGGGATACACTTGAAAAGAATGCTGGTACTGGCATTGGCCAACAAACTGTGAGAACTGTGTGTGAAGCGAGTAACACTGAACCACATCGACCATGATGCATGAGGTAATTCAGCTGTGACGCATCAGCAGGGTGCTCCAAATCCCTTTGACTGTTTAAGATGGCTCCCTTGGGCCGTGAGCTGACAAGCTCTGTGAGCACCTGCTTGCTGAGAGTGGCACTAACCCTGAGGAAACTGCGGCAGCACGTCCAGCGACCTATGAACATTTTCCCCACTGAAGAAAGAGGATTCTAGAAACACGTGTCTGGGGATACACTTGAAAAGTATACTGGTACTGGCACTGGCCAACAAACTGTGAGAACTGTGTGTGAAGCGAGTAACACTGAACCACATCGACCATGATGCATTAGGTAATTTAGCTGTGACGTGTCAGCAGGGTGCTCCAAATCCCTTTGACTGTTTAAGATGGCTCCCGTGGGCCGTGAGCTGACGAGCTCTGTGAGCACCTGCGTGCTGAGAGTGGCACTAACCCTGAGGAAACTGCGGCAGCACGTCCAGGGACCTATGAACATTTTCCCCACTGATGAAAGAGGAATCTAGAAACACGTGTCTGGGGATACACTTGAAAAGAATACTGGTACTGGCACTGGCCAACAAACTGTGAGAACTGTGTGTGAAGCGAGTAACACTGAACCACATCGACCATGATGCATGAGGTAATTCAGCTGTGACGTGTCAGCAGGGTGCTCCAAATCCCTTTGACTGTTTAAGATGGCTCCCGTGGGCCGTTAGCTGACGAGCTCTGTGAGCACCTGCGTGCTGAGAGTGGCACTAACCCTGAGGAAACTGCGGCAGCACGTCCAGCGACCTATGAACATTTTCCCCACTGATGAAAGAGGAATCTAGAAACACGTGTCTGGGGATACACTTGAAAAGAATACTGGTACTGGCACTGGCCAACAAACTGTGAGAACTGTGTGTGACGCGAGTAACACTGAACCACATCGACCATGATGCATGAGGTAATTCAGCTGTGAAGTGTCAGCAGGGTGCTCCAAATCCCTTTGACTGTTTAAGATGGCTCCCGTGGGCCATGAGCTGACGAGCTCTGTGAGCACCTGCGTGCTGAGAGTGGCACTAACCCTGAGGAAACTGCGGCAGCACGTCCAGCGACCTATGAACATTTTCCCCACTGATGAAAGAGGAATCTAGAAACACGTGTCTGGGGATACACTTGAAAAGAATACTGGTACTGGCACTGGCCAACAAACTGTGAAAACTGCGAAGCGAGTAACACTGAACCACATCGACCATTATGCATGAAGTAATTCAGCTGTGTCATGTAAGCAGGGTGCTCCAAATCCCTTTGACCACAAAAAGCAAGCAGTCACAATAAAATACTGGGGGCACAAATACGGTGGTCAAAATTCAATACTGGGGGCACGGAAGCAAGTAAGCGGCAATCTGGGTTGAGGGGCGAGACCGCAGGGACGCAGCGGTGGGCACAGGCAGAAATGAAAAACAGGCCTAAGACAAGGCAGCCGATAAACAAGAAAACAGAGGCAATGCGGTCACAAAAGCAAGAGGTCACAATAAAAATACTGGGGGCATAAATACAGCGGTCACAATTAAATACTGGGGGCACAGAAGCAAGCGGCAGCAACAAACCTAAGGCCCACTGGCCACCAGGGATGAGGCGCAGGTGGTAGCCTGCGGGTGGAGGTGGGCCTCGAACAACCTCAGAGAGAAGTCAGCAGCGGAAGCACAGGAGAACGGGTGCAGTCAGGTGGAGCTGCGCGGTGTGGGGAGCGACCTGCCTGAAGACAGGGTCAAGGGTCGCTCTCACTGCCGCGCAGCGGATGCCATAAGAAGGTGAGGTGGGAGGGAGGAGCAGCTGGGAGGGGGGAGGGAGCCAATGGGGGCGGGGGGCGGGGCCGCAGGGACGCATCGGCAGGAACGGGCAGGAAGGAAAAACAAGCCTAAGGCAAGGCAACAGAGGAGACAGCTGAAGCAGAGACAATACGGTCACAAAAAGCAAGCGGTGACAATAAAATACTGTGGGCACAAATACGGCAGTCAAAATTCAATACTGGGGGCACAGAAGCAAGCAAGCGACAATAGGGGTGGTGGAAAGCAGGGACACAGCGGCGGGCATGGGCAGGAAGGAAAAACAGGCCTATGGTAAGGCAGCAGATAAACAAGAAAAAAGAGGCAACACGGTCACAAAAAGCAAGCGGTCACAATAAAAATACCGGGGTCACAAATACAGTGGTCACAATTAAATACTGGGGGCACAGAAGCAAGCGGCAGCAACAAACCTAAGGCCCACTGGCCACCAGGGATGAGGCGCAGGTGGTAGCCTGCGGGAGGAGGCGGGTGGAGGCGGGCCTCGAACACCCTCAGAGCAAAGTCAGCAGAGGGAGCGGGAGCACAGGAGCACGGGCGCAGTCAGGAGGAGGTGCGCGGCGTGTGGAGTGACCTGCCTGTAGACAGGGTCAAGGGTCGCTCCCATTTACTTGCTCCACCAACTCAAAAGCTTCTGGTCAGTAACTAAAATGGAGAGTCTACTCAACTTGTAGTGCTGCAAATAACATCTTTAGGACCTCATCATTAAAATGAGTTCCTCGGTCTGACTCAAGAAAAGCTGGAAACAAACCTCAGAATCAGCTCCCGTAACAGTAACTTTGCAACAGTTAAACTATTATTCCTATGAGTAGGATAAGCTTCAACCCATTTTGAGAAAAAGAGCACATTGACCAAAACATATCTTAAACTGTTGCAAAGGGACATCTCTATGAAGGGCATTTGCATCGGGTTAAAAGGTCTTGCAGATTTACCAATGTGACTCATGATAGCCCGTGTTTTTCTTCCTGGGTTTTGTTGCTGACATATTGAAATGAAATGAAATTAAATGAAATGAAAAAGGGTTTTATTAAGCACGGCTGCTGCCCTGAGGCGTCCAGGCGCTAGCAAATTAGGTTAGTACCCTCTAATGAGATCGGGCCAGGGGTTAACCTGATTTATTGAAAAGAAATGTTTTAAGCTGTTTGCGGAAGGTCATCAAGTTAGGATTAGCTCTTAAATGAAGAGGGAGTGAGTTCCATAACTTGGCTGCGTTGTATGAAAATGACCGACCTCCAGCTCTGGATCTCCGGATCCGGGGAACTACCGCCAAAAAGGCGTGTAGAGAATGAAGCTGTTTGTTGGGTCGATGAGGGGTGATCAAAGAGTGATTGATTGCTGGGCCGGATTTCCAATGCGCTTGATGGGAGGTGCACATAGATTTGAACTCAATCCTCTCCCTGACGGGGAGCCAATGCAGGGCTTTCAGCCCAGGCTTCACCGAGGTTCTACGTGGCAGGCCAAGCAATGTACGTGCTGCACAGTTCTGAATCCGCTGGAGTTTTTGCAGGCAATATTCAGGCTCCCCTAGATACAGGGCGTTACTGAAGTCAAGGCGGGACTGGATGAGACACTGCATAACTACCTGCTTTGCCTCAAAAGGTAGAAGCGGGAGGATTTTTTTCATCATCCTGATGAGACCAAAGCAAGTTGCAGATAGCTTAGTTGCTTGGATGTTAAAGGTCCGGGTTTTATCCAGCCACACCCCAAGACTTTTTATATTGTCTCTGGGTGTGGGGGGTGCGCCCAAGCTAACGGGCCATAGCAACTCCAAGGTGGAAGGAGCTGATGGACCCAGAAGCATCAGCTCGGTTTTATCACCGTTAAGCTTGAGACATGACTTCGTCATCCAGCTCTTGATCTGTTCCAGGCAAGTTGCCAGGCTGGTTTGTGGTTGGTGGCAGTTCTTTTGCACGAGAGAGACCACTAGCTGAGTATCGTCCGCGTAAAAGATGATCTTAATACCATAGGGACGGACGATCTCAGCCAGCTGTCTCCCTGCGGGACCCCACAACCCAGCGGCCTGCTTGCAGAGACAGAGGCTCCTTCAAAGACTTGGAAATTCCTGTCACTTAGAAAGGACTTGAGCCAGGACAAGGCTTCTGCTGATACTCCCACATTATAGAGACGGCTTAGAAGGATTTTGTGGTTCACCGTATCAAACGCTGCGCTCAGATCAAGGAGGATCACTGCCACTGATCCCCCCTGATCCAAGATCCGCCTGGCTTCCTCTGTAACCACCATCAAAGCAGTCTCCGTCCCATGTTTGGGGCGGAAACCCATCTGAGTAATGTCGAGCAGATGATTACTCTCGAGAAACCTAGTTAGATGGATATTAATATGTTTCTAGAGGATTTTGCTTACCCAGGGGAGCAAGGAGATCGGGCGGTAACTGTTGAGGTTGTCGGGGTCGAGGGTGGGTTTCTTCAGGAGTGCTCGTACATGGCATGTTTCCAGGTGGATGGTACAATACCAGTCACTATGGAGGAATTCAATAGCTCCAAGAGTGTAGGCAAAATAGCCTGGCCAACTGAGACCAGCGTATTTGGAGGGGCAGGGTCGCAATGGGAGCCAGACTTTATTTGATGCATCAAAGGCTCAAGTGTTTCTGAGTCCAACTGGGGAAAATGATCTAAGATATTTTGATGGGAGTTCTCGGCATCTATAGCGAGCTGTGGTCCTTGAATAGGGGGATCTGGGTCCGTGTCTGGGAAAGATGAGTACAATTTATTCACCTTATGAAAAAAGAAATCTGCCAGATCATTGCATCGGGAGAGTGAGTTGTGATTAGCAGCTAAGGGTGGTGAGAGCGTGGTCAGGCTTTTTACTATTTGATACATCTCTTTGGGCTTGGATCTGGCCAGCATAATTTTCTCATTGTAAAAGGCCGATTGTGCTAATTTTATTTCAGATTTATAGGCTCTAATAGCCTCCCTATAAGTGGCTTTGTCCGTGGTGTCATAGCCCAGACGCCACTTCCTTTCCAACCTCTTACATAGGCGCTTATTGCCTCTAAGTTCTTCCGAATACCAGGGCGCTGTTTTCCGGTGCCTTTTTTGGCTGGTGGTGCGAAGGGGAAGTATAGTGTCAAGTGATTTCTTAATCCAGTTATCATAATCCTTATTGTCTAAGGAGGGATCACAGGTAAGTAAGGGTCTAGAGGCTGTAAGAATGCTAGTCCACTGGTCCAGGCGTAGTCTGGAGCAACGACATGTATATATGTCCTTATAGATAATTGCGAGCTCCCCGCCTTTTCCGTGGGCGCGGTCTGCACGGGCTATCTGGTAGCCTGGTGTAAGGGCTTGTACCAAGTCTGGCTCAGAGTCTTGAGTTAACCATGTTTCAGTCAGGAAGACTGCGTCAGGCATATATTCATCCAGTAGAAGGGACATTTCCAAGCTATGTTTGGGCAGAGACCTACAATTTAGAAGGAACATTTTATAATCTTGCGAATCGTCCTTGATCGGTGAGGTAATAAGCTCTATAGTACAACAAGGGCAGAGGTGTGGGACCTCCGAGGGGTGGAAGGAGTGGCAGCAGCTTGTTGTTACAGGGGGTCTGCAGTTTATATAGAGACCCTATGCTGTAACGCTTCCTCAATCCCAAAAAAAGGGCAGGGGGTGGGGCCCCGGGCCCTGGTCTGCCGCGGACGGGCGCAGACGGGCTTGCCTTTGGCGCACTTTCGGCATGCCGCCGGCGCGCCCGCCCGCTGCGCGGTTGGGAATCAGAGTTCATTTTATAGGGGCCGAGGAGGGTGGGAGGCAGCCAACCGCTGGTGCGCTAGCCTGATTTCAGCCCCAAGATGGCGCCCAACCCTGTCTCTGCCCGCGTCAGAGCCTAGTCGTCTGATCGGGGGGCGGGGCTCAAATTGCAGCGAGGAGCAGCGGTTATTTCCAACAAAAGTAGACAATAAAATGTTCTAATGACAGGTAAGATCGTAAATTTTTAAAATTTCCTAGCAGTCTAGCCCACGGCTTCCGCCTCAGGGGAAAGTACTATTCTAATCTGTGTGCGCGCGTGTCAGCGCGACTTAAGTACTTAGGGAGGGCGGGAGGCAGCTAACCGCTGGTGTACCAGCCTGATTTTAGCCCCAAGATGGCACCCAACCCTGTCCCCGCCCGCGTCAGAGCCTAGTTGTCTGATTGGGGGGCGGGGCTCGATTTGCGGCGAGGAGCAGCGGGTATTTCCAACAAAAGTAGACAATAAAATATTCTAATCACAGGTAAGATCGTAAATTTTTTAAATTTCCTAGCAGTCTAGCCCCCTGCTTCCGCCTCAGGGGAAAGTACTATTCTAATCTGTGCGTGCGTGTGTCAGCGCGACTTAAGTACTTAGGGAGGGCGGGAGGCAGCCAACCGCTGGTGCGCTAGCCTGATTTCAGCTCCAAGATGGCGCCCAACCCTGTCTCCCACCGTGTCAGAGCCTAGTCGTCTGATCGGGGGGCGGGGCTCGAATTGCGGCAAAGAGCAGCGGTTATTTCCAACAAAAGTAGACAATAAAATATTCTAATCACAGGTAAGATCGTAAATTTTTTTAATTTCCTAGCAGTCTGGGCCCCGGATTCCGCCTCAGGGGAAAGTACTATTCTAATCTGTGCGCGCGTGTGTCAGCGCGACTTAAGTACTTAGGGAGGGCGGGAGGCAGCCAACCGCTGGTGCGCTAGCCTGATTTCAGCACCAAGATGGCGCCCAACCCTGTCTCCACCCGCGTCAGAGCCTAGTCGTCTGATCGGGGGGCGGGGCTCGAATTGCGGCGAGGAGCAGCGGTTATTTCCAACAAAAGTAGACAATAAAATATTCTAATCACAGGTAAGATCGTAAATTTTTAAAATTTCCTAGAAGTCTAGCCCCCGGCTTCCGCCTCAGGGGAAAGTACTATTCTAATCTGTGCGCGCGCTTGTCAGTGCGACTTAAGTACTTAGGGAGGGCGGGAGGCAGCCAACCGCTGGTGCGCTAGCCTGACTTCAGCCCCAAGATGGCACCCAACCCTGTCTCCGCCCGCATTAGAGCCTAGTCGTCTGATCGGGGGGCGGGGCTTGAATTGCGGCGAGGAGCAGCGGTTATTTCCAACAAAAGTAGACAAAAAAATATTCTAATCACAGGTAAGATTGTAAATTTTTTAATTTCCTAGCAGTCTAGCCCCCGGCTTCCGCCTCAGGGGAAAGTACTATTCTAATCTGTGCGCGCGCGTGTCAGCGCAACTTAAGTACTTAGGGAGGGCGGGAGGCAGCCAACCGCTGGTGCGCTAGCCTGATTTCAGCCCCAAGATGGCACTCAACCCTGTCTCCGCCCGCGTCAGAGCCTAGTCGTCTGATCGGGGACGGGGCTCAAATTGCGGCGAGGAGCAGCGGTTATTTCCAACAAAAGTAGACAATAAAATATTCTAATCACAGGTAAGATCGTACATTTTTAAAATTTCTTAGCAGTCTAGCCCCTGGCTTCCGCCTCAGGGGAAAGTACTATTCTAATCTCTAATATTACACAACAGTGTCATAATGTCTCTGCTGTTACTCTAATTCTGGGATTGTAGCACATCTGTTGGAAGAGACTCATCATTGTATCTCTCCCAACATGTGCAGGACCATGGCAGTGCCTTGCCATTGGTGACAATAAGCTGTCAGGCAATACCGGTCTGCCATCAAGGTACACCCGTACATCATCTTCTCTCTTGGCACAACCTGCTGCCACCCAACCTTGCTGTTCCGCTTCTGTTACCTCATCTTACAGATTCCTAACCTCCTCTCAGTTATTTAAGGCTGGCAACATCAAAGTGCAATCTGGGATGTTGAATGTGTTTTTCACGATCTCCTCATTAAATATGTGCTCAGACAAGTAAAATGAACTGCTACAATCGTAATACTGATTGCAATAATACGTACAGTAAGAAGAGTATTATAAAAAAATACTGTAAAAGCATCGTATGGTTTCAAAGCCATATAAAAATACATACATAAATAACAAAGCCTAAAAGTACTCAACTGGTGCATCTAAAATAGGCCTACCCCAATGTACCTAACCTAAGTCTAGTACGAGGGAAGAAGTAAGTGAGGTGTAGTATAGGTTTAGTTTTTCGTTGCCAAGAATCTAACCAAGATTTCTCTTAAGGTCTAATCAGCTCTGTACCTTGGTTTTAGAATGAAGGAGGTCAGGTATCTCTGTCTCGGGACTCGATTTCCCAACACCCCGCAAGGGGAGCTTGGAAACACTGGAGCTGGATTCTCAGCGAGAGAAAGGAAGCCTCTCTGTCAGTGCGTCAGCTGTAGGGTCGGCTTTCTTCGGCACTTGCTTTAGCGAGCTGCGTCAGGCAAGTAGATAGTCGAGCTGCTCCAAACCATTGTGTGTTTGCTATGGCAAGTGTAGGCATATTTATACCTTGAAGGTGCCTAGTTTGACGTAAAGTCGGACATAATAACGTCACCAAAGAACCCCAAGGGAATGGTAGTTCTTTGAAAAAGCCATGATTTCTAGGACAAATCAATATTCAAGTAAGGGGATGTCCCTGACTGCTGAAGCCGAGTTTTCCAAGAAATCGTTGTGGCTTTTTGTAACTAGTGGAAGTAGCCATTCCTGTATTTGGACTGGATCGGTTATGTCTAAATACGGGTATGATTTCTATGCCTATATAAGGGCAATGTGAATTATAGCTATATAAGGGCATGAATCTGTAAATTACGCTTGGATCCAAAATGCTCCACAACACTGTCAGCGGATGACCCATAACAATGGTTTCACACTGCTCAAGAATCACACATGTAGATGCAACCGCGTTCAGACATCCACAAACAGCTGCAACAGGGTCAAGTGTCACTGAAAAGTAGGCAATAGGCCTACGGTTGCTTCCATGCATTTGTGTCAACACTGAAAGAGCACAACTTTCCCCACTCACTGCAGAATAACAAATAGCATTTATTATAAACAGGCATTCCCAAAGCTGGTGCCCTGCAAAGGCATTCTAGCAGCTCTGTGAAGGCAGTCATGCAATTGTCATCACATGGAACCGGATCTGAAACATCTTTGTGTGTCAACCTCTGAAGAGGTTTTGCTGTTAAGGAAAAATTCAGAATCCACTGTCTGCAATAGCCCCCCATTCCTAAGAACATGCATATTTCTTTTTGGGTAGGAGGAGTATTCATGTCAAGAATCACTGACATTGTTTCCTGTGAAACATTCCTCGCTCTTTTCTCAATTGGGGAGAGGATGTAGCCTAAGGACTAAGGGGGTCAATCACTAATGTGGGGATCCTCATTCGAATCTAGGCAATGACACTCAACATCCTGTGATTCTAGGCAAATTTCTTAATCTTCCCATGCCTACAAAAAAGGAATGTGGTCTTGTGTAATGCAACTAGTGCTCATGAAAAGCGCTCTGATACCTTTGGGTCAAGTTTGTGCTATATAAAACTACGAACGAAAAATAATGTGATATCCTAAGCACGGGACTTAAGTTTTGCAAAACTGCATCTTAGTCTACTATAACTTATATCAATTTTCTGCTAGATGGTTTACAAGACAATAGTATCAACTCTGCAAGCTTCTGTCGTAGTTGATACCACCAGTACATCGTTAATGTACTGAACTACTACTGGATCTGATTAAAGATTGAGGGTCTCTCCGTGTACCCTTGTGGGACTCTGTATCAAAACATGACTGCCGAAATGGAAAAGAAATATACATTGGCTACCTTCATGCAACAGGATCGAAAAGAAGGCCTGGCACAAGCCAATGACTGAACACCATTCGGCCTCACATGGAATTTGAAACAAAATCGCAGCTGGATTTGGTACCACAGGACAACACGGAACAACAGCGGCATTCAACTTGCGCAAATCCTGCACAATGCAATACTTGCCAATCAGCTTCCGCAAACCCATACTGGAAGAGTTACACTGCCTTTCCATTATCTCCTTCAGAACCCCTTTCTCATTTATTGAGTCTAACGCAGGAGTAATTTCAACAATGGTATCTGGAGACACATTGTATTTTGCAATTCTTGGGCACTCTGCATTTAGCTCGATTGTAATTCAGGCAGGGTCAACACTTTTAATTAGTCTGATGTCTTTACCTGTAAAGTCCCAGACTTCAGGCAGCACTGTATCTCTCAGTTCTTCAGGCAAATGCTCACTCATCCGGAGAGGATACATCCCCACATCTGATTCTGGTTGGGCTAGTTTGAACACAACATCCTCATCATTTGTGTGGAATTCAATTCTTCTGGGGGTGCAGAAATCGAACAATTCAGTTTACAAAGTAAATAATGTCCAAGAAGGTGTCCAAGAAGGTGTCACACAACACAAATCAATGACGATCATCAACGGAGGCTATTTTTACAGAAACAGGTTCTGAAATCAGGGTAGACAACTTTAAATTTGTAACCCCTATAACTTGGTTTGTAACCTATGCTGGTCTTACGGTAGAGCGGGTAGCACCAGTGTCAACAAGGAAAGAGATAGGATTCCCATCTACTTCTCCATCCACATAGGGACTACTGGTCTACTTCTAGGGCTCCATCAAGCATGCAGTCCTCCTCCCCGTCAGACACCATCATGCTAACGGGTCCTGGTTACTGTTATCCAGTTCAATCAAATGTTGTTGTGCTATATTCTGATTTTAGTAAGCATTTCGATTCACATTGTATCAATAGCTGAACTTTTATTCCCACAGGAATATTTCACTGTGAGCGTTGAAGACACATTCGGGAATGTCAAGGTGTACACATAAACTGGTTAAATAAAGCAGCATTTAAATAACGCAAAATTAACCATTGTGTTAAGTCATGAAAAAGGTCAGCACTAGAGAAAAGCATTGCAAAAAGCCCATTTAAGTTAGCATCACATATATAATGAAATCAACTTTAGTTTAAACATCAAATATAACGAAATTAAAACAGTTAATAATAAGAATATTTAGAATGTTCACCAATCTTTATTATATGAAAATAGCTAACGTTAGAAATAGCTTATTACCACTAATTTTTACCCTATTCATATGAATCCATATTTCTCTAACCTCATGCTTCAAAAACTCATTTTCAGTTTTCCACAAATTGTAGGTTCTCTAGTATCACAGTGTAAAAGTTCTAGCCTGTGCTTCATTTTCACACGTTTTTGCACCGCCTTTCCAAATGGTGCCTTCACAACAAAAAGCATTCGAAAACACTAGGCTACTTCACTTTAAAATCAAAATTGCATCAATATACATCAATAAGCAACATATGCATTAGGAATTCATTTCACTATTCATTTCGTTTATATTTATCAGTGTTATTTTGTATATATGTTTTCTTCACCTTCCTTTTAACGCCTTAACCGCAGCGTTTTTTCTGCCGCGGTGCGGGCATTCTAAAGGGTGGGCGGGACTCGGTCGGCCGTTGGCCGACGGCAGCACTGGGTAGGTAGTGCTCCCATCGGCCACCGGGAGCACGGAACGGGTTAAAAGCATACTTTTATGGCACTCCTAGTACTCTTGTCTCTGTTTCATGTGTCGCTGTGTAAAGTGTACTTTCAGCTGATTCATGTTTTCAGTTTGCAAGTGTATCATTTATTCTGATTTGCATAATCATGCTGCATCAGCTCCTAAGGTGATGTGTGGGTTCAGTTCTAGCAAGAGCGGCAATGGATCAATTCTGACATTGCAGCATATGCTGGCACAAACACCTTAGGCCCTTTTCCAATGGTGCAGTTGCAGGAGCAGGGTGATTGGAAGTCTTGTATATCCCTAAAACCTCAATCAGGAGGCCAATCAGCTAGCCCTTGCAGTCACTCTGTGTTCAAATGATGCAGGTCCAGTCTTTCTCACCCAGGTAAGAGAGGGCAGCAAACAGCAAGACAAAACAGCAAGGCTGCAGTTCTTAGGGCCATATGTATCAGGCCCAAATGCGTTCGCAAATGCCGTAATACGCAGAATTTCGGCGTTTGCGAACACATTTTTGGTAAATGGTATGTATCACAATCAATCAATCAATCATGACATTTGTATAGCGCGCTAATCACCCGAAAGGGTCTCAAGGCGCTGGGGGAGAGGGTTCCGCTACTGCTCGAAAAGCCAGGTCTTGAGTAGCTTCCTGAAGGATAGGTGGTCCTGGGTTTGCCGAAGGTGGATGGGGAGGGAGTTCCATGTCTTGGCTGCCAGGTGTGAGAAGGATCGTCCTCCGGCGGTGGCTCTGCGGATGCGTGGAACAGCGGCGAGGGTGAGGCTGGACGACCGTAGCTGGCGGGTGGGCGTGTAGAAGGTCAGGCGGTTGTCGAGGTACTTGGGGCCTTGGTCGTGGAGAGCCTTGTGTGCGTGGGTGAGGAGTCTGAACGTGATCCTCTTGCTGACGGAGAGCCAGTGCAGGTCTCTCAGGTAGCCGGAGATGTGGCTGTGTCGGGGGATGTCCAGGATGAGTCGTGCGGAGGTGTTCTGGATGCGTTGGAGTCTTTTCTGAAGTTTGGCTGTGGTTCCGGCATAGAGGGTGTTCCCGTAGTCCAGTCGGCTGGTGACGAGTGCCTGGGTGACCGTCTTCCTGGTTTCGGTAGGGATCCATCGGAAAATGTTTCGGGGCATGCGCAGGGTGTTGAAGCACGATGATGAGACGGCGTTGACTTGTCTGGTCATCGAGAGGGAGGAGTCCAGGATGAAGCCCAGGTTGTGTGCGCAGTCCGTTTGGCTTGGGAGTGGTGCCCAGGGCAGGGGGCCACCAGGAGTCGTCCCAGGCGGAGGGTGATGACCCCAGGATGAGGACTTCCGTCTTGTCTGAGTTCAGTTTCAAGCGGCTGTTCTTCATCCACTCGGTCACGTCTTTCATCCCTTCGTGTAGGCTGGTTCTGGCGGTGGCTGGGTCGTTGGTGAGAGAGAGGATCAGCTGGGTGTCGTCGGCATAGGAGATGATGTTGGGGTTGTGTTGCCGTGCGATGGATGCGAGGGGGCTCATGTCGACGTTGAAGAGGGTGGGGCTGAGTGATGATCCCTGTGGTACGCCGCAGATGAATTCCGTGGCCTCGGATCTGAAGGGGGGGAGGCGGACTCTCTGGGTTCTTCCGGCGAGGAATGAGATGATCCACTCCAGTGCCTTCTCTTGGATTCCGACGTTGCTGAGGCGTTGCACTAGGGTGCGGTGGCAGACAGTGTCGAACGCTGCGGAGAGGTCCAGGAGGATGAGGGCCGCTGTTTCCCCGTTATCGAGCAGGTATCTGATGTCGTCGGTGGCTGCAATGAGGGCGGTCTCGGTGCTGTGGTTGGCTCGGAAGCCAGACTGCGAGTGGTCGAGGGATCCGTTCGTCTCGAGGAAGGCGGCAAGCTATCTGTTGACGGTCTTCTCTGTGACTTTGGCAGGAAAAGGGAGGAGCGAGATGGGGCGGAAGTTCTTGAGGTCGGTGGGGTCCGCTGTTGGTTTCTTCAGGAGGGCGCTGAGTTCGGCGTGCTTCCAGCTTTCTGGGTAGGTGGCGGTGTTGAAGGAGGCGTTGATGATGTCCCGGAGATGGGGTGCGATGATGGAGTCTGCCTTGTTGAAGGCGTGGTGGGGGCAGGCGTCGGTTGGGGATCCGGAGTGGATGGTGTTCATCGTGCGGGTGGTGTCTTCGGTGGTGACCGGGGTCCAGGCACAGAGGGTGGTGGTGGGGGGCGATGCTTCGGTGGTTGGGTGTGTGGTTGGTGCACCAAAGCTGTTGTTATCACACAAATCTTCAGGCAAACTAAGGAAAAGGAATCGCAAAATTTGCGATTCCTTATTTTGCAATTGCTTTTAAGGAATCGCAAATTTTGCAATTCCTTAAATGCAATGTATGAAGCCAAAAAACTGTGCAAAATGCCCTTAAGAAAACCAATGTTAGTCCTATGTGGACTTTCGTATTTCTTGTTTCTTATGGCTAGCATGAGAAACCATTGCGATGTTTAAAATATCTCAGGTGACATGATGCGAATATAGGCATGTGATGGTCTTTCGAAGGGGGTGTGATGTGACACCACTGGGCGTTGCTAGAAACATTATAATAGTGGAAACCCCAATGGAGGGGCAACACCGTACTTTGCTTTTCTAGGTGTGAGAGGATACTATGCTGATCGATTTTTTAGATCTTTCTCTTACATTTGGACTGTTTGTTGATGCTATAATCTGGAGATGAGGTACTGAAACCTTCTTTGCCGAACCATTTTTTCCATTTTTATTTCTTTACTACTTTGTTTTGGCTATTGGATTCGCCCATATATGGACTTTAAAACTGAATTTTCCCCTTTCTATGCATGACTTGAGCTGTTAGAAAAGTCAAATTCATTAATAACCCTTGATAAAGATTTACCGAATGTTTTTTTTTTAATGCAAGCTGTGACATTCGTGTCTGAAATCCTTAAGAAACTGCTCATTGTAAAGCATTTTGAATTTTTAATACAGTAATTAAATAAACCTATTTTCTGTCAGAGTCTACAGCATTAAAGAGTGGTGGATCTTAATCTGATTTCAAATGTGTGAGTTTGCTGTCAAATAATGGTCCTCATTGGACAGCTAATGTGGAGTTTGGTTACATTAATTTCCGCCCCTCCTATCGGCCTGGAAAGATTCATCAGAGGATCATTGAATCTGTGGTAAATGAGAGTGGTGATTCTGTTTAATCATAAAGGGTAAAGTATGGCTAGAATAGTGAGTGAGAGTAAGGGTGTACTAAAATGTTTTACCATGCTTTACGCTGCAACAGAACCAATGCATCGCCTTCAGTACCGCCGCTCTGTAACTAACGCATCACAGCTGAGTACACAGAGAAAATCGGCACATCACCTCTATTGGGTCGATGGCCTGGTGCATCACCTTTGGAACCATCACATCTCGGAACTGGTACATCACCCTTGGAACTCTCACTTCGCCACTATTGTGCGGAGAAAATTGACACACCAACCCTACTATCTGGAGTAAATAGATGCATCCCCTCTGCTGCAGAATCAACACCGACACATTACTCAGATGCACCCTCATCGCTTTTGATGCAACCAGGATTGAGGTACTTTTGTTCAGAGGGCCTTACTGGGTCCCTGTATCCAGCCCATGCTCCATCGCAGTCAGCCTGAACTTTTGAATTCGTCCTGGTCCCGCGCAACCAAATGTCTCGAGTAAGCACTTATTGCTTCTAAGCGCTATTTTACTGTTGATTCTTTTAAAATTCATATCTCAGGTCCTACTTATTGGATTTTTGTTGTTTTAGTCTTGTTTTATTTATTACATCAGGAGATATTTTCTAACTTGGCATGGATCCTTTTTGTGTGGTGTTTTCACTGTTGTAGTGTCTGAAGTGTTGCACAGATACTTTGCACATTGTCTCTTAAGTTAAGCCTGACTGCTGTGTGCCAAAATACCAGAGGATGAGTACAGGTTTATTTAGGGTGTGTTTGTGAACCTTGACAAGGATTTTGGTTTTTGCTTGACCAGCCCATTAAGCCAGGAATCCAATTTCTAACAGAGTGCAATATGTTCTATGCAAGAATCTGAAATGTATTAGCTTATGTCCATAATGGATGGAGATACGTTTTGTTTGACAACAACAATATTGTCTCAATCTTTTAATGAGACAATGCTAAGTAAAACATGAAATCATCAGTCTGTAAGTAAGTGTTGAAATCAAAAATGTTAATGCCTCTTTCATGCTCCATCCTACACTTTCTGTCTCTTTACCACACTCTTGTAGGTTATCATCCCAGCTTTCTCCCTTCTGTGCTGTTTTCCAATTGCTCTCTACCTTCTTATTTCTCCTTATTTATGTTTGGTAATTTAAAGCCACCAGTTCCTAGGGCTTACCAAGGTGCCCCATAATAGTATTTAAGCAAATACTAGTAGAGAGGTGAACAGATTTGCTTTAAAGTTATTAAAGTCACCAGTATCAGTGCCTTGTCATGTTGTACCTACTGAATTCTGCAGCATACATAGAAAGAGGAATATGCATCTAAGGATTGATTTTGTGCAGGAAAGTCCTTCCCATAATGCAGACACCCTTGCACCATGGTGCAGGGGTGCCTACCCTGGCACTAGGCAGCACAGAGTGCATCAGCACAGGCAGAGAGCAGAAATGTTCTATAGCTTTGAAAGTATGGAGAATTTCTGCCATCTACCGTGCATGAAGCACAGCAAGGTATCTTGCTGCATTGCGTTTCGTGAAAGAATGGTAGATCTGCCCCTAAGTTCCTCTGAAATGGGGTCAAACAATGGAGTTTACCCACAAATATATAGGTGTATAATTTGTCCAAAATGCCATAGGTTCAACAAGCAGTTGAGAAGTGGTACTAATTATTTCTTTCAATACTTCACGGTTTGACACAGAGCCCTTGATACATTTCTAATTGTACCTAGCAATTATGTACAAGACGATATCTGTCACTTCTGCTGTGACAGCTAAAATCCCATTAACATTTCTGTGTCAGAACAAGAAGCAATCAGACTTGAAAATATTATATTACTTAATGCTGCCACTAAATGCCAGGTGCTTTCAATGTATTTTCAAGTGAATATCCGAGTGCTGCACATGTATTCCAGGGGACTGATACTAATAGGATATGTGATGAGGCTGTCTACCAATGGCACTAAAACAATTGTCCAAGCATGTTTGAATACTACTCAGCATCCTAACCTTTCAAGTATATCAAGGATCATCAAGTGTGCACAGAATTCGGGCCCAAGGAGAGTTAGACATGCCCAGTTTGCTCCAGGGCATTTTGGGTGAATGGTGCAACCTGATAGACAATGCCAGTAATTGGCGTAGGCCATAGGGGGAGGATCCAGGGGGGTCATTTAGTGAATAATGTTGGGTGGAGGACAGTGTTGCTGTCCAGTGTCATGCTTAGGGGCAAAAACAATTCCCAACAGGTATTACGTAGAGACAGTTTCAAAAATGTATGTCATATGCATTACAAAGGAACAGAAACAAGGAGTCAGTTGATTTAGGAAAGAGTGGTATTATTCACCAAGTCACAGAGGGGATTTTTATATGCAAATACAGTTTAAGCAGCACTGTAAAGATCAGATCTAGTGACAACCCAGTGGCACTTGGTGCAAGGTGCTATATACAGTAAGTGAGGTGAAGGTGCAAGTGCTTAAAAACAGCAATGGCGGCGCATAAGTGAAAGAATACATCTATTTCAAGCTCCAAACAACAAGTTACAATCACTTGGAAATAACAAATATTTCTATGAGAGCTTAAACAGTGGTATGCGTCATATGATTCGGGCTGTCTGGTCGACGGCGTTTCGATCCCCTTAGGTCGGGATCGTCATCAGGACGGGGTTGTCGATGGGTACAGTGAGTGTAGCCAAGCAAGGATGGATCGCTTGCTTAGATCAAGGGCAGGGTTGATTTAGCCGAGGGCTGGTCGCAGTGTTCATTAGGGCGACTCGCGGGGAAATAGGCAGCGTCTGAATGGATCAGTAGGTCAGACGGCAAGGCTCGTCTGGCGTGGTAGCTCGGTGCACCGAATGCGGAGTCTCAGACATACATTTTTTAAACTGTCTCTACGTAATACCTGTTGGGAATTGTTTTTGCACACACGATACGCCCATCCCAACGAGGTCTATGGGTTCCCTCCTGTTTTTCCTACAAATGCTTAGGGGCAGGCAGTGTCAGTTGTTTTCTTATCAATAGGACAAAGAAATGTCTGGGCAGTCCTAGGAGGGTGTCTGCTGAGGGTGTCACAGCAGCGGGTATTGCACGTTTGCCTCTGTGAACAAAATAAGTGAAGTGTAGGGTGAAGTCTGTTACATGTGTCTCTGAGAAGAGGGTAAGCATCCTGTCAACGACTGTGCCGATGCGTATTCGGGTAGAGGATAGGGCATTGCCAGCGACTAAGATGGTGGCCTCCGTGTTTGGGGAGCTGCACACCATTATTATTTCAGATGGGGTAGAGGAGCTAACTGGCATGGATTTGTTAACAGGATGATACTGCAGATGAGGCCGTGGTTTTACAACCAGTGCAGGTTATTCACAGACTATGTAGTCCCATAAATAAAGTAATAAAGTGCAAAAGTGGTATGTGGAGAATAGAGCTGCTATGCCTTCTCTTTTCAAAGGCAGTCAGAGGGGCACGACTATAAAAGTTGGTGGGGAGATTTTGACGGGCAAATGGGAGTGGGCGGCAGATGTACCTAAATCAGGTGAACAGTATCAACTTCAGGTGGCTGGAGGGGCCTCTAAGAGTGATGTTTTACTCATCTTTCACAGAATGCTGTTGGGAGAGGTCAGTGGAAAATTCCAGACCCCGGACACATCCTTAGCAATGTGTAGGAACCATGCTGAAGAGGGGGAGAAGTTTGGTGTGACTTTACTGATCAAGAAGAAGCAAAGGATTTCCCATTCTGATGATGGTGGTGTTGGAGATGGAGAGATGCCAAGCACAAGTGCAGGTTTAAAGGGTGTTGTAGATGACGGGGTAAATGCAGATGATGAGGAAGTGGATTTAGGTGATGATGGGTCTGTGGGAGAAGGTGAAATTTATGCTGATCAGGAGGAATAGTCTTCACAGGTGCAAAAGAGGGTATGGTCACAGGAGGAAAGGGTTGGGTCTAATAAATGGCAGAGACTTGGTGTTTTGAAGACTGAAGGACATTCATTGGAATGTAAGGATGAAGTACCAGTGACAAACACCCCAAAAGTTATACAAAAAGGGATTCTGAGGAAACTACAACAAGGTAATAAACTATAAGGATGGCATTAGAAGAAGGGTGATCTTGTAATGGGGCAACAGGTTTTAAGTTTAGTGTCAGTGAGTGGGGGTTGGTAACAGTCCTGAAAAACGAGAGCTGTCTAGTGACGTTATCGCTTTGAATTCTGGTAAGGCGGCCGTTAATCAGGATAGTGATGATATGGAAAGTAAAGTGGAGATGGACATGAAGGGCATAAAAAAGGGGGCAGAAGAAGCTAAAGTGGATGATGCAATAGATAAGGTTAAGGCAGAGGAGAGGGTAATAATTTTTTTAAAACCTATATCTGGAAAATCCATACCTTTTGGTGGACTTTGATGCAAGGTATGAATGAAAAAATGTGTAAGAGAGAATTTACTTATGTATTTAAGCTCTTACATAGGGAAATTCAAGCTAAAGAAGGTTCAAAGAAGAAGGAATGGGAGCTTGCCCAGAGGCCTAGAGTGCCCACCATGATAGAGAATTGGACTTCTGATTTTCTAATATATGCCAGTGTATATCTCGAGCACCATTCCGAGTGATGCGTTGCTCTTTTTAATTACACAGATGTGGTCTATAGAGCTCATAAGGACTATGGTAGTTTTGGGGAAGGCTGAATGTAAATATAGATAAAGAATGCGGTAAGGTAGCTAATCAGCAATGGATAAAATAGAGGAGACCATGAGACTATCTACGGTAGCCCTGTTGCCTCATACTGCCAGTGTAGAAGCAGGCAACAAGACGATCTTTGACGGCTACCATGCCTTTTCCCTGGTGACTATACAGATATGTTACCTTCTTATCGCAAGAACTAATTGTTGATATACAAACTTTGCACAACTTTACCGCATTTTAGAGCCTTGAAGAAGTCCCTTTTGGGACAAAACGCGTCAGCTAAAGGATTTTTAATACTGAATTTTAATCTGCCTGATTTGTCTAATAAAGAATATATTTTGAAAAGAAAACGATTGAATGGACTTGAAAAATTTCTTCAGACTATCCATAACAAAGTCAGTTTGACCGATTTGGAATGTATCTACAATCCCTGTGTGTGGAATTCCTATCTTCTATGCTGTTTTAGTTTTGGGTTTCCCAAATAGAGAGTGGAGAGGGGTGCACTCCCTCGTTTTCCTGCTCCAACACTGTTAGCCTAGATATTTACTGTCAGGTGTGGGTTTCTTTGCCTCAGCCCTCAGTTTGTTTTCTTTTTCATACTGCTAGTGGTTTTCCTATTCTATAGAGACCCTTTCCGGGGTGTCCCACCCAGTTTGGGGTGAGTGTTACAGGAAGGGGGCATGTGCCACAGAATGGAGCATTCTAGCCCTTTAATAGAGGAAGTTGCCTCAGGACAAAATGTAGATTTAGGCAATTTCGTACCAACTGTGGAGGAAAGCACCAGTTACCTCAGTGCCTTGGTGAAATTCAAGGAATTTTGCAAGGGGGTCAGCATAGGAGCAGGGGACAATGATTTATTGGAGGAAAAGGGGCCTACACCAATTAGCCTGAGGCTCTGAGTTACTGATTAAAAGCATACCCAAGACGAGAAGAAGCAAGGGCCTTATTTTGTGATTTTAAAGACAGTTTAAAATTACGTTATCAGGACCCTAGAGTGAAACGCTGGGCTATGAATTTAAAATGAGCAGAAGCTGAGGCGATGGTGGTACAAAACAATTGCAAAAAGATGTTTTGAAAGGCAGAATGGTGGGTCCATTTCAAGAATTGTCATTTGACGCACGTACAATATCCTCACTGTGTGTAGTCACAAAGAAGCAACAGTATGAATTTAGGATGATAAATAATGTGTCTTAGCCTCATGTAGATTCTGTTAATGATTTTGTTGCATGCAAGGAGGAAACAGTAGTAAAATATGCTTCAGTAGATGACACAATGGCGTTAGTGCATGCTTGTGTTAGTGGTGCTGAAGTGGCCAAAAAAGAAATATAGTCTGCCTTTTGACTGTTGCCGGATCAATCAGATGATTTTTCATTGCTGGGATTAGAGTGTGAAGGGGACATCAATGTTGTAAGAATGTTGCCTTTCACTGTTCAGTTTCTTCAGATATTAAGCTTGTTTTTGCAATGGTTATTTCAATTCAGGAGTGGCTACAGATCATGTACATATTATTTAGATGATTTTCCAGTTGTTTACAAGCCTAATTCAGAGTTGATGAAGGAGTTGGCTCCTGAAAAAATGGAAGGGCCTTTAACTTCATTGGCGTTTTTAGGTATTGAATTCAATTCTAGCTAGATGGAGGTTTGTTTACCACAAGACAAAGTTGAATTGTTACTACAGCTGTTGGAGGAAGCAGTTTCTGTAAAAAAGTTGGAACTTTTTTACAGAAACTGAGCTCCGTGACCCCCTTTGTTGGGGGTCACGGAGCAGTTGCGCTCCTGCCTGGATAGTGGGGAGACTACAGCGCTCATTCTATTAGATTTGTGCGCCGCATTCAACACAGTGTCACATTCCATCCTTTTAAAGTCTCTCCAGTCGGCAGGAGTGGTAGGGCCTGCGTTAACTTGGTTGTCCTCTTTTCTCAGTGACCGTACATTCCAGGTTTTCTCTTCTAAATCCTCATCTACTATCAGGTCATCTGCATACGGAGTTCCACAGGGGTCCACTCTGAGCTCTGTGCTCTTTAACATCTATGTGAGACCCCTGGCATCTATTGTGGAGGATGCAGGTTTATCCCTCTTCTCGTATGCCGATGACACGCAAATTATTTTTTCTTTGTCCTATACTAGGGAAGGTGATTTCTCCTCCCTTCAGGTTGGCTTACGGCGGGTGTCGGAGTGGATGTGTGCTAATCTGTTGAAATTAAATGTAGAGAAGACCGAGGTTGTCATTTTGGGCAAACACAAGCACCTTTGGGGGCCCCAACATTGGCCATTGGAAATGGGCACTCTTCCTCAACCGGTTACCCAAATTCGTAACCTGGCGTTTATTATCAATAACAATCTCTCAATGCGGCAACAGGCGGTTAGCGTTGCTTCAACCTGCTTCACTATTCTAAGATGGTTGCGGAAGATCATCTGCATGCTTTCAGACCCCACAAAAAGAATGGTAGTCCAGGCACTTGTCACCTCGCGCCTGGACTACGGGAACGTTCTGTACCTGGGGGGAAATCAGGAGGGGCTGAAGAAACTCCAGGTGGTCCAGAATTCAGCAGCCCGCTTTTTATGTCATATCCCAAGGAGATCATCCATCTCTCCTGTTTTGCGGGATTTACACTGGCACCGCATTGAGAGTCGCATTACATTTAAAACCCTGTGCCTTGTTTTTAAAATCAAACAAGGTTCAGTCCCTCTTTATCTTCAGGAGATTGTCTATCCCTATGTCCCTCTCCGGCCCCTACGTTCAGCCACCCAAGGCAATTTGGTAACACCTAGCTGTAGACTATCCAGAATAGGTGGTCGTTCCTTTGCATTTCTCGGCCCCAGTTCATAGAATTCTCTTTCCTGGTCTATAAAACAGGAATCTTTTTATTTTAAGTTTCGGCGGGATCTTAAGACCTGGCTTTTTTCTCAATGATTAGATATCCGGTTATTCAGTTGCAGTAGTTGAACTACCTGCGCTGGGAAACCCTGTCTAGGGTAGCTGTGCGCATTATACATTTAATTATTAATAATAATAGTAATAATAACAAAGGACACTACAATACTTGTTGGGCTATATAAACTTAGCCTATTGAGTGGTCAGAGCTGGTTGGGCTTTCTACAGGATGCTGGGTTTTTCCCTTTCTGGGGCTACTTTGCCTCATCATGGAGTCCGATTGAAGGCCAGTGGGTATGCCAATTTGTGGATTTGGATTACAATTTTTATATAACTATCAATGGTGTTACCATCTTGTCCTTTTAGGATAAATTGCTGAGGCAAGTTCAGATTTACATAAGTGCAGCAAGAGCACATGGTTTTGGTCTCTATTGGGATAGAAGGTGGGTGCCAGAGTCATTGCCTGAAACTAGGTTACAGAAAAAGTAAAGGAGCCCTGCCCTTTTTAAATGTTTTCCATTGGTGATGGCTGTTTCTTTACGGGGCCATTTGCTTGCAAACCGAACAGTAACAGTCAATGTTGACACACAAACAATGGTTTCATTAGTGAATTCTCAGAAGGCTAAAGATGAGATAGTTCTGTGCATGTTACTTATATTTTTGCTGGTGTGTTTAAAATGTGACTATTTTCAGACCGAGATATGTACCTGGGGTGGATAATAACATCGCAGATACATGATCTCATTAACAGTGGCAGAGGTTTCAAGGTTTTGTGACAGCGGAAGAGGTGGAGAAAACGAGGATGCCTCGGGAACTCTGGGAGCTGAAGATATTAGCCTATCATCAAAAAAAGCAGAATTTTCTGCAGGCTGGGGCACAACAACATGTGAAAGTCGGGGATTACATGAAACGTAGACAGGGAGATGCAATTGATTTTTTATGAGTGAGATTTCCAAGGGTTTGTCTGCAGTGACTATTTGGAGAAAATGTGTGTCCATTTCATTTTATGAGAAGTAATTTTTGGGATATGAACCCATGCTTGCAGAAGTCTGCAAAAGGATTTTAGCGTGTTGGGCTATACATTAGGGTTTTAAATTAGGATTCCAGAGACACCAAGATTTAATCAGTTATACCTTCTATTTTAGAAATTACACTTATAAAATATGATACGGTAATACTATGGGAGATATAAGCCTTGTAGTAATGAACAAGCATTTACAATGCAACAGTCTCGCCTTCGCAAAAGATAGAGCTATTGGCATTGTAAATGACAAACTTTTTATTTATGTGTTGGTTTTTAAAACAGATAAATAAATGACATTGTCATTTACAATGCCAATAGCTTTAGCTCTCGCAAATGCAAGACCTATTGCATTTGCACACACACAGAGCCACACACACACACAGAGCCACACACACACACAGCCACACACACACACACACACAGTCACGGGACCCCTAAAAGGACTGGGGCCTATAGGCCTGTGCGTACTTTGTCTGTTTGGTATTCCGGAACTGGACTTTCAAAACTGGCCTCCATTGGCTCTGCCTCATTGGGGAAATGAGCAGTGGAATACGTCCTGTCCAGCCCTGGCTTCTGGGCAACTCTTTTTCATCACCTCGTGCACTTGTCCCCTCACCTATCAAATTGGGCTAACTGATCATAGGGCAGGATCCAGACTTCCAGGGTCTGTGACCATAAAGGCGTAGAGAAAAAAAGACAGCTTCAACACTAAGGCAACGCTTTGCAGAAATATGGCAAACCAGTAGATGAATAAAGGAAGTATTCCTTCATGAGCTCCCCAGCTCCCCCTTCCATCTTTAAGAACCTTTATTTGTATCTTTTTTTTTTTTGCAACATTCATTAGAGCCTTTTCGAAGCTTTGTACCCACGAGATCAGGAGTTGAGCAACTTTAGATGCGTTGCTATCATCGAACAGCGCCTTGCTAGTTTTACAGCCTTAAATGAGTAGATTCCTGGATAAAATCCCGTGGTAAAGGGCGCGCGCGTGTGTCCATCAGTGCAACATTTCCCAGGTCGAGAGAGTCTGTGTTGCACATGGTAAGAGCTTGTGGGAACGTGCTACCCTGGATAAAACTCTGTTTGCATAAGGCAGAAATAGGTTGACCAGCTGAACTTTGCTTTATTCCTCCTGCCAACCCCAGATTCCATTCGACCCCCGGCAGGCTTGAGGCGATAGCGAGAAGCATTGTTGCTGCCATGGAGTGCCAGGTCCTATGGACGGCCACCTTGGCCCGAGAACACCAGCACTCCATGCTCCAAAAAATGTAAACATTGTTTGCCTGGCTAATCGCACAGATGCTAATCGTAAAAACAGCAGAGAAGTGCTTGCTCAGCCCATTTCTGAGGCATGTTTGTGCCTCCTGCGATACCCACGCAGTGATTACGGCTCGCTCTCGGTGCCCGGCTCTCAAATCCGTGCCATCGACCCCCAATTAGGTGGGCGCACCTGAGGGAATCTTGGCGTTTGATATGGAGAAAAGTTCTTCACTCGCCATCATGAGAGTTGTTGATCAGAATTATGATGAAAAATGTGTTAAGGGTTCCAGGGGGTTTATCTTAGGTAACCGTAGCTCGATGGTCACTCTGCCTGTCTGGTGTGCAAACTACAACATTACAGTAATGTGCCAGATATATTTCTAGACTGTGCATGCACTCTAAGGGGTTTCTTGGTGCTAAAGGGCGTTTGCGGTGTTCATTCACAGTAATCTCTAGAAAGGATGACAAGTTGAGCAAACAGCCCAGAATCCAAACCGACATAGGGTCGATCAGATTCCTACAGCGGTTGCACATATTCACTCAGGCACCACAAACCGGAATAGCAGGTGTAATGTATAAAGGCTGGCCAAATAACACACAACAGTAAAAGTGAAACAGTAAAAAAAGTATGTACCAAGAAGCATGAAAGAACGAAGTATGGAGACAAATGTTCTCAACAGAGAATAAAGGGATAAGGTTAATTGTTTCAGAAAGTTTTTTTGTGAGGAAAAAACTGCAAAACTACTGTGGGATGTATCACGTTTTTCTCCTGGACAATGATTACTATCCAGTTTTGAACTGAGTAACCTTTGTTTAACACTAGTAGCCTCTCCACAGCACCGGGTTCTGTGCAACTCAAAAGTGTTAAAGTGTTCCCAAGACGCCAATGATTTTCTTGGGCTACAAGGTCGAAGGACAGATTAATATTGAAACCAGGGGGGTATGGCCTAGATGGCAGAGTAAGCTTAATGTGCCCTGCTGGAGCTCCGCTCCCGACGGGCCTATAGCACACTTAAAAGCACCCACAGCACCTACATCTCCTACCAGACCCAGAGGGATGTCGATGTGCTCTAGGCTGAGAGCTGAGGGCGACCTACCCGTTATTCGGTGAGGAGAGGGGCGTCCTTCAACTTTCATCCGGCCCCCGCACCATTGGGCGGTGAGGAACGGTGGCCACTGTGGGGGCCGAAGGAGCGGCTAAGGGTCCACATTGGTGCGCAGACCCCATCCTCATGCCTTTAAGGGCCTCCCACAGGAGCGCGACACCTTGTGCGACCACCAAGTTGCAGACACGCAGCATCCAACTTCCGGGTCTGCCTTGTGCAGCGGCCTCATGGAGGAGAGACCCGCTTGGTTCCCTGCTGCCTGGGGAGCTGAGGCACCAGGGGTGATATCACCCGGGAGTGGCCCAAGAAACAGGAGGACGCCCATCGGTCTTGTCCTGTGCGGATCCGGCCACCCGTGAAGAGAACCCAGTCTGGGGGCGGCCTCCCTGTCCATGGGTGAGCGCCATGAGGTCTTCCTGAGGGGGAGCTGAACGACCACAGGGCCGAGCTACTCTCTGCTTTATCGGTGCGCCAGGAGGTGGTGTGCAGGCCTGTGGAGTGTGTCCCCCGCAGCGGCGTAACTGCAGCCCCCCTGCAGGGAGCCTGATACTACGTCGCGGGGTGCGGCCCTCCGACTCCTTGGGGCCCATGAAGGAGGACCTGGACGGTCCAGATGTTTGGTGTGTGGAGCAGTGGGGGCACCGGGATCTTGCTCCTGTTGCCGGATATCCTGAGAGCGGTTCTTTAGCAAAAGGGGCCTGATGCGCTGGGGTGTTCTCAGGGGCACTGACACTCAGCCATGCCCCTGCGAGATTAGAGCCTAGAGGCACACCGGAGCAACTGCGAGGTGGATCAAATGGGACATGGGCAGTCTCCTGCGGCAGCACAAGGCCCCTTCACAGCAACTGGTACGAGGCGAGAGGGGCCGTTGGGGTCTAGCCCTGTTACTGCATGATGACACTGCAGTTTGTGGAGAGTCCGAAAGCGGGCAATAGTAACTAAGGGAGCGGGAGCCCTAGCTCGCACGACCGGAGGCCGTCCTGAACAGCGCTTTCCATCACCCCGGCACAACTTCGCTCCACAGGCGGGAAGGCCTTGGGACTCAGACATGAAGACTGCTAAAGGTAAACAAGCAAGCTCCCGCTGGAAAACGGACAGGTAAACAAGCGAGCTCCTGGCTGGAAAGCGGACCACGCCATAACACCACCATGTTTCTACGAGGTCAAGCAGAAATGCATCGGAGAAACACCCCATCATTTTCGGATTCGGGCGTGGTTTTCTTTCTATCCTCTTCCCATTGGCTGGAATGTAAAATTCCAGCCAATGGGAAGAGGAGAGAAAGAACCTAAAAAACACACCCCCGAATCCCAAAAAGACGGGGCTTAAATGGAAAGACGCTCGTCTTCTCCAATGGCTGGCCAGCATTTAAGAGGCCAGCCAATGGAGAAGAGGGGCAGGTTCAAGCCCCACTCTGAAAAACATAAGATCTCGCCGGAGAGACTGGGCAAGTGCAGCCTACGCAGGCCGGGACCTAAAAATGAATTTAAGAGTTGTTCACTACCAGGACATGTAAAACTTAAAAGCATGTGCCCTTTTTAAATACAATGCACCATGCCTTCTGAGATTGTCCAGGGCCTACCCTAGAGGTGACTTATGCAGATTAAAAAGAAAGGTGTGGGCCTGGCAAAAGGTTAATTTTTTCAGTTTGAAATGGCAACTTACATTGCACACACAGGCTCTGCAATGGCAGGCCTGAGACATGTGTACAGGGCTACTTAAGAAGGCGGCACAACCAGTGCTCCAGGTCCACTACCAACCTTTTATTAACAGGCCCTGGGCGCATGTAGGGCCACTTTCCTGGTGACTTATAAGTAAGTTCAATATGCCAATTGGGGAAAAGCCAATATTACCATGTTTAGAGGAGAGAGAGCACAAGCACTTTAGTACTGGTTAGCAGTGGTAACATGCAAAAACAACAGTTGATGGACAGAATGCAGAAGAATGCCATACATTCACCCCAGTACAGAGATCTGGGCCTAAATCCATCGTTTTTTTGCACTCCACACCACCCCAGTTCAGACATGGCCATGCATACCCATCCCACAACAGTTGATGGACAGAATGCAGAACAATGTCATACATTCACCCCAGTACAGAGATCTGGGCCTAAATCCATCGTTTTTTTGCACTCCACACCACCCCAGTTCAGACATGGCCATATGCAAATCAGCCTTGACCTTGTGCCTCAGGGAACAGTCCAGCCCGAACCGCCAAGCCATGTCTTTCCTGGACCGGAATCAAGCATCCTAGGACCGGTTTCTGGCTATCAGCCGTCTTCAGCCAGGATAGCTTGACTCCAGTGGTGTGGAGAGCATGGGACTCACGTCTGAGCATACCCATCTCACTCTGGGTGAGAAATGCAAAAACAACAGTTGATGGACAGAATGCAGAACAATGTCATACATTCACCCCAGTACAGAGATCTGGGCCTAAATCCATTGTTTTTTTGCACTCCACACCACCCCAGTTCAGACATGGCCATATGCAAATCAGCCTTGACCCTGTGCCTCATGGGAACAGTGCAGGCCGAAATGCCAAGCCACGTCTTTCCTGGACCGGAATCAAGCATCCTAGGACAGGATTCTGGCTATCAGCCGCCTTCAGCCAGGATAGCTTGACTCGAGTGGTGTGGATAGCATGGGACTCACGTCTGAGCATACCCATCCCACTCGGGGTGACAAATGCAAAAGCAACAGTTGATTGACAGAATGCAGAACAATGTCATACATTCACCCCAGTACAGAGATCTGGGCCTAAATCCATCATTTTTTTGCACTCTACACCACCCCAGTTCAGACATGGCCATATGCAAATCAGCCTTGACCCTGTGCCTCAGGGAACAGTCCAGCCCGAACCACCAAGCCACGTCTTTCCTGGACCGGAATCAAGCATCCTAGGACCGGTTTCTGGCTATCAGCCGTCTTCAGCCAGGATAGCTTGACTCCAGTGGTGTGGAGAGCATGGGACTCACGTCTGAGCATACCCATCCCACTCGGGGTGACAAATGCAAAAACAACAGTTGATGGACAGAAACAGAATGCAGAACAATGTCATACATTCACCCCAGTACAGAGATCTGGGCCTAAATCCATTGTTTTTTTGCACTCCACACCACCCCAGTTCAGACATGGCCATATGCAAATAAGCTTTGACCCTGTGCCTCATGGGAACAGTCCAGCCCGAACTGCCAAGCCACGTCTTTCCTGGACCGGAATCAAGCATTCTAGGACCGGATTCTGGCTATCAGCCGTCTTCAGCCAGGATAGCTTGACTCCAGTGGTGTGGAGAGCATGGGACTCACGTCTGAGCATACCCATCCCACTCGGGGTGACAAATGCAAAAACAACAGTTGATGGACAGAATGCAGAACAATGTCATACATTCACCCCATGCAGAACAATGTCATACATTCACCCCAGTACAGAGATCTGGGCCTAAATCCATCGTTTTTTTGCACTCCACACCACCCCAGTTCAGACATGGCCATATGCAAATCAGCCTTGACCCTGTGCCTCATGGGAACAGTCCAGCCCGAACTGCCAAGCCACGTCTTTCCTGGACCGGAATCAAGCATTCTAGGACCGGATTCTGGCTATCAGCCGTCTTCAGCCAGGATAGCTTGACTCCAGTGGTGTGGAGAGCATGGGACTCACGTCTGAGCATACCCATCCCACTCGGGGTGACAAATGCAAAAGCAACAGTTGATTGACAGAATGCAGAACAATGTCATACATTCACCCCAGTACAGAGATCTGGGCCTAAATCCATAGTTTTTTTGCACTCTACACCACCCCAGTTCAGACATGGCCATATGCAAATCAGCCTTGACCCTGTGCCTCAGGGAACAGTCCAGCCCGAACCGCCAAGCCACGTCTTTCCTGGACCGGAATCAAGCATCCTAGGACCGGTTTCTGGCTATCAGCCGTCTTCAGCCAGGATAGCTTGACTCATGGGAACAGCTTGACTCCAGTGGTGTGGAGAGCATGGGACTCACGTCTGAGCATACCCATCTCACTCGGGGTGACAAATGCAAAAACAACAGTTGATGGACAGAATGCAGAACAATGTCATACATTCACCCCAGTACAGAGATCTGGGCCTAGATCCATCGTTTTTTTGCACTCCACACCACCTCAGTTCAGACATGGCCATATGCAAATCAGTCTTGACCCTGTGCCTCAGTGATATCATGCACAGAGTCCTAACACCAGCAAAAATAAGGTCAGAAAAAGTAGAGTAGGAAGAAAAAAAGTTAAAAGGAAGACTACCCTAAGACTGACTGGTCTAACAACCTCACATTTGGTGGTGGATTGTGTTATTTGAGCGCTGTCTTGCCTGACGGTCACTGTGTGAGAAATTTATCTCATGGTGACACTTGCGTAGGTTTCATTTACCTTCAGGCTATGGCTCTTACAGGTTTGGGTTTTACATTGTAGATTTAACAATTCATTTAAAGCTATTGCCACCAAGCCCATGTGTCCACAGCACTCTGGTCTATAAAATGCACAACTTAATTCTGATTTACACATTTCCCCAGCATGTAAATAACCAAAGTGCCCTGTCAATATCTCCATTTGAATGTCACATTTCTCAATTAAGTAAAGTACCTGTTGCCATGCAGTGTCAATATTGTCTGCAGTGTGTAAAGCACTCATTACCATGCCAGTTACAATTCCATGTTACCAAAGTACTGAACATGCATATTAACATAACATTATCTACAGTGTCTTTGGATCGGTAAAGCACACTTAGGAAAGCCAGCATATTGGACCAAATTGTGTAAAACATGCATTTACACTTTAGTGTTTCATTACAATGTCAGGTGGAAAGCCTCTGACCGACAGTCAGATTCTCCTAGACCGCGTTGGGGCCCTTCTCATTGACTTGGTTGGGTTGCATTCCGACTGACGAATTCGATGTTTGCGGTCGGAATGCAACCTGTGCGGTCTTTCCGAATCAGTTCCGACAGGCTCTCGGGAAAGTCTTGTCGGTCAGAACCGCATCATACACCTCTACGGGCAGTGTTTCTGACCAAGGGATTACAAAGTTGGTTTCCAACAGCATTTCCGTGTTGGACTGTCTGACACAAAAAGGCTGGCGGAAAGTGACTTTGAGGGCCCTTGCAGTGATCCCTTTGGTGCACGGCCTCCTGATGAAGGCTGAGTGGGTACCCAAGGGATCCCCCCTGTAAACCCTGCACTGTGTGGCAAGCACCGTTGTGTGCCTGCGACAGGATGCAGGTTTTTCTGAAAATACTCCATTTCTCCATAGGAGCCTGTGTTCCGACCTGTTGGCGGCCTGCCTCAGGCTCTAATTGGAAACAATGAGACTCCGACCGAACAGTGTTCGGTCGCATCGTAATCCATTGTAATGACTGAGGCCCTTAGTGTCCAGTTCATCTTATATTGTAAATTACCACTTTAGTACTACTGTTAACTTTTCTACTGCATGTAAAATATCATTGCCACATCTGTGTCCCTCTTGCCTTCCAGTGTATAAAGCACAGTTTCCACATTATGTACTTTAATTATGTAAATCATCATTCCTATATCAGTGTCCATATTGTCCTTCAGAATTCAAAGCAACATTACTGCTAATATTCACATGGACCCATAATGGAAATTTCAATTAATACGGCAACATCCACGTTGTCCCGAAATATGTGAACCTCCATTCTAGCAGCACTGTTTCTTAACTGGGGTAGAGGGGCATTGTCCTTCTGTTTGTTTTGTTGCCCCAGGCCACATATTAAATGTTTTAATTTTATTTTTTTCCACGGCTGCTGTGCATCACTATTATTTTGGCACGCCCAGAGTTTACCTTTTTGCTTGAGTGATGGTGGAAGTGGGTGGAACTTAATTGATTGACTCATCCAGGTACATCTGGGCCTTAGGGTGAAGTGCGCATGTCAGGTTGGATGGGTGCCTTGTTGTGTTCAGCCCAACATGTGCAGTTGAACCCTCTCCAACTTGCACAATGGTAGGAGCCGGGAGGATTACTGCCCTTAGCCCCCAAGCCTCCGAGGGAGTAATAGGTTTTGTGACTGAACCAGACTGAACTGTTCTCATGCTGTTTACTAACAAAGACAGCAAGGGAGCAGCATCTAGATTGGCTTAGGATATGAGGGTGGGGCTGGTTGGAGGGCAGAGCTCCAGCAACGATGGTCACAACTTCCATGCACACTCTGAGACACTTCAAAGTCACGTGTACTTCTGACTGAGCAAATGCGTTCAGGTAAAATTGATTGCGCCATGAATCCCCTACATGTTTGTGTTTTTACTTGTTATTTCGGAACTGTGCTTAATGACATTGTCAACATTGTTTCGTATAGCCCAGCAGACCTCCCCATGTTGTCTGTGGAGTGTGCCTGTCATGGCCTATGGGTGGGGTCACCCATCTTGGATAAGAAGCAGAGAACCATTATTATCTCCTCAGCAGCAGCCACCACAATTACCCGCACAGCACGGTGTGTGGTAATAGGGTAATGATGAGCCAACAACGCAGGACGACAATGGGCGGGTGCTTGATTTGGGGAGATAGCAGTATTCACATTCTGGAGACACCAGGGGATGCAATTGAGATATTTGCAGGAGTAGATGAAGGTCAGACCCGAAGGTATCGTAGCGCTTTACATCATGATCACTTGTAAGATACATAGACATACTAGTATGTACAATGGCTCCAGACGTATCACAATAATATCGTCATAGAGCACACAATGTCACTCGCAGGGTACGTTATCACAATAGTATGTACACCACCTTGTCGTCAGAGAGAGCACAGCGACTCATGATGGGAATGGCCTGGGGGGGCTGTATAGGGGATAGTGAGGTAGAGTTCCTAATGTCAAAGTGTCTTGTGAGCTGTTGTGGGCCTGATACGATGGTTAGGTTGTAGCTATCCATACGGGAGAGATCGGTTGAGGAAGAGTTCAAGTCAAGTCAAAATTGCTTTATTCGAGGTTCACTCATAAAAGCATATACAATCTCCAATATAAAGTAATTAAAAAAGCATTTCTATTAGAAATAAAATTTGGTTTACAAACAGATAGGTTAAAAACGTAAATATCATTATAAGATAAGAATTACAGATGAAATGCAGGCACTCTTTTAATACAATATTTGTCAGGTTAAAAATAACTTACATAAAAAAGACAATTAACTGCCTAAAAACCTCTGTATAATAGTCTATGCCCATTCAAGATATTTGGCAGTGGCTATTACTATAGGCAGTAAAGTGCTAGTGTGTATAATTCTTAAAGCTACGACACTGCTAGTGGTACCTAAGTTCTTGCACATTGGTATTAACCAGATGCGTCTTGGTTCTGCATAGATCGTGCAAGAAAATAAAAAATGGCCAATTGTTTCCTTGTGTGCTCCACAAGCGGGACAGTTGCTGATAGATGGACCTCCCCACCTGCGTGTCAGAGATCTAAGGGGAAGGGCACCTGCTCTGATTTGGAAGAGGAGCTTCCTATCCCTCGGTGTAGTTATAGCGTCCCAATAAAGTTCTAAGCTGGGATTGGGCTTTGCTTCTAAAAATCCTCCAGCCATAGTCGCTGTGCTAGTACCACTCCAGTTCCGAGCGGCCACCTTCTCCCAATAGATTTATCTTAGGAGTTTTTTAGATGGGAATGAGGCTGCCACTGGGTTTTCCCATAGCATTCGAAGACGAAGATCACCCAGCATTATTCTCAGTTCATTCAACCATCCGATTTTGTGAAACACATCTATTTTAATGATATCTAAAAACCCCTCAGCATAGTGTGAGATTTCCGGTGTAGTCCAAAGCCTCCGCCAATATAAAATTGGACGAAGCCTGGCCAAGTCTACAACAGCCTTCCTGCCCAGATCGTACCTAAGTGGCAGCAAGGGAGTACTCTTTGGGAGGCCAGTGATAAACCGGAAAAACTTATTTTCCGAAATTTGAAGTGACTGGAGTTTATCAAAGCCCCACAGCTCAGCACTGTAAAGTGCTGAGCCGAGGGCTTTGGCCTCATACACCTGGAGTGCTGGTTTTATTAGTTTGGTCATAGATTTTCTGTGCTCTAAACCAAGGGCGCCAACTAGTTGTCTGTGCCTTAATACTGCAATATCTATATGTTGGGACCACCTAAGATTGTTTGATACATGAATCCCCAGGTACGTAAAGGCATTAGCTACCTCTAGATGGCGACCATTCATGACAAGTTTTGTTCTAAAACTTCGTGGGGATTAAAAACCATGAGCTTAGTTTTAGCCACATTAACTTCTAAGCCATGCTCCCCACAGAATTGATCGAAAATAGATCAGGCGTACTGTAGACCACTCGGAGTCTTTGATAAAATCAGAGTGTCATCTGCAAACATTAAAATAGGTGTCTTAGTGCCAGCCAATGAAGGAGCCTCCACATTTGCAGACAACATCTGAGCAACAACACTATTGATATACAATGTAAAAAGCGTGGGAGCCATCGAACACCCTTGTCGAACTCCCTGCTCCACCGGGAAGTCTGCGGTGACCATTCCCTGCCCCCACACCGCCCCTCCCACTGGTTCTTAGCAAAATATGCTTCATGGAGCCTCATTAGCATTGTCAATAGTTCTTCTGGAAGGCCCAAGTTCTTCAGTACCAGCCACAGCTTAGACCTGGGGACTAGGTCAAAGGCAGCCCGCAGATCGATAAAAGCCGCATACAGGCTGCCCTTGCCCAGTAGCACAGTCTTCCACTGTAATAGAGTAAAACGGAAGACCTGGTCCACCGTACTGGTAGATTTTCGAAACCCTGCTTGGAATGGTGACAAAGCGTAATTCTCCTCGGCCCAGTCCAAGAGCCTATTGACAACCATCCTCCCAACCACCTTTTGGATGGTGTCAATTAGGCTTATGGGCCTATAGTTTCCCGGTTGGGATTTATCTCCTTTCCTAAATACAGGGATTATGACTGCGCCTTGCCAAGATGTCGGTACAGTTGCACCCTGTGCAACTGCATTGGCAAGGAGGAAGATGTCCTTACTCCAGCGCTCTTTATCATTAGTAAAGACGTCCGCCGGCACCCCGTCTAAACCCGGAGCTCTGCCATTAGTCACTGTACTAAGAGCCGTCATTACTTCACTACTACTGAAAGAATTTTCTTTGTAATAGGCAGGCCTAAAGCCGACCATCAGGTTGGCAAGCTGGGTTTCGGCGTACTGGGGCTTAAAATAGTGGACACAGTCCTCCTGGGATACATTGTTATTAGGAGGATCAGATACCCCCCCACCCCACTTTACAATGTTCCAGAAGTGCTTAGAGTCTTTTCTATCACTAGCCTCCTTTAGCTCTTGCCAGGGGAGCTCGTCCCACAGTTTCCTAGCATTTGCTATACTTTTCTTGTACTCAATTCTGGCGATACGAATGCTCGCCAATAGCCTCCCCTTAATCGCTGTACCTAAAGCTAATCAGGCATTCCTGCACTCAGTGTTGTACCACTTTGCCGGCTTAAGGGTTGCCAAGCTAGACTTCTTTGCAGGTTTCAGGAAATGATCCCTAATGCCTCGGAAGAGGCTTTCATGGATTTTAGTTACTTGGTCCTTTCCTGGGTCGGTTATGTTTGCTTGCTCAATAGCTATTTTTGCTTTATCAACCTCAGCGTTAATACTATCCATGGCCTGTTGGTTAGTCATAACATGTACCCATTGTAGCCTACGCATATCGTTTGTGGGGACAATTGTAGGGACGCTATCCACCTCTAGGTTCGGGACCACATTAACGGATGTCCACCATTTGTGTTCTACACACAGCGGATTGTGGTCGCTTTCAATTCTCCATTTGACCTCCATGTCACCAACAAGTTTCCAGAGTTTCATGCTACAGAGGACATAGTCAATTCTGCTCCTATGACGCCCATTGTCAAAAGTGTTTGCCCCTGTCTTGTCACTCATGGTCCTCCCGTTTAGTGCCCTTAGACCCCTTTCATAACATATAGCATTTAAACAGATAATATCCTCGGACCAGCGAGTAACAGGTTTCAAATCTAATTTGGGGACTCCCCATTGCCTATCCTCCTCATCCCCAGCAAAATCATCATAAATGGCCCAAGGTTCAAAGGTTCGATTTAAATCACCAGCTATCACAATTTTGTTGTCCAAAGAATGGGTTTCAAGAAGGGAACCCAAAGCCGCTAAAACTTCTGACCTCCCACCCCTGTTACCCCTAGCATAAACATTGTAAATATCAAGCCATCCCAGCGGGCCCAGGTCCACTCTAATAAGTTGGATGTCTTTGCTACTGGTGTCTACCACCTTGACAGTAAGTGATAAGCTCTGCCGAACCCAAATAGTCAAGCCACCCATAGGTCGCCCCTTAGAACCTTTTAATGCTGGAACAGAGTAATTCAAGTAGCCCTGGGCAAATAAAGGTTCACACAGCCACGTCTCCTGGAAAAAGGAAACTTCCTTTACAACGCAACTTTTACCACGCAGTGCTTTTACATCGCAACTATTACAACGCAAACCATTACAACGCATTGCGCTGGGGGGCGCTCTAGGATAGGGAATAGATTTAATTTACTATCCAACACCTTCCCTAGTGTCCACGGGGACTGGAGTTGGAATAGTAAATTAAACTATTCACTATCCAGCACCCCAAAGCGCTATGCGTTGTAATGGTATACGTTGTAAAAACTGCGATGTAAAAGCATGTGTGGTAAAAGCATGCGTTGTAATGTCATACATCCCCTGGAAAATACACACATCGAAGTTGTTTACAAAATGTAACCAATCCTGGGATTCCTGCCTAGAACGCAACCCAGCAATATTCCATGAGACTAGCTTGCCCACACCAGCCCTAATACTGTCAATTATTCTTGTGGAAATAGCTACAGCGGGGGTAATGAGCAACCCCTGTTCTACTTCACACGAAGGGCCTTGGTTTGAGTCTGTTATAGAATTCTCCCCCACTGTTCGGACCTATCTTTAAGTTGGAATTAGGAGGGTAGTCAACACCCAACACTTCCCTACCAACTATCTCTATTATCCCTGTGATTTTCTCACCGTTCAGGACCACCAGATTTCCCCCATTTTCTATTGATGGAACTAGTGTATGTCAATCATTACTATCCAACCCAGAGCAATTTCTCTCACTTACTCTCCCCATGGTATGAAGGGTTTGCTCCAGAGGCTTGGGGCACGATTTCCTTAGCTGAATCAGTGATTGAGCCGGGGCGCTAGTTCTGAACTCTAATGAAAAGAGATTTTCAGCAAGGAATGCTGATTTCAAGGTTAACTCTATAGAGTCAAATTTATAATTTGAGGAACGAATCCTTTTCGCCTCTAGAATATCTTCCCTGATCACTGAGCGGCAGCCTCTGACGTGGCACAGCCAGTCGATGGCTTTATTAATTAGGGAATCTGGGTAATCTCTATTACCATATCTCACATTTTCGATTTTAGAAACGTTGGCCATATATATTTTAATTTGGGAACAAGCGTTACTAACAATATTAGCCCTTTTCTTCCCTGGGGCACTGCCCTCTGTTACTTTCACACTCTCAGCTGCCCTAGGAGCTATTTTTAGCCCACCTGTTGCAGTAACAGACTTCTGACGTAATTCGGAACTATTCCCCGTTACTCTAGTTCTTTGTAATGTTGGCCCTTCTTTTGTACCTTTCAAAGATATAAGGCCAATTTTACTAGGATCAGTAGCATGCACCATGGTTAAGTCAATATACTTGTCTCTTGTCTGGGTTTGATATACCTTGCTTGCTATGCTTGGTTTTGTGGGGAAGAAATTTCGTGTGATTGATGTCACATTAGGCGGGGTGTTTTTTACTCCCTCAAGCTTGCCACTAACTACAGTAGTTACATTTATAATTAATGACTTTAATGATTCTATTTCATCACGTAGAAGAATGACAAGGTTGGATAGAGTATTAACTTCTTCAGACACTACTTTATCCCTACTGATATTAGTATTGGACGCAGCGTCCAAATTAGCTACCTGTTGTATCACAGGGGCAGCACATATCCCTTCAGCCCCTATGCCTAACGACGTTTGTGGGGCGGAGGACTCGATGTGAATGTCAGCCAGGACTGCAAACCTGTTACCACAAGGTATCTGAAAAACAGAAGGAGATGACAGGTTCTCACTTGTCAGAAAAAGTCAGAATTGAGCCACTGCACTCCTTCCCTTTTGGAACAGGTTCTCACTTGTGGCATTAAAGGGGGCATCCTGACCCACATGAGAATGAGCCTCATTAGGTATAATTGAACAACCCCCATTATCATTATCAGTAACTTCCTTCGATTTTCTTTTTGCCCGAAACATTGCTGGAATTGTAGGGGGATCGGTAGCATCATTTGCTGATCTTAATATAACACCAACCTTGTCACTCGTGACCTCACCGCTAGTGTAACCATGATCAGCCACAAGGATCTCCCTGCAGTCATCCACAAGATTGTTTATTCGATCTATTACACAATTTGCAGCGGCATGGCTGGCTCCTTTCCTGGGTTTCTTTCCCTTTCGATGTTTGGGGGGGTTGCCATCCCCCCCTCCATAGATTTACGTTTCCCCATAGGACCTGTATGCAAGCTGCTTTGCTAAATACAGTAAAACTACTAACAATTACAGACAGCCCAGTGCAGAGCAGTTAGAAGCTTGACCCGAACCTTTGGCTGGAACACCCTCGGTCCTCTGGTATGATACGTGTTCATCAGGTTTAGGCCAATGGTAGGTCTAGTGTAGCAGATGTAATGGACTAGGCCCTGCCCTGCCTCATCCTGCCCCGGACTGCCACAGACTGTCCCGCCCTTGTCCCGGGCTTCTCCCGGCGCTGCCCGCGTGCGTCCCACGACGCGGGGGTTGGCCCATAGTTTTAGGGGCCTCGGGGCGCACAATGGTAACAGTGGGCGGCGGCGCCCAGCCGCAAAGGATCTTGGGAGCTGTGGTTCGCTCTCCCCGGCTGCCGCGCTGCGGTATCCGGGCAGCGGCTGGCGGAGGTGGGGGGAGAGCTGCAGGCTACAGCGTCCGTTCAGGGCAAGGTCTGGTCCCAAAAGAGCTCCCCGCTCCACCGGGGATGGTCCGTAGTTTTAAGCGCCTCGGGGCGCACAATGGTGACAGTGGGCGGCGGCGTCCAGCCACAAAGGATCTTGGGAGCTGTGGTTCACTCTCCCCGGCTGCCGCGCTGCGGTGTCCGGGCAGCGGCTGGCGGAGGTGGGGGGAGAGCTGCAGGCTACAGCGTCCGTTCAGGGCAAGGTCTGGTCCCAAAAGAGCTCTCCGCTCCACCGGGAATGGTCCATAGTTTTAAGCGCCTCTGGGCGCACAATGGTGACAGTGGGCGGTGGCGTCCAGCCGCAAAGGATCTTGGGAGCTGTGGTTCGCTCTCCCCGGCTGCCGCGATGCGGTGTCCGGGCAGCAGCTGGCGGAGGTGGGGGGGAGAGCTGCAGGCTACAGCGTCCGTTCAGGGCAAGATCTGGTCCCAAAAGATCTCCCCGCTCCACCGGGGATGGTCCGTAGTTTTAAGCGCCTCGGCGTGCACAATGGTGACAGTGGGCGGCGGCGTCCAGCCGCAAAGGATCTTGGGAGCTGTGGTTCGCTCTCCCCGGCTGCCACGCTGCGGTGTCTGGGCAGCGGCTGGCGGAGGTGGGGGAGGGCTGCAGGCTACAGCGTCCGTTCAGGGCAAGGTCTGTTCCCAAAAGAGCTCCCCACTCCAACGGGGATGGTCCGTAGTTTTAAGCGCCTCGGGCGCACAATGGTGACAGTGGGCGGCGGCGTCGTGCCGCAAAGCATCTTGGGAGCTGTGGTTTGCTCTCCCCGGCTGCCGCGCTGCGGCGTCCGGGCAGCGGCTGGCGGAGGTGGGGGGAGAGCTGCAGGCTACAGCGTCCGTTCAGGGCAAGGTCTGGTCCCAAAAGAGCTCCCCACTCCACCGGGGATGGTCTGTAGTTTTAAGCACCTCGGGGTGCACAATGGTGACAGTGGGCGGCGGCGTCCAGCCGCAAAGGATCTTTGGAGCTGTGGTTCGCTCTCCCCGGCTGCCGCACTGCGGTGTCCGGGCAGTGGCTGGCGGAGGTGGGGGGAGAGCTGCAGGCTACAGCGTCCGTTCAGGGCTAGGTCTGGTCCCAAAAGAGCTCCCCGCTCCACCGGGGATGGTCCGTAGTTTTAAGCTCCTCGGGGCGCACAATGGTGACAGTGTGCGGCGGCGTCCAGCCGCAAAGGATCTTGGGAGCTGTGGTTCGCTCTTCCCGGCTGCCACGCTGCGGTGTCCGGGCAGCGGCTGACGGAGGTGGGGGAGAGCTGCAGGCTACAGCGTCTGTTCAGGGCAAGGTCTGGTCCCAAAAGAGCTCCCCGCTCCACCGGGGATGGTCCGTAGTTTTAAGCGCCTCAGGGCGCACAATGGTGACAGTGGGCGGCGGCGTCCAGCCGCAAAGGATCTTGGGAGCTGTGGTTCGCTCTCCCCGGCTGCCGCGCTGCGGTGTCCGGGCAGCGGCTGGCGGAGGTGGGGGGAGAGCTGCAGGCTACAGCGTCTGTTCAGGGCAAGGTCTGGTCCCAAAAGAGGAAGAGTTCTTTGAGCTGCTTTTTGAATTGTAGGTAGGAGGGGTTGGTCCTGATATGGACTGGTATGGAGTTCCCAATTTTGAGAGCATTTCCTGCGAAGGATCGGCATGCGTTTTTTTGTTTGCAAGTTCTCGGAGGGATAAGGAGTAGTGTGTTGGTACTCCTTAGGCTTCTTGTCTGACCAGCCTTCTGGAGTTTGGTGGCCAAGTAGGCCGGTTTGCCTGTGTGCCACACTTTGAGCGTGAGGCAGGCGGTTCTGAAGTTGGCCCGCATTTCGACTGGGAGCTATTTAAGCTCTCTGAGGGTAGAGGAGATGTGTTCATATTTCTTTATGCCGCTGACCATTTTGGCAGCTGCGTTTAGAATCGATTTGAGGGGAGCTAGGTGAGATTTAGCTGGTCCTGTGAGGGTTGCAATCCTGTTGTCCAGTCTGGACAGCACCAGGGATAAAATAGCTTGTTTGAGGTCATTCTGAGGGATGAAGGGTTTTATTTTGTTGAGTAGTTTCAGGTTGAGGAAGGCATACTTTGCGGTGTTCTTGATGTGTTAGTTCATGTCTAATTTGGGGTCCAGGGTGATTCCTAGCCATTTTGCAGAGTCGGCTAAGGTAAGGTTGTAGTTGAGCGCATCGATCACTTATAGCCTATCTGAGAGATGTTTTTCTTTCTCATCATTGGATATTAGGAGGATTTCTGTCTTGTCTTGATTGAATTTTAGGTGGTTGTCTAATAGCCAGTGTTGGACTTCTCTTAGAGTGCCCTTCAGTCTCTGAATGTCTTCAATGGAGGAGGTTTCCTGATGGATCTGGGTATCGCCTGCATAGAGGTGGAACGGAATGTTGGAGTTTTTGAGTATGGTGGTGAGGGGTTCCATGTATATGTTTAATAGTTGTGGGGAGCGTACTGACTCTTGGGGGACACCCCTGCTAACTAGGAGTGGGTCGATGAGAGGTTTTTGATTTTTATACTTTGGGTGCGGTTCTGTAGAAAAGAGATGTAACATTGTAGTACCATCTGGTCAGCTCCAGCCCTTTCTTGAAGTGCCTTGTTGAGTAGTTTAGGGTCAACCGTATCAAATGCTGCCGAAAGGTCCAGCAGTATGAGTAGGCAACATTGGCCAGTATCAAGAGATTTGTGCATATCATCTATTATGTTTAGGATCACCGTCTCTCTCCTGCATGCTGAAGCCTAATTGGTGAGGGTCTAGGAAGCTGTTGTTGTCTAGCTGTTGGGTGATTTGAAGGAGAACACATCTTTCCAGGATTTTCGCTGAGAGAGGTAGGTTGGAGACTGGCCTGAAGTTGTTTAGAACGTTTAAGTCTGCGCCCGGTTTTTCAGTAGAGGTGTGACTTGGCCGCTTTTGAGACAGTCCGGCATGACCGCAGTACTCAAGGAGCTGTTTATAATCTGGATCCAGTGCGGGGCTAATGAGAGTTTGAGTTTTTTGGCCAGGTGTGCCTGTTAGGGATCCAGGACGTGTGCTGAGGGTTTGGATGAGGAAATTATTTTGATGACCTCTGCTTCAGAGATGGGGTTGAAAGAGTTCCATAAGTTAGAAGGCCGAGCTCATGATATCATGTAAACTAAGGATGTGCGAGCTTACTAAAAGCATATTTATCCTTAATCATTGAATGAACCTAATTTTGACATTCTATTGGCAGCCTTTATTAATATGTATTATTGTATATGACCCCACATCTTGTAAGCGAAGCCAATTTATTGAGATGAATAGTAACACACAGTTCTAGGAGGCTGCACAGTTTTGGCCAGGTTGGAATCTCGCAGAAGCGTTATTTTGTTACCGGGCACCTGTACTTAATCAGGGAGAATGTGTCTGTAGCGCATTCGTTTTACCTGCAGTCAACATGAAACACTCAGACAAAGAGCACCATATAGAGGCCTCTCCTAAAGATGAGGTGCAGGAGGTGCTCCAAATTTCCTGTTCAGAGCTGAAGGCTCTGATGAAAGAGGCAGTGGACCTGGCTGTGGGGGACTCCTCTGTCTCAAAACGTCCTCAGCTTGATGGGACTGAGGAAGACGCTGAGCCTCGAGGCAAATACGTTCAGGACACCCAACTAAAGGCACTCTTGTGTCCCACATCAGGGATGTACTAGGATTTGGTGAGAACCCCCCCCCCTCAAGGAAGATGGGTTTAATTCTCAGTATAGTGCTGCTGATCATGATGATTTGCCATTTCATGAGGTGCTTAATTCTCTGCTGTCTAAGAAGTGGAAGGAACTTGACAAACAGATTATTCCATGTTTTTGGGGCATAAGTTATGTGTTGCAGGCGTTTGATGAGTTGTTCACAGACTCTTAAGGTGAACACGGTGTTGGCTACCATGGCATATTCTGCTAGTTTGGGTCTGGAGGATTCCACATTGTCTGATGTGGTTGATAAAATTGTTGAGGCTTCCCTTAAGAGGTCATACACGGCTGCTAATTTCTCCATATGAACCAGTACGTATGCAGCTTATGCAGCTTTACTCGATATGATGCTGTCTGAGAAGGATTACACCCCCGTCCTGGCTAATATGGAGTTGCTCTCCCAGTTCTTGTCGGATGTAACTTTTAGTAGTCTTTGGGAGGCTTCCTCGTTGGCTGGAGGTTCTATAATTGGTTAGAGGTTGTTATGATTGAAGTCATGGAAACTAGAGGCTAGCCAGCTTGCCTTGGTTATGAAGCTTCCTTTCACTGCTCAGAAGCATTTTGGGCCAGCACTGGATGATCTTGTGCAGAAAGCTGCAGAGGAGAAGAAGGTTTTGAATCTTTTCAAATTGCATATGGGCGGACTCTCTTTTGTTCAGAAAAAAACCTGAGCCTGTGCCTCCTGACAAACGTCCCATTCATGACCAGGCCAGTGGTCAGGGAGCTGCATTTGCAGGAAAACCCCAACATAACTTCCAGGCTCGTGGTGAAAAGCCACCCAGATGACTATCATTGGGTGGGGGCTCGCCTGCGTATTTTTATCAACAGTAGTATGCCTCGATTTCCGATGTGTGGGTCCTACAGGTTGTCAGCCAGGGCTATAAAATTCCCTTCCTGGCATCCCCTCCCCAGGCTTGGTTCTTTGCTACACCATTGCCAAGGGGCGAATTAAAAAAGCTGGCCATGCTCCAGTGGGTTCAATCTCTGCTAGAGATGGGGGCAGTCATCCTTGTCCCTCCCTTACAAAGGAGAAAGTGTTTTTAATCACTACTGTTTTTGGTTCCAAAAAATGATGGATGCCTCCTGCCTGTTCAGGACCTAAAATTGCTGAACAAAGATCTGGTGGTGGAATACTTCAAAATGGTTTTGGTCCAATCTATTTTTCCTTTAGCTGGCACAGGGCGACTTCTTGGTGACTTTGGACCTCCTGGACGTATACTTTCATGTTTATCAGTCAAGCCAAAAGTATCTTCATTTTGCAGATGGCCATGACCACTTTCAGTTCCAGGTCTTGCCTTTGATTTGGCTACCTCTGTAAGAGTATTTACAAAGGTATTGGCCTGATTGGTGGCGCTTTTTTGGCTAAATAGAACAAGAGAAAACCCTGCCAGGGTAGCTTACAAGGTCCCACAAGGGGATCCTAACACTCAAACATAAGGTGACAAGGGGTTACACGTCAGAGCTGGCAACTCATCACATAGAGTCCATACACATTCATCATAGAAAAATATATATTTTATTTTTCATTGGTCAGATTAGTGTTTTTATAGGGAGTTCAGCATGGATAATCAACAACATATAAAACATCATGTGATAGTAAATCTATTATACAGTGTGCCAAAAGAGGCTAGTAGTAACATACATTTATTCAGATCCCGCACACTCCCACAGTCATCCACTAATGATACTCACTCACAACCACTCAAAATACTATCACTCACAACCACACTCACTATAACATTCATATTCTCATATATAAGCAATAGCGATCGTACATGGCAGCCTACAGTAAAGATATCTGATGGCCAATTGGGCTAAAATTGTAATATGGAGGCAAGACAATGTGCATGAGATGGTAACACAAACACTACAAAGTAGCCATCCAGGGGAGTCACGCCAACGCTCGTTTCGATGCTGAGCCTATTTAGTCTGCATCTTCATCAGGGCGGGGAGGACCAGTGGGCGGGGACATGAACACAATATTTCACACTGAAGAACAGTGGAGATGTTTTATGGAGCTTTCGGTTTCCAAACGCCCGTAGGCTCCGAGGTTCTGAGAATAACACAGTGGGGGTGCGAGTCAGGAATCAAGCACGAGACCACACACTGAAAGGAGTCTGGGGAACCAATGTTCCACGAAAGAAGTTTTTTTTGGAGGAGGGACTCCTATTCGTTTGGGTAGATCACTCGGGGTCGAGGTAATGGTCCCAGTGTATCTGGGTCCGGATCCGAGGTCCTGAGGGGTAGGAAGGAGTCTTTTCACAAGGCACCGCCGGGCTGGTTCCCAGTCAGAGGTGGACAGTGCGAGGGGTTTTCTTAAATGCGCGATGAGAGGAGCGCCACAGTGGTGTCAATAGGGTTCTTTTCTTGAGGTACAAAATAGACTTGCATCACGTCCTGGATCACAGGCCGGTGGTACGGACCGCGGGGCGGCGTCCTCTGAGACGGATCGGCGATTTTTCACTTACAAAGTATTTCTGTTTTTCCATACCTTGATGACTGGCTCTTATCTAATCCAGCTTTTTTTTTGTCTCAGGAAGACCTTCAACTGGTGCGACGGACTCTGGGGGACTTGGGTTTTCTTGTCTATTTTCTAAAATCACAGTGGGAACTGACTAAGACTAAGCTACTCATTGGGCTCCTGTTTGAAACAGTTCAGTGTTGGCACGCGATCCAGCACAGAGGATATCAACAATTTGTGCTTCAGTGGATCATCTTCAGGGGCTCTCCTCCATGTTGGCCAAGGCTTGTCTGAGGGTTCAGGGCCTGATGGTGGCCTCCGCAGTGGCATGTGGGCATGGTTTCATCTTAAGAACCTGGTGAATCATGTCCTTTGCTTTTGGAGCCCCAGCTCACACAACTACAACCATCTGATCCCGGTGATGCCTGCTGTCAGGAACGCTTTGACTTGGTGGCAGTTGAAGGCGAATTTGAAGTGAAGCATGCTGTTCTGCTATCCCCCACCTGTCTATCTCTCAACAGATACCGGAATGTGGGGCTGAGGAGCAGTGTTAGGAGTTCAGCAGTAGCAGAGAGCCTGGACAGTTTGGGAGGCACTCCGTCCTCCAATTGGAAGGAGTTGTCAGCAGTGTGCCAGGCCTTGAGAGTTTATTCCACTCTGTTGGTGGAACAGCTTGTTGTGGTTTGTACGGACAATCACGTTTTCAGGTCTTATCTGAACAGGCAACGGGGGACCCGATGTTGGAGTCTGAATGTCATTGCGGTTCGGATCTTTGCTTGGGAGGGGATGTATGACATCACAACGCATGCTTTCACAACACATGCCTTTACAACGTGGTTTTCACAACGCATACCATTACAACGCATAGCGCTTTGGGGTGCTGGATAGTGAATAGTTTAATTTACTATTCCAACTCCAGTCCCCGTGGATAGTAGGGAAGGTGTTGGATAGTAAATTAAACCTATTCCCTATCCTAGAGCGCCCCCCAGCGCAATGCGTTGTAATGGTTTGCGTTGTAAAAGTTGCGTCGTAATGGCACTGCGTAGTAAAAGTTGCGTTGTAAAGGTTGTCTCCCCTTGGGAGGAGGCCCAAATTCTTGCTCTTTCTGCTGTGTATGTTCAAGGGTCACTCAACGTTCAGACTGACTGTCTGAGCAGAAACATGCCATCTTTTGTGATGTATCACATCTCAGATCAGGAGTTCAGTCGAGTGTGTGTGACATTCCGGGATCCCTGTCTGGATCTGTTTGCATCTCCACACAATATGATGCTTCCTCTTTTCTGCTCGGAGACTCCTGTTCCTAGGGCTTGGTTGGTCGATGCCCTTTAAGTCCTGTGGCCCAAGGGGATTCTCTATACTTTCCCTCCCATTCCTATTCTCCTGAGAGAGCTGCAGAAGATTTGGGAGGAGACAACATAGGTTATTCTGATTGCAAATTTTTGGCTTCAGAGGCCTTGGTCCCCTCTGCTGTTGTCTCTTTCTCAGGGGGTGTTTCTTCCTCTGTCCCTTCAACTGTCTCCACTCCAATTTTCCTCCCTACCTGTGTCATTCCTTTGGCATCTTCAGCTGACAGCCTGGTTTGTGAAGTGGCTGGTTTGATGTGTCTAGAGTGTTCTAGAGTTGAAGCTCTTGAGATAAAAGAATCGTGAAAACCCTCGACCTTGAAGTCTCACAAGAAACACTGGGGTTCTTTTCAGAAATGGTGTGTTTCTAGGAATTTGGATCCCATGACTGGGGATAGTTTTTCTATTCTAGACTTTTTGCAGGATGGGTTTCTGAAGGGCATGGCTCATCCACTCTTTGTTTGGGCATTTTATGTGCAAGGGAATTTCTCCAAGGTTTCTCCTTTGGTGTCTCGTCTCCTGAACAGTTTCAGGTTTAAGCGGCTGGTGGTTCTGAAATCTGTTTCAGGGGGGGGTTCTACTTGCAGAGTGGCTGCTTCCTGGACTGAGGCTTGGGGCTCTTCTATTCAGGAGATCTGTCATGCTGTGACTTGGTCTTCACAGCTGACTTTTGCCCGTCATTATCGTCTGGATTTGTCTGGGGCTGAACGTTCATTTGGGACATCTGTTTTGCAAACAGCAATGGTGTAATTGTCATTCTCTGATAAAGACTTTCTGTATCCAATTTTGGTGTCGGTGTACTTTTGCTTGGTATACCCTCACAAGTCAAGACTGGGACTAGGAGGATGGAAGTGAGGGGGTAATGTCCTATTACTTAATGGTAATCTTTATTTCCCCAAACCGGAGTCCTCCTGGTCCCAATCCACATCCCTCCCTCCGGATGTGTTTTGATTACCTCCACATGTTTTTCTCAGACTTAGACATTTACAGGAGGATGTGCGGGAGGGGTGGGGCTTTATGCTTATATCATAGAGATAGAAGTCAGCTTTAGGCTAAAGGAATCTACGGTCCCTAGCGTGTACATCCCTGTCGGAGGCAGAAATGCCTCACAAGTCAGGACTGGGACGAGGAGGACTCCTGTTCGAGGTAATGAAGATTATCGGTAAGCAATAGGACATTATTAGGATTTATGGTAGTGCATATACACACTTTATATTATTACCCTAGCGGTGACCACCACTAGTCTTAATAGCCATATTTAGGTTACTCTAGGGTACTTTAGGTGTTGAGGTGTTCCACTATTGTGATTTGAAATGTTCTGCACTTATACAAAAACTTAAGGTGTTATTACTGGAGTTTAGCAATTTATGCAATAGTTTGACTTATGCATGCACCTTAACAATGAGTTGATTAGAGACCTAATTACAGCTTGCCTGATCTGGCTTTGAGCAGCATTTGTTGCAAGACAAAAGATTTGTTTTCTAGTTAACATATTGTGGTGTTTAAAAAGCAGGCAATGTCAGTTGGGAGTGCGGCCAAACCATAGTTTAGAGCTGAATATGAATTGCTTTTGATTGCTATCAGCAGCACTTCAAGGGACCGCCCCTGTCGTTTATTGATGTAGTTGCTTATGGCCCTTACTGTGTCAACGAGCGCCATTCAAAGTCTGCAGTCGCACAAGAACCAATGTGTTAATAAGCATTGGAGAATCGATTTCAAATGACCGTCTGACTCTGAGTCCTGCCATAGCAACAAAGAGCACTTCCTTTTGTACGCAAACAAGTCAGCCCCTCACTGGAAACTGTCGGTGTCAGGATGCGGGAATGGGGAACGCTGAAACCAGCAGATAAAGCTCTTTGAGCAGAAGTGGCAGGATGAGGTGGGAAATTGCTGGCTGCAAGGCTGCAACGCAAACAAATGATGGATGGAATGCTAAATAAATCATACATTTAACCCCAGTCAAAAGATCTAGGTTAAATCCATTGTTCTTTTGTTCACCATGTCACCCCAGTTTAGACCCAGCCATATGCAAATCAGTCTTGACACTGTGCCTCATGGGAACAGTCCAGACCGTACTGCCAAGCCAGGTCCTCCCTGGACCGGAAACAATCATCCTGGGACCAGTTTCTTGTTATTACCCTTCATCAGCTAGGATATCTTGAATCCAGTGGCACAGTGAGCAAGGGACCTAGTCTGGGCATACCCATCCCACTTAGGGTGAAATGTGCTACGCAAACAAATGATGGATGGAATGCGAATAAATCATACATTCACCCCCAGTCAAGAGATCTGGGTTAAATCCATTGTTCCTTTGCTCACCATGCCACCCCAGTTTAGACCCAGCCATATGCAAAACAGTATTGACCCTGTGCCTCATGGGAACAGTCCAGACCGAACTGCCAAGCCAGGTCCTCCCTGGACTGGAAACAAGCATCCTGGGACCAGGGCGCAGGGTCAAGGCTGATTTGCACATGTCTGGGTCCAAACTGGAATGCGATGTTGAGCAAAGAAACAATGGATTTAGGCCCAGATCTCTGTACTGGGGTGAATGTATGACATTGTTCTACATTCTGTCCATCAATTGTTCTTTTTGCATTTTCTTAAGGTGTTATTACTGGAGTTTAGCAATTTATGCAATAGTTTGACTTATGCATGCACCTTAACAATGAGTTGATTAGAGACCTAATTACAGCTTGCCTGATCTGGCTTTGAGCAGCATTTGTTGCAAGACAAAAGATTTGTTTTCTAGTTAACATATTGTGGTGTTTAAAAAGCAGGCAATGTCAGTTGGGAGTGCGGCCAAACCATAGTTTAGAGCTGAATATAAATTGCTTTTGATTGCTATCAGCAGCACTTCAAGGGACCGCCCCTGTCGTTTATTGATGTAGTTGCTTATGGCCCTTACTGTGTCAACGAGCGCCATTCAAAGTCTGCAGTCGCACAAGAACCAATGTGTTAATAAGCATTGGAGAATCGATTTCAAATGACCGTCTGACTCTGAGTCCTGCCATAGCAACAAAGAGCACTTCCTTTTGTACGCAAACAAATCAGCCCCTCACTGGAAACTGTCGGTGTCAGGATGCGGGAATGGGGAACGCTGAAACCAGCAGATAAAGCTCTTTGAGCAGAAGTGGCAGGATGAGGTGGGAAATTGCTGGCTGCAAGGCTGCAACGCAAACAAATGATGGATGGAATGCTAAATAAATCATACATTTAACCCCAGTCAAAAGATCTAGGTTAAATCCATTGTTCTTTTGTTCACCATGTCACCCCAGTTTAGACCCAGCCATATTCAAATCAGTCTTGACACTGTGCCTCATGGGAACAGTCCAGACCGTACTGCCAAGCCAGGTCCTCCCTGGACCGGAAACAATCATCCTGGGACCAGTTTCTTGTTATTACCCTTCATCAGCTAGGCTATCGTGAATCCAGTGGTACAGTGACCAAGGGACCTACGTCTGGGCATACCCATCCCACTTAGGGTGAAATGTGCTACGCAAACAAATGATGGATGGAATGCGAATAAATCATACATTCACCCCCAGTCAAGAGATCTGGGTTAAATCCATTGTTCCTTTGCTCACCATGCCACCCCAGTTTAGACCCAGCCATATGCAAAACAGTCTTGACCCTGTGCCTCATGGGAACAGTCCAGACCGAACTGCCAAGCCAGGTCCTCCCTGGACTGGAAACAAGCAACCTGGGACCAGGGCGCAGGGTCAAGGCTGATTTGCACATGTCTGGGTCCAAACTGGAATGCGATGTTGAGCAAAGAAACAATGGATTTAGGCCCAGATCTCTGTACTGGGGTGAATGTATGACATTGTTCTACATTCTGTCCATCAATTGTTCTTTTTGCATTTTCACCCCGAGTGGGACGAGTATGCAAAGGCAAAGACGTGGTTCCGGTGCCCACCATCCCACATCAAGCTATCCTGGGTGATGAGGGATGAAAGCCAGAAACCGGTCCTAGGATGCTTTTTTTCCAGTCCAGGGAGGACCTGTCCTGCCAGTTCAAGCTGGACTGTTACCATTGGGTGCAGGGTCAAGATTGATTTGCATATGGCTGGGTCCAAACTGGAAATGCATGGTGAGAAAAAAAACGATGGATTTAGGCCCAGATCTCTGTACTGGGGTGAATGTATGACATTGTTCTGCATTCTGTCTATCAATTGTTATTTTTGCAGCTGGCTGGAAGGCTGCATCTTCAGACCAATGAACAACTGTAGCATGGGCCAGTGGACTGCAGTGCCATACCCTGTCTGACTCTTCCTCTGCCCTACCGGCCTTTACCCAATCTTCAGACCAGAACTGACAAACTGCCAAGTAGTTCAACTGTATGAAGTATCATGGGCACATGGGCTTCTCTGGTAGCCTGTGTGACTCTGTCCCAGCCATACTAGCTTTTATCCAGTTTTCAAGTTCAGACCAGCAATCAATAAATAGGCAAAAAAGATTCCACGGTAACCTGGTTTGAAATGTCATCTGTCACTCTTTTTTCAATCTTTTCCCGGGGGGAGTACCCTGCCCCAAACCCCTCTTCTGATGGTCCCGGCTCGCTCGCTACGCTCGTTTGCCCCACAACAAACTTTTATGAGCCACCACTTTCAGCCTCCACTGCATTCTAGAAGCATTTTCCTCAAACAGCATAATGTTATCTAAAACAGCATTTACAATCCAGTCTCCATTTAGTACTTCAGTATGTAAAGATCCATTGCTAAAGTCCAGCTTTACCCCTTTAACCCCTCTTAGTCTGTTGCCATAGCAGGCCTTGCTCTGGCCTATCCTGCAGGACCCTAAATAATGGTAAATTAAACTAATAAGGTATCATGTAAATGCTCCATGCTTACATATGGACTGAAGTGGCAGAACTGCTTCACAAATTGATTGGTATTTCAGCTCTAAGGGCCCGATTCAAAAAGGTAACCTACATGTTGTAAAGTTACGAGTGCCAAATCTCCGCACTCGAACGGAATATCCTCCCTCTGCTCTACAGAGTGAGCTTTGCAGTGGATTGCGGGTGCGCGATATATAGTTAGTACAACTAACTATATATGGAATTTCAATGGTTTTGTGTGAGTAAAATAAGGTTTTTTAAATGCTAATTCCTAACTATATATGGTCTATAACCTATGGTTTTTTCAGTGAATTTTCAAGGTTTTGTAAATGCTAATTCCTAACTATATATGGTCTATAACCTATGGTTTTTTCAGTGAATTTCATAGGTTTTTTAATAGCAAATATTTATAAAAATAATACATTTTAAATCGAATTTTATATTTTATAATTTTTTTATTTTTTTTTTATATTATTTTTGGTGCGCTCCCGGGGCGCGGACAGGTGAACGCACGGGTAAGCGCAATCTTGCGGCGCGCCCCGGGGAGCGTACTAATGCGCGTCCCGGAAGCGCTATTGCCGCGAACGAAAACAACATCGTGACGTATCGCGTAGCCGCCACGCCTTGCGTCATAAGACACGTATCGCGTAGCCGCGAGATGCGTCTTATGACGCGCCGCGTAAGCGCACCCGGAAACGCACACGATCGCGCAACGTAAGCGGCCCGATGCGCTTACGATACACACCCGGGACGCGCCCCGGGGTGCGTAGCCTAAGCGCGTCAAACCATGTGACTTCAAAATAACACTTTTCATTGGTTCAGAACTTATTTTTTTCCAAATTGTGTGAAACCCACCCATTTCTCTCACTATTGCTTTGTACTTGGAGAGAGCAAGAGCTGTTCAGTCTACTCTGTTTATCTCCTACTTTTCTGATCTCCAGCAATGGCTGCAAGAGAGTCATCCAGCAGTGATTCAGATGGATTTTTAGATGAGGACCCTCCTCAGCAAAAGAAAAAAAACCATTTCATCTGGAAATTTTACGACATCCCTGAAGGACAGAAAAAAGTCAACGCTCCCAAAGTAACCTGCAAAATATGTGGGAGTAGTTTATCCAGAGGCAATCCTCTGAAAAAATATAGTTTTGGAAATGCTAATTTGATCAGGCATGTGAAAAGAAGACACCCTAACAACTTTGCCAGGGAGAGTGTCCGAGAGCTGGCACGGAATGTACCCACAGATGGCGGCAGCACCTCCACTGGTGGAGCAACACCTTCGGGACCACCCCGTGCAAGAATGGTCCCTAACATTCAGCCGGTGTTTGCAGGCATCAAATTTCTGTGCACGGAGTGTGACGAACTGCTCTGCTATGGGGAGCAGAGTGTTGAACTCATTGCCCTAAAGAAACAGCAACACCGCTGCTCTTCCAGTCCCTAAATTTTCAAATTTTTTTGCTCCTGTTGAGCAGTTTTGGAATCCTTGTTTTTGTTTTTCCCTTGACAAAAATCCCCAAAAATATAAAATTGTTTTAAAAAGTCTAAAAAAATATAAAACAACAAAAACAAAAAAAAATATATAAAACAACAAAATCAAAAAAAAGTTCTTTTCAGAACTACCTCCAATTTATAAAAAGAAGCTTTATTTTTTTTTTTTTAAAGTCTGTCATTTTTTTTCCTCCTGGTACGCTCCCCCGTAAGCTCCCCGGTGCGCGTACCGGGCGCTCCCCCCCCCCCCCCCCCCGAAAATCGATATTTTTTTTTTTTTTTTTTTATTACCCGCGGGAGGCTTTTATGGCCCCCACATCAAAAGTAGGGGGTCAGGGGGGTGTACCCTGCCCCCTTTTGCTCATTTCCCCCCTTTGATTCTTGCCACCTCTTGTGTCTCAATCCTACCGAGACACAAGATGGCGGCCGCTGCGGACTGTTTCGAATGTTTACAGACACCCGAGAACCAATCAGCTTGCCGTGCGCAAGTCGCGTGGCGCGCCCGAAGCGCTCCCCGGTACGCGTACCGGGCGCGGCTCTAGATATATATCTTTTTTCAAACCTAATTTACTCAAAATTCACAGGACCACATATCTTGAGACCTAGCAAAGGCACATCGGGCAAACAATATCTACAATTTTGCCAAGTTTCGTGGAAATCCATTCAGCCGTTCGAGCTAAAAGTAAGGCCAACCGCCCTATGGAAAATTGCATGGCAAAAACACGTTTTGGGACCCCCCTTTTTTCTCGGCCCCCCCTTGACGACCCCCCTCCAAATTTTCAGGGGCTGCTCAGAAACAAAATGTTCCATTTTCCTGAAAATTTCAGCCAATTCCGTCCACAAACGCCAAAGTTATTAGACATAGAATTTTCAAAAAACCCATAGAGAAAAAATCCTAACTATATATACCTACTGGCGACCGCCAGTAGGTAATATATATATATATATATTCACTAAAAAAACATAGGTTTTAGGGGTGTTATAGTTAGCTGGACATTTCACTCGTACAAAACCATTGAAATTCCTCCATTATAGTTAGCTGTTCTAACTATAACTCACGCGCCCGCAATCCACTGCTGATGATGTCACATATTACATCATTTATGACATGGCCAGTGACATCACTGTTGACATCACTGATAACATCATCCAGTGAATGTGGTTTTGTTCGATATTTTCCTAAGTATAATGTTTATAGCAATCTCCATTGAAGAGTGAGTGGATGTATAAGTGTCTGGATGGAGAATTTAGTAGCACTGTGATTGACTTTCTAAGTGACTAACTTAAAGTGTCTCACTAAATATATGTGATAGTGATTAAACTGTGGGAATATCCGTATCACTCTATCTCTTGTTGTGTAAACTACTACATAAGTTGGTTACTAGCTATGTGAAAGTCTATATTAGTTATTAATTAGTTAAGTGAGTATTTGTAAGAGATAGTAAATGTGTGTGTGGTTGGGTGGGAGGTCTTTGACTGACCAAAGAGGTGTAAATAGTTGATTTCGTAGGTATATGAGGTTAAGACTGCCCGTGGAAACAGTTGTTTGAGTGAGTGAATCTCTTTATGGGTGTGGTGATGAGAAAATATATTTCTCAATGATACATGTCCAACAAAGTAGAAATATGAAAGGCAGTGTATGTGACAGTTGTATATAAATAAGTATACATAAGACTCATTGATTGTATGAGTGACTGTATCAAAAACTGTATACTTGTAATAGTGATTTGATAACACCCTAAGTATGAGTTACTATCTATATGAATAAATACAGTGGTGTTTGTATAAGTGTGTAGCTTAGTAAATGTAAGTATGATCAATTGTTTGCATAAGTGAGTAGGATTACTGCATAGGTGAATAGGATGTGTGCTGGTGTATTTAATAGTGTTCTATTGATCTTTGTTATCATGTATGAGTAAATTTATAGGTAAGTGTTTAGTTGTGTGTGTAGATGTAGGAATCACTGAGTGGGTTTTTAGAAACTTGTATTGGTGTGTCAATTGTTTCAAATATGGTACTCCATATTTTATAATGAGTGTTGAAAGGTTATACTAGTGTATGATGAGATGTATCAGTTTGTCACGTGAATGATGTCATCAGTGATGTCATCCGTGATGTCATTTGAGATGTCATCAGTGATGTCACTTACCATGTCTTGAATGATGTAATATGTGACATCATCAGCAGTGGATTGCGGATGCGCGAGTTATACTTAGTACGTGTTTGCACACATATCACCTCTGGCCCGCCCCCTACCTTCACCACTGTGAAAACGTGCCCATGGTGCATTTTAAGTTGGGGGATTAAGTCCCCTTGAATACTGAGGGTCCCTTGGGTCCAAAAAGCCCACCATGTACCTCCAGTAAGCGCCACAAGGCTGCGTTGCAGAGAGGTGTAAAAAGGGGCATGGCCTGGACCACCTCTCTGCAACACAGCTCTTTGGTGCTTACTGGAGGTACCTGGTGGGCTAGTTGGCCGCCAGGGACCCCAGTATTGAAGGGAAATTAATTCCTCATTTAAAACGCACCACAGCGTGCGTTTGCAGAGTTTTTCGTGAGGGGGCGGGGCCTAGGGACGATCGCGTGCCTTTTAAAAAAAAAATTATGAAAGGGGGGCTGTGTGGCCCCCTTCCTTTTACTTTTTTGGGGGGCCTGGGGACCCCAACCCCATGGGCCTGACCCCCAAATTAAGATAAAATTATTTTATTTACGGGAAGGGTACCGTGTGGCCCTCCTCACGTGGCCAATTTTCAAAATATTTTTATGGAGGGGGCTGCGTAGCCCCCCTCCTCAGGCCACTTAAGGCCCCTTGGACCCCATCCCCCGGGGCCGGCCATTGTTTTTTATTTTATTTTATTTTATGGGGGGGCATGTGGCCCTCCTTTTGGGCCACTTCTGGCCCCGGGGACCCCATCCCCTGGGGCCTGGTCTCTCGTTGGGGACCATGGGGGGGTCCTCAATCCCCCCACGGTCCCTCTAGCTCCCTGCCTCCTGCAGGAGCCGGCATTGCTTTTCCACATGGGGAGAAGCTAACATGCTGCTCCCCCTGTGGAAAAGCAATCTGCTTTGCTATTTGGAAAAGAGAGCAGGTTTTCTGCTCTCTCTTCCAAATAGCAAAGCAGTTTGTAATGACAGGGTGGAAGCTGCGAGGCTCCCGCCCTGTCATTGCAAACTACAGTGTCCCGGGGTGGGCACCCCGGGACAGTGCAGGAGCCGGCCCCGGGGGGTGGCAGTCTCCAGGGCCTCGTCAAGGCTCCAGGAGTTGGGCTGCGCCCCCCTCCCATATTTTACAAAGCTTTGGGGGTGGTGGTCCCCGGTGCTGGGGGTCTGTCACGGATCCCCCAATTTACATATATAGAGCCCCAGGAAGGTGGAGGTCCCCGGGGCATGTGGGAGCCTTGAGCACCCCCACACAGGATATATTTTTTTTAAAGGCCCGGGGGATGGCGGACCCCGGGGCTGCGAGGGGGCCGTGAGCCCCCAGCCATTCTGTTCTTAAAGCCCCAGGGGGTGGTGGTCCCCGGGGCTGGGGAGGCCTGAGAGCCCCCCACCCAATTCCAAGATGCCCTGGGGGGGCTTGAGAGCCCTCCCACCTAATTTCAAAAAGCCCTGGGGGGTGGTGGTCCCAGTGCTGGGGGGCCTGAGAGCCTCCACACACAATTGAAAGAAGCCCTGGGGTGGCTGTCCCCGGGGCTGGGTGGCCCCTCTGGGCCCCCCTTTACAGAACTATTGCCCCTGAAATTTGGCCCCCGGGGTGCCAATTACCAAAGAAGCGTGGGAGCCTGCGCTTTGTATTTTTTTTATCGGCAAGATCCAAGCATCCGGCGTGGATTTTTCTGATTTAAAAAAAGAAATAAAATTGGGGGCCTTGGGGGTTCTTGTGGGACCCCCTGAACAGGCCTAGGGGATCAGTGTGTTCCTACCCTGCCCTCTTTTCGCGTTTTGCACATTTTTAATTTAGGTTCCTTGTGCCTCGGTTCTCCTGAGGCACAAGATGGCTGCCAACACTTCCTGTTTTGGAGTGTTGACAGCCAATTAGCATACAGCTCGTGCTCGGCAGGGTGCGCGGATACTGCGCGCCCATAGATATATCTATGATTTTACTTTTAATTTTCTCAGGAACTACTGAACGGATTTACATCATTTAACCAAAAGGCACAGGTGTGAACCAAGGGCTACCTCTTTGCCAAATTTGGTATAATTCCGTTTAGCAGTTAGGGCTGTAGCAGTGATTAACAGTTCCTATGGAAAATTGCATGGGGAAAACACGTTTTGGGACCCCCCCTTTTATCTCGCCCCCGCTTGACAAATCAATCCGAGACTTCCAGGATGGGAGCGGACCGGAGCTGGCCACCAGTTTTGAAAAATTTCGCGAAGATTCGTCAACCGGCGCCAAACTTATTCCAAATAGAATGTGGCGGATTTCCTACAGATAATAGGCCCTAACTATAACTACCTACTGGCGGCCACCAGTGTGTGTGTGTGTGTGTGTGTGTGTGTATGTGTGTGTATATATATACATTGATTACTTTTTACAGGCACACATGAAATCTTTGAACTCATATGTCCAGGATACAAGTGACTTCCTGCGGAAAATAGAAGAGATTGAGTGGAAATCAGATTTTCTCTTGGTGACATTGGATGTGAGTTCCTTGTATACCTGCAGTAAACATAGGGATGGCCTGCGAGCATGCGAATATTATCTAAGCAGAAGGCCAATGAAATTGACTCACCACACGAAAATGCTTCTGGAAATGTTATCATTCTGTCTAGAGAACAATTATTTTATGTTCAATGGCCAATTTTTTCAACAGGTCCAGGGTGTAGCCATGGGGGCCAGTTTCTCCCCAAGTTATGCTTGCCTCTTTATGGGGTAGTGGGAGGAACTGGTCCTCAGGCGCAAATATAGGCACTACTGTACATCCAACATAGTCTCTTGGCTTCGTTTCATTCATGAACTTTTTATAGTGTGGCATGGATCGGAAGACAGTGTTTTCAATTTTATACAGGAAATAAATGTAAATGATCTTAACTTGAATTTTACTTCTAGTATTAGCAAGGAATCCGTTACATTCTTAGATGTGCAGGTTTTTTTATCCAACAATGTTCTTAGTACTACCCTTTTTAGAATACTGACTGCGGGAAACACTCTATTACATGCAACGAGTGCCCATCCACAACACTTGATCAAATCAATACCATACGGTGAGATGCTTCGCATCCGCCGTATTTGTAGCAATGATGAGGATATGATCATGAAGCAACAAGAAAGTCTATCTAGATTTGTGGATAGAGGATATAGCACTAGAACAGTAGAAACCGCCATCAGTAAATCACAACAAAAAGCTAGAAGTGATCTCCTAAAATACAACCCGAAAAAGAGTCCAATTCAGAGTGTAGATACTAATCCAGTCCGGTTAGTACTGACATACTCCAAACAAGAAAAGGAGTTAAGGAGTATAGTCAGACGTAACTGGCACTTTATACAGGATGACCCCATTATTGGAGATTTGATGCCCGCCAATCCATCGATAACCTATCGTAAAGGTATGAGTCTGGGCACAATTCTAACTAAGAAAAGCCAGGAATGTCTAGGAAAAGAACCCTGGCGGCCTACCAGTAAGGGGTTCTATAAATGTTTTACATGTAAAGCATGTCAACATGGGGTGAACACTAAAAAATACACCACGGTCATCCCAAAGGCGACTAGGGAGAATGAGCAACATCTTACATGTAAAACGGAATATTGTGTGTACATCCTGAAATGTGATTGTCATCTGAAATATGTAGGCAGCACGAAGCTGCAGGTTCATAAAAGAATCCTGCAGCATTTGCGTGCTATAAATAATAAAGATCAGAGTTATCCGGTTCCGAGGCATTTTGAGGCATGTCACAACAGCAAACCTCAAGGCCTAAAATACTACAGTAACAGAAAGAGGAGGGGATAGGGAGGCCTGCATGCAAAGAACTGAAACAAACTACATTCTGGAATTCGATTCCAAATGGCCTGGAGGTTTGAACACTACAGAAGACCTTCACACATACTTATAACTGAATAAGCAGATAATCTTCCACATGTGAGGTCTGTAAGGGGAATGTAGGATAGGAAGAGAAGGCATATATCATCCGACATTGTGGTTAAGACAAACAGGAAAATTGGGATATTAAATTGCTAGATTTGCACAATTTTGTATTGAAACATACTTATTTCTTTTAAACTATTAGAGTTTTTAGATATATTACAGATGCAAAATAGCTATATTTGATGACCCATGATTGATTTTAGCCGTCTTCTAGATATTAGGGTAGATTTTATCCATATGTTTTTTAGATAGCTGGTTTTAATCATGTCACCGATATCCTTTTATAAATAGGTTTGTTCTTACAATGTGGTTTTAATTCATATATCGTTTACCTCACCATTATTATGGTCTTGTGTAAATGAATTGAATTTGATATATGGCCAATCACATCAAGTACTGTATGAATTTATTTGAAACTATCCCCTAAGAATATCATCACATATATGAATTTCCCCCTAAAATATATCCATTGTAACATTGGACAATGAATTGAAACAGCATAATTATGAATTGACAATTGATATTTATTCGTGGTTTTATTATCTTATATAAGCATGAGTCACTTTAATTGCATTGCACTATTGCACTAGGCCACTTTAGTACTATCATTGAAGGGGATCCTTCCTTGAACGTCAAATAATATACAATTATTTGTTAGACATAGTATGTACTTAGGTGTCTATTTAGAAATATTAATACTATTAGGTAAGATTTGTCTATAGTGTCAAGTGACCTAAACTATGCTTATATATGCATTTCTTGTGCAGTTTCATTATAACATATAAGAATTATTTGTAGAAACAATAGAAAAATTATTTTTAGCTTTTTTAAGAAGATATTTAGTTTATGCACGTTATGGTGAGCACGTGTTTATTTTTCTAATTTAATATACATGTCAAATGGATATAGTTCATAGTGATAATGTTTTGGAATATGGAATAAGCATTCAAGCTGATAGCAGAAGTGTGACTAAAACAAAATGTTGCGGTTGTCCAAAACATAACAATTCACAATGGAAGTGACTTATTAACTGTCTTTTGTGTAATTAAGTTTTCGTATTCATACGGATAGAAATGAGACAGTGAACTTGATGTTTGTAAGGGTATTTATACTGAAAGTATTTTGTCTATGTCCATGTAGACATGTGATGCACTTGCACTTTAAAATGGGCTGAGCATATCGCATTGTCATGTGACCAAGGCTGCAGGGACGGCCGAAACGCGTCATGACTAACTGTTTATTGGGCGAATAAACTGTATGCTGCAACAAGTTGGTCCATGCCTTGTATTTCACCTGAGTGGTGGAGCGCTGCGAGGTATTGCATATATATATATATATAAATATATATATATCCTACTGGCGGTCGCCAGTAGGTAGTTATAGTTAGGACCTAGTTTCCAAAGGAAGTCCACAACATTCTATTTGGAATAACTTTGGCGCCGGTGGCCGAATCTTCGTGACTTTCTCCAAGATAATGGCCTGCTCGGTTCCGCTCCTTCCCTGAAAGTTTGGGGGTGATTCGTCAAGTGGGGGTCGAGAAAAAAGGGGGGTCCCAAACGTGTTTTCCCCATGCAATTTTCCATAGGGACCTTTATCCAGGGCTACAGCCCGAACGGCTGAACAGAATTACACGAAATTTGGCAGAGAGGTAGAGTTCTGTTCGCAGGTTGTGCTTTCTGTTAAATGGTGTAAATCTGTTCAGTAGTTCCTGAGAACATTGCAAGTAAAATCATAGCGATATCTAGAGAAGGAGTTCAGCACGTGTATGGAAATCTGTTAAATTACGAGCGCGAGCTGCATGTTGATTGGCTGGGAACTGTCTGTCAACACTCGAAACCAGGAAGTGTTGGCGGCCATCTTGTGCCTCGCTAGAACCGAGTCACAAGAAAACAGTAAAGCAAAGTTGAGAAATAAGGGAAGGGGGTAGGCTACAAACATTCTGACCCTATAGGCTTGCTGAGGGGGTCGTACATGTATGTTTAGGCTCTATTTTTAATTTTAATTTTTTTAAAGTAAAATCGCGCCGTACGCGTATGGAAATAGGTACAATTACAAGCAAGAGCTATATGCGGACTGGTTGTCAATACTCCAAAACAGGAAATTTTGGCAGCCATCTTGTTTGTCGCGAGAGCCGAGTCACAAGAAAACAGTAAAACAAAGTTGAGAAATAAGGAAAGGGGGCAGGGTAGAAACATTCTGACCCTATAGTCTTGGTCAGGGGGGCGGTGCATGGATCTTTAGGCTCAATTTTTATTTTAAATAAAATAAAAAAATGGCTGGGTACTCGTGCAGTACTTGTACACGGTGGAAAAGGTGAAAAAAAACTAGAAGTCCGTTTTGTTTATTAGGTCCCGGTGGGGGCAAATTACAAGGGCAATTTCTAGAGCTATATTTCTATGAGAGAATGTAAAACTTTCCGGTTTTTTTTCGTGCATCAGTTGTACTCTCTATGCATTCGCAGCCTTGTTTGCAAGTGCACTTTTTTTCTTTTTCTTCAAGTTCGCCAAGCAAACCTCTCCTGATTTAAGGTATCAAATTTGTCGCTTTCTTTTCCCGGGTCATGTGTGTCATCCGGTGCTATACTTTTGTAATATATTAATAAACATATTGTGTGTATATTTATTTGAAATGTAGTGTCGAGGCGCCAAATGTTGATTACATACTCCATCCAACCGCCATTTTAGTAGTTTTTCTCCGTTATTTTTATTATACCTGTTACTTTCATTTTACCCTGTGCATATTTTCTCTTTGATCGATGAGATTTCGTGCCACAGATACCACGGTGTTTGTCCTTGGTCTCCGATCTTATCAGACTTGGTCACACGTATAGCTAGAAACTAATTTGAAGGACGTAAGGCACAGGCATTACAACATGTGTTGGTCAACAAAAAAACATTATTAAGATTATGCATTTATCATGTGTGGTAAATGCATACTAGTTGTAAAAGCATGTGTGGAAAAGGGATATGCGTGCTAATGGTTTTGTGGTGACGATCACGCGTGCTTATGAACCGGGTCTGGGCGTGGTAGAGTCTAGGGTACCAGGCAGAGGGGCACTCAGCTGCACTCATACAATATAGAAGTAATATAGGATTTTTAAATCGTAAAAAAAAAATATTCCATAATTATCCTAGATTAAGTCTTCTGTTAGTATGTTCATTAAATACATGAATATATGTTTTTAAACAATTAAAAACATTTGCGTCTTGAAGTCACACGGAAGCTTTGAGGCGACGTGTAACGTCAAAGGGTATTCGTAGCGTATGCTGAGACTGATTAGCAGTACAAACTATGGTGCGATCACTCTCTCACTCTCAAATCAGAGCACAGGGCGCGCTATGAGAATGGTTAGAAGTGCTGACTCATCGGAGATCCAATTCAGGTGTGTGGCTTATCCACAGTATCATATCGTTATTTTTTAACCTGGTTAAGTTTGAGGTTTGCATGAAATACTATGCTATAGGCAGATATGGATGTTTAGGGAGCGCTTATCTGCATGAAGCTTGGTTATTACCATTTACATATAGGTGTCTGAGGGATGGAAAAGAAGTCTATGTGAATGGTGAGGATTGCACAATAGTACTAGATCACTAGTTAATTTGTAGACACATACAATTGCATGGCTCTTGTATACAAGATGTGCCTAATTTGGACTGAGTTTTGAAAGGTAGTTCGACACCTGCTATCAAAACAATGTTCACTTTAGTGGAAATGGGAGTTATTTACTTTGAAATAATGGAGATTGTTGTGCAATGTTAGCAGGCATAGCTTACATGATTACGGTAACTGAGCATGAGGTTTGATTAAAAAAAAGTTGTGTTAACTCCTCTGCATGGGAAGCTGGATGTTTCCATCTGGCTGTCGATTTCGACCTTGAAAGCAGAGTCAACCAAATGAGTCGTATAAGAGCGCTATTGTCTCAAAAAGAGGTCGCTCTTATATCTGGTACAAAAACATTTGTCCTTCATGTAGCAAACATCCGCACAGAAGTGCATGATTTATTAAATACAGACGTGCTCTTCAATTTTGGGGAGTTAATTTAGAGTATCTTTAATGTGTCCTTGACTACGGGGTTACCTTACTTTTTTAAAGTTAGAAGCAGTGGCCTTGTGACTTCTGTAGAAAGTATATTTGGTGTCTTTTCGGGATTTTTTCATTTGATTTTTTCCAGCATCCTTGGTGGTTTGCGCTTAATACTCGTATTAGTTGCCGGTGTGCTTTTATTAATTTGTTTACATAAATATGGATGCACATTCTGCAGTAGACGATAATATGTCCCGGCTGTTGTTGCTTCGCAACCGAATGATTAGTTACTATGGAGCGCTGCCTCTTGCAACGTTGAGTGCAGCTTATGGATTATCGTTTCGATTCTCCTTTTTCAAATGCGTTCAACCTGTCTCCATTGCCTGAGCTGTGATTTCGACTGGGCCCTGGATTTGTGTCTCTGCAATACGGTATCTCCCAACACGGATTATGACCAGCTGATGAGCCCCTTACTGGTTCATGACGTGCTCTGTTCTGGTGGTGGGATTATGGCCTTAGCAGCGACACATGGAATGATGGGACTTTGTAATGTTTTTGCAGCGGCGCTTGAGTTCTTGGCACGCAGTTACATTGAAGATGACCCGAGTTTTCCTCCGATGGGGATAGAGGCTCCGGTCGTTGAGGAACATGTATGTTCATTCCCACTATTGAATTGGATGGCTGAAATGTTTTCAGATGAGAACAATGACTTCCTGTTGGAGGCTGTTGCTACATACTGTGCTTACCCACTGTTGGATTAAGACTCTTTGATTTTTCTACGTATTCTTTATTATTTATTTACTGCTTTCTATCAAAGAGCGAATAACTTTTTTTTGGAAATGTGAACTTGACTCTGCTTTTTAGGCTTGGACTCTGCGTTTCTAATTCGCCCACGTTTATATCACGTGCTTTGATCAAGAATAGGTGCCGTGGGGCTGAGCGTTGCACTCACACCCTGTTAAGTTAGCATGGGTTTATTAGAATCTTATACGCTATTTTTGCTTTCCTGCTCTGCTTTGCACACGACACGTACTTGTGATATTGTTTAGAGAAGGCTGAGTATTTTGCTTTATATGAGAATTATTTGTTATGCTAGATTTGTAAACTGTCTCGCTAGTTTTGTGTGTATAGTGAGAGCATGGAACATCAAGGTTATCTTGAATACTGTGCCTGTTATTCAGAATGATCCTCGCACGTTCGAGCCATAATAGATATGGAGCTGTGGTCACCTCTGATACTTGCGCGTTTCATAATCCATTGTGGAGGCAAAGTTACACACAGTTGGAGAACATTCGTATCTTGACAGTTTGTGGAGCACTGAATGTGATCCACTACTGCTGAGTACCAGAGGTATGAGTCTGCCCATGTAATCCTATGAGACTTTCTGTAGTTATAAACTAATCTGCTAGGTAGGGAGGGTGAAATGTAGGTATATTTTAAATTTGTTTACCTTTAGCATTATAGGAAGCTTTTTCCGTTTCATAGAATAGTAACAATGCTGACAACCTTGTTTCTGATAATATGTTTGGTTGTATTTTCTATGGTACTGTGCATGAGATTATGGCATTAGAAATAAACATTTCAAAGTTGCACGTGTCTTTATTTACATCTTGTTTTGGACTGGTGTAAGATTATATTGAAAGAGTGTTTTTGCTATCCACTTTACTTCATGTAATCTAAGTCGCATGTTCTGGGTTGACTAGTCAGTGGTGTTTTTTGCTCTAGGGCGAAGAACCAATGAGTCACTGATTGCTGGTTTGGTAGGGGGTTTGTGTAGTAAGGTGGGTTTTGGAACACTGTAATTCACTGAGGTCCTAAGTCTTTATGCACAGTTCTGTGTATGAGCAGAATTCCTGGAACAGTAGTTACAACAAAAAGGCTCGATAAAGGGCTTGCCCTTTGAATATGAATATAAAATAGAAGAATAGTTGATAATCACAGCTAAGGAATGCAGCAATTAGATGTGTGTATGTGTGGATGATGTGTAGATTGAGTGGAAGATGATAAACGTGAAAAATAAGAAAGGTTGATGAGACGCAAACTACCCACTGCATTGTCAGTGAAGTGGATATTTGGATTTCCAGGTCATTACACAGATAGGGTGTTGGATTCCGCAGTGGGAGCAAGAGAAACTAGTACAAAAACTAAGGAAGAAAGCTAGTGCATAAAGTACACACAGTTGGGCAGATTTACAAGGTTGTGGGAAAAATTATGCAAAAGTGGTGCAAGGGGCTTGTAAACCTGTCACAGTGTGTGGTAGAAAAGACGCAAGAAAGGACAGAAGTGTGCACATTACCCACTGCTATTCATGGGTAGTAGTTACGAAGAAGGCTGAATAAAGGGCCTGCACTTTGAATTTGAATTAAAGAAGAATAATTGATAAGCTTAGGGAAGAATGGTAGCAAGTAGGTGTGTGTATTTGTGGTTGTTGTGTTCATTGAGTGGAAGATGACTAAGGTGCAAAATTAGAGAGATTGCAGAGATGCAAACTTTCCATTTCTTTGTAAAGGAAGTGGGTGCTTAGTTTTCCAGTGCATATATATATTCACTGAAAAAACCATAAGTTTCAGGCACGTTATAGTTAAGAATTAGCATTTAAAAAACCTTAGAAATTCACTGAAAAAACCATAGGTTTCAGCCACGTTATAGTTAGGAATTAGGATTTCAAAAACCTTAGAAATCCACTGAAAAAAACCATAGGTTTCACCCATGTTATAGTTAGCTGGACATTTCTCTCAACCCAAACCATTGAAATTACCACGTTATAGTTAGTTCAGCTAACTATAACTCGCGCCCCGCAATGCACTGCTGATGACGTCACATATTACCTCACTCATCACATGGTCAGTGACATCACTGATGACATCACTGATGACATCTCAAATGACATCACTGATGACATCTCAAATGACATCACTGATGACATCACTGATGAAATCATCCATGTGAAAGAGTGGCAGACCTCCTCTCACCCTAATATAACCTATAATAAACACATTCAAAAATAGATACTGAAATTTTCTAAAAAATGGAGATACCAATACCAGTTACAACAACCTATTCAGTAATTCCAACATCTCCATACAGATCCACTCATCCACTAACAGTTCTATATAGTCACTTAAACATGTACTCACTCATCATATGTACTCATACACCTATATATCCTGTTACACACCGATACTCATCCATACAGTTACTCACACACATACTCCCACATGCAAATAAACTATCAAACATCCATTTGTTTGCATATACAGCTATACACACACCAGTACACTTACTTTTACAGAAACGTACACATACTTACTCTCTTAAACAATCAGTTATAGAAACACATACTTATTTATACAGGAACTTTTTCAATCTGTCACTGTCATATATCCTATCTTATATACATCAATACTCACATACACTAGTTTAAAACATATGTACATACTCATAAAGACACTGTTGAGGCAGTCAATCACTCACTAGCACACCCATACACACATTCATCCACCTGCACAGTCCTGCACACATGCTGTCTTCAAAAAACATACAAACCGTGAGTCAGTCATTCATGCATCTGTGCCGTAAGTAATGCCCGCCACTAAACCATACAGACACTCATTCTGATACTCAAAAAAACAACTAATAACCTATATAGACACTCGTGTAGCTACTCACCAACCCATGCAGCCACATATACACAAAGTGAGACACTGATACTGATATTTACATATTTAAACATTACTCGCTAATACATGTATTCACTAATATACACTTAATAAGTCAGTTATACAATGAAATTTACAAAAAAAACATTGATTTAGACACCTATTTACCTATTTATTCTTCCATCAACCTTTAGATATACATATTTGAATATTTATTTTTCAGAAAGACACACATTCAGTGGATGATGTCATCAGTAATGTCATCAGTGATGTCACTGACCATGTGATGAGTGATGTAATATGTGACGTCATCAGCAGTGCATTGCGGGCGCGCGAGTTAACAGTTAGCCGAACTAACTATAACAGGGGAATTTCAATGGTTTTGTATGAGAGAAATATCCAGCTAACTATAACATGGGTAAAACCTATGTTTTTTTCAGTGAATATATATATAGTCAGCACACAGCATGTTTGAGAGGGGAATAGTGCTGACCCAAGTATCTGTGTACAGGCTCTGTAACCTGCTCCAGAGCAGATTTAGTGTGACACAGTTCAAGGTGGCTTTGTAAACAATGTCAAATGTGTTATCCCCGTGCACTCTATTTTTTACGTTATGCTCGGTATTTAGAACTTGTTGTTATGCGCAACTTGTGTCACACAGCGTCCGTCCATGTCTTATGAACAGTTTATGTGTTGTTGGGAGTGGCTCCTTCCCACTCACAATTGCGCACTGTAATCAATGAAACGTGTAGGTTTCTTCACAATTTACCATTTATTTTCTCCAAATTTTTTGCAACGTGTAGGAAAATCAATACTTCATCAATTATTCAATTCCATGATTATTATCAACATGATTATTTGGAGTATCACATTTAATTTCCAATGGTCAACAAATAGTATCCAACCAATGCATTTCGGGTGCACTGAAACGGACCCTTCGTCAGGGGTCTATAAAAAATTAAACAGGACCAATTAATTCACTGTCCTACTAATCTATAATACATTACTAAAGCTTAACAATGAAAATGTAATTGCGACATAGAAAAGATTAACATATACATATAAGGTTTGGAGGACATTTGCGAATTAAGCTCAAAGTTATGTGACTTCAATAATGGCGGTGGTGGCTCTTGTACGTGACTTGCAAACTACTCCGGTTTCTATGGGTGCTTTACGCGCAGTGATTATCTTTAACGCTAGCGGTTGTACTCACGAAGGACCAGAGGGTCTCGGTCTGCGGATACCCAAACTTCTCGTGTGAAGGTTAGTTTACGCGCCAAATATTGGGAGTCTACAAGAATCGAATGTCGGGTCAATGCTGAACACACATAATGACCGCATCAAGTTTACCCACACAATAGATGAGGAATCAATCGCATTTCTCGATGTGAAAGTCAGTATCCAACAAAATTTCATCACCACCAATGTGCATATCAAAAAGACTGACAAAAATTCTTCATTATTATTCCAAAGCTTCCACCCTGAATCACTTAAAAAGCATCTACCTACTTCGCAATACATCAGAATGAAACGCATCACCTCCAATGAGGTAGATTTGGCAACCACCCTACAAGAACAAACAAACAAATACCGTTCAAGAGGCTATCCGAAAGAGATTTTGGAAACAGCTTTGAAAAAAGTGGCTATTCAATCTCGCGACAACTTGCTATAAGAAAAAATAAAAACGCAAGAAACTAAAACAGTATGTGTACTGAAATATTCCACAGACTCATCCAAGATCAAAAAAATCATTAATAAACGTTGGAGATTAATTCAATTAGAACCTGATTTGAAAGATCTGTACAATGATAAGATTACATTCGCCTTTCAACGGTCATAAAACATTAAGGAACTACTGAACACTCCCAAGAGAATCCTCACAACCAATCGAGGAATGCAAAAATGCCAAAACTGCATCCATTGCGGTATTGTTATGATAGGAAATCGATTTACCCATCCTACCAAAGGACATCAAATTGAACTCAACCACAACAGCACCTGTGACACCACTAATTGTATTGATGTCATCAAATGCCCGTGTGGCAAAGTATATGTGGGACAAACAGAAAGGATGGTTAAAACACGTATAACAGAACATAAAAGTAACATAAGACTAATGAATACTAAATCGACCATAGCACTGGATGGAAGCCAAACACCAAATTTCTCAATTACGTTTCATGGTATTAGAGAAAGTCACACAACGCCAAGACCAGGATCCAGTTAAACAAAGACTGAAATCTGAATATTTTTGGATCAAAAAACTGAACTCTGCCCATCCAATTGGGCTTAATGATCGTATCGAACATTCATGTTTTTTATAGACTATAAACCATCTCAGCATTGACTTAAAACCTATTCCAGGCTCGACTAAACAGTGGTGATATTTTCATGTTTTCACTTTGTATATAATGCACCTTTGAAAATGTAATAGTTTTCATGCGACTGATTACACTCGATATCGAGTTGTTTTTGTTTATTATGTAAACATCGCTGAGGTTGATTCGAATAACAGAATCCTTTCATTTCCTTGAAGCCATTGTACACCTTATCACATGACCAGAGTTACTCGTACTCCGGCCCGGCTGATTGGTTCCTTTGCCGATCACGTGACCGAACATTCGATTCTTGTAGACTCCCAATATTTGGCTCGTAAACTAACCTTCACACGAGAAGTTTGGGTATCTGCAGACCGAGACCCTCTGGTCCTTCGTGAAGACAACCGCTAGCGTTAAAGATAATCACTGCGCGTAAAGCACCCATAGAAACCGGAGTAGTTTGCAAGTCACGTACAAGAGCCACCACCGCCATTATTGAAGTCACATAACTTTGAGCTTCATTCACAAATGTCCTCCAAACCTTATATGTATATGTTAATCTTTTCTATGTCGCAATTACATTTTCATTGTTAAGCTTTAGTAATGTATTATAGATTAGTAGGACAGTGAATTAATTGGTCCTGTTTCATTTTTATAGACCCCTGACGAAGGGTCCGTTTCAGTGGACCCGAAATGCATTGGGTGGATACTATTTGTTGACCATTGGAAATTAAATGTGATACTCAAAAAAATCATGTTGATAATAATCATGGAATTGAATAATTGATGAAGTATTGATTTTCCTACACGTTGCAAAAAATTTGGAGAAAATAAATGGTAAATTGTGAAGAAACCTACACGTTTCATTGATTACAGTGCGCAATTGTGAGTGGGAAGGAGCCACTCCCAACAACACATAAACTGTTCATAAGACATGGACGGACGCTGTGTGACACAAGTTGCGCATAACAAAAAGTTCTAAATACCGAGCATAACGTAAAAAATAGAGTGCACGGGGATAACACATTTGACATTGTTTACAAAGCCACCTTGAACTGTGTCACACTAAATCTGCTCTGGAGCAGGTTACAGAGCCTGTACACAGATACTTGGGTCAGCACTATTCCCCTCTCAAACATTTTTGGTGAACCCCATCCGGTTGATCTGAATGATTGAGGTGACATTGCCCAGTCAAGGAGCCGTTCCAGTAAAATACCCGCTTAGTTAGTACTTCGCCTCATTCTCGATGAGGGCTCTCAGTCTGTAACTTTCAGGTTTTGACTTTTCGCTGCCCTTACAAATTGGTGAGATGATAGACCCTTTCCAGAATGCTGGGATTGTTGTGCCTGACCGAGCATGGACGCGTAAAGTCCCAATGTGTCCAACCCATTTTGCTGGAGTGGTCTTATAGATGGCCAAGGGGATTCCATTTGGGCCACGAGCGCATGTGAATCTGCCTTATGTACAGTTTGTCTATGATTCCCTCCACCTCTGAGGTGGTAGGCAGTGGATCTGAGGGGTGTTGCTCATCTACTGCGGCCATCCCTGGGTAGCCCAGTGTGTCTACTACATTTGTAGAGTTGTTGAAGTGGGCAGTAAGGAAGGAGCCCCAGGGATCTTCATACAGATGTGATCCTCGGTGTGGCAGCACTTTATCTTTTAGTGGGGAGGATTTCATTTTGAGGAAGCCGTCAAACTGCTATCAGGGCTCTGTTGACCTCCCCTGTCGGAGTATTTATTGCTCTGCACACCCACTTGTTCTGACTTTGAGCTGGATGGCCTGTTGATATTTGAGCTGGGTGGTGATTGACCTTTGAGGCGTTTTGTTGGGAGAAAGAGGTTATGAAGGTTTCCCCGTTGTATTTAGGAGAATTCCTATCACTGTGAGCCAGCTTGATGTGGTTTCCTGCTTCCTGTTCCAGGCAGTCGATGTTAGTTGCTGACCATTTTACCCTCCTTAGGTCTGGCAGATAGGTTGATCCTGGAGGGTCTGCAGTTGATGTGTTCTTGATACCCAGTGGTACTGTGGTAATTATAACTGAAGAATTTCATTAGCTTTGTACAAGTGAAACCAGAGCCTAACTGTAATGTCTCTGTAACCTTTGGTTTTTTTCAGTGACTTTCGAAGCTTTTTCAAATTCCATTTCCTAACAATAACACCCCTGTAACCTTTGTTTTTTTCAGTTAGTTTCTATGGTTTCTTTTAAATACTAATTCCTAACTATAATGTCCCTGTAACATTTGTTTTTTTCAGTGAATTTCTATGTTTGTTTTAAGTAGTAGTCACGTTTACAGAGTGGGGGAGAAAGGAGGCTGGGCCTCCTACTGTGTTTCAGGAATCCCGCTGTGTAAGACTTACAGGAGGTACCAGGAGGGCATCTTGCCCCCAAGGTCCCTCAGGAGTACAGTGGACTTCATCCACCAACCTGTAGTCCACCAGGAGACACATGAGTGGTGGTGAAAGGGGGAGATATTTTCTCCAACTATTTTTACTTCTTGGGTTATCAAGATATAATTGTTTCATTTGGTCAAGTAAAATACTTAGACCCTTTAATGACCAACACTCTTATATTTTTCTCTTGAGAATCTTTTCTACCTACTTTTCTCAGATATTCAGGTAAAGTACCATTTAAACTCTTGACACCCAATCATTTAGGTTTCTTTTAAGATTCATTAATATATCACAAACATTTTCTTACATATGTATATTTAAGAGTTGTAATGCTATTCAGATCTTCAAAATTATCCTCAATATTATTTTCAGTGGTTGCCACATAACCCTCCTCAGGGAGATATTGTTTCTTTATATACCGTTCTCTTTATATTTTTTTTATAATCCATATTTTCAAAGTGTAACTTTTTGCCACATCTAATACATCAATTTTCAACGAATCACTATCTATCTAGACTGTACCTTTTTGTATTTACAACTTTATAACCTTAGCAGGTATACTTTAAACATTGCATCAAGTTTATAAGACCTCTCATCAACATCCAATACACAAAAATGTTAACACTCATAATGGAATATTAATATTCCTCATTAGGTGCAAATTCGCAGTCAATTGTCTCAGCAGCTTAAAGATTGTAAACGTTTGTCATAAAGTGCATTTCGTCAAAGTGCAAATTGGCAATATAATGTCTAATCAAAGTAATTCTACCTTTAAAGACTTGATGATATCAATAATGCGCTACTACTTTGAATTTAAAGGCTATAGGAAATAAGTTATTTAAAAGGAGGGAGAGAGTACAACCTACTAAAATTCCCTAGTTTATATGAACTAAGATGTCTCACAGCTAAATTATCCAAGAGGAATCCCTTGCAAAATATTATTTCGAGGGACTAACAAATGGAGATTAAATTTTCTGAAAGATAGTATAACCACATATCTTGAACAGTTCCTATCTTTATAGATGAACATGAAGTTTGGCATCTGCATTTAAACCCAATGGGATTTCAATTCCAATCATGATTTTTAAGTTGGACTCTGCTCTTCTCAAGGCCAATTCACGATCACATCCTCTGGGGTTTATCTGTACATGTTGAATTCCACAGCAGCAGAGACTGCTTCTCTTCTCTCCCCTCCATGTACATCCCATATATGTTTAGCAATAACATAGGAAAAGTCTTTGTTAAATATTGCCCGCAGGTGTTGGAGTATTCGCAGCTTTAATTTGTTTATTGTGCTCCCTATGTATTTCTTGCCACAGGAGCATTATAGAACATACTCTACAAAAAAACATTCACAGCGTGTATATTCTTTGATGTCTCTACTGCATCCATCAGAGAGTCTATATGTACTCCTATTTTCATCTAGGGTGCACACTCTACATCATTGACATTTATGAAAAACAGATCTTCTATTTGGCGTGAGCCAAGTTGTCATGTTATTTGAACTCGTCATGAAAGTGCTTACTAGAATATCCCCAAGTGTTGAAGTTTTTCTATAAGTTGTATTTGGGTAATTCAATGTAAACAGTCTTAATTCTTCATCTCTTTCCAAAATACTCCAACTAGTCTTGAGCAAGGTTTTCATTTTCTTTTCCAAATTATTGGAATCCATAATGTACCTTATTCTTTTATCTTCCTGAGAATCTTTTACATTTTTGGGGATCAATAGATCCTGCCTGTCTCTCTTCTTTGTTCTCTCTAGTGCATCTTCAAGTACTGATCCAGGCTATATGGTACACTCTATTTCAGAGCATTAGAGTGAACACTGTTTGAAAATAGGATGGTAATACAGCTGGTGGGCTTTATATATATATATATATATATATATGAAAAAGAAAAGAGTTGCCTCCAATGAGATCGCCACACTCAGTAAGTTTTTATCCTTTTAATCAGAGAGGCAACACAGCAGCACCATCAGCTAACGCCCAGCATGAATGTCTTAGCCATACGCGTTTCGAGCGTTCAGACGCCCTTGTTCACTGGCAGAGTCGAAGAGCAGATGAGGAAAATCACACGCATTAAATAATCCCGCCCCAGTGGGCGTATGCGTTGCAATGTTAGCTGGTACTTGTGGTTCTCCAAAAAAATGTCCGCCCCAGTGGGTTTCTGCTCTCCATCTCGAATCACATTAAAATATCACCCCCAGTGGGTCTGCTGATAGTCAACTGATTTCGAGCAAGCCGTGTAAATGCAACCTCTCAGACCGGCTTACCGCTCTTGCAGCGTCCTTTAATTTTTTGACGATGCAGACCCGCTCTTTGCAGCGGTGGGGCTCTCTCGCGGCAGGCATGCCGCTGAATATGAAAAAGAAAAGAGTTGCCTCCAATGAGATCGCCACACTCAGTAAGTTTTTATCCTTTTAATCAGAGAGGCAACACAGCAGCACCATCAGCTAACGCCCAGCATGAATGTCTTAGCCATACGCGTTTCGAGCGTTCAGACGCCCTTGTTCACTGGCAGAGTCGAAGAGCAGATGAGGAAAATCACACGCATTAAATAATCCCGCCCCAGTGGGCGTATGCGTTGCAATGTTAGCTGGTACTTGTGGTTCTCCAAAAAAATGTCCGCCCCAGTGGGTTTCTGCTCTCCATCTCGAATCACATTAAAATATCACCCCCAGTGGGTCTGCTGATAGTCAACTGATTTCGAGCAAGCCGTGTAAATGCAACCTCTCAGACCGGCTTACCGCTCTTGCAGCGTCCTTTAATTTTTTGACGATGCAGACCCGCTCTTTGCAGCGGTGGGGCTCTCTCGCGGCAGGCATGCCGCTGAATATGAAAAAGAAAAGAGTTGCCTCCAATGAGATCGCCACACTCAGTAAGTTTTTATCCTTTTAATCAGAGAGGCAACACAGCAGCACCATCAGCTAACGCCCAGCATGAATGTCTTAGCCATACGCGTTTCGAGCGTTCAGACGCCCTTGTTCACTGGCAGAGTCGAAGAGCAGATGAGGAAAATCACACGCATTAAATAATCCCGCCCCAGTGGGCGTATGCGTTGCAATGTTAGCTGGTACTTGTGGTTCTCCAAAAAAATGTCCGCCCCAGTGGGTTTCTGCTCTCCATCTCGAATCACATTAAAATATCACCCCCAGTGGGTCTGCTGATAGTCAACTGATTTCGAGCAAGCCGTGTAAATGCAACCTCTCAGACCGGCTTACCGCTCTTGCAGCGTCCTTTAATTTTTTGACGATGCAGACCCGCTCTTTGCAGCGGTGGGGCTCTCTCGCGGCAGGCATGCCGCTGAATATGAAAAAGAAAAGAGTTGCCTCCAATGAGATCGCCACACTCAGTAAGTTTTTATCCTTTTAATCAGAGAGGCAACACAGCAGCACCATCAGCTAACGCCCAGCATGAATGTCTTAGCCATACGCGTTTCGAGCGTTCAGACGCCCTTGTTCACTGGCAGAGTCGAAGAGCAGATGAGGAAAATCACACGCATTAAATAATCCCGCCCCAGTGGGCGTATGCGTTGCAATGTTAGCTGGTACTTGTGGTTCTCCAAAAAAATGTCCGCCCCAGTGGGTTTCTGCTCTCCATCTCGAATCACATTAAAATATCACCCCCAGTGGGTCTGCTGATAGTCAACTGATTTCGAGCAAGCCGTGTAAATGCAACCTCTCAGACCGGCTTACCGCTCTTGCAGCGTCCTTTAATTTTTTGACGATGCAGACCCGCTCTTTGCAGCGGTGGGGCTCTCTCGCGGCAGGCATGCCGCTGAATATGAAAAAGAAAAGAGTTGCCTCCAATGAGATCGCCACACTCAGTAAGTTTTTATCCTTTTAATCAGAGAGGCAACACAGCAGCACCATCAGCTAACGCCCAGCATGAATGTCTTAGCCATACGCGTTTCGAGCGTTCAGACGCCCTTGTTCACTGGCAGAGTCGAAGAGCAGATGAGGAAAATCACACGCATTAAATAATCCCGCCCCAGTGGGCGTATGCGTTGCAATGTTAGCTGGTACTTGTGGTTCTCCAAAAAAATGTCCGCCCCAGTGGGTTTCTGCTCTCCATCTCGAATCACATTAAAATATCACCCCCAGTGGGTCTGCTGATAGTCAACTGATTTCGAGCAAGCCGTGTAAATGCAACCTCTCAGACCGGCTTACCGCTCTTGCAGCGTCCTTTAATTTTTTGACGATGCAGACCCGCTCTTTGCAGCGGTGGGGCTCTCTCGCGGCAGGCATGCCGCTGAATATGAAAAAGAAAAGAGTTGCCTCCAATGAGATCGCCACACTCAGTAAGTTTTTATCCTTTTAATCAGAGAGGCAACACAGCAGCACCATCAGCTAACGCCCAGCATGAATGTCTTAGCCATACGCGTTTCGAGCGTTCAGACGCCCTTGTTCACTGGCAGAGTCGAAGAGCAGATGAGGAAAATCACACGCATTAAATAATCCCGCCCCAGTGGGCGTATGCGTTGCAATGTTAGCTGGTACTTGTGGTTCTCCAAAAAAATGTCCGCCCCAGTGGGTTTCTGCTCTCCATCTCGAATCACATTAAAATATCACCCCCAGTGGGTCTGCTGATAGTCAACTGATTTCGAGCAAGCCGTGTAAATGCAACCTCTCAGACCGGCTTACCGCTCTTGCAGCGTCCTTTAATTTTTTGACGATGCAGACCCGCTCTTTGCAGCGGTGGGGCTCTCTCGCGGCAGGCATGCCGCTGAATATGAAAAAGAAAAGAGTTGCCTCCAATGAGATCGCCACACTCAGTAAGTTTTTATCCTTTTAATCAGAGAGGCAACACAGCAGCACCATCAGCTAACGCCCAGCATGAATGTCTTAGCCATACGCGTTTCGAGCGTTCAGACGCCCTTGTTCACTGGCAGAGTCGAAGAGCAGATGAGGAAAATCACACGCATTAAATAATCCCGCCCCAGTGGGCGTATGCGTTGCAATGTTAGCTGGTACTTGTGGTTCTCCAAAAAAATGTCCGCCCCAGTGGGTTTCTGCTCTCCATCTCGAATCACATTAAAATATCACCCCCAGTGGGTCTGCTGATAGTCAACTGATTTCGAGCAAGCCGTGTAAATGCAACCTCTCAGACCGGCTTACCGCTCTTGCAGCGTCCTTTAATTTTTTGACGATGCAGACCCGCTCTTTGCAGCGGTGGGGCTCTCTCGCGGCAGGCATGCCGCTGAATATGAAAAAGAAAAGAGTTGCCTCCAATGAGATCGCCACACTCAGTAAGTTTTTATCCTTTTAATCAGAGAGGCAACACAGCAGCACCATCAGCTAACGCCCAGCATGAATGTCTTAGCCATACGCGTTTCGAGCGTTCAGACGCCCTTGTTCACTGGCAGAGTCGAAGAGCAGATGAGGAAAATCACACGCATTAAATAATCCCGCCCCAGTGGGCGTATGCGTTGCAATGTTAGCTGGTACTTGTGGTTCTCCAAAAAAATGTCCGCCCCAGTGGGTTTCTGCTCTCCATCTCGAATCACATTAAAATATCACCCCCAGTGGGTCTGCTGATAGTCAACTGATTTCGAGCAAGCCGTGTAAATGCAACCTCTCAGACCGGCTTACCGCTCTTGCAGCGTCCTTTAATTTTTTGACGATGCAGACCCGCTCTTTGCAGCGGTGGGGCTCTCTCGCGGCAGGCATGCCGCTGAATATGAAAAAGAAAAGAGTTGCCTCCAATGAGATCGCCACACTCAGTAAGTTTTTATCCTTTTAATCAGAGAGGCAACACAGCAGCACCATCAGCTAACGCCCAGCATGAATGTCTTAGCCATACGCGTTTCGAGCGTTCAGACGCCCTTGTTCACTGGCAGAGTCGAAGAGCAGATGAGGAAAATCACACGCATTAAATAATCCCGCCCCAGTGGGCGTATGCGTTGCAATGTTAGCTGGTACTTGTGGTTCTCCAAAAAAATGTCCGCCCCAGTGGGTTTCTGCTCTCCATCTCGAATCACATTAAAATATCACCCCCAGTGGGTCTGCTGATAGTCAACTGATTTCGAGCAAGCCGTGTAAATGCAACCTCTCAGACCGGCTTACCGCTCTTGCAGCGTCCTTTAATTTTTTGACGATGCAGACCCGCTCTTTGCAGCGGTGGGGCTCTCTCGCGGCAGGCATGCCGCTGAATATGAAAAAGAAAAGAGTTGCCTCCAATGAGATCGCCACACTCAGTAAGTTTTTATCCTTTTAATCAGAGAGGCAACACAGCAGCACCATCAGCTAACGCCCAGCATGAATGTCTTAGCCATACGCGTTTCGAGCGTTCAGACGCCCTTGTTCACTGGCAGAGTCGAAGAGCAGATGAGGAAAATCACACGCATTAAATAATCCCGCCCCAGTGGGCGTATGCGTTGCAATGTTAGCTGGTACTTGTGGTTCTCCAAAAAAATGTCCGCCCCAGTGGGTTTCTGCTCTCCATCTCGAATCACATTAAAATATCACCCCCAGTGGGTCTGCTGATAGTCAACTGATTTCGAGCAAGCCGTGTAAATGCAACCTCTCAGACCGGCTTACCGCTCTTGCAGCGTCCTTTAATTTTTTGACGATGCAGACCCGCTCTTTGCAGCGGTGGGGCTCTCTCGCGGCAGGCATGCCGCTGAATATGAAAAAGAAAAGAGTTGCCTCCAATGAGATCGCCACACTCAGTAAGTTTTTATCCTTTTAATCAGAGAGGCAACACAGCAGCACCATCAGCTAACGCCCAGCATGAATGTCTTAGCCATACGCGTTTCGAGCGTTCAGACGCCCTTGTTCACTGGCAGAGTCGAAGAGCAGATGAGGAAAATCACACGCATTAAATAATCCCGCCCCAGTGGGCGTATGCGTTGCAATGTTAGCTGGTACTTGTGGTTCTCCAAAAAAATGTCCGCCCCAGTGGGTTTCTGCTCTCCATCTCGAATCACATTAAAATATCACCCCCAGTGGGTCTGCTGATAGTCAACTGATTTCGAGCAAGCCGTGTAAATGCAACCTCTCAGACCGGCTTACCGCTCTTGCAGCGTCCTTTAATTTTTTGACGATGCAGACCCGCTCTTTGCAGCGGTGGGGCTCTCTCGCGGCAGGCATGCCGCTGAATATGAAAAAGAAAAGAGTTGCCTCCAATGAGATCGCCACACTCAGTAAGTTTTTATCCTTTTAATCAGAGAGGCAACACAGCAGCACCATCAGCTAACGCCCAGCATGAATGTCTTAGCCATACGCGTTTCGAGCGTTCAGACGCCCTTGTTCACTGGCAGAGTCGAAGAGCAGATGAGGAAAATCACACGCATTAAATAATCCCGCCCCAGTGGGCGTATGCGTTGCAATGTTAGCTGGTACTTGTGGTTCTCCAAAAAAATGTCCGCCCCAGTGGGTTTCTGCTCTCCATCTCGAATCACATTAAAATATCACCCCCAGTGGGTCTGCTGATAGTCAACTGATTTCGAGCAAGCCGTGTAAATGCAACCTCTCAGACCGGCTTACCGCTCTTGCAGCGTCCTTTAATTTTTTGACGATGCAGACCCGCTCTTTGCAGCGGTGGGGCTCTCTCGCGGCAGGCATGCCGCTGAATATGAAAAAGAAAAGAGTTGCCTCCAATGAGATCGCCACACTCAGTAAGTTTTTATCCTTTTAATCAGAGAGGCAACACAGCAGCACCATCAGCTAACGCCCAGCATGAATGTCTTAGCCATACGCGTTTCGAGCGTTCAGACGCCCTTGTTCACTGGCAGAGTCGAAGAGCAGATGAGGAAAATCACACGCATTAAATAATCCCGCCCCAGTGGGCGTATGCGTTGCAATGTTAGCTGGTACTTGTGGTTCTCCAAAAAAATGTCCGCCCCAGTGGGTTTCTGCTCTCCATCTCGAATCACATTAAAATATCACCCCCAGTGGGTCTGCTGATAGTCAACTGATTTCGAGCAAGCCGTGTAAATGCAACCTCTCAGACCGGCTTACCGCTCTTGCAGCGTCCTTTAATTTTTTGACGATGCAGACCCGCTCTTTGCAGCGGTGGGGCTCTCTCGCGGCAGGCATGCCGCTGAATATGAAAAAGAAAAGAGTTGCCTCCAATGAGATCGCCACACTCAGTAAGTTTTTATCCTTTTAATCAGAGAGGCAACACAGCAGCACCATCAGCTAACGCCCAGCATGAATGTCTTAGCCATACGCGTTTCGAGCGTTCAGACGCCCTTGTTCACTGGCAGAGTCGAAGAGCAGATGAGGAAAATCACACGCATTAAATAATCCCGCCCCAGTGGGCGTATGCGTTGCAATGTTAGCTGGTACTTGTGGTTCTCCAAAAAAATGTCCGCCCCAGTGGGTTTCTGCTCTCCATCTCGAATCACATTAAAATATCACCCCCAGTGGGTCTGCTGATAGTCAACTGATTTCGAGCAAGCCGTGTAAATGCAACCTCTCAGACCGGCTTACCGCTCTTGCAGCGTCCTTTAATTTTTTGACGATGCAGACCCGCTCTTTGCAGCGGTGGGGCTCTCTCGCGGCAGGCATGCCGCTGAATATGAAAAAGAAAAGAGTTGCCTCCAATGAGATCGCCACACTCAGTAAGTTTTTATCCTTTTAATCAGAGAGGCAACACAGCAGCACCATCAGCTAACGCCCAGCATGAATGTCTTAGCCATACGCGTTTCGAGCGTTCAGACGCCCTTGTTCACTGGCAGAGTCGAAGAGCAGATGAGGAAAATCACACGCATTAAATAATCCCGCCCCAGTGGGCGTATGCGTTGCAATGTTAGCTGGTACTTGTGGTTCTCCAAAAAAATGTCCGCCCCAGTGGGTTTCTGCTCTCCATCTCGAATCACATTAAAATATCACCCCCAGTGGGTCTGCTGATAGTCAACTGATTTCGAGCAAGCCGTGTAAATGCAACCTCTCAGACCGGCTTACCGCTCTTGCAGCGTCCTTTAATTTTTTGACGATGCAGACCCGCTCTTTGCAGCGGTGGGGCTCTCTCGCGGCAGGCATGCCGCTGAATATGAAAAAGAAAAGAGTTGCCTCCAATGAGATCGCCACACTCAGTAAGTTTTTATCCTTTTAATCAGAGAGGCAACACAGCAGCACCATCAGCTAACGCCCAGCATGAATGTCTTAGCCATACGCGTTTCGAGCGTTCAGACGCCCTTGTTCACTGGCAGAGTCGAAGAGCAGATGAGGAAAATCACACGCATTAAATAATCCCTCCCCAGTGGGCGTATGCGTTGCAATGTTAGCTGGTACTTGTGGTTCTCCAAAAAAATGTCCGCCCCAGTGGGTTTCTGCTCTCCATCTCGAATCACATTAAAATATCACCCCCAGTGGGTCTGCTGATAGTCAACTGATTTCGAGCAAGCCGTGTAAATGCAACCTCTCAGACCGGCTTACCGCTCTTGCAGCGTCCTTTAATTTTTTGACGATGCAGACCCGCTCTTTGCAGCGGTGGGGCTCTCTCGCGGCAGGCATGCCGCTGAATATGAAAAAGAAAAGAGTTGCCTCCAATGAGATCGCCACACTCAGTAAGTTTTTATCCTTTTAATCAGAGAGGCAACACAGCAGCACCATCAGCTAACGCCCAGCATGAATGTCTTAGCCATACGCGTTTCGAGCGTTCAGACGCCCTTGTTCACTGGCAGAGTCGAAGAGCAGATGAGGAAAATCACACGCATTAAATAATCCCGCCCCAGTGGGCGTATGCGTTGCAATGTTAGCTGGTACTTGTGGTTCTCCAAAAAAATGTCCGCCCCAGTGGGTTTCTGCTCTCCATCTCGAATCACATTAAAATATCACCCCCAGTGGGTCTGCTGATAGTCAACTGATTTCGAGCAAGCCGTGTAAATGCAACCTCTCAGACCGGCTTACCGCTCTTGCAGCGTCCTTTAATTTTTTGACGATGCAGACCCGCTCTTTGCAGCGGTGGGGCTCTCTCGCGGCAGGCATGCCGCTGAATATGAAAAAGAAAAGAGTTGCCTCCAATGAGATCGCCACACTCAGTAAGTTTTTATCCTTTTAATCAGAGAGGCAACACAGCAGCACCATCAGCTAACGCCCAGCATGAATGTCTTAGCCATACGCGTTTCGAGCGTTCAGACGCCCTTGTTCACTGGCAGAGTCGAAGAGCAGATGAGGAAAATCACACGCATTAAATAATCCCGCCCCAGTGGGCGTATGCGTTGCAATGTTAGCTGGTACTTGTGGTTCTCCAAAAAAATGTCCGCCCCAGTGGGTTTCTGCTCTCCATCTCGAATCACATTAAAATATCACCCCCAGTGGGTCTGCTGATAGTCAACTGATTTCGAGCAAGCCGTGTAAATGCAACCTCTCAGACCGGCTTACCGCTCTTGCAGCGTCCTTTAATTTTTTGACGATGCAGACCCGCTCTTTGCAGCGGTGGGGCTCTCTCGCGGCAGGCATGCCGCTGAATATGAAAAAGAAAAGAGTTGCCTCCAATGAGATCGCCACACTCAGTAAGTTTTTATCCTTTTAATCAGAGAGGCAACACAGCAGCACCATCAGCTAACGCCCAGGGTCTGTATCGTCAAAAAATTAAAGGACGCTGCAAGAGCGGTAAGCCGGTCTGAGAGGTTGCATTTACACGGCTTGCTCGAAATCAGTTGACTATCAGCAGACCCACTGGGGGTGATATTTTAATGTGATTCGAGATGGAGAGCAGAAACCCACTGGGGCGGACATTTTTTTGGAGAACCACAAGTACCAGCTAACATTGCAACGCATACGCCCACTGGGGCGGGATTATTTAATGCGTGTGATTTTCCTCATCTGCTCTTCGACTCTGCCAGTGAACAAGGGCGTCTGAACGCTCGAAACGCGTATGGCTAAGACATTCATGCTGGGCGTTAGCTGATGGTGCTGCTGTGTTGCCTCTCTGATTAAAAGGATAAAAACTTACTGAGTGTGGCGATCTCATTGGAGGCAACTCTTTTCTTTTTCATATTCAGCGGCATGCCTGCCGCGAGAGAGCCCCACCGCTGCAAAGAGCGGGTCTGCATCGTCAAAAAATTAAAGGACGCTGCAAGAGCGGTAAGCCGGTCTGAGAGGTTGCATTTACACGGCTTGCTCGAAATCAGTTGACTATCAGCAGACCCACTGGGGGTGATATTTTAATGTGATTCGAGATGGAGAGCAGAAACCCACTGGGGCGGACATTTTTTTGGAGAACCACAAGTACCAGCTAACATTGCAACGCATACGCCCACTGGGGCGGGATTATTTAATGCGTGTGATTTTCCTCATCTGCTCTTCGACTCTGCCAGTGAACAAGGGCGTCTGAACGCTCGAAACGCGTATGGCTAAGACATTCATGCTGGGCGTTAGCTGATGGTGCTGCTGTGTTGCCTCTCTGATTAAAAGGATAAAAACTTACTGAGTGTGGCGATCTCATTGGAGGCAACTCTTTTCTTTTTCATATTCAGCGGCATGCCTGCCGCGAGAGAGCCCCACCGCTGCAAAGAGCGGGTCTGCATCGTCAAAAAATTAAAGGACGCTGCAAGAGCGGTAAGCCGGTCTGAGAGGTTGCATTTACACGGCTTGCTCGAAATCAGTTGACTATCAGCAGACCCACTGGGGGTGATATTTTAATGTGATTCGAGATGGAGAGCAGAAACCCACTGGGGCGGACATTTTTTTGGAGAACCACAAGTACCAGCTAACATTGCAACGCATACGCCCACTGGGGCGGGATTATTTAATGCGTGTGATTTTCCTCATCTGCTCTTCGACTCTGCCAGTGAACAAGGGCGTCTGAACGCTCGAAACGCGTATGGCTAAGACATTCATGCTGGGCGTTAGCTGATGGTGCTGCTGTGTTGCCTCTCTGATTAAAAGGATAAAAACTTACTGAGTGTGGCGATCTCATTGGAGGCAACTCTTTTCTTTTTCATATTCAGCGGCATGCCTGCCGCGAGAGAGCCCCACCGCTGCAAAGAGCGGGTCTGCATCGTCAAAAAATTAAAGGACGCTGCAAGAGCGGTAAGCCGGTCTGAGAGGTTGCATTTACACGGCTTGCTCGAAATCAGTTGACTATCAGCAGACCCACTGGGGGTGATATTTTAATGTGATTCGAGATGGAGAGCAGAAACCCACTGGGGCGGACATTTTTTTGGAGAACCACAAGTACCAGCTAACATTGCAACGCATACGCCCACTGGGGCGGGATTATTTAATGCGTGTGATTTTCCTCATCTGCTCTTCGACTCTGCCAGTGAACAAGGGCGTCTGAACGCTCGAAACGCGTATGGCTAAGACATTCATGCTGGGCGTTAGCTGATGGTGCTGCTGTGTTGCCTCTCTGATTAAAAGGATAAAAACTTACTGAGTGTGGCGATCTCATTGGAGGCAACTCTTTTCTTTTTCATATTCAGCGGCATGCCTGCCGCGAGAGAGCCCCACCGCTGCAAAGAGCGGGTCTGCATCGTCAAAAAATTAAAGGACGCTGCAAGAGCGGTAAGCCGGTCTGAGAGGTTGCATTTACACGGCTTGCTCGAAATCAGTTGACTATCAGCAGACCCACTGGGGGTGATATTTTAATGTGATTCGAGATGGAGAGCAGAAACCCACTGGGGCGGACATTTTTTTGGAGAACCACAAGTACCAGCTAACATTGCAACGCATACGCCCACTGGGGCGGGATTATTTAATGCGTGTGATTTTCCTCATCTGCTCTTCGACTCTGCCAGTGAACAAGGGCGTCTGAACGCTCGAAACGCGTATGGCTAAGACATTCATGCTGGGCGTTAGCTGATGGTGCTGCTGTGTTGCCTCTCTGATTAAAAGGATAAAAACTTACTGAGTGTGGCGATCTCATTGGAGGCAACTCTTTTCTTTTTCATATTCAGCGGCATGCCTGCCGCGAGAGAGCCCCACCGCTGCAAAGAGCGGGTCTGCATCGTCAAAAAATTAAAGGACGCTGCAAGAGCGGTAAGCCGGTCTGAGAGGTTGCATTTACACGGCTTGCTCGAAATCAGTTGACTATCAGCAGACCCACTGGGGGTGATATTTTAATGTGATTCGAGATGGAGAGCAGAAACCCACTGGGGCGGACATTTTTTTGGAGAACCACAAGTACCAGCTAACATTGCAACGCATACGCCCACTGGGGCGGGATTATTTAATGCGTGTGATTTTCCTCATCTGCTCTTCGACTCTGCCAGTGAACAAGGGCGTCTGAACGCTCGAAACGCGTATGGCTAAGACATTCATGCTGGGCGTTAGCTGATGGTGCTGCTGTGTTGCCTCTCTGATTAAAAGGATAAAAACTTACTGAGTGTGGCGATCTCATTGGAGGCAACTCTTTTCTTTTTCATATTCAGCGGCATGCCTGCCGCGAGAGAGCCCCACCGCTGCAAAGAGCGGGTCTGCATCGTCAAAAAATTAAAGGACGCTGCAAGAGCGGTAAGCCGGTCTGAGAGGTTGCATTTACACGGCTTGCTCGAAATCAGTTGACTATCAGCAGACCCACTGGGGGTGATATTTTAATGTGATTCGAGATGGAGAGCAGAAACCCACTGGGGCGGACATTTTTTTGGAGAACCACAAGTACCAGCTAACATTGCAACGCATACGCCCACTGGGGCGGGATTATTTAATGCGTGTGATTTTCCTCATCTGCTCTTCGACTCTGCCAGTGAACAAGGGCGTCTGAACGCTCGAAACGCGTATGGCTAAGACATTCATGCTGGGCGTTAGCTGATGGTGCTGCTGTGTTGCCTCTCTGATTAAAAGGATAAAAACTTACTGAGTGTGGCGATCTCATTGGAGGCAACTCTTTTCTTTTTTTATATATATATATATATATATATATATGTATATATATATTCATACACACATATTTATATATATATATATATATATATATTGCACAACGCTGAAACCCCCAAGTCATGGGTTTACAAATGAGAGCACTCCAAGCCAATACGGCGTAGGTTCGCCAAGTCTTTTATTACTCAAAGACCTCCTCAGCAATCAGTCTACAAACGCGTTTCGGCGTTACCGCCTTCGTCAGTGTAAACTGACACTGTTTTCAAATTACATTTTAAACAGAAGCCGTGATTGTCATCAGTCACGTGTTCCAAAATGGACATAAACATAGAAAACGGTACTTGAAATAATTAATGCATTACTTTTGCGGCGGCCATCTTTCAATGATTAATCTATTCATTCTAATATATACATTTATAAGCAAAATCGGAGAAACAATTTATATTCAACATACTTAAGCATTCCATTCTATATTTGTCCCCTGTGCTTATTACTTCACATGCATAGTTGGCACCAATACCGCAAGTACCTATGAATGTGACTTTGACACCAAACTCATGGTCAAAATCACAATAAGTTCACCGAATTTTAAGTCACCTGGTGAATGAACACAGTTGAATTATTGACAATCTAGCCCTGGATGGGCAAACGATCTAGTTATATACAGTTAAATCATTATTGTTCAATATGTCACTGTGCTTCATCAAAAAGAATATAAATCACATTTGTGGTGACGGGTCACACTACTCTGTGCATTGAAGGAAATATATACATGTCTATTCTCCAGATTTTTCAGAAAGAAGCTAAGGAAACTTGAAGGGATTATTTAGATGTGAGTCCACATCTCTTCTTCATTATTCATCCCTCCCGGGGTCTTGGTCTGTAACTGGATGATAAATCTTGACTCTAGTGTTCTAAGTCTCTTTATCCAGTTTCCCCCTCTTTCTGTTCTGACTAGTTGGTCCAAAATGAAATAAGTCAGTAAATTGCTATTGCTGTCATGTGCCTGCTCAAAATGGCGGGCTACTGGGTAAGTCGGATCCTTTGACGAGATAGCCCTCATGTGTTCTAGGACCCTGAGTTTGGTGGGTTTCACTGTGCTCCCTATATACCTCTTCCCACAGGGACATGTCAAGCAATAGACTGTGTAGTCAGAATTACAATTCACCAATTTAGTTATTCTACCTTTCTTCTTCCTTCCTGGAATATAGTATTCCTTGACTTTTTGGGAATTTTTACAGGCCTTGCATTTCATACAAGGATAGAAGCCTGAAACAGTGATTTTTTTCTTTCTTCTTTTTTCAAAGTGGCTATTTACAAGGTGGTCTTTGAAAGAGTTCCCCTTTCTGTAAGTGATCAGAGGATAATCAGATAATGACTTCCCGATGACGGGATCTAATTTAAGAATCTTCCAGTTCTTACGCATTATGTTGAAGACTTCTGGAGATTTTTCCGAATAGTCGGTAATTAGTCTGATCTTAGTATCTGAAGGCCTGGGTTTGTCAATCAACAGGTCCTTTCTTTCTACCAAATTACTTCTCACTTCTGCTTGTTTGAGAATTCCTTTCCCATAGCCTCTCTGAGAAAATCTATTCTTAGACTGTTCCCTGGCTCTCTCAAACTCCTGTGGGGTTGAGCAATTGCGTTTGATTCGCAAGAATTCTCCCAAGGGGATATTGTTAATTACACTGCGGGGATGGTAACTACGTGAGTGCAATATAGTATTGCCCGCTGTGGGTTTTCTATAAACAGCGGTTTGAATTTTATTGTCTTCCACAAAGACCCGAAGGTCCAGGTAAAAAACCTCACTTGGACTTATGTTGCTGGTGAAGCTGAGATTCAAGTTGTTCTTATTCAACTCAGAAATGTATTTCTCAGCCTCATTTTGTGGACCCCGCCACACCAAAAACAAGTCATCGATGTAGCGGGTCCACAGAACAATATTGTCCATCCACCGCTCGTTCTCTCCCGCCCAGGCCACGTGCTTCTCCCACCAGCCCACGAAGAGATTCGCGTAGCTGGGGGCGAAGCACGTGCCCATCGCGGTCCCCTGCAGTTGTAAATACAATTTGCCTGCAAATAAGAAAATGTTATTTCTTAAACAGAAATTTGTGAGTTCCAGTAACATCAAGTTGTGGCTTCGATATTTAATGGGTCTTAGTTCTAGGAAGTTTTTCATCGCCATGAGACCGTCTTCATGTTTAATAGACGTATATAAACTGGCAATGTCTAATGTTATTAGGATCATATCCTCTTCCCATGTCACATCCTGTATAATCCTCAAGAAGTCCTTCGTATCTTTGAGATACGAGCTGAGGTCCTTCACGAATGGGGCAATGAAGCTATCGATATAGCTTGATGTTTTTTCCAGTAAACTGTCTTTAGCAGACACGATCGGTCTACCAGGAGGCCAAATTTTGCTCTTGTGCACCTTCGGCAGGTGATAGAATGTTGCAATTTGAGGGAAATCGCACTTCAGGTTTTTCCAATCTCTGAAATCAAGTATTCCTTTGTCTTTCCATTGATCAATCAAGTCATTGAAGGCTTTTATGCTTTCCATATATTTGGTCCTCTTTATCTCCACATAATGTTCCTTGTTATTCAGCTGGGATAGGGCCTCATCCTCATATTGACTTCGTTTCAGGATGACAATGTTCCCCCCTTTGTCGCTGGGTTTGATAATAATACTCTCATCTTCTTTGAGATTTTGGATCACTGCCCATTCCTCCTTATTCATATTTTTCCTGTTGCGATTAAAGCTTTCCATTTGGAGATATTTTAATTCTTCAATGACAATATCCTGAAAGGTGTCTATTCCGTCATGCGGTGTTCTCGGATTGGTTTTAGATTTGATAGTCATTCCACTTTTACAAGGTTGTTGAATGATTCCACAGTCCTCCAAAGCCTGTGTTGGTTGGATATCCCAGTCTTGTGAGTGGCTTGTTCCAATCAATGTTTGTGCTACCGCAATGGCCTGTAAATCTTTGCCTGTTATTGTTGCTAAGGGGTCACTCCCTTCAATACTGATTCTATCAGCTGCCTTTGGGTTAAGAGTATGTAACTTCTGTAGTTTTAATTTTCTGATAAATCTAAAGAGATCTATCCTTGTCTGCGTGTAATTAAATGCTGGAGTCGGACAGAAGGTTAGTCCAAGTTTCAACAGCTCTTCTTCCTTTGAGGTCAGTATCCTATCCGATAAATTAATTATTGTATTTTCTCTCGGATTCATCAGAATCATTTCCAGGTCTTCCCTCGAGCACTCCTTGTCACTACTGGAGTAGATCTTCCTTGGGCGCCCCCGTCTCCCCCTCCTCGTTTTCCTTTTGGTGTTTTTGGTGGGTGTGTAGTCGCTGCGGGTCGCTGTCTGAGTCCTCTGATTACTTCGTACTCCTCGAAAAAAGGATCATCCTCTGTTGTATCTGCTCTTGCTGAAGGCTGCCCTTCACCGCCCTCTGTACCTCTAGATTCCGCGGTGCTCCTTGCTCTGACTGACTCGTCTTCTGAGATTTCAGACTCCTCAGTGCTAACCGGGGTTCTATTCTTGAGTTTTTCTTGTTGTAATGTTTTCCTTGGGACGTTGTATTTGCGTGCAAATGTCAGTATTCTTCCATTCGCATAATCCTTTTCGTCGCGAATGAACTTGGATTGTTTCCTCAATTTTATTGTATTCTCGTAATCAATCAACCTTTTCTTCATCTGTTCTCGTAACTCTTCGCATTTTTTTGTATCTTTCTCCTCGCCAATCTTAGCTTCAATTGCCTTTATTTCTTCCTGTAACTTACTTCTGTCACTCCATGCGTGCTTGACTAGCAGTTTAAGCATCCCTTGCATGACATCACTCATGAATTCTGACCATTCTCTTAAAAGTTCATTGTTAGGTTTCTCATAGGAGGGGACTAGCAGGATTCTTAGCCCCCTTGGAACTCTCCCAACTTCCAAGTATTTTTGTAGACTGGTGGCCTCCCACCACTTGCGAATCTCTCGCTCGTACGTTTTTTCAAGAGTGGCAAACAATTTGGTGAGCGTGTCGGGTGCTGTCGTTGTCCGCACCGGAGTGACTTTTTTTCGTGCCCCTGTTTGGGGAATGAACAGAGAGTCTGCCGCTTGTTCTCTCTCACTATCGCTGAACATATCTTGTGCCGAGGGGTTCAATTATTTCTCTGCGTGGCTCTACCTATCGCTCAGGCTGCGCGTGGTCCTGCCGGGTTGTTTTCAAAATAATGACAGCGCCGTTCACTCACCCGTTCCAGAATTTCCCAACCGCCGAGTTACCTCACAGTCGGTCGTCCTTTTCCGGGTTACGTCACGGAATTCTGCTGGTTTTTCGAAGTCGTGCTCCTCGCACACTTCTCCGGCAGGGCCAGACGGTAATCCAATTTTTTGGCAATTTTTTTTCCGCCGCTCCACTTGACCACGGGTGCCTCTCTCGCACGGTGGAATGCGTATATGTACTGCACAACGCTGAAACCCCCAAGTCATGGGTTTACAAATGAGAGCACTCCAAGCCAATACGGCGTAGGTTCGCCAAGTCTTTTATTACTCAAAGACCTCCTCAGCAATCAGTCTACAAACGCGTTTCGGCGTTACCGCCTTCGTCAGTGTAAACTGACACTGTTTTCAAATTACATTTTAAACAGAAGCCGTGATTGTCATCAGTCACTTGTTCCAAAATGGACATAAACATAGAAAACGGTACTTGAAATAATTAATGCATTACTTTTGCGGCGGCCATCTTTCAATGATTAATCTATTCATTCTAATATATACATTTATAAGCAGAATCGGAGAAACAATTTATATTCAACATACTTAAGCATTCCATTCTATATTTGTCCCCTGTGCTTATTACTTCACATGCATAGTTGGCACCAATACCGCAAGTACCTATGAATGTGACTTTGACACCAAACTCATGGTCAAAATCACAATAAGTTCACCGAATTTTAAGTCACCTGGTGAATGAACACAGTTGAATTATTGACAATCTAAAAAAAAAAAAAAAAAAAAAAAAAAATATATATATATATATATATATATATATATATACATATTACCTACTGGCTGTCACCAGTAGGTAGGTATAGTTAGGACCTTAGACCTATTCAAAAAGCGTTTTTTCTTTTGCCAATATCTTTGAAGCCTTTTGTTGAATCTTCGCAAATTTTTCCAAACTAATGACTAACTCAGGTCAGCTCTTGTCTTGAATGTTTGGGGGTGATTTGTCAAGGGGTCTGAGAAAAAAGGGGATCACAAAACACGTTTTCCCCATGTTAATTTCCATGGGAATTTTAGAACAGGCTACAGCCCGAACTGCTGAACAGAAAAACACCAACTTTTGTAAAAAGGTAGCTCTTGGTTGAGAAAGCGTCCTTTTTTTTAAATGGTGTGAATCTGTTCAGTAGTTGCTGAGAAATTCAAAAAAATAAAAATATTAATATCTGAGCACCAAATAGGATTCGCAAATCCCTTAGAACACAAGCTTCATTCTGATTGGCTGCGAACACCCCAAATCAGGAAGTGTTGGCAGACATCTTGTAACTCGGTAACCGAGTCACAAGAAAAGAGTTAAAAAAAGAATAAAAAACAAGAAAAGGGGCAGGGTAGAAACACCCTGACCCCCTAGGCCTGCGAAGGGGGGTCCAACAAAGACAACCGGGCCAAAAAAGCATTTAGAAAAACAGAAATTGGCCGAATTTGTGCCACCTCCCTGGGGTTTTGACAAATAATTAGTGTGGGGGGCCCAAGCCTCCCCACATTGTCCCAGGGACCACCACCTCTCCAGGGCACTGCATATGTAAATATGGGGGATTGCTGCCCCGGGGACCACCACCTCATCGGGGTTATTTTCACAAAGGGAGGGGGGCTATGCCACCCCCCTCCTGGAGTCCTCAATGGCCCTGGGGACTGCCACCCCCAGGGCAGGCTCCTACAATGTCCCAGGTGCCCACCCCTCAGACATTGCTCTTTTCTATGGCAGAGCACTGTGCTCCTGCCTTGCCACAGCAAACACTGCTTTGCTTCTTGAAATTGAGAGCGGGAAACCTGCTCTTGCTTCCAAAAAGCAAAGCAGAATTGATCTTGGGCAAGGAGAGGTGCATGTTAGCAGCTCCCCTTGCCCAAAAGCAATGCCGGCTTCCGTAGGAGGCGAGGAGCCGGCTCGGACTGTGGGGACATTGGAGCTACCTCCCGGATCCCAACTTCAATAAATCAATCAATCATTTGTAGAGCGCGCTACTCACCCGTAAGGGTCTCAAGGTGCTGTGGGTGCCCACCCCTCAGACATTGCTCTTTTCTATGGCAGGGCACTGTGCTCCTGCCTTGCCACAGCAAACACTGCTTTGCTTCTTGAAATTGAGAGCGGGAAACCTGCTCTTGCTTCCAAAAAGCAAAGCAGAATTGATCTTGGGCAAGGAGAGGTGCATGTTAGCAGCTCCCCTTGCCCAAAAGCAATGCCGGCTTCCGTAGGAGGCGAGGAGCCGGCTCGGACTGTGGGGACATTGGAGCTACCTCCCGGTTCCCAACTTCAATAAATCAATCAATCATTTGTAGAGCGCGCTACTCACCCGTAAGGGTCTCAAGGTGCTGTGGGGGGGGGGGGGGTGCTGCTACTGCTCGAACAGCCAGGTCTTGAGTAGCCTCCTGAAGGTCAGATGGTCAGAAGGTCTGCCGCAGGAGGATGGGGAGGGCGTTACAGGACTTGGTGGTGAGGTAGGAGAACGATCTGCCACCGTCGGTCGTTCTTCGGATGCGGGGGACGGTGGCAAGGGCGAGGTCGGCGGAGCGGAGCTGGCGATTTGGGGTGTAGAAGGTGAGTCGTCTGTTGAGGTAGGTTGGTCCAGTATTGTAGAGTGGCTTGTGTGTGTGGGTGAGGAGCTTAAAGGTGATCCTCTTGTTGACGGGAATACAGCGCAGGTCTCTCAGGTGGGGTGTGATGTGATTGTGGCAAGGGATGTCGAGGATCAGGCCTGCGAGGCATTCTGTATGCGTTGCAGTCGTTTCAGTAGTTTGGCCAGGGCTCCTGCGTAGAGGGCGTTTCCGTAGTCCAGCCTGCAGCTGACAGGGGCCTGGGTGAATGTTTTTCTTGTGTCGGTGGGGATCCACCTGTAGATGTTTCGGAGCTTGCAGAGGGTGTTGAAGCAGGAGGATGAGATGGCGTTGACTCGCTTGGTCATGGAGAGTGTTGAGTCTAGGATGAATTCCAGGTTGCATGCATGGTTGGTGGGTGTCAGTGCTGCACCTAGGGCAGTCAGCCACCAGGAGTCGTCCCAGGCTGAGTGGGTGGAGCCGAGGATGAGGACCTCCGTATTCTCAGAGTTCAGTTTCAGACGGCTGTTCTTCATCCATTCAGCGACGGCTTTCATTCCTTCGCGGAGGTTGGTTTTGGCGGTGCAAGGGTCTTTGGTGAGGGAGCATGTCAACTGCATGTCATTGGCATAGGATATGATGTTGAGGTCATGCAGTCTGGCGACATGGGCGAGCGGGCTATGTAGATGTTGAACAGAGTGGGACTAAGAGATGATCCCAGGGGTATGCCGCAGATGATCTTGGAGGGTTCAGGTCAGTAGGGGGGGAGGTGGACGCTCTGGGTTCTGTCAGAGAGGAATGAGGTGGTCCATTCCAGTGCTTTGCTGTGGATTCCTGTGTCATGGAGGCGAGTGTGTAGGGTGCAATGGCAGACCATGTTGAAAGTGGCTGAGAGGTCCAGGAGGATGAAGGCCGCGGTCTCGCCGTTTTCCAGTAGGGCCTTGATGTCATCAGTGGCGGCGATGAGAGCTGTTTCGGTGCTGTAGTTGTTGCGGAACCCGGACTGGGATGGGTCCAACTTGAGGGCTGGCCCTGGGAGGTGGGATCCCCGGGGTCAGAAGTGGCCCAGGAGAGGGGCCACTCAGCCCCTTCCCCTTTATTTTATTTACCATTTTTAAAAATGGAAGACTGGCCCCAGGCGATGGGGTCCCCGGGGCCATAATTGGCCTGAGGAGTAGGGCTGGGCATAGTTCGCAAAGTAGCGCTACGCGTAGCTTCGCAAAGTGCACTTCGCACTACATGAGCTACGCGTAGCATTACGCGAACTGTGTAGTACCCTGTTCACGCTGTGCAAGATGCCGTTTTCAATGATTGCACAGTGCGGACAAGCATCCGGCACTGTGCAATCATTGAAAACGGCATCTTGCACAGTGTGAGCTGTAGTTTTCTGCAGCTCGAGTAGATTTTTACTCGATTGGAAGCTTTCTCAACGCGGACTGGTAGTTTCCGCCAGGGCATTAAATAAAAAAAACGGGAAGGGGGCCGCGTGGCTTCCTTTCCCTGGGCCAATATTGGACCCAGGGGATCCCAATCCCCGGGGCCTGGCCAGCATTTAAAAAAAAAAAACATTTTTGGAGGAGGCTGCATGGCCCCCCCACCTAAGGCCAATTATAGCCCCAGAGACCCCATCCCCTAGGGCAAGGCCAGCCTTTTTCAAAAAATAAAAAATATGTATGTGGGAAGGGGCCCCCCCTTACCTGGGCCACTATTGGCCCCGGGACCCCATCCCCGCAGCCCATCCAGGCTTTATTTATTTATTTTTTGGGAGGGGGTGCATGGCCCTCCTCCTCAGTAACCCTGGGCATAGCACTATGCTACGCTCTCGTAGTTTGCGAAGTTTGCGCTACTTCACACTATGCAAACTGCACGTAGCACAGTGCAAACACGCGTAGCATAGTGCAGCGGTCATTTTTTGCTTGCTCACGGTCCTCAACATCAAGTTGGTGACCACGAGCAAGCAAAATGACATCCCGGCGAGACTTTTTCCTCGTTTGCAATCAGCAACATTAAATTGCCGATCTCGAGCATCGAAAATAAACCTCCCGGCGATATTCTCAACGCGGGGAGGTCAAGTTTCCCATCACGAGCGGTCGCGAGCATACGCGACCACTCTCAATGAGAAACTTGACCTCCCCGCGTTGAGAATATCGCCGGGAGGTTTATTTTCGATGCTCGAGATCGGCAATTTAATGTTGCTGATTGCAAACGAGGAAAAAGTCTCGCCGGGATGTCATTTTGCTTGCTCGTGGTCACCAACTTGATGTTGAGGACCGTGAGCAAGCAAAAAATGACCGCTGCACTATGCTACGCGTGTTTGCACTGTGCTACGTGCAGTTTGCATAGTGTGAAGTAGCGCAAACTTCGCAAACTACGAGAGCGTAGCATAGTGCTATGCCCAGGGTTACTGAGGAGGAGGGCCATGCACCCCCTCCCAAAAAATAAATAAATAAAGCCTGGATGGGCTGCGGGGATGGGGTCCCGGGGCCAATAGTGGCCCAGGTAAGGGGGGGCCCCTTCCCACATACATATTTTTTATTTTTTGAAAAAGGCTGGCCTTGCCCTAGGGGATGGGGTCTCTGGGGCTATAATTGGCCTTAGGTGGGGGGGCCATGCAGCCTCCTCCAAAAATGTTTTTTTTTTTTAAATGCTGGCCAGGCCCCGGGGATTGGGATCCCCTGGGTCCAATATTGGCCCAGGGAAAGGAAGCCACGCGGCCCCCTTCCCGTTTTTTTTATTTAATGCCCTGGCCCTGGGGCCCCCAGGTCCCAAAAAAGACTAACATAAAGGGGCCACACAGCCCCCTTCTAAAAATAATTTAAAAAGAAGAAAAGCTGGCATCTTGCCGGAGGCCCCGCCCCCTCCTGCACGACTCTGCAAACGCAGTCCCTGGCACATTCTAAGCTAACGGATTAAGTCCCCTTCATTCCTGAGGGTCCCTTGGGGCCACCTAGCCCACCAGGTACCTCCAGTAAGCCCCACACAGTGGGATTGCTGAGAGGTGGTCCGAGGCCACACCTCTTATTACACCACTCTGCAAACATGCCTCTTGCTGCACTGCTGGTGGGGCGAGGAGGTCCTATTGTGTCCTGAGAACCTCAGGACACAAGTGGACTTCATCCCCCAAGCAGCAGTGCGCCAGGAGCCGTGTTTGCAGAGTGGTGTAAAAAAAGGGGGTGCGGCCTTTGAGCATTCTCAGAAAACCAGCTGTATGGGGCTTACTGGAGGTAACAGGAGGGCTAGGTTGCCCCCAGGTACCCTCAGGAGGAAAGAGGACTTCATCTCCCAACCAAGAGAACGTCAGGAGGAGCGTTTGCAGAGTGGTGGAGAAAGGTGGCAGTGCCTGTGTTCAACTCTCAGCAATCCCACTGTGTGGGGCTTACTGGAGGGAAGAAGAAGGCTAGTTGGCCCCTAAGGGCCCCAGCAGCGAAGGGGACTTCTATTCCCATCCAAAGGGGGCATGGCCTCTTATGAGAACTTGGCAATCCTGCTGTGTGGTACTTACTGGAGGTAATAGGAGGGGTAGTTAGTCCCCAGGGATGTCCTTGGTGGCCAACTACCCCTCTTGTAGGATTGCTAAGCTGTCTTCGGAGGCCACTCCCCCTTTCTCCACTATTCTGCAAATGTGCCTCCTGACAGATTACTGGATGGGGATGAAGTCCACTTTACTCCTGAGGGACTTTGGGGGCAAGAAGCCCTCCTGGTACCTTCTGTAAGTTCTACGCAGCGGAATTCCTGAGCGGTGGTAGGAGGCCCAGGACCCTTTCTCCACCACTCTGCAAACGCAACTACTAGTTGAAGAAGCATTTGCAATGTAATACGTTTTGCATTTGTGAGAGTTAGAGCTATTGGTGTTGTAAATGTAAGAGTTTTTTACTAATGTTTTTGGGTGTACAGTGGATGTACGTTGTGTGTAGTAGAATTATGTGGTATATTGTGCAGTGAAATGATGTGAATAGAAAGCATGTGTTATTTAGTGTATAGGAATTATGTGGAGTGGGATTATTTGTTTTGGAGAGTAATTATGTGGTATTGTAGTCTGTGTTGTGGAGTTGTAACCTCAGGTTTAGTCTTCATTGTTTCCATAGAAGCTAAACTATAAACTCAATGAGACACAGAAAAAGAAAGAACCACTGAGGAGCACTCCTGGACCTAGTCGGAGGTATGAGCAGGTCACTGGAATTATGTGACTGTTCCGCTGCACCAATGCTCGCATAATTAAACATTTTCCACATTTGCCAAATGTTCCATCATCTGCATGCCTAATCTGTAGATTTGGACAAAAAAAGCCTTCTTTCTAGCTCAAATGGCTCAAATGTTCCCAAAAATGCAGCTTCACGTGTTACAGCATGGTGGAACGCAAGCCTGGGCATAGTTCACGGAGTTTTTCGACGCGGAACTCTGCGAAGTTACAAGAAACTCTGCAAAGTTCCGCGAGTGGCGGAGTGCAGTGCGAACTGCAGTTTGTGCTGGTATTCCTGCTGCTCGAGTAGAAAAACTACCTGAGCAACAGCTTGCGCTCGCAAACTTACCATCGCGAAGCATAGTTTTCCACCCTCCGCAAGCTCCACCGAGTGCTTAGTGCATAAAACTCCCAAACTCCGCAAATGGAGCAAAGTTCACCGCCCAGGCCTAGTGGAAGGGCCTTTGCAAAGCTGGAAAGGTCATGTGTTACTTATTACTAAATGTGAGTGTTAAATTGGTACTAATGGTGCACAAACCTCTCTTTTTTATGCCTCTCATCCCTCTTTCTGCATTTCTTTTGCATCTTTCATCGGGTTTTTTCCTCTTTCTGCACTTCACTAGCCTCTTTCTGCACTTCTCTTGCCCCTTTCTGCACCTCACTTGCCTCTTTCAGCAGCTCTGTTGCTTTTTTTCTGCAGATCTCTTGCCTCTTTATGCACCTCTCTAGCCTCTTTCTGTACCTCTCTTGCCTCTTTCTGTATCCCACTTGCCTCTTTTTGCACTTCTCTTGCTTCTTTCTATACCTCCATTGACTCTTTCCGCTTCTCTCTTGCCACTCTGCATTTCTCTTGTCTGTTTCTGCACTTCTCCAGCCTCTTTCAGTAACTCTATTGCCTCTTTCTGCACTTCTCTTGCCTCATTATGCACTCATCAAGCCTCCTTCTGTACCTCTCTTGCCTCTTTCTGCACCCGAGTGCCTCTTTCTGCACTTCCCATGCCTCTTTCTACACCTCTCTTGCTGCCTCTTTCTGCATCACATTTGCCTCTTTCTGCTCGTCTCTTGCCTCTTTCTAAACCTCACTCTTTTCTATCTGCACCTCTCTTGCCTCCTTTGGTACCTCACTTGCTTCTTTCAGCATCTCTCTTGCCTCTTTCTGCACCTCTATGGCTTATTTCTGCAACTCTGTTGCTTCTTTCTGCACTTCTCTTGCCTCTTTCTGCACCCTTCTTGTCTCTTTCAGCACCTGTTGGTTCTGTCTGCACTTCTCTTCCTTCTTTCCACACCCCTGTTGCTTCTTTCAGCAATTCTTGTGCCTCTTTCTGCACTTCTTCTGCTTGTTTCTGCACCTCTGTTGCCTCCTTTTGCACCTCACTCACTTCTTTCTGCACCCCTCCTGCCTCTTTCTTCGTGTTTCTCTTCTCTTTCTGCACCACTTTACCCTCTTTTTGAACCTTTCCGGCCTGTTTCTGTACCTCTCTTGCTTCTTTCTGTACCTCACTTACCACTTTCTGCTATTCTCTTGCCTCTTTCTGAACCTCACTCTCTTCTTTCTGTACCTCTTTTGCCTCTTTTTGTACCTCTATTGCTTATTTCTGCAACTCTGTTGCTTCTTTCTGCACTGCTCTTGTCTCTTTCTGCACCCTTCTTGTCTCTTTCAGCACTTGTTGCTTCTTTCTGCACTTCTCTTCCTTCTTTCTGCACCCCTCCTGCCTCTATATGTACTTGTCTTGCCTCTTTGTGCACCTCTCCTACCTTTTTATGCACCGCTCTTGCCTCTTTTTGCACCTCTGTTGGTTCTTTCTGCACTGCTCTTGCTTCTTTCTGCACCTTACTTCCCTTCCTTTTTTCTGTACCCCTCCTGCCTCTTTCTGTACCTTTCTTGCATCGTTGTGTACCTCTCCTTCCTCTTTCTGTAACCGCCTTGCCTAATTTTGCACCTCTATTGTTGCTTTCTGCACCCCTTTGCCTGTTTGTGCAACTCTCTTGCCTCTTTGTTCAGTTCTCTTGCCTCCTTCTGCACCACACTTGCCTCTTTCTGCACTTCTATTGCCTCTTTCTGCACCTCTCTTGCCTCTTTCTGAACCTCACTCTCTTCTTTCTGTACCCCTCTTCCCTCTTTCTGCACCTCTCTTGCCTCTGTCTGCATACCTGTTCCCTCTTTCTGCACCCGATTTGCCTGTTTCTGCAACTCTCTTGTCTCTTTCTGCAGTTCTCTTGCCTCCTTCTGCTCCTCCCTTGCCTCTTTTTGCACTTCTATTGCCTCTTTCTGCACCTCTCTTGCGTCTTTCTGCACCCCTGTTGTCTCTTTATGCACCCCTGTTGTCTCTTTATGCACTCGTCTTCCCTTCTGTCTGCACTCTTGCTTCTTTCTGTACCTCTCTTGCTTCTTTCTGCACCCTTCTTCCCTTCTCTCAACACCTCTGTTGCTTCTTTCAGCAATACTCTTGCCTCTTTCTGCACTTCTCATGCATGTTTCTGCACCTCTCTTGCATCTTTCTGCACCTCTCTCCCCTCTTTCCGCACCTCACTTGCTTCTTTCTGTACCCCTCTTGCCTCATTTGCACACCTCTTTTCTCTTTCTGCACCTCTCTTGCGTCTGTCTGTACCCGGTACCCTCTTTCTGTATCTTTCCTGCCTATTTCTGCACCTCTCTTGCCTCTTTACCTCTGTTACTTTTTCTGCACTTCTCTTGCTCTTTCTGCACCCTTCACACCTCTTTCAGCACCTCTGTTGCTTCTTTCTGCACTTCTCTTCCTTCTTTCTGCACCCCTACTGCCTCTTTCTTGACTTGTCTTGCTTCTTTGTGCACCTCTTCTACTTTTTTCTGTACCCCTCTTGCCTCTTTCTATACCTCTGTTGCTTCTTTCAGCAATTGTCTTGCCTCTTTCTGCACTTCTCTTCCTTCTTTTGGTACCCCTCCTACCTCCTTCTGTACCTTTCTTACCTCTTTGTGCACGTCTCCTACATCTTTTTGCACTCCTCATGCATCATTTTGTACCTCTGTTGGTTCTTTCTGCACTGCACTTGCTTTTTTCCGCACCTCACTTCCCTCTTTCGGCACTTCAATGGCCTCTTACTGCACCTTTCTTGCCTCTTTCTGAACCTCACTCTCTTCTTTCTGTACCCCTCGTCCCTCTTTCTGCACCTCTCCTGCCTCTGTCTGCATACCTGTTCCCTCTTTCTGCACCACTTTTGCCTGTTTCTGCAACTCTCGTGCCTCTTTCTGCAGTTCTCTTGCCTCCTTCTGCTCCTCCCTTGCCTCTTTGAGCACTTCTTTTGCCTCTTTCTGCACCTCTCTTGCTTCTTTCTGCACCCCCGTTGTCTCTTTATGTACCCCTGTTGTTTCTTTATGCACTCATCTTCCCTTCTGTCTGCACTTCTCTTGCTTCTTTCTGTATCTCTCTTGCTTCTTTCTGCACCCTTATTCCCTTCTTTCCACACCTCTGTTGCTTCTTTCAGCAATTCTATTGCCTCTGTCTGCACTTCTCATGCTTGTTTCGCACCTCTCTTGCATCTTTCTGCACCCCTCTTGCCTCATTTGCACAACTCCTTTCTCTTTCTGCACCTCTCTTGTGTCTTTCTGCACCCCTGTTCCCTCTTTCTGTATCTTTCCTGCCTATTTCTACACCTCTCTTGCCTCCTTCCGTACCTCTGTTGCTTTTTTCTGCACTTCTCTTGCGCTTTCTGCACTCTTCACACCTATTTCAGCACCTCTGTTGCTTCTTTCTGCACTTCTCTTCCTTTTTTCTGTACCACTCTTGCCTCTTTCTATACCTCTGTTGCTTCTTTCAGCAATTGTCTTGCCTCTTTCTGCACTTCTCTTCCTTCTTTCGGTACCCCTCCTACCTCCTTCTGTACCTTTCTTGCCTCTTTGTGCACGTCGCCTACCTCTTTTTGCACTCCTCGTGCATCTTTTTGCACCTCTGTTGGTTTTTTCTGCACTGCTCTTGCTTCTGTCTGCACCTCACTTTCCTCTTTCGGCACTTCTCTTGCTTCTTTCTAAACCTCTGTTGCTTCTTTCGGCAATTCTCTTGACTCTTTCTGCACTTTCTTGATTGTTTCTGAACCTCTCTTGTGCCTTTCTGCACCTCTTTGCCTCTTTCTTCACCCCTACTGCCTTTCTGCACCCCTGTATCCCTCCTTGTGCAACTCTCCTGCCTCTTTCTACACCTCTCCTTCCTCTTTCTGTACCACTTTTGCCTCTTTCTGTAACTCTGTTGCTTCTTTCTGCAATTCTCTTGCCTCTTTCAGCACCTACATTCCTTCTTTCTGTACTTCTCTTCCTTTTTTTCTGCACCCCTTATGCCTCTTTCAGCACCTTGGTTGATTCATTCTGCATTCCTCTTCCTTCTTTTTGCACCCCTCATGTCTGCTTCTGGACCTCTGTTGCCTCTTTGAGCACCTCTGTTGGTTCTCTCTGCATTTCGCTTGCTTCCTTCTGCACCTCATTTGCCTCTTTCTGCACTTCTTTTGTTTCTTTCTAAACCTATGCTGCTTCTTTCGGTGATTTTATTGCCTCCTTCTGCACTTCTTTTGCTTGTTTCTGCACCTCTCTTGCGTCTTTCTGCACCTCTGTTGCCTCTGTCTATACTTTACTTGCTTCTTTCTGCACCCCACCTTCCTCTTTCTATACCTCACTTGCCTCTTTGTGCACCCCTCCTACCTTTTTCTACACCCCTCTTGCCTCTTTTTGCACCTCTGTTTGTTCTTTCTGCACTGCTCTTGCCTCTTTCTGCACGTCACTTGTCTCTTTCTGCACTTCTCTTGCTTCTTTCTACACCTCTGTTGCTTCTTTCAGCAATTCTCTTGCCTCTTTCTGCACTTCTCTTGCTTCTTTCTACTAAGCCTGGGTGTAGTGGGGCTACAAGAAGTGCCATGGAGTTGAAAACAAATTCTGCACACTCCGCCTAGCTCTGCTACATGCCACCCACCTCCCACCCGCCCAATTAACAATTATGTGTAAGTTTAAAAAAATGATTTAAAGACTATGAAAACTCCTTACCTTATATGCGGCATTCCCGGGCTGCCCTCTCCCTCCATCGCGACATCCTTGTGAAAACCAGGCAGGCGCCTGTGTATGTGCAGTTTTCACAAAGAAGTCGCAATGGAGAATTTGGGCAGCCTGGGGACACCGCAGATAAGGTAAGGAGTTTTCATAGTCTTTAAATCGTTTTTTTGACATTTACAATTAATTGTTAATAGTGTGGGTGGGAGGCAGGTGGGAGGCCAACTTTGCTCCACCGTGAGTGTGTGGAGTTTTACCTACTCCGCCTACTTCGCGGAGCAGGCAAAACTCTGCACACTCCATGGGCGGAGCGGAGTTCTCTGCCCACAGTAACTTTCTACACCTCTGTTGCATCTTTCAGCAATTCTCCTGCCTCTTCCTGCACTTATCTTCCTTGTTTCTGCACCCATCTGGCCTCTTTCTGTACCTCTCTTGCCTCTTTGTGTAACCCTCCTACCTTTTTCTGTACCCCCTCTTGCCTCATTTTGCACCGCTGTTGGTTCTTTCTGCACTGCTCTTGCTTCTTTCTGTACCTCACTTGCCTCTTTCTGCACTTCTCTTGCTTCTTTCTACACCTCTGTTGCTTCTTTCAGCAATTCTCTTGCCTCTTTCTGTACTTCTCTTGCTTGTTTCTGCACCTCTTTTGCAAATGTCTGTATCCCTCTGGCCTTCTTCTGCACCCTCTTCCCTATTTCTCCACCTTTTTTGCTTCTTTCTGCACTTCTCTTGCTTCTTTCTGCACTACTCTTGCTTCTTTCTGTACCTTTTTTGTAAATTTCCGTATCCCTCATGCTTCTTTCTGCACCCCTGTTCCCTCCTTCTGTACCTTTCTTGCCTGTTTCTGCACCCCTCTTACCTCTTTCAGCACCTCTATTGCTTCGTTCTGCACTTCTCTTGCCTCTTTCTGCACCTCTGACTTAGAGGTATTTTTAATCCCTATGCCCTATTATGTACTAGGGCCTTACAGTGGAGGTCATGCCAATCACAGGGGTACCTGAACCCATAGTATACCCTAGTGTATAAAAATGTTTTCACTGTATTCTAAGTGTCGTTCAGGACATCACTGGCTCTGGACTGGTTAGTCAGTTACCACCAGTACCCGTCAGCAAAAGTTGGGAGCACAGGATGACTTTGCAACAAGGCCTCTTTCTGCACCTCTGTTGGTTCTTTGTGCAAATCTCTTTCTTCTTTCTGCACCTTTCTCCGTCTTTCTGGAATTCTGTTGCCTCTTTCTGCATTTCCGCTTGCTTCTTTCTGCATGTTTCTTCCTCTTTCTGCACATGTCCTACCTCTGTAGGAATAGTTAGAAATTAGCATTTAATAAACCTTTTGAAATTCATTGGAAAAAACATGTTTTCAGGGACGTTATAGTTAGAAACTATCATTTAAAAAACCTTTGAAATTCACTGAAAAAAACATAGTTTCAGAGACGTTATAGTTAGAAATTAGCGTTAAAAAACCATAGAAATTCACTGATTTGAGATTTCATCAGTGATGTTTTCAGTGATGTCACTGACCATGTCATGAATTATGTACTATGTGATGTCATCAGCAGTGCATTGTGGGGGCACGAGTCATAGTTAACTCAACTAACTATAACAGACGAATTTCTGTGGTTTTGTACAAGTGAAATGTCCAACTAACTCAAACGTCCCTGAAACCTATCGTTTTTTTCAGTGAAAATATATATATATATATATATATATATTCACACATATATGTGTTTATATATTACCTACTGGCGGTGGCCAGTAGGTAGTTATAGTTAAGACCTAGTTTCCATAGGAAATCCGCAACATTCTATTGGGAATAACTTTGGCGCCGGTGGACGAATTTTTGCGAATTTCTCAAATTAGATGGCCCGCTCCGCTCTGCTCCTTCCCTGATAGTTTGGGGGGGATTCATCAAGCGGGGGCCGAGATAAAAGGGGGGTCCCAAAACATGTTTTCTCCATGTTAATTTCCATGGGGCGGTTGGACTCACTTTTAGCCCGAACGGCTGAATGGATTCCCACCAAACTTGGCAAAATTGTAGGGACTGGTAGCCCGATGTGCCTTTGCTATGTCTCAAGATATGTGCTCCAGAGGATTTTGAGTGATTTAGGTTCAAAAAAATATATATATCTTAAGCGCGCCCCGGTACGCGCACCGGGGAGCGCACCCGGCGCGCTACGCGAGTACGCGAGCGGAAAGCTGATTGGCTCTCGGGTGTCTGTCAACATTCCAAACAGTCCGGAGCGGGCTCCATCTTGTGTCTCGGTAGGATCGAGACACAAGAGGCGGCAAAAACAAAGGGGGAAATGACCAAAAGGGGGCAGGGTAGACCCCACCTGACCCCCTAGGTTTGATGTGGGGGCTATAAAAGGGCCCCGCGGGGAAGAAAAAAAAATCGATTTTCGCGGGGGGAGCGCCCGGTACGCGCACCGGGGAGCGTAACATGGGGAAAACCCAGTGAAACAGTAAAATAATAATTTAAAGTGCTTAGAGGTAGGGTAGCTCTGAATAGAGTTGTTGTGTTGTATGGGTGATTTAAGTACCAACATGTAGGTACCAATGCAGAGTCTTAAATTCAATGTACACCGTCTCCTCTGTAGATATCTTGCATGTTGTTACAGAAGTTATTGTGGTATATGGAATCCATACCATAGTCTGTCAGGAAAGCAGAAACAGATCCTTTAAGCACTCCCTGAGAAGGCCTAGGGGATCATGGGTAGTCTACCCTGCTCCCTTATGATGTTTTCAAATTGCACAGTATACTGTAAGTCTCACTTTATATTATAATCATTTTGGTACTACTTCATGAATTACATATAAAATGAATAATGTCTCAAACAATTTTTAATAATTAAATAAAACTTTATTGCTTAGAATTTTCATAGTTTAATAAAACTTCCAGCATCAGATGATCTGGAATCTCCTCAAAATTGCATGATTCAATATTTTGTAAACAGTCAATAAATTGTTGGTCCAGAGACTCATCCATAAAATCCTCGTCAACAAAATCTTCTTGAAGAATCTCCTCATCGGTAATTTCGAAAGAAATAATGATGGTTTCTTGTTTACCTTCCATTTTCTTGCTGTAAATTGCATAAAAAATAACTATATCAGTAGAGTTAGGGCACTGTTGGGTTTAAGTTCAGAGAGGTACTTCTGAGTTTTTAACAGTGAAGTTATCTTTGGGTAGTGTATGGTATCAGGCAGGAAGTAGAAATATAAAAAAGTGCATGTGATGAAGCCTAAGTAAATTCATTATTATACCAGAGAAGCCTAACTCAATCCATAACTATAACAAAGAAGCCTATCTCAATCTATAACTATAACAGAGGGACAGTAAATAACTAACAGAAAACGTTTTTCTAAATTAACTTAAAGTGCACAACTTAGTTCCCCTTACAAATTAACAACTTACCTTACAGAAAGCAGTTGAAGTTTTCAGTGAAAATCCTTTAGAAATGTACCTCAGGTAATACTAGTCAAAATGGCCGTGTTTCCCTCTCATTTTTCATATATATTCATGTACATAACCAATCAAATGTCAGCACATAAAAATACAAAACGAAAGTAACATTTTAATTGGTTGTAAATTCTAACACTTTCATATGTGTTTTTGTCATGTAATTTACCTCAGGATACTTAGACAGGGCTACAGCCCAAATGGCTCAATGGAATTCCACCAAATTTGGGAAAATGGTTGGGACTGGTATGTAGTAGGGCCTATTCTATATTTGGTGAAAGTCTCTCCAGTGGTTTTTATGTAAATTAACTTCCACATTTTTTGGGGAGCACTTACCGGTGCGCGCCCCGGTACGCGCACCGGCAGCGCTACGGGAGTCCTCCATCTTGTGTTTCGGTAGAATTGAGACACAAGATGGAGGACAAACAACGTTGGGAATGGGTAAAAGGGGACACGGTAGACTCCCCCTGAACCCCTAGGTTTTCTGAGGGGGGCTTAGGTGGCCCATATAGGCCCAAATTTTTTTTAATTTTTTTTTACATTTTCGCGGGGGGAGCGCCCGGTACGCGCACCGGGGAGCGTACCGGGGAGCGTACTTTGGTGAAAAATAGTGAAAAAAGTTAGAGTAAAATAATCATTTTGAGTGATCAGAGGTAGGGTAGCCCTGAAAAGAGCTTTTGGGTTCTGTGGCTGATATAGGTACCTACAAGTAGGTTCCAATGCACAGTCTTAAATTCAGGAGGAATATTCTATTCCCTCATCTGAGAAGTGCACACCATCTCCTCTGTAGATATCTTGCATGTTGTAACACAAGTTATTGTTGTATATTGAACCCATTCCATAGTCTCTCATGTAAGCAGAAACAGATTTATTCACATGTTTCCGTGCTTTCTCAAATTGTGGACAAAATTGGTTGGACCACTTCCATTTCTGTCTTTGGCATATATTGGAATATACCAAGGCAGTTTGAGAAAAAAGTGCCATCAATTGCTCAAAGGTGTCCTTTAAAAGCATTTCCAGACCTACCCCAGTCATAGTGCCTAAGTCATTTCCACCACAGTGCAGAATTATGAGATGAGGGTGTGGCAGATGCAAAAAGGTTTTCACCAATGGTATCAATTGGTGACATCTCAATCCTCTCTGGCCAATCCACTTGATGTCCACATTTGGTAAATCAAGGTTGTGAAAATTTCTGGTAGCTGCGTACCTTTGAACCCAGTGGATGTAGCTATGTCCAATAATCCAGACAGAATACATGGTGAGAGGAGGTTCTGGTGCAGTCAGATGAAGTGTGGGAATGAAATGGCAGTTGGAGCAGTAGGAGTTTGCAAAAAAAAAAACTATGGAGTTTCAGTGCTCTTGAATCACAAGCAATGATTGGTGGATTCAGATAGTTGAAAACTGAAAGTTAGGGTGCACGGTTCTGTTCTGTGAAAGAAGTAATTTGAATGGTTAAGAAAAAGTCATTTAAAGAAACATTGCACCGGATAAGCTGGTGTATTGAGAGGTCAAACATCCTTGCTGAGTTCATTTGCAACATTGTAGAAAAAACTTTTAAACCTGAGAGCTCAGTGAGGAGGGAGTTGCTATGGTAACAGGCAGAAAGGACTATTTTTTTTTCGATTTACGCGGGGTAAGCGCCCGGTACGCGCACCGGAGAGCGTACCGGGAGCGTACCATGGAGAAAAAAGAATGACAGAGTTTTTAAAAAATGTAGCATTTTTTTATAAATTGGAGCTAGTTCTAAAAAGAACTGTTTTTTTATTCTTTTTGTTGTTTTATATTTTTTTTATTGTTTTTTTGAAAATTTTTTACTTTTTTTGGCTTTTATGAACAATTTTATATTTTTTTTGTAGTTTTTATGGGGACAAACAAAAAACAGGGAATTGTAAACGGCTCAACTGGAGCAAACAAAAAATCAGAAAAAATTAAGGTTTCTTTCTGCAGTTGTGGTTGTCTCCAGCACGGTTGATGAGTTTGATGCTTTGCTCACCATAGGAATTTGTAGTCCCACAAAATATACAAACTATTTTGTAATCTCCAAACTGGCGTTGGATGTTTGGGACCATCTTCCTTGTCTCTGGACCCGATGGAGTGGGTTGTTTGCTTTTGGAGGTGCTTGGAGAAGATTGGGGAGGGTTTCTGGTCTGTTCTCTGACCTCTGCCGCAGCATAGTTGTTAGGGTGCCTGCGTTGCATGTGGCGAAGCATTGTAAGGTTCCCAAATGAATATTTTTTTGCAGGGTTCCCCCTGGAAAGTACAGTACCACAGATCAGACATGTCACTTTTGGCGCATTGCCTTTCTTTTGGTCCTTTGGGATTTTAAAAAACTCCCTCACAAAGTGCTCCTTCGGTTTATAGGGGATATTATCTTCCGGCAGGAACCGCCCCTCCTCCTCCTCCTCCTCCTCCTCCTCTTCTTCTTCTTCACCACCACTGTGGTGTTGTGGTGGTCCTTGTGGTAGTGGTGGTGGTGGTTGAGGTGCTCCTGCTGCTGCTGCTACTGTAGCCATTTCTCAGGTCTGCAAACAGTTCTTCCTCAGTCAAAGTACAAAGTGAGAATGAGGAAAAAAGGTGGGGCCTTTCATCATTTGGAAAAACAAACTGCTCTGAACGAATGAAAAGTGTTATTTTCAGGTCACATGACCCGACGCGCTTACGCTACGCGCCCCGGGGGCGCTTACGTAGCACGGTCGTATGCGCTCGGGCGCTTCCGGATGCGCTTACGCCGTGCGTCATAAGACGCATCACGCGGCTACGCGATACGTCACGATGAAGTTTTCGTTCGCAGAAATAGCGTTAACGGGACGCTCACCGGTACGCGCACCGGGGCGCGCCGCAAGACTGCGCTTACCGGTGCGCTCACCGGTACGCGCACCGGAAGCGCTTCAGGGCAAAAAAATAAATAAATAAATAAACATGAACAATATACATAAAAAAAATAGTATTACATAAATATACAATATAGGATTCTTTATAAAAAATAATATATTTCATAGCTATAGAAATTAGCTATTAAAAAACCTATGAAATTAACTGAAAAAACCATAGGTTTCACACCAGTTATAGTTAGGAATTAGCATTTAAAAAACCTATTAAATTCACTGAAAAAACCATAGGTTTGACACCAGTTATAGTTAGCTGGAAATTTTACTGAAATAAAACCATAGAAATTCCCACGTTATAGTTAGTTGGACTCACTATAACTCGCGCGCCCGCAATGCACTGCTGATGATGTCACATATTAGATCATTCATGACATGGTTAGTGACAACGCTGATGACATCATTGATGACATCTCAAATGACATCACTGATGACATCACTGATGACATCTCAAATGACATCACTGATGACATCACTGATGACATCATCCATGTGATAATACAATACACCTCCTCACACTCTAATCTAACCCATGATACACCTAGTGTTAAATACAAACTACCATTCCTGAAACCATTGACACAGTAAAACCACTTACCACATACGCACTCACTGATTTCTAGGTCTACACACACATCCACTCATTCACCCATACAATCTTTCATACATACAGTCACTCATCAATACAACACCAACATATGCACTCATACACCTATACAGAGACTCACACACTGCCACTCATCCATGGAGTTACTCATACACCTAGTCAGTCATGTAAAGAATCAATCACACTCCCATTTCCACGACTATACAGTTAAACACACAAAACCTTGCTTATTAAACATAGACTAACACATACTTACTGTCTTTTACAATCACTGATACAAGTACATATTGATAGATACCGTCACTTATGCAATAACAGGCTGTTATATATAGTCATTTATATATGACAACTCTCACATGCAGCAGCTTACACAACAACAAACATAATGATGTACACATTCAGACAGTTTAGTCACTAACCCATGCATTCACTAAGACACATTTAATCACTCACTCATACAGTCAGTCACTCACCTACTAAATCCTTCATCCAGACACTCATACATACACTCATTCTTCAATATGTAAAACATATTTTAACTTTACAGAAACACACAGACACTGGATGATGTCATCAGTGATGTCATCAGTGATGTCATTTGAGATGTCATCAGTGATGTCATCAGTGATGTCATTTGAGATGTCATCAGTGATGTCATCAGTGATGTCACTAACCATGATGTAATATGTGACATCATCAGCAGTGCATTGCTGGCGCGCGAGTTATAGTGAGTCCAACTAACTATAACGTGGGAATTTCAATGGTTTTATGTCAGTAAAATTTCCAGCTAACTATAACTGGTGTCAAACCTATGGTTTTTTCAGTGAATTTAATAGGTTTTTTAAATGCTAATTCCTAACTATAACTGGTGTGAAACCGATGGTTTTTTCAGTGAATATATATATATATGTATATATATTTTTGAACAGCAAATTCACGAAGAAACTGCACTCCTGAGAACGATTTTGTCACTTTTTTAAAGCGTTTTTATTCCAAACATGGAACAGCCACCATCACCCACCAACGTTTCGAACAAAAGATGTTCTTTCTCACGGTCATGTGAGTCCGTTTTCACTTTCAATATTTATACTTTTAAATTATAATGCTACCACAGTGCATTCTGGTTCTTGTATTTTCATAGGGACCTCGATCAACTTTTTTTTTGTGTCATTATTTGTTCCTTTCAAGTAAAACTTTATCACATTTTCTTTGTGCTTGTACATTCTTTCTCATATTGACTTTTATAATGCGTTTGTCATTATAATCAGCAGCCATTCTTTTGCATACTGAAACGTGTATACTGATGTTACAATACATGTGAGTATCGCTACATTTCATTTTGTGCACTTTGTTTACAATAGTTTGTATCACAAATTAGATATCGGTAGTACCCAAGATCTACTATGCAATTATTGAGAGATATAGTACCTAGCACCAGTATTGTTTACAGTTCAAAAAATTCTTATTTGTAGCAATATTATAAATGTACATGCATCTCTTCATCCCCGTTCAGGCCATACGGGGTCTTTGTCTTGAAACAAATTATGAGACGTGATTCAAGTTGTCTCAATTTTTGTGTACGGTTGCCGCCTCTTTCATTGGCTGGCACTGAAGCAATCCCAAAGTAACGAATGTTCTCCCAATTTGTATGATGTTGTAAATGAAGATGTTTGGAAATTGCATATGACATGTCCTTATTGTGAATTGCCCTTAGATGTTCCAGAATGCGTTTTTTCAAGGGGCAAATCGTGCTACCTATGTAGCGCATTCCACATGAGCATTCCAACATGTAGACTACATAGGATGTGTCACAAGTGATCTTTTCTCTGATTTCATAACATTTGCCTCTTCCATCGTTTAATTTGGATATTGTTTTACCGATTTTGCAGGCTTTGCATTTGTTGCAGTGTACGAATCCCATTTGTTTCGGTTTCATCCATGTAGTTTTCTTCTTTGTTGAAAAGTGACTTTTCACCAATTTGTCTTTCAAAGAAGGGGCTTTTCGGTATGTGATTTGTGCACATTTTCCGATTGAAGTACCTATCTCTATGTCCTTTTCCAAAACACTCCAGTATTTGTTCAGAATCTTTCTGATTTTATAGCTTTCCTTGCTATATGTTAAAATCAGTCTCGTTGTGTCATCATTACTTGGTTTCGTTTTATTAATCAGGGTTTGTTCTCTGGGGATTTTCTTTGCACGTGACAGTCCCATCTCTACATTACTCTGTTTGTATCCTCTCTTGAGGAACCGATTTTTGCTGTCTGAAAAGCTTTTTTGTGCCATTTCGTCAGTTGAACAGTTTTGTCGCATTCTGATAAACTCTCCATATGGGATGCTTTTCAGGAGTTTCGACGGATGGAAACTAGTTCCATGGAGAATGCTGTTTGTCGAGGTTGGCTTTCGGTAAATTTTGGTTTGAATTTCTTCATTTTCTATATATATTTCGACGTCTAGATATTGGGTCCTTTTTGGACTTATATTGTAGGTGAATTGTAATCCCACATCATTATCATTGAGGAGTTCAAAATATTCTTTAAAATCATTTTGATTCCCATTCCAAATGATAAAAAGGTTGTCGATATATCTCAACCAAAGTTCTATTTTGCTCGTGTATTGTTCGAATTTATCTTGCCATGCCACAAATTTTTACCACCACCCCATCGTTATGTTAGCGTAGCTCGGTGAGAAAGATATGCCCATGGCAGTGCCACGTCTTTGGTTGTATAGTTGATGATTGAAGAGAAAAATGTTATTCTGTAAACACAATTTAATCATTTCAATCAGCATTTTTGAGTGATTTAATTCCTCAATGTTCCTTTGACGAAGAAAATATTCCACAGCCTTCAGTCCAAGTTCATGATCGATCGATGTATATAGGGATACAACATCGATTGTTATCAATTGAAAACCTTTTTGCCATCCTGTATTTGCTAGTATCCGCAGAAAATAACCAGTGTCTTTTATGTACGAGCTCAAGTTAGTCACCATGGGTGCCAAAAATTTGTCCACATAGATCGATACATTCTCGTATAGTGATTCACAGCTGGAGACTATTGGCCTCCCTGGTGGATTGATTAGTGTCTTGTGTATTTTTGGCAGAAAATAAATCGTTGGTATCACAGGACTATCATTCAAAAAAAATGTCGCTTCATTGTCAGTTAAGAGACCATCTTGTTTCCAAATTTTTACCTTTCTTGCAAGATCTAATGTTAGATCATTAATGGGATTTGTTGTTAGTTGGATGTAATACTCTTGTACTGTGAGCTGTCTGTTGGCTTCCTCAATATAGTCTGTGGTATTCATTATTACTGCGCTTTCCACCTTTATCTGCAGGCTTTATTGTGATTTTGTCATTTTTCATTAGGTTTGTTAATGCACTGTGTTCTTTTTTGGTTAGGTTTTCTTTTTTGTTAGAGTTGATGTTTTCCATTTTGTCACGTTCTGTCAATACAAGGTCATAGAATTGATCAATTTTGTTGCCAGGGCTCAGCACCGGACAGAATTTTGATTTGGGTTTCAATCCCGATGGTGGGTGTTTATCCATTCGGATTCCCAGATCTACTATTATTTGTGTTTCTGTGGGGATCACTTCCTCCGGATTAGATGTTATAGTACAAATTGTTTGTATATTGGTAATATCTTCCATAGTCGGGATTCCCTGGTTCTCTCTGCGTTCTGGAGTTGGAGGATTTCTAGTGTCTGGATGTTTTGAAAAGAATTTCCTTAATTTCAATTTCCTTACATATTTATAAAGGTCAATCCTTGTCTCTACATAGTCATGATGTTGTACAGGACAAAAGGATAGGCCTTTATTAAGGACACTTTTTTCATCGGGGGTTAGGGTATGGTCAGAAAGATTGACTATAAGATTGTCCTTGATTCTGGTATAGTTTACTTTCTCAGCATTCTGTTGCGCAGTGGATAATTCTTTGTTTTTTCTTTTTCCTCTGCGTGTTTTTCTCCTTCTTTTGATGTTGAGACAGATCGATTTCCCTTTCCTCGACCCCATCCTCTCCCTCGTGTCTTCGGAGTTTGTTGGTCTAGGTATACCAACTTCATTTCGTCTAAAAAATTTGTTCGTATACTTTGATATTGTCTCCTCTCGTCTTCACTCCAGTCTGAGTCTGAACCACTGATGTATGGCTTGTCTGTCTCAGTTATTGGCAGTTTGCCTTGATGAAATTGTTTTTTAAATCCATCAAATCGTTTGGCAAAGGTTAGAATGGAGCCCATTTCATAATCCAACTCATCACGTTTGAATTTTCTTTGTTTGCGCATCTCTACTTCGTCTTCATATTTGTCTAGATTTTTTTCCATTTCTTTGCGTAGTTTGTCACATTCTTTATCCTGGTTTAAAGCTTTAATTAGATCTTCTACGGTTCTGATTTCTTCGTGGAGTTCGTCCACATCTATTTTGGCATACTTGATGACTAGAAGAACCATATTTCTTGAGCAACACATGCTATTTTTGGCCCATTCTTCTAACATAGCAGGTCGAGTATCCGGATGATTGGGTAATGTGAATATCCTTAGACCCCTTGGGATGCGATCACACTCAATGTATTTCTCCAAAGTTAGAATTTCCCAACTTTTTGATATTTCTTTCCTAAGGAGTTTTTCTAGTTGGAAAAAGAGTTGTTTCAAATTCTTAGGTCCTTGATCTTTTCCACTTGTTTCTTTCTCTTGTACTAATGCTTGTGTGCTTTTTTTGAAAAGAGTTTCTGCTTTTTGGCTTCTTTTGGCGGCTCGCGCTTCCATTGTCGATGCCTTGTTGCTGTTTATCTCACTTAAAGGTGATGTAGCTATTGTGGCAGTTAATTCGCTTTTTTCGTATAGTCAGTCCCTATCTCAAAATTCTAGTTCCTTTTGAGATAGTGTTACGCTACGGCGTCTTTTTAGCAAACAATTCAATTTAGCGCCGAAATATTCACAACATCGTTCTGTTGCCACTCTCTTACCTGGCGAGTCCGCCGGTGCCGCGATGTCCTCCGACTCCACTTCGCCGGGTTTCTCACTCCAGGTTTACGAGAGATGGCTTGGTTTCTGTTGCTGTGTTGTTATGCCTTGAAGTATCCAATTTAATCACGCAGGTCACCCTCCAAGGATTTGGATGAGATTTTAGTCGTCGTCTTCCTCTTTCCTGACTGACTCTGCTCTTGGACACAACGGCTTTCAACATCGGGTGACGCCGGTATATTAATTGAATCCTTTCACCAAACAGTCTGTAACCGGCGCACCAAAATAGCGGGTGCAATTTCCGAGACCAGACCCAGTCTCGTAGAGATTTTTGAACAGCAAATTCACGAAGAAACTGCACTCCTGACGACGATTTTGTCACTTTTTTAAGCGTTTTTATTCCAAACATGGAACAGCCACCATCACCAACCAACGTTTCGGACAAAAGATGTTCTTTCTCACGGTCATGTGAGTCAGTTTTCACTTTCAATATTTATACTTTTCAATTATAATGCTGCCACAGTGCATTCTGGTTCTTGTATTTTCATAGGGACCTCGATCAACTTTTTTTTTTGTGTCATTATTTGTTCGTTTCAAGTAAAACTTTATCACATTTTCTTTGTACTTGTACATTCATTCTCATATTGACTTTTATAATGCGTTTGTCATTATAATCAGCAGCCATTCTTTTGCTTACTGAAACGTATATACTGATGTTACAATACATGTGAGTATCGCTACATTTCATTTTGTGCACTTTGTTTACAATAGTTTGTATCACAAATTAGATATCGGTATAGTACCCAAGATCTATTATGCAATTATTGAGAGATATAGTACCTAGCACCAGTATTGTTTACAGTTCAAAAAATTCTTAGTTGTAGCAATATTATAAATGTACATGCATCTCTTCATCCCCGTTCAGGCCATACGGGGTCTTTGTCTTGAAACGAATTATGAGACGTGATTCAAGTTGTCTCAATTTTTGTGTACGGTTTCCGCCTCTTTCATTGGCTGGCACTGAAGCAATCCCAAAGTAACGAATGTTCTCCCAATTTGTATGATGTTGTAAATGGAGATGTTTGGAAATTGCATATGACATGTCCTTATTGTGAATTGCCCTTAGATGTTCCAGAATACGTTTTTTCAAGGGGCAAATCGTGCTACCTATGTAGCGCATTCCACATGTGCATTCCAACATGTAGACTACAAAGGATGTGTCACGAGTGATCTTTTCTCTGATTTCATAACATTTGCCTCTTCCATCGTTTAATTTGGATAATGTTTTACCGATTTTGCAGGCTTTGCATTTGTTGCAGTGTACAAATCCCATTTGTTTCGGTTTCATCCATTTAGTTTTCTTCTTTGTTGAAAAGTGACTTTTCACCAATTTGTCTTTCAAAGAAGGGGCTTTTCGGTATGTGATTTGTGCACATTTTCCGATTGAAGTACCTATGTCTATGTCCTTTTCCAAAACACTCCAGTATTTGTTCAGAATCTTTCTGATTTTATAGCTTTCCTTGCTATATGTTAAAATCAGTCTCGTTGTGTCATCATTACTTGGTTTCGTTTTATTAATCAGGGTTTGTTCTCTGGGGATTTTCTTTGCACGTGACAGTCCCATCTCTACATCACTCTGTTTGTATTCTCTCTTGAGGAACCAATTTTTGCTGTCTGAAAAGCTTTTTTGTGCCATTTCGTCAGTTGAACAGTTTCGTCGCATTCTGATAAACTCTCCATATGGGATGCTTTTCAGGAGTTTCGACGGATGGAAACTAGTTCCATGGAGAATGCTGTTTGTCGAGGTTGGTTTTCGGTAAATTTTGGTTTGAATTTATACATATACATATATATATATATATATATATATATATATATATATATATATATATATATATATATATATATATATATATATATATATATATATATATATATATATATATGAAATGTTAAAGGAGTATTTGCTTTTGAAGGGTTTCTGGATGATATAGAATCGGCGCAGGCACGAGCTTTGTATGGTCAGTTCAGATATGGAACCCTTCCTTTGAATGCAATGAAGAGCTCATGGGGAAACTTGTCTGTCAATCCATTGTGTCCTCTATGCCATATCCTCCCGGAAACCATCAAGCACTTTTTTTTGTTGTTGTTCCTTTTACGCTGAACTTAGGAAAATCTGGCTGGCCCCTGTATGCCGCACTTTATCTTTTAATTGTCCATTGGAAGCCATGCACATATTTAAATCAGATACAACAAGCTGGTTAATATTTGCTGTCTCGAGGTTTTTAATGTTTGCATGGTGGAAAAGGTTAAAAATGGGCAAACTTGTTTCTGTGTCATAGTATCATTATTGTAACTTCAATCAGGCTTAGTTGTTTTTTTTTTAGTCGAATGTATATTCACTATGAAAGATTTAGAAGCTTGTTTTACAGCATTGTATAAATGTTTTTAATGGTTTTTATACTGGGTACCTATTACTGTTTTATTGATTATGTACTGTATTTAATATGTGAATTATCATATTTTCAATTAAGTGAATAAATATATATATATGTATATATGAACGTATATATATGTATATAGATAGATAGTGATAGATAGATAGATAGATAGATAGATAGATAGATAGATAGCGGTAGATAGATAGATAGACAGACAGACAGACAGACAGACAGACAGATAGATAGATAGATAGATAGATAGATAGATAGATAGATAGATAGATAGATAGATAGATAGATAGATAGATAGATAGATAGATAGATAGATAGATAGATAGATAGATAGATAGATAGATATTAGCTTGTGGCGCTCGCCAGTAGGTAGTTATAGTTAGGACCTAGTTTCCATAGGAAAAGCATTTTTTTGAGTTGCTTATAACTTTGGTGCAGTTTGACGGATCTTCATGAAATTTTCCCAAAAAAGTGCATACTCTCTCTAGTTGTGCATGGAAAGTTTCAGGGTGATCTGTGAGGCAGGGGCCCAAAAAAAGTGGAGGTCCAAACATAATGTGTGTTCCTATGTTAACTACCATAGAGATTTTAGACATAACAACAGCTTAAACCAGTGAACAGAATTACGCCACATTTGCCAGAAAGTTAGATCTTGGTCCAGAAGGCAACCTTTTTGTGACTTTATGTAAATCTGTTCAGTATATCTAGAGCTGCAACCCACCACGAATCCTTCCAATCTCATACAGAGATCTAATTGGCTCCCAACACTTCAACTGGGAAGTGTTGGCAGTCATCTTGGGGCACCGACTGAGTCGAGTCCCAAGCACAAATGTAAAATAAAAGAGAAGGGGACAGAGAAGGACTACCCTGACCCCTCAGCCTGGTGCTTTTAATATTTTCACAATTTTGCAGCGGATTCACAAATTTGCTGCAAAATTTAAAAAAAAAACAAGTGCAGGATCCCACGCTTGTATTGTATATGCCAATTCAGCATACTTGTTAGCTTGAAAACTAAACCCAGAAACTTAACATCACACATGAGCTGTACTTTCCCAGAGATCTCTGAGTGAGTGGGGTTACTGTACAATCTTATGTTTGCTGTTTGTTTTTCACAGCTGGAGGACAGCAAGAGCAAGCTTACAAACTGTTACCAAAAATCAGGACTGGTGATCTACATCCTGATCCAGGTGGCATAGGGCAGCATGAGAGAAGGACTGGTATTGGCCTGAGAGGGCTGGATTTGTGCTACCAGAGAGACTGGGAGGCTGTGCCATCTGTCTCCAACCTGGCAATGCAGCTCAGGTTGGAGACATCTCAGTACGCATGCCAGTGTCACCTTCCTAAGGCAGCTGGCCAAACCCACATGCAGCAGTGCCTAATATTCCTTCTCCATCTCTCTCATCACAATGTCCCCGTCCCCAAGACTCTGCCCTGTGAATAAAAATCAAACGATAATTGACCTGTTTTATTATCATTTTATTTTTCAAGCTTTACATCTGCTGACAGGGAGGATGACGCTCATCCACCACAATGGAGGAGCCGCTGCTGGCTGAACAAATATTTGAACATTATAGTGTATACACACCACAATCGAGCGACATAATGAGTGATGCTTAGAACTGAATTAGATGAAGGAAGCTAAAGGAGAGTTGTTGAAAATGGCCCTTTCTGAAGGGTCACCCTAAACGTTTTGCCTTCCTCCTCTTCTTTTTCTAAACTCATTTTTGCTGCATTTCGGACACTGTACACTTTACCACCGTTGACCAGTGCTAAGTGCTTGTGCTTGCTCCACTTCACATGGTAACATGACGGTGTGCAAAGGAGGTGATGCATTGGTTGCTGGTGCAAGGCCTTGTTTCCTGAAGTGAAGCGGCATCAAGAATACATCAATATCAGGAGTACGGTGCGTCGATTCAATAGCGTAAAGGTCGAACTGCTCGGCTGAAGGCACTGTGCTGGTTGTTTTAGAGACTTATTAGTAAATCAAATATGCTAATCATGGAGAAACCAAATGCCATTACATTTTAAACACAGAGCACAAGCACTTTGGCAATGATCAGCAGTGAAAAAGTGATCAGAGTTCTAAAACCAGCAAAAACAAAGTTCATCACACTGACAAGAACAGGAGGTCAGAAGCAAAAAGACATGGGAAACCACACCAAAAGATGCCAGGTCTAACAGACATATAGTAAAACAATGATGCTACAGACAGGAAATGCTCAACTTAATCGGAGCCACTAGTGATTGTCACATTCAAATCCTTCATGTTTTTTCTACCAAATGTCTTGTGAATCGCTGACTAAGGTGTATACTTCTTATAACCATTGTCCTTAAAAAAAAGGTTGCCTGTTAAATTTGATAGTGGCACATAGCAGCAACTACATTTTTAAGCTTTGAGGAAAATTATATTGTTGCCTTTAAAATCATTGTGTATACAAAATAAAAAATATAATGCTATATCACATCATCTGCGATTTTCTAACATACAACTTCAGAGATGTGCTTTTTTTTTTACCTACAGTACGATTTTTGGATATATATGATCCAAAAAATCCCCAGTAACACGTTTTAATTTTTTACCCCTTTTGAAGTATAGGCACTCTTCTGTTTCACCTACTGCAGTGAACAGGGAAGTTCCAAATTGGGACCTAGTGTAGTCAGAATATTTTGTGTCAATGCCTTTGGTGGTGTTTATGGCAGACAGTTAATAAACAACTCGAATCTGTTCGACGTAGCTCAGAGAGTGCCTGCCTTCTTGTGTTCCTAAAACAGTATGGAGCAAGTAGTATAATTATATATCTTGTTCAATCACATTGACCTACAATTCTATGTGGGCATCTTTTCTGGCTCATCAGAAGGTGGTATCCTTTTCTTTGGGTGGGGTAGTGAGGCTATGTGAATTGAGCTCTCAGATTCTCAAAGCCATCTTATTTCTCCCAATGCTACACTTGTGTGTTAAAGACAGACAGGGCCTGATTTACAAGGGCTTTGCTGTCATTTACTTTGCAGTACTCCTGGCTTACTTCTTCATTTCAGGACTGAGAAGTATGTCAGGAGTACAGCAAAATAAAGTTACCATATTCACAGCAAAGTCTTTGTGAATCTGCTCGGTATGTCAGTTTTCTCAATGTGATTTTCATCAAACTTAAGACATGCTGATCAAAAGAGTTTGTGGACCCTACAAAGTTTGAGAAGAGTCAAGTATAATGAAAGCAAAATATTTGGAAATGCAAGTATAATTAAAGCGAAAGCATGCTTAAAAAAATGAGTGTGACAAAAGTTGATAAATATAATGTTTCCTTTTGATTTACTTGGTTTAACAAACCACAATATTTAATCACTAAAGCATTTAAAAGTTATAATATTCAAATCACTATAATATTAAAACATGCATTTTTAAAAAAATGTAAAGCATTTCAAAATTGCCAATAAAGATTGTTATCCTTAGCATGGTCTTCCCCCAAACGTTTTGCCATTTCCCCTCTAATTTTGGTGAAATGTATTTGTGTTAGCATTTAGAGTCTTTGCACTTTAACACTGCTAACCAGTGCTAAGGTACGTATACTTCTGAACATGGTAACATTGTCCTATACCTAATTGGCATAGTTATGTACTTATGAGTCCCTTGTAGAGTAGTATACCATGTACGTACGAATTGTAAACTAAATGTTACTAGTGGGCCTGTAGCTGTTATTGAGTCATCCACTTATGTAGCCCTTTAAAACATGTCTCAGGACTGCCATTGCACCCTGACTGCCTTTTTATACTGCCAGTTTGACTTGGCCACATAACCCCTTGCCAAGCCTTAAACTCCCCTTTTATTGCATCTAGGTCACCCCCAAGGTAGACCCTAGGTAACCCAAAGGGAAGGGTGCATTGTAATTAAAAGGTTGGACATGTACTTTTAAGTTTTACATGTCTTGCTAGTGAAAAACTCCCACATTTGTTTTTTACTATTGTAAGGCCTCCCTGTCCCATAGGATAACATTGGGTTGCCTTAGTACATTTAATAAGTGCTAACTTTTGACTTGGAACAGGTGAGCTTTTCTTGTGTGGTATTTATAAAATTTTAATTAAAAATCCTCTTAAATGGCAAACTCATATTTTAGGTTACAATGTTAAAAATGCCACTTTTAGAAGGTTTGGATTTTCTTACCCTCTACTATTTTGCCCCCGGCCTGTCCTAGGTCCCATGACGAACTGTAGTTGTCGGTAGGACTTTGTGAAGTCGTTCCAAGCAGTCACACAATAGAGAGATCAGGTGTGCCTGAATGGACCATCTACTGGCAGGATCGGGAAGGGCGGAGCCGGACACAGTCCTACTTGCACACTTGCAACAGAATAGGCTGTGCTCTGTCTTTACACAAAAGGTCTGCCAACACTGATTTGTCCCTACAGCCAGCTTGAAGCCAGGGCAAAGTCAGGGAATTCCGCACACTTCAAAGTAACACTTCTAGAAAGTTCTACTACTTCTAAGAAGATACCAGATATAAAAATAGGATCCTCAGACCCACTCTTCATGTCACTTTCTAGACCTGTGGGAGGACTCTCAGAGTACTTGCTGCTTCTGTGGTCTGCTGTGGGCTCCACAAAACTACTTTGCTGCACCCAAAAGGACTGCTTTGCTGCCTGGAGCCTGCCTTGAACCCTCAGATGCCTGCCCTGCTGCTTGAGCCCTGCTTCATCACTTGTGCACAGGTCTACCAGAGTGACTCCAATGGCTAGTTTGCTGGCATCCTCTTCAGAGGTACAGGAACATAACATGTTCCCACCATCTTGAACCCTCACCTGGACCCAGTCTGGATGAGTCCTAACACCGGAAATGGTGCTCCTCCAGGCCTGGACCCTTAGTGGTGGTGCTAAAGGTGCCCAGAAATCCAAATTTCTAAACTTTAGACTTTGAAAGTTTTTCGCTAAAATCTGCTCTGAGATAAGACCAGGACCAATCTTCTCATCTTCTCTGCAGCAGCAAACCCTGTTCAGCGGTCCATTGGTAAAGGGGTATCTGGCCTCCTGTAACTCTTGTCAACTATGTCCAAACCTAGAAATCTTCAATGTGACTTCGTCCAGTGGCTTCCCAACAATGACTTTAACTCCTTGGACACCGCCTGCAGCCTTGCCTCGTTGAACTTTACCTTCTGAGAACATTTATTTTAAAAATTCTAAGGTAATTGCTGACCGGGCCCAATCCTTTCCTTTTAACAGATCTGCGATCCATCGCGATTGGTCATATTGTTTTACTCGCACAACTAGATGTCCATAGTTGGAGCTTTGATCTTTTAGGCACTCGTTTTCACTAAAAATGTAAAACATTCATAACTCAGATTCTACTGAATGGGTTTTTGTTGTTTTGGTGTCAAACAATTTTTTTGAATTAACTCTATTTTTCTAAATTGGTGTGTGAGTTTTCTTGGGTTGTGCTTTCACTTTATCACTATTTGTGTACTATATAAATACTTAACACATTGCCTCTAAGTTAAGCCAGCTACCAGAGGGTTAAGTACAGGATTAGTTAGTGAATTTCGTGGCTCACCCTGACAGACATTAGGGCTCTGATTTGAACAGGGGCCACCCTCCCTTCAACCTTCATACTCTATTTGCTCTCGGTGTTTAATTCAAAATGGCTTACATATTGTTATCTACTTCATTCTTTTGTTTTGTGTTCGTCCTTAAAGCACGTGTTGTGTTTTAGTTCTAAGAGGTTGGCCTGCTCATTGACATTCACTTAAACACAATAATAGATTGACATTTGTATTTATATATTTCAAAGTTGACAGTTGGTGTCTAGGCAGGGAGTCAGGTTGCAAGATGTAGGTGTGTGTATTTGTGCACGTGTAAGCAGGTGCAACTAATGGATATCTATGGCATCTCCTGTAGACAACTTTGACACAGATGGTAGAAAAAGCAAGAGTGTTATTTAGGTAAGGGAAAGGATAGTTAGGAAGACATGTCCGAGTTCATAGGGGCATATTACCAACCAATAGAGATAATTTTTGTCTCTAACTTGTTTAGAGACAAAAATTATCGCCGCACATCGGCGATTTTTATCGCAGATAAACCTTGCTATTAGCAAGGTTTATCGCAAATGCGATAAAAAAGCGGCCGCAATGCATGAATATCGCTGAAAAGTCAGCGATATTCATGCATTATCGAGCAAATGCTCTTAGCCATGTTATCCACCTCCCATTGGTTAACATGGCTAAGAACTGCTCAGGGCAGGTGTTAGCTTTTGGAGATATTCGCGCTTAGCGCGAATATCTCCAAAAGTTGGTAATAGGAGATAGCGATGTTAGCGACTGTTTTCAGTCGCTAACATCTTGGCACGCCCACTTTGCATGTCATTAGTGATAAATATCACTGACATGCAAAGCGGGGCCCAAGATGGTCACTATCTCCTATTAGCTGTCGCTAACTGGTGTTAGCGACAGCTTGGTAATAGGGAGATAATTTTATCTCCGCTTTCTTGGCTTTTAAAGCCAAAAAAGCAGAGATAAAGCCCCTTGATAATATGCCCCATAGTTCATTCCTAGCTCTGTTTGCCTCATTTCACCAGCATTTCTACGAATTTTTCTTACATCTGTGTTTACTTCTCGTGTATGATGTTATATTTAGCCAGGGACATCTCAAGGATTTTGGGGCCCTGGGCTAAACGTATTTAGGGGGTCCCTGATTAGGACAGCTTTGAATTTATGATCCAATTTCAGCTCTTTCATGCCCACTTTGGCAGGTCACTGACAGTTCGCAGGAACACTCATCCAAATTCTAAATGTGTTTACATCTAATACTAAGGAATACTGATGAATGTTTTCACAGCTGCCCAACAATTTTATTTCAAATAATCTCTGTGACATCTGCCCATTCTTCACATCTGAGGTCCTGTTTTGATCTAAAATAAAAAATATCGATGCTGCATGCCACATTAACATAGAAATCCTCTGTAAAATGTCTGTAAAAGACTCTCACATATCACCCACATTAAAAAAATAATACAAACGAAAGGAAGACGATTTTCAAAACAATCTGTTTGAGAATTATTCAAGACGTGTGCTTTTTTTCTTGCCCAATATTGGGAGAGTTCTGGCAGGGGGTGGCTAAAATGTTGCCCCAAAAAATGGATAGACCCATTTCTCTTACAGTAGTGGATGTACTAATGGGTGGGCAGAATAGAGACTTTAATCAGAAGGATTTATTAACTATTTTACTGCCATGCGCTAGATTAACTACAGCCTGGGCTTGAATCTCACGAAGCCCACCAGTGGTGATGGAATGGTGGGGTCTGGTTAAAGAAATACATAATATGGATTTTTTACTTGCTAAAACTATGGGGGTTGAGGGCGTGGCCAGCAGCCGACGATGGCGGCAGCTTAGAGGGCAAGCTCCGTAGTTGAAGCGGCCTCCTCGACAATCCGGCTACTAATCCGTCACACATTTGTCACAAGCGGACAGGTTCTGAAGCCCGGGACCGGGCGGCACAATCGGGGATCGGCGGATTTCAGATCCGAAGGCGAGAAGTGCAGTTGGTGAAAAGACCCGGCAAGGCCGTTGAGGTGGACGTGAGCCGGGGTGTGGACTGCGGAGGTGGGCGGACAGGAAGTGCGGCGAACCGGGAGAGGCTACGCCGGAAGTATCCGCTCGGGTCCGAGGTCCCGTAAAGTCAAGGCACGCCCAGACGGGGCCACCGCCGGAGCCACCGCCGGACGAGAGGTGATCAGCTGTGGTGCTCGCCTGCCTCACCCGGCCGGAACAAGACAGCGGAGGAAGCCTGGCAGCCGCGAGGGTCGTGGGCGCCATCTTGCCGGTGGTTAGTGGTGAGACCCGGGGACCCGGAAGGCTTGGAGGCGGCGAGAGCCGCGGTTAGGACCGGACACTGCTCTGACCCACGAGGGCTGCCCGACGGTACGTGGACCCACCGGTGAGAAGAGGGGCCGATGTGAGCCGGCTTGCCGGGTGGGGGCGCGGGGGAGAGGAGACTCGCGCTGCCGCCTGGCAATTTCTGACACCTGAAAGCAGCACGCTGCCCTCCGGACCCGGACCTGGTATTCTGGAGCCCCGCAGCGCATTGGGGCCGAGGGGGCGTGCATGCGCCTTTGAACTGATTGCCGGGGCGAACGCCATGCTTTGGCAGTTTGTGGGGTGTGGCGCACCTCACAGCATCGTTTAAGTGGGATTGTGGTGACATCGCGACGATAGTTGCTGAGTCATACGTGGACCTGCGGAATCTACCCCCGACATTGCGGGTTGTGAGAAGTGGGGGCGGACTGACCTACATACCCCGAAGGGCTCACCGTTGCTTACCACCCTGCTCTCAACACCTCCCACGCTGGCTTCACTGGGAGAGGCGGGAGTGAGGGCCTCACCCACAATTGGCTCATCGGGGCTGTAACTGTGCTAAAACGACACACACGATCCAGAGTGATCTACGTGGGGGTGGTCTCCCTTTAGCCTTCGTGTCTGCAGCGACTTTGTACGTCACGATCGTTCCCTGAACGCCAGGTTGGAGGTCACCACCAAGATGGCCGGGAAGGGGTCGAAAGGTGGAGCCGCACAAGCCAGGCTGGAAAGGTATGCCTACGATAAAGCCCCCTCCTCTTCACCTGATGCGAAAACGATACAAGGCAAATCAGTAGAGACGGCGGGAGGCAAGAAGGCAACAATAGACGACGTCATGAAGGCCCTGGCTCAGGTGCAGATGACGGTGGGAACAATATCGACCGATATCACACTTCTGCGGGCGGACCTCCATAAAATATCTGAAAAAGTGCAATCGATGGAAGTAGTAACTAAATCTTTGGTGGAGGATGTCTCAGAGCTGCAGATCAACATGGAGCGGATCGCAAAAGAGAACAAGGACTTACGTGATAAGCTGGATGATCAAGAGGGACGCTCCAGGCGGAATAACATCCGTATTATTGGGGTTCCGGAGTCGGAGGGCACGGGAGCCATGGACCTCTACGTCAAGGAGCTGATTAAACAACACTTGCGGCCGAAGGGCCTCTCTGACTTTTTCTCTGTAGAGAGGGCACACCGGGTACCAGGAGGCCGCCCGAAACAGGGAGCGAACCCACGGCCGGTCATAGCGCGCCTCTTCAATTTTAGAGACAGGGATGCGATTTTGCAAGCAGCGCGGAAATCACCACCAGTTCGAATCCACAACTCCACATTGGCGTTTTTTCCGGACTATACGGCGGAGGTGGCACGGAGGAGAAGAACCTTTTTTGAGGTGAAAAAAGAACTCCGGGCCAGAGAACTTCCTTACTCAATGCTCTTTCCAGCCAAGCTCAGGGTGGTGGCAGACAATAAAACGTGGTTTTTCGAAACTCCGGAATCGGCACAGGACTGGTTAGAGGGATGGAGAACAGCTGCGCGGCCGCGCCGTTCCAATAGACCGACCGGACACAGAAACGGAGAGGCACACCACGGCTCCCAAACGTCAGGAGAAGAAACAAGTCAACGCTCACCTCTGCACGGAATTCAAGAAGCGGAAGATACGGCAGAACTATGATCTCTACCAACTGCCATTGGGGATCACTTGTAACGCTGCCCGGGCGTGCCGCCGTGGACTCTGGGCGGAGGACCTCCGTGAATGAGGAGGGAGGCCGCTGACTCCGGAGGGTCCTTCACCCCAGCGCGCAAGTACTATGTTTTGGGATGGGTTCAGGCACTCTGCTCAGTTGGGGGGGCGGGCAGTTTGGAGTCCGTTGAGCAGGGGGGCAGGGAGGGGGGGAGTTGGGAGAGGGGGGGTTTTGCGTTTTGAGTATTGTACTGTTGGTATGGTTGGGATGTATATGGCTAGTTTGCACCACGTAGCAGGAATTAGGTACACCGATCAAGCTCAGTCATGGCTACACGATACTACATCCACGCACGGCACCTATGGCACACACAACGCAGTCTGAGGCAGAGAGGGAGGGTCAGGAGATGAAGCGGGTAGCGCCATTGGGCATTATGACCTGGAATGTACGGGGCTTGGGGGACAGGATCAAGCGGGGACTGGTTTTACAAAGTATAAGGCGTTTTAATGCTGCCTTGGTCCTATTGCAAGAAACACACTTAACGGGCACAGCTACACGGGCCTTGGATAGGGAGGGATACAGTATGATCGCCCATTCTGAATTCACGAAGGGGTCCCGTGGCACAGGAATCCTCATGCACCGTTCCTCAGGGTTCATTGTTCAATCCACAAAAACAGACACACACGGACGTTTTGCAGCGGCACATGGTCAGTGGGAGGGGAGGCCGCTGAACGTGGTCTCGGTCTATGTTCCGCCGGCTCTGCATGCAGTGGCTCTCCCTGACTTGGGGAGATTTCTGTTGGAGCTACCGGAAGGAGATCTTGTTTTGGGGGGGGACTTTAACACTGTGGCACACAGCGCACAAGATAGATTCCCGATACGTAACCAACCGCCCGGGCCCTCACGCCTACATGGCTTCCTGGAGGCACAGGGTTTGGTGGACCTTTGGAGACATTTACACCCAGAGGATAGGCAGTATACCTACCACTCGGCGGTCCATGACAGTCTGTCGCGGATTGATTACTTTTTGACTCTAGGACACGGCCTCCTCACTATCGAGGACGTACAAATTAGGCCCAGGGGTATTTCGGACCACTCTCCACTGACACTGACTCTCTCCAACCCGGAAAGAACGAGGAAACGTATCTTCCCGATACACCCGGGGTACCTTCAAATACCACAAATAACCAAAACACTGAAGGAGGGGACTAGGTCATATTTTAGTGAAAACGAGGGGACGGTTGAGTCTCCTTCAATTCTATGGGAGGCATACAAAACGGTTCTTCGAGGTCTAGCTATTTCAGCGATTACACGACATAAACATACACAAAAACAGGAATTTTTAGACCTCGAAAACAAATTGGAAATGGCCACTAGAGACCATGAGACCGACCCGACGACGACCACGCGACACGCACTCCAACTATGCCAGCGGAGTCACTATGATCATGTGCGCAGCGGGGTGGTGAATGTTATAACGTCCACGAAACACAGAGTGTATGATGTGGGCGATAAGGCGGGTAGACTCCTAGCCTGGTTAGATAGGAAGAGGGAGGGACAAAGGGCCATACTACGTCTGAGAGACCGTACGGGTGTGTTGCAGTCCCACCCTTCACAGATAGTTGAGCTACTAGCGGACCATTTTCAGGCGGTGTACACCCCCGATACTGAGGTGACTCGAGAGATGGCAGAGACATCCCTCGTAGACATACCCACTCGCGCCTTGTCACAGGCCAGCATCGACGACCTAGAAGGGGACATTACCGCTGATGAGATTCAAATAGCTATAACAGCATTACACTCAGGGAAGGCTGTAGGACCTAACGGTATTCCGATAGAATGGTACAAGGTAATGTCGGAAAAGCTCTACACACCCTTATGCAACATGTTTCAGGATAGCCTGGAGCGGGGACAACTACCGCCCGACCAACGTGCGGCGACTATAGTGACAATCCCAAAACCCGGCAAGCCGCCGGAGGAGTGCGGCTCGTACCGCCCGATCTCCCTCCTCAACGCTGAGAACAAAATCCTAGCTAAACTACTGGCGAAGAGGTTACAGCCGCATTTGGTGCATCTAATACACCCGGACCAGTCAGGCTTTATGCCGCATAGGAGCACGGCGATGAACCTCAGGCGGCTGCATGGGGTGATGGCGCGGGCTCCACTGTTAACGGAGCCGGCGGCGATCCTCTCACTGGACGCCAAAATGGCATTTGATTTAGTGGAGTGGCAATACCTTTTCGCAGTTTTGGAACACATGGGTTTCGGCCCGAAATTCATAGCATGGATTAAGCTGTTATACCAAAACCCGACGGCGCGAGTGACGGCAAATGGTCGTATCTCCAGAGAGATATTGTTGGAGAGGGGTACGAGGCAGGGCTGCCCGCTCTCGCCGCTGCTGTTCGCCTTGGTCCTGGAGCCTTTAGCCACTGTCATTAGGAATACTCGGCTGCTGAGGGGTGTGCGGTGGGGAGAGGACTGGGAAGACAGAGTCTCCTTATACGCAGATGACATGTTAATTTACCTGATGGACCTACCGACGGGGATACCAGCGCTGCTGGCAGTATGTGAGAGACACGGGCTGACCTCGGGTTACAAAATAAACTGGGCGAAATCAGTGCTATTTATGATACACGGCGCGCCACCGGCTCTGCCCACTGACTGTCCCTTGTTGGTGAGCGATGTTTCTTTCAAATATCTGGGGATCAATATTACACGAAGTCACGATACCTTTCTAGAATTGAACTTACAGCCATTGCTCAAGAGACTGCGAACGGACGTGGGACACTGGAAGACTCTCCCCTTGACTTTGCTGGGCAGGGCAGCGTTGTTCAAAATGATGGCACTGCCCCGCTTCCTTTATGTCCTGGAAAATACCCCAGCGACGGTTCCGCCACCATTTTTCAGACGAGTCTCAGCGCTGCTGTCGGGCCTCATATGGGGCGACAAACCTGCGAGAGTAGCACATCTAAAGTTGATCAGGGATTGGTATAGTGGAGGGATAGCTCCCCCCAACCTGGAACTGTACTACTGGGCGGCACACCTTAAGGTGATCAACCAGTGGATACATGGGCCGAATGATGACCCGGCATTCATGGCAGATAGGCAGCAGTTGGGTACTGCCACCCTTTTGGCTCCACTTTATAATAAGGGGATGATTAAGAAACTGAGAGGCCCCACTAGGCATACCGTAGCAATATGGCATAGAGCCCAAACGCGAATGAAATGGGGAGGTGTGATTACGCGTATGACGCCTTTGTGGGACTCCAAAGTCCTGGGTAATCTAAGGAGTAGCAAGGGCTTTGATCAGTGGGACGTCATAGGAATTTCCACGGTTGGGGACATGTGGACAGGGGAGGGAGTGGTGCCATTTGAGACCCTCAAGGAACAATACGAGTTGAGAGTTACGGAGACGTACCGTTACATTCAGATCCGGCACGCATTGCTGGCGGCGCTGGAGCCTGGGAGGACGGTCCCGGAGTCGGCTCCGTTAGAAGACCGGCTTTTAACAGAATACATGGAAACTAAGGCCACCTCTCTCACTTATCGTAAATTAATAAATAACATGCCAGACCCGTTGCGCAAACTAAAAGAAACCTGGGAGGAGGAGCTGGGTGAACTGAATGAGGAGGAATGGAATGCCGCATTGGCATCACCCAGGGAGGCGGGCATATCGGCAAGATTTCGATTGGTGCAGTTTAAAATACTGCACCGAGTCCATTATGCACGTGTTCTGCTGCATAAAATTCATAGAGCTGATCACCCACACTGTCTGAGACACTGCGGAGCACAGGGTACACTGTTTCACACTTTGTGGGAATGCCCTGACATCATGGTTTACTGGCGGAGAATAACACGCACGATGGCTCAGGTATTACATGTCCCCATCACACCTGACCCCAGAATCTGCCTATTAAATGTATGGGGCCCAACCGACCTGACGACATATGGGAGGCAATGGGTAATAGTTGGCATGATGCTGGCGATAAGAGATATAGCGCAGAAATGGGGGGCGATGGAAACCCCTACCCTGACGCAATGGTGTAGGAATATGGATATGGCGATGATAACGGAGAGGGCAGTGTATCAACAAAGGTGTAACCCACGTAAATGGAACAAAATATGGCTCTCATGTAACACTTATAGGGGAGATATATGTGAGCCTTTACCGGAAGGTGAAGAACTAGATAGCGAAGGGGAGGAGGAGGGCGTAGACTGAGGGGGGGAAGAAAAGGGAGCTGAAGCTTGGTGTGGGATTGCTGTACATTGGATGTGTTCTATTGCAGAGGCCGCAGATTGCGTAGGCCACAATATGTTGCATTTATGATGAAGGGTAGCCAGTACTTATAGGGAGGATGCTTATGATGGTCAATGCCATATATCCAATCATTTAAGTTTTCAGTTAATCGTTACTGTATTAAAATAAAAGTTGCACTGTCGAAGAAACATGGCTGAATGTTGAGGCCACACTTAAGAATGTATAAAAATGTGACCGTGTTTTTAAATATGCAACAATAATAAAAAAAAAAATATTACAAAAAACTATGGGGGTTCAATCACTTTGCAAAGTGGAAAAAATCTGGGGAACATTTATGTTAAGCTCTGTTTTATTTTGTATTATTATTTTGTTTTGTTACTTTCTCACTTTCTTTTGGATACTAAGAGATTGTATTACTGCATATCATTTATTGCCTATTTCTGTTTATTATAATGACCTCATGTTAATCAATTTTTTTTTTAAATAAAAAAAAAAGAATTATTGAAGACCATCAGTGCAAGTCTATGCAGAACAGAGCTGGCTCTAACAGGGGGCCCCATGAAAGGCTGGGGCTCTGGGCCAGTGACTACTTTGTCCATGCTTTAAAACGTCTCTGTGTTTAGTGTTATGTGTTATTTGTTGAATCTGTTTTATTTCAAGGAGCGGACTTGAGTCAGATAGCATCGAGGCCTGGTTTAGAGTTTGGTGTATGGTGCTCTACCTCTTTTCCCCTCCAGCCTTTCTGACATGTTCTTTGTGTCCAGATTGAATACCGGGCGTATTTTGAAATGCCGGTAAATCTAGCATCTACAGTATATATATTTTCTTAATTTTCGTTTTTTGCTGAAATGCTGTAAGTATTGCTCACGTGTATTTTCTCTCAAATATTGATCTATGTAGGAGGAACTTGAGAGAATTGTTTTTTATCAGTGCTGTAAAGGTATGTGGAATCTGCTTTTTATTTCGGTTTTCTGAAAACACTTCATATTTGTCTTCATACTCGCATCCAAATCCATATCCTGCCTGTTTTCATGTTTCCCATTAACGTCTACTGAGCACTCTGTATTAATATGTTGATGCGGCCTTCATTTAGAAACATTGAAACCTCCTTTCATTTTAATTGACCTGTCAGAATTATTTATATCGGCGATCATGAATGCTTCTGAACGCTGGCAGAGGCTGCCTTTGCGCATGCTGAAATATTGCACTGTGCGTTTAACATCTCTCTGATAATGACCCCTAACGTTGTTTGCCATATATTCATCTGTTCAATACGTCCCTTCTCAACACAGGGTGTAATTAAGTTCAATCACTTTCAGGTCAATGAGATCCAGGAAGTCCATCTTAAAAACTGCATACCTCACACCTTGATTTGAAATCCTTTTGCGTGAAAACAGAAATTCCGGCTTTTCAATGCAGCCTATGAAAGTGCCTCATCTTTCTTGAATTATCTGTTCCTATGTGATAAGTGTTGCTGATGTGTTTGAAAGGCAAACATTTCTGACAAGATAATGAGATGTCTGCACCTGAATGGAGTCTGCCTGAGAGCGTTTCTCATGGGACTCGGTCTTCAGTACTCAAACGTCCTAATATTAGACAGGCGAAAAGAGAGATACGTCGGTTCAAAAGGAGTGTCGGGTCCCACAGCCCATTAACATGTTTCACAAGTTCCCAAAAAGGAAATACGCTCAACACTTCCAGTTTTCAAACGCAGGCACGTAACTGACCCTTTGAAAGGGGTTAGTTGGATTGCTGCGTTTTCCCACAAATCTGCGCAAGTTGAAATTGGTTTCTAGGTTAAGTCAACAACCTGGACCATATTTTGGGATTACTGGGATCAGCTAAGCTGTCTGTCACATCTAATACTGACACTGTTGTTAGGTGTCAAACTGCTGAACTGCATGGAATGTTGTCTCTCAATAGACTTGTGAACTCATCCTTGGATCAGCTGATTTGTTCATCACACGCTCTTTCGTTTTGGATTCAGGATTTACCAAAAAGGTGCTCATACATTAGTCTGATTTTCCAAGGCCTTTCAAAGTATTTTGGCGCCAAAAGCCAGAGAAATTTTTAAGACATATTTTTTCTAAATGTTCATACAAGCATTTGTTGGTCACTTCCATCTACTTTTGTTATACTCCATGTAGAGCAGGCTTGCTACAGTGGATGGGTGAATGAATGAAGGCTCTGCCCACCAGCAAGATGACTGTGAATAAAGTGCTCCTACACGTCAGCGACCCACAGTCTGTAAATGTAATTCCCAGCAGGTCAAATTCTTTCTTTCATCCTTCCTTGTTCAATACATTGAGTATCATTAGGGTGGGCATTCTGTTACTCCTGGGTCTAAACAGGTAAAACTGTTGTCATACAAGCTACATAAAGAGCAAGATTGATTTTTATATGGTGCCGTATTGTGAAGAATTTGATTGTGACCCTTTAGTTTCCACCTATTTTTAGGTTTTGAGACACGCAGTGTCTGAATCTCTGGCGTGAGTAAATCTCACTAACTTAGGCTCATTTACTGTAAGCTCTGGTCAAATGGATTTGAGTAGTAGCTGCTGCTACCCACCTTTTAAAATAAGGCCTGCTTTTTAGATAGCTGGGATAAGAGGCTCTGAAGCAGTTACACATGAACACAAATACAGGCGTTTGAGCACTCAAGTGCAGTCTGAGTGAGCTGGATTACTGTCTAACTCAGCAATATATGTAAACAGAAATAGTCTGCCACAGATGGGACTTTTAATAAACTGTTTATGACCTTGTCATTTAATTGCAATTGAAAAGGAAATAGCCCTGTTTCTTTTCGACCTTAGTGCCAGTCTGTAGTGTTTTACACTATTCCCATTGTAGGCAACAGATGCACCACTTTAACCAATTCACATTGGCTGAACACAGAAGAGTGTAACTTCTCTTTCTATGGATAAATAAAGCTCAGGAGTGCAAATATAATATCAATGTGGCGAAATTTTCTCTAGTTTTACTTTGAGTTTGGGCCATGTTTCTGCAAGTGAGCCATTAATTAGATTTTGACTTTCAACTGCCCTGCATGACCAAGTTAAATATTCTTGTGGCCAGCAAGTAGCTCAATGCCTTCCCAACACAATAGGTCCATATGAGGGTGATTAAGTCTGTTCCTGGGCAGGGAAAGGTGGGGGCAGAATATGCATAAGTTAATTGCATTTACACTGCCTGACAAGCCTAGGCATGGCCTTCCCATGGAAACAGAAGAGGAGCAGGTGACGCCTCTATCTATCTTCGCTCAAGGACTTCCCTTAGAAGTTGGGATGGGAAGGGACCACAGCGGGTTCTGGGCTGGGTTTTAAATTCTCAGAGAGCGGTGGCCATTGACAACTTGAACTTGCCATTTTGAAAAGTCCAAAGATACTGTGCAGGAGTGATGGGACAGGAGTATAGTGATGATGTGTCATCTAAAGATTGGAGAGGTGCCAACTTTTGGGAACCTTCTACCCTCACAGAAACACTGGAACCTGTAGGAGACAAGGATGGTCAGACTGCTCATTGGTGACTCCTGTCTGGGGAGGTGGGGCACTGTGGACTTGTATTGACTCAGACTCTGTTGATCTGTGTCTCCAGGGTATTCTGCACTGGTCTCCTCACTCCCTTAGAAGGACAGTAAATGGGTTCACAAATAACGAACCATGGATGAAAGTGCTCCTCTGGAAATTCTGTGGACTGGTCTTTTCAGAAGTAACCACTAAAAGTGAACCCTAATGATTCCTGCAGAAGACCCAGGCACCCTGCAAGTGGCCAGAAGGCTATGGAGCCCCAGGATGGTAGGTAGGGAAGATAACCTCTCGAGAGCCATAGGGTGTTGCTGAGGATAACCCCCTACCCAAGTAGACATACTAAGAGCCCAGACAAAGAACCAGGTGATTGATGCTGCCAAAAAGCTGTAACCAGTGGACGATGGGGTCCTAAAAGGAAGTAGGATAGGAACTAAGCTCTTCATTTTTTAAAAATCTTTAAATAGTCTTTTCCCCCCCAAAAAAAACCACAGTGGCATGTTACACGTAAATGACAAATATTACGTTGCAAATTGTCGTATGAAGAATCTTACTAGAGCCAAATCACATTGATATTAAAGTGAGGAAAGAGCAAGCATTAGACCATGCAGTGTATAGTCCTAGAAAGCAGGGTGTTACTCACAGGAGAACTTCACGGGGCTTGGAAGCGGGCTGGTTGGAGATCGTCGGAACCCTTTCCTGCTGCCTGGATTACGGCAACGGCACCTGGCTGTGCTGCGGACCCGCCCATACTGCCCATACCGCTGCGGGACTGCGAGGCTGTCCTGAACACACCTGCAGCCTCTTCCCGCAGCGGCTACGCCCACCTGCCTGGAAGATATTAAAACCAGCCATCCCACACCGCGCAGCGCGGGACTAAGCCCGGGCAAAGTGCGGGCCCTCTGTGGCCCTCAGTGGTCAACAGTGGCTGTGCGGGCAACCACTCTAACACTCTAACGCTTCTGATTTGGTGAGTGAAACACTTAATGTTATGGATGTAATGCCTAACACAGCCGTCATGGATGACTTTCCATTCCCACCACCTACTTTCGAGACACTGTTGGAAAATGCTTTGGTATCCAATGTAATCGCGGACACAGAAAAGAGAATGTCCCTGAGTTGTGTGAACATCACTCTAAGGCCAGCTCCCTCGCAAATGAGCCCTATTATCCCCTTATCCCCAACGGTTTTTATTGTAAAACCTACCTCAGCGTCCATACCCCCTGTGCCTCTGCCAGAGGGGGATGATCCCCCAATAATAATCGATTCTCAGGTGGATGACAATGCCAGTGGGCTTTTGGAAGGCAGTAATAAACCGGGTGGGGAAAAGCGCAAGAGAGGTGTTTCTAAACCTAGTGTTAATAAAAGAAAACCACCGCTAAACAACAGGAATCAACCTACGCCACAGAGCCTGTGGGATAAGCAAAAACAACAACCAACAGAGGCAGATCCCATCCACGTCGGCGATAAAGATTTGGCGGATATAGGTGATAATTGTGCCGCTACCCCTATGAATTCCATTGGAAACCAGAATACTATATGGACACAGACTGTTCCAACAGGAGACAACAATAGCATATCGAAGCAAAATGGGAACCTCATAGACACTATTGTAGATACCATTTTTTAAAAACTAGAGACTCAAATGATCAAACAGTTTAATAATGTTTTTAAAAGATTGGACAGATTAGAACATTTGGTAAAAAATGAGGAGGTACAAAGAAAGGGGACTATTACTTTAGATCAAATAAGGGGTGATCGTTTATTGAAAGAGTTGGAATCAGTTAGTAGTACTATATCATGTGGGAGGCCTGTTGCATCGTGTAGTGATCAAAAATCTGCTGGGGGGTCTTGTACTGGCGGACAACAATCATCTGATGTGCCGCCCATCTCTCAAACCAGAGGCAACAATGCTGGGAACAACAAAGCTGTAGCTAACTTACCACCTAAACCTACGCCCATACCTGTAATTACACCATTGCCACTCACTGCTAGATCTAGTATTGACAACCAGAACGGTGGCCCCATCCTGAAGAGCGCAGTAGTGGGGTCCACCTTCGTTGGCAATAGGGGTGCAGGTTTGTCAGGGGATAGTAGGCCCATCAAACATCAAGGACCTCCTCTCCATTTACCCCCAGATGCCTGCCCCTTCGTTCTGGTTTTAGCAGGCATACCACCATTAAGGGAGGGACAGGGGGAATCATGGGTCCAACTACACAACAAATGTATTGATTGGCTAACTAAGCACAAAGGCGTTGGTTATGACATCTCCAATTAAATCCTGTCAGCCCGCAGGGTGTCATGGGTAGGGCCTCTATTCAAAGATATCGAAGGTGACTGTATAGTCCTCAATTTTAAGAACCCTGACACAGTTAGATTTCTGCTTAATAGAAATAAGACTTACCCTGGTATCTCCACTGTCGTAACTTTATTACCCTTAAGTTACTTTTATAGACCTCCACAAAGGCAACTGCGTCCAGCGTTCTTTCCCCTTAACTTGCACAATAGGTTGCACCCCTTTCTGAATTCGACTCGTTAAACTGACCACTAGTTATCGACCTTGATATTATGGCCGCCGATCACTCACCCCAGGTACTTAATCAAGAATTATCACCACATACCTGTCCACCTCTTCCACTCACTGAAGTTAATCAATTATCTGGTAACTTAAGTACTACCATACAGGGCCGTAATCTATCTATTGTGAGTTGGAATATAGCGGGTCTTAAACCGAAATTAAGAATTAAAGAATGGTTAGACTGGGTAAATAATAACTGTGATATACTTATGCTACAAGAGACCTGGTGTACAACTTCACTTCTATTAGAAGGATTTAGCTGCCATAATCAAATTGTACCCGCACCACCTATGGGCCGCCCTAGTGGGGGACTTTCTATCTGGGCAAAAATAACTGCTGGTGTAGAAACTAAACTGATCCAGACTTATGAGAAATGTTTTATGGCCGTGAAATATACTAACAGGTTAAAATTATGTTTAATCACTTTTTATAACAATGATTTTGTGTCCCATCCTAATAATAACTTTTTAATATTGTTTAAGTTTATCGATGAAGTATTAGCTGGGCAGAAATATGGAATTTTTGATGGAATCTGTATTGGAGGTGATTTCAATGCTCATATGTATCGTAACGACCACCCATGTAGAAGTGGTGAGGAATTGAAGGACCACCTAGCACCCCGAGATTTAGTGAATGCCCTGGAAATTGCGGGGACGGGTGAGAATAATACGTTGACCCCCACTTACATTGGTCAAGGGTGTTCTTCCACCATAGATTATATGTTTATTTCCCCTTCTCTAAATGATATCATCTTAAAAGCAGAGGTAGCTTGTTCCATCTATAGCGACCATTATCCAATTATAATACATCTAAGTAACCCTGGTAAGAAGAACAAAGATGAAGTAAGAATAGAAATGGGGGCGCAATTTTTGGAAGCATCTAATGAAAGAGTTGTTTGAAAGGGGCCAATAATAAAAGCATTTTAGCTAGAGTCATTAATAAAAATCCCACATTAATGGAGAACTGTTTGACCCTTGATAGAACAGGACGTGATGTCGTCAATTCCTTCAGCGATCTCTGCTTGGCAATTAAAAGGGAATCCTCGAAACCAGCCCGTACCAACAAGAATTGCGGCCCCCGCTGGTTCGACTCTTCTTGTTCTAGGGCCAATAGAGAGTTAAGGGAAGCCCTGAAATCTAAACCAAGGGACCCGTTACTTGTAAAAGACTTGAGAACAATATACAAAACCGCAGTACGCACACGATCTGAGGCCTTAGTTAGGGACCATTGGGAATCTCTGGTTCGGTCTGCGGCTTTGAAAGACACTACAGGGTTCTGGAGAGAGGTTAAGTCCCTAAGATCCTTTGGCTCCAATATTATAGCTATTAATTGCAACATAACGGGGGATATGTGGGTCAAGCATTTTTCTAAAATCTATGCCGCTCAAGGGCCCCCAACCGACAGTATCTTCCATGTCATGCCTACCACACCCCTGAATATTGCATTATCAGAGGTTGAGGAAGCCATAGCCGAAAGTGCAGGGAATAAAGCGCCCGGCCCGGATGGCCTATCAATAGATCAAATTAAATCTGAAACTAATATTTGGGCCCCCCCTGTTATGTAATTTATTTAATAACTTATCTGACAATTCCATTCCTGAATCTTGGTCAAATAGTGTTATTGTTCCAATATTTAAAAAAGGCGACAGACTCGATCCCGGTTGTTATCGCCCAATATCACTAATTGACAATACACTGAAGGTTCTAGGGCGGGTTACTTTTAACAGGATGAGGAGCTGGGCCGAGGACAACAACATACTACACCACTGCCAGCTTGGCTTCAGAAGCCACGTTGGCACTGTCGAACAATGTCTGAACTTGAATCTGTTAATGGCAAGGTACACTATTGTAAAAAAATCCCCTTTGTACCTTGGTTTTATGGATTTAAGTTCAGCTTTTGATTTTGTTAATCGTTCGAGTTTGTGGTCACTTTTGCTTAGTTATGGTCTGGATGATTCCCTAGTTTATTTTCTTTCATACTTGCATCGGGATCTGAAGGCTAGAGTGCGCATTAATAACAAGGGTGTGGTTTCGAATGATATTTTAATTGGCAGGGGGGTTAGACAGGGCTGTGTGCTCGCCCCCCTGCTTTTTATCTTGTACATTAATGGGCTGAGTAGTAATCTGTGCGCTATAACTAACGATGTTCCAATCATAAACGGCAACCCCATCCCCGCTCTGTTGTATGCGGATGACGCGGTGCTAATAGGCCGCACACCCAATGCCCTACGTATTTTGATTTCAGGTTTTGTTAATTTTATGGCAGATCTGGGCCTAACTACAAATTATAAAAAATCTTTTATTATGAATTGCGGGCCCAAAAAATACAATATAACTTCAATTAAAACAGGGGATAACAGCCTAAAATGCACTAGCACTTTTCCATACTTAGGACTGCTATTTTCCAACTCGGGCTCTTGGCAACCCCACGTGTCCCATGGGAGAAACAAAATCAGTAAATCCATCAACTCGATTCTCTCCCTTCGGCAACCTAAACAGGCTGACATTATTAGCTCACTTTTAAAGATCTATCGCACCCAATGTCAACCCACGGGAACCTATGGGGCGGAAGTGTGGGGATACTCTAATTGCATGCACAGACTGAGGAAAATAGGTTCTGCAGAAAAATATTGGGGGGAGTCTTTTGTGCTCCAACATTTATTTGCCATAATGAGCTCAAACTTCCATATATAGAGGACTTCATCCGTTCTAGGCCTGCTCTCTTTTGGCTTAAAATTTGGCTAAATCCCGCGGCCCACTTAACCCGCAGTATAATAACTGACTGCTTACAAAGTGAGAGGTCTCACTATGTACCATGGTTAAAAGCAGTCGAGGATAGCCTGTTTAGTGTGGGTCAGGGCCTCTTGTTTAGTTCCCCATATATTATTCAGCACTCACACAAAAATATAGTCAAAAGAGCATTATATGAATTATATGGGGAGGAGCGGGCAAGATTCGAACACCCCAAATCTTCTGTTGCTAAATATCTTTCCTATGCTGAGCCTGATAACGGTTCCCCAATTTCACCACAAAGATATCTGCTCACCACAATAGGCAGGTGGAATAGGAGTCTTCTGTTCCGTTTCCGGGAAGGAAGCATTGTAAACCTATTAAGTTTTCCCCTTGGATATAATAAACATCTGGAACAGTTGGATTGTCCTTGTTCCATGGGCAAACAAAGTTTGATACATTATTTTTTCTTTTGCGGTTTTTATAAACTTTATACTTGTCAATACTTAAAACCGTATTGCCGTAGACACGGGCTTAGGGACCTGAATCAGGCAATGAAAATTTTTCAAAGGATGTCCTCTGATGAGGTGATATTTATTGTGAGCAGTTTTCTTAAAACCTGTGTCCGCTCTCGTGCAACTATGGAATCTGCCTGAAGAACATTTGCACATTGCATTTTTGTACATTAGCTTTTTTGCACATCTGAGTATTGTATTGTTATTGGTGTTTAGATATGTAGTTGCCTTGGTTCTCCAGATATGACTGCCCGGGGATTGTTTCATAGAATATTCGCATATTGCTAATCTTTGCACAAATTGCCTTTTGCACATTGGAATTCGTATATATAGCTATTTTCTGCATTTGAAAAAGATTATTTTGTATGTGTGTTTGCAACTTTTAATATTATTCCATGTATGATCAACTGTACAAGGTACTGGATAATTTTATCAACTATTTTAATGTATTTTATCTTCACCTGTGTGTACTTTTATGGATGCTTTTTGACTTCCGAATAAAGATCATTTGACTTTGACTTACTGTCTAGCGCCTTGAAGCCAGCCCGCATTTCTCCCATCATGGCCGTGACCAGGGAGGTGGGTCTGCCTGTGCGGGGGGGGCCTCTGCTCCGGCCAAGGATCCAGGGGGGGCATCGGAGGCAAGCAGGGGGGTTTTGTCGAAGCTTAGCTTCCCCTGGTTCGGGTCTCTTTTCCCCATTTCAGGACGTGTATCGATGGAAATGGTGGGGAGGACCAGAGAACACGCTCCTTCAGGCGCTGGTCAGGAAGAGTACAATGTAGGCAGAACGATGGCGGGCAAAATTAGGTAGGGTTCTGTTCTGCTGGCCTACCGGCCAACCATATGGTAGGTTTAAGGATTCAAGTAGGGCATTTCAGAATGGAACTCAGGGGGAGAGCAACAGGCCCCACACACGTTGTGTAACCCGGCCAGTCAGCGCACGTGGCCGGGTATGGCGCCGAGGAATGCAAGAGTCATGAGCGCGCCACTGTCGCCACTGGGACGCGGGGAGATCAGCACCTCTCAACCACCTCAGGCAGTGGGTTGGACCGTTTGTCCGCCGAAGATATGCCCGCTGATTTTTGTGGCGGAAAGTGTGGTTGGGGCCGTGGTATTAGGTCCGCAGTGCTGCTTCAAGCGCCTCGGTCAGCACCGGCGTGTAGGCTTAGAGGAGGGCGGGCCACCTGGGTCGGTGCGGCGCATACCCAGAAGGCGCCCGGCCCAGCCCGCCTGTCCCCTAGCGGCGCCCTATATGCCCCGTGCCAACCCCCCAAGCCCGTCGGGGAAGGCTACAAATTGAGCCCCCGGCTCCGGCCTACCCACCCGGCCCGCAGACCAAGGCGTCCACCGGAGCAGCGAGTCCAAAGTCACCCCCACACTGCTCAGGCCCGGGGAGAGAGCAAGCGGGCCCCGGGTGCCCCGAGAGAGCAAAGGGCCGGCCAGAGAACCGCCGGCGCAGCACTCACCTTCCGGACTGCTGCAGGTATGGAGAGCGCTAGGGGGGTGACTCGTACACATGCCGTACGACTCGTACACATGCCGTACGACCCGACGAGTACGATCCGGACCGGGGTATGAGGACGCGATTCATACGGTCCACATCAGGTAAGGTGAGTCGTACGGAAAAGCACACAAACACATACACACTGTACGGTCCGTACACCCCATGATCGCAGGGGTACGGTGCGTACCCATGCTATCATGGGGTGTACGTACCATACCCCATGTACAATGGGTGTACGCACCGTACCCATGTACGATGGGTGTACGCACCGTACCCCATGTAAGATGGGTACACCCATCGTACATGGGGTATGGTGCGTACACCCAGCGTACATGGGGTACGGTGCGTACACCCAGTGTACATGGGGTACGGTGCGTACACCCAGCGTACATGGGGTACGGTGCGTACACCCATCGTACATGGGGTACGGTGCGTACACCCAGCTTACATGGGGTATAGTGCGTACACCCATCATACATGGGGTACGGTGCGTACACCCCACGATCATGGAGGGTACGCACCATACCCGGGGGGGCCGTTCCATAACTGTTTCGGCGCGAACTCTGCTTTTACGGCTGTTTTCAGCTCCCATAGTAAAAGGGTCATACGTATCGTACTTGCTGGGTCGTAAAAACCAGCTGCGAACCGTACAGATGTCGCGTACAGCGGGTTCCGAGAAAGAATCGTACGGAGAATAGAGTCGTACAGTCTCTGTATGACTCGTACGGAGTACGGCTCCTGGTACGAATCGTACTTCGTCGTACGTACGGGGGACGTGGCAGGGTACGATTCGTACGGGGAAAACACTCCAAGCGGCTATTAGGAGCGGTTTTTCCTGAATCGGAATCGGCCCCTAAGTCTCCCAGGAAACTGAATTTATGATCATGGGGGAGGTTTCTATTAGATTCAATGATTCTTGTAATTGGGACTTCTATTTTTATGGCTCTTGGGTGCAGGGATTTATGTTTTCAGGTCCACTGATTTCTTTGCAACAAATGTGAAAGAAGAAGGACATCAATTGCATCATTTTGAACTCTTTATTGACAATAACAGCATTAATGTTGAATTATTGCATGCTTTGTTGATGCATAATTTTGAACTCTTTATTGACAATAACTGCATTAATGTTGATTTGTTGCATGCTTTGTTGAAAGGTGCCCAAAACCAACAGGAATGAGAGGTGAGTTGGTAGTTACAGTGTTGCTAGCACATTTTTCCATGCACGATGGGCCACAGAAATGTACCAGGACACTCTCCTAAACTAGGTGCTGGGTCCTCTTACATTAAGAAAGAGTGCATGGGTTGTAATCACAATTCCATATATCTGGTGTTCTGCCCTTCCCTATCACATGAGAAAAAGTAGAGTAATTAAGAGTCAGTATAATGTAAACCCTTTGTCAAACATCATATTCTTGAATGTCATTGAGAGGTACTGCCATCCTAAAGTGTTTTAATATTAATTGTGCTGTGTTTCAACTTCACACTTCTGCCTTTGACTGTTGGGGTGACATACTTAGGGTATTGTGGTTTTAGTGTTCAAGGCCTGCTGGTGTGCAGACTGCTAGAAGTGCTGCTAGCACATGGGTTACAAAGTACATTTAGGGGGTAACTTTTTCTGTGGGACCTTTGGTTAGTCTGTGCGCCATGTTTGATGGTTGTCAGATCCTTTAGAGGGTGCCACCATAAACATTTCTGCCAGACATTCTCTATACATTTGTATATCTGTGCTTAATATCCTATAGTGTGTAATACAGTCATTTTCCATTTGAAAAGCATTGACTGGGTAGCAATTTTTAAGTGTTTTTTTTTTTGCATTGCTGAGTGACGAGTCTCTAGCCCACAGCACCTCCCCTGAGTAACCTTGGACTGCTCTGCCTCCGTACCTTGAGAGTCAAGTGCTAAAAAGGTATACCTAATATTCCAGTTAGGGCCCGCTGTTCAGGTGAGCCAGGACACCAATGACAAAAGACCCAGTTGTTACAATTGGGGCCCAATGCCATGCCTGGTCTGAGATTGCCCAACCAGAGCTCAAGACATACCATGCCATGCAGAGGCTAACCCGTTGAGAAGCTTGACTTGTTAGAATCACACAAATGAATCTGTGACAAAGCATGATATGTCTACAAAATGCAATCGCAAATCAAGCATTTGTGACAACAATAGCACACTAATATTTTAATCAAAACCAGGTAGGACTCATTTTTAGGTGTGTAAGGGTTCACTCCCAAGGTATTTGAAGTGAATATCGTGCAGCTAGTTGTTTTAGCTGCAAATTAGATCATTAGCACTGGTCATAATCGTGTGAAATTTAAATAATAGTGTACATGAGGAGTAAGAAGAGCTCTGTAAAAAATAAAACTATGTGAATATAACTAAATACAAGAGTTTTCATGAGACTTCTGTTGTTTTGTTTAACTGCACAATGTGGTAAACTAAAGTATTGAATAAAAGTCTAAAGCAACTTGGCACCTGGATTGTAGTCCAAATATAAGATTTATACAGCATGGCCCTTGTTATAAATGAACAGGAAATGGTGGAGGAGTGACATTTGCAATATTGGAGCTCTACGGTCACGGGGTTCACCTGGGGAGAGGGAGTTACATGCGGGGAAATAAGGGGAGGTAACAAACCTATATTTCAAGTTAACTCAGGACAGAGGAGCAGGAGAGGATAAGGCAAACATGGCATGTTGGCAAGTAGAGGCAGTATGGCTGTGAGGGTCAGGTGCTGGTGAAGAATGGAAATGCTCTAGGGGCCATATTTGTCACCCCCTTTTGTGCTGCTCTAGCACCACATAACTTAGTACAAGAGTGAAGCAAACCTCAAGCCATATTTTTTAAGCAATGCAAAGTCACTTTGCATCACTTTGAGTGGCTTCAAAATTATGGAGTAATGCAATGCAGCACAAATTGCTGTGTTGCATTACTCTGCCCTGGGTAGGCATTCCATGGACATTGTGCAGGTGTTCCCACGCACCTCCTATTGTTTTTGATGCATTTCCAGATTTAGAAGACCTTGTAAACCTGGGAATTTGCCAAAAAGATATGCCCCCCCGGAGAGGCATAATGAGGCGGAATAGCTTTATTCACCAGCACATAAGGAAAGAGAAAAAAGCCTCTCAGGGTTTTTTCTGTACAGGAATACGACCCTTCCTGCACAAAAACAATCCTGCCTACAACACATGCACCCTTGCATACTTGTTTCTGGGAGCAGCAGGGAGCACACAACACACAGTGTCACAATCCCTGCGGCCCTCCACACTAAGAATAAAACCTAGGTGGAAATTCTTCCATTGGCAGCAACAAAGGAAACCTCATGCAGTAGAACTAGTGCCTCAGAAGGCAGATGGGCTTGTAAAATATTTTGCATAAGAGGAAAGTGGTGCTCCAACAAACAAAGGGATACCACTCATGATTTCCACCAGTTTGGGGGGCTATATGGAGAATAGTAAGACCTCACTGGTGCATCATTGACATTTTAGGATTGTTACACTAAGGGGTCGATTCGAATTCGGGAAAAAAAACGTCCGTACGATTTGTATCCAGAGCCCTCTCCGTACGAATCGTACCCGTCCGTCCTAGTCATGTAGTACTATCCATATTCCGTGAATCCGTCCGAATCGTCGCGATCCGTACGTATTGCAAGGCTGAAACCGTGAACCGTACGACTCGTACACATGCCGTACGACTCGTACACATGCCGTACGACCCGACGAGTACGATCCGGACCGGGGTATGAGGACGCGATAAGTATGGTCCACGTCAGGTAAGGTTGAGTCGTACGGAAAAGCACACAAACACATACACACTGTACGGTCCGTACACCCCATGATCGCAGGGGTACGGTGCGTACCCATGCGATCATGGGGTGTACGTACCATACCCCATGTACAATGGGTGTACGCACCGTACCCCATGTACGATGGGTGTACGCACCGTACCCCATGTAAGATGGGTACAGCCATCGTACATGGGGTATGGTGCGTACACCCAGCGTACATGGGGTACGGTGCGTACACCCAGCTTACATTCGGTATGGTGCGTACACCCATCGTACATGGGGTACGGTGCGTACACCCCAAGATCATGGGGGGTACGCACCATACCCGGGGGGGCCGTTCCATAACTGTTTCGGCACGAACTCTGCTTTTACGGCTGTTTTCAGCTCCCATAGTAAAAGGGTCATACGGTGCGTACCCGACACGTATCGTACTTGCTGGGTCGTAAAAACCAGCTGTGAACCGTACAGATGTCGCGTACAGCGGGTTCCGAGAAAGAATCGTACGGAGAATAGAGTCGTACAGTCTTTGTATGACTCGTACGGAGTACGGCTCCTGGTACGAATCGTACTTCGTCGTTCGTACGGGGGACGTGGCAGGGTACGATTCGTACGTGGAAAACACTCCAAGCGGCTATTCGGAGCGGTTTTTCCCGAATCGGAATCGGCCCCTAAGTCTCCCAGGAAACTGAATTTATGATCATGGGGGAGGTTTCTATTAGATTCAATGATTCTTGTAATTGGGACTTCTATTTTTATGGCTCTTGGGTGCAGGGATTTATGTTTTCAGGTCCACTGATTTCTTTGCATCAAATGTGAAAGAAGAAGGACATCAATTGCATCATTTTGAACTCTTTATTGACAATAACAGCATTAATGTTGAATTATTGCATGCTTTGTTGATGCATACTTTTGAACTCTTTATTGACAATAACTGCATTAATGTTGATTTATTGCATGCTTTGTTGAAAGGTGCCCAAAACCAACAGGAATGAGAGGTGAGTTGGTAGTTACAGTGTTGCTAGCACATTTTTCCATGCATGATGGGCCACAGAAATGTACCAGGACACTCTCCTAAACTAGGTGCTGGGTCCTCTTACATTAAGAAAGAGTGCATGGGTTGTAATCACAATTCCATATATCTGGTGTTCTACCCTTCCCTATCACATGAGAAAAAGTAGAGTAATTAAGAGTCAGTATAATGCAAACCCTTTGTCAAACATCATATTCTTGAATGTCATTGAGAGGTACTGCCATCCTAAAGTGTTTTAATATTAATTGTGCTGTGTTTCAACTTCACACTTCCGCCTTTGATTGTTGGGGTGACATACTTAGGGTATTGTGGTTTTAGTGTTCAAGGCCTGCTGGTGTGCAGACTGCTAGAAGTGCTGCTAGCACATGGGTTACAAAGTACATTAAGGGGGTAACTTTTTCTGTGGGACCTTTGGTTAGTCTGTGCGCCATGTTTGATGGTTGTCAGATCCTTTAGAGGGTGCCACCATAAACATTTCTGCCAGACATTCTCTATACATTTGTATATCTGTGCTTAATATCCTATAGTGTGTAATACAGTAATTTTCCATTTGAAAAGCATTGACTGGGTAGCAATTTTTAAGTGTTTTTTTTTTTTGCATTGCTGAGTGACGAGTCTCTAGCCCACAGCACCTCCCCTGAGTAACCTTGGACTGCTCTGCCTCCGTACCTTGAGAGTCAAGTGCTAAAAAGGTATACCTAATATTCCAGTTAGGGCCCGCTGTTCAGGTGAGCCAGGACACCAATGACAAAAGACCCAGTTGTTACAATTGGGGCCCAATGCCATGCCTGGTCTGAGATTGCCCAACCAGAGCTCAAGACATACCATGCCATGCAGAGGCTAACCCGTTGAGAAGCTTGACTTGTTAGAATCACACAAAAGAATCTGTGACAAAGCATGATATGTCTAAAAAATGCAATCGCAAATCAAGCATTTGTGACAACAATAGCACACTAATATTTTAATCAAAACCAGGTAGGACTCATTTTTAGGTGTGTAAGGGTTCACTCCCAAGGTATTTGAAGTGAATATCGTGCAGCTAGTTGTTTTAGCTGCAAATTAGATCATTAGCACTGGTCATAATCGTGTGAAATTTAAATAATAGTGTACATGAGGAGTAAGAAGAGCTCTGTAAAAAATAAAACTGTGTGAATATAACTAAATACAAGAGTTTTCATGAGACTTCTGTTGTTTTGTTTAACTGCACAATGTGGTAAACTAAAGTATTGAATAAAAGTCTAAAGCAACTTGGCACCTGGATTGTAGTCCAAATATAAGATTTATACAGCATGGCCCTTGTTATAAATGAACAGGAAATGGTGGAGGAGTGACATTTGCAATATTGGAGCTCTAGGGTCACGGGGTTCACCTGGGGAGAGGGAGTTACATGCGGGGAAATAAGGGGAGGTAACAAACCTATATTTCAAGTTAACTCAGGACAGAGGAGCAGGAGAGGATAAGGCAAACATGGCATGTTGGCATGTAGAGGCAGTATGGCTGTGAGGGTCAGGTGCTGGTGAAGAATGGAAATGCTCTAGGGGCCATATTTGTGACCCCCTTTTGTGCTGCTCTAGCACCACATAACTTAGTACAAGAGTGAAGCAAACCTCAAGCCATATTGTTTAAGCAATGCAAAGCCACTTTGCATCACTTTGAGTGGCTTCAAAATTATGGAGTAACGCAATGCAGCACAAATTGCTGTGTTGCATTACTCTGCCCTGGGTAGGCATTCCATGGACATTGTGCAGGTGTTCCCACGCACCTCCTATTGTTTTTGATGCATTTCCAGATTTAGAAGACCTTGTAAACCTGGGAATTTGCCAAAAAGATATGCCCCCCCGGAGAGGCATAATGAGGCGGAATAGCTTTATTCATCAGCACATAAGGAAAGAGAAAAAAGCCTCTCAGGGTTTTTTCTGTACAGGAATACGACCCTTTCTGCACAAAAACAATCCTGCCTACAACACATGCACCCTTGCATACTTGTGTCTGGGAGGAGCAGGGAGCACACAACACACAGTGTCACAATCCCTGCGGCCCTCCACACTAAGAATAAAACCTAGGTGGAAATTCTTCCATTGGCAGCAACAAAGGAAACCTCATGCAGTAGAACTAGTGCCTCAGAAGGCAGATGGGCTTGTAAAATATTTTGCATAAGAGGAAAGTGGTGCTCCAACAAACAAAGGGATACCACTCATGATTTCCACCAGTTTGGGGGGCTATATGGAGAATAGTAAGACCTCACTGGTGCATCATTGACATTTTAGGATTGTTACACTAAGGGGTCGATTCGAATTCGGGAAAAAAAACGTCCGTACGATTTGTATCCAGAGCCCTCTCCGTACGAATCGTACCCGTCCGTCCTAGTCATGTAGTATGATCCATATTCCGTGAATCCGTCCGAATCGTCGCGATCCGTACGTATTGCAAGGCTGAAACCGTGAACTGTACGACTCATACACATGCCGTACGACTCGTACACATGCCGTACGACCCGACGAGTACGATCCGGACCGGGGTATGAGGACGCGATAAGTATGGTCCACGTCAGGTAAGGTTGAGTCGTACGGAAAAGCACACAAACACATACACACTGTACGGTCCGTACACCCCATGATCGCAGGGGTATGGTGCGTACCCATGCGATCATGGGGTGTTCGTACCATACCCCATGTACAATGGGTGTACGCACCGTACCCCATGTACGATGGGTGTACGCACCAGTACCCCATGTAAGATGGGTACACCCATCGTACATGGGGTATGGTGCGTACACCCAGTGTACATGGGGTACAGTGCGTACACCCAGCGAACATGGGGTACGGTGCGTACACCCAGCGTACATGGGGTACGGTGCGTACACCCATCGTACATGGGATACGGTGCGTACACCCACCTTACATGGGGTATGGTGCGTACACCCAGCGTACATGGGGTACGGTGCGTACACCCAGCGTACATGGGGTACGGTGCGTACACCCATCGTACATGGGGTACGGTGCGTACACCCACCTTACATGGGGTATGGTGCGTACACCCATCGTACATGGGGTACGGTGCGTACACCCAGCTTACATTCGGTATGGTGCGTACACCCATCGTACATGGGGTACGGTGTGTACACCCCACGATCATGGGGGGTATGCACCATACCCGGGGGGGCCGTTCCATAACTGTTTCGGCACGAACTCTGCTTTTACGGCTGTTTTCAGCTCCCATAGTAAAAGGGTCATACGGTGCGTACCCGACACGTATCGTACTTGCTGGGTCGTAAAAAACGGCTGCGAACCGTACAGATGTCGCGTACAGCGGGTTCCGAGAAAGAATCGTACGGAGAATAGAGTCGTACAGTCTTTGTATGACTCGTACGGAGTACGGCTCCTGGTACGAATCGTACTTCGTCGTACGTACGGCGGACGTGGCAGGGTACGATTCGTACGGGGAAAACACTCCAAGCGGCTATTCGGAGCGGTTTTTCCCGAATCGGAATCGGCCCCTAAGTCTCCCAGGAAACTGAATTTATGATCATGGGGGAGGTTTCTATTAGATTCAATGATTCTTGTAATTGGGACTTCTATTTTTATGGCTCTTGGGTGCAGGGATTTATGTTTTCAGGTCCACTGATTTCTTTGCATCAAATGTGAAAGAAGAAGGACATCAATTGCATCATTTTGAACTCTTTATTGACAATAACAGCATTAATGTTGAATTATTGCATGCTTTGTTGATGCATACTTTTGAACTCTTTATTGACAATAACTGCATTAATGTTGATTTATTGCATGCTTTGTTGAAAGGTGCCCAAAACCAACAGGAATGAGAGGTGAGTTGGTAGTTACAGTGTTGCTAGCACATTTTTCCATGCACGATGGGCCACAGAAATGTACCAGGACACTCTCCTAAACTAGGTGCTGGGTCGTCTTACATTAAGAAAGAGTGCATGGGTTGTAATCACAATTCCATATATCTGGTGTTCTGCCCTTCCCTATCACATGAGAAAAAGTAGAGTAATTAAGAGTCAGTATAATGCAAACCCTTTGTCAAACATCATATTCTTGAATGTCATTGAGAGGTACTGCCATCCTAAAGTGTTTTAATATTAATTGTGCTGTGTTTCAACTTCACACTTCTGCCTTTGACTGTTGGAGTGACATACTTAGGGTATTGTGGTTTTAGTGTTCAAGGCCTGCTGGTGTGCAGACTGCTAGAAGTGCTGCTAGCACATGGGTTACAAAGTACATTTAGGGGGTAACTTTTTCTGTGGGACCTTTGGTTAGTCTGTGCTCCATGTTTGATGGTTGTCAGATCCTTTAGAGGGTGCCACCATAAACATTTCTGCCAGACATTCTCTATACATTTGTATATCTGTGCTTAATATCCTATAGTGTGTAATACAGTAATTTTCCATTTGAAAAGCATTGACTGGATAGCAATTTTTAAGTGTTTTTTTTTTGCATTGCTGAGTGACGAGTCTCTAGCCCACAGCACCTCCCCTGAGTAACCTTGGACTGCGCTGCCTTAGTACCTTGAGAGTCAAGAGCTAAAAAGGTATACCTAGATTCCAGTTAGGGCCCGCTGTTCAGGTGAGCCAGGACACCACTGACAAAAGACCCAGTTGTTACAATTGGGGCCCAATGCCATGCCTGGTCTGAGATTGCCCAACCAGAGCTCAAGACATACCATGCCAAGCAGAGGCTAACCCGTTGAGAAGCTTGACTTGTTAGAATCACACAAATGAATCTGTGACAAAGCATGATATGTCTAAAAAATGCAATCGCAAATCAAGCATTTGTGACAACAATAGCACACTAATATTTTAATCAAAACCAGGTAGGACTCATTTTTAGGTGTGTAAGGGTTCACTCCCAAGGTATTTGAAGTGAATATCGTGCAGCTAGTTGTTTTAGCTGCAAATTAGATCATTAGCACTGGTCATAATCGTGTGAAATTTAAATAATAGTGTACATGAGGAGTAAGAAGAGCTCTGTAAAAAATAAAACTGTGTGAATATAACTAAATACAAGAGTTTTCATGAGACTTCTGTTGTTTTGTTTAACTGCACAATGTGGTAAACTAAAGTATTGAATAAAAGTCTAAAGCAACTTGGCACCTGGATTGTAGTCCAAATATAAGATTTATACAGCATGGCCCTTGTTATAAATGAACAGGAAATGGTGGAGGAGTGACATTTGCAATATTGGAGCTCTAGGGTCACGGGGTTCACCTGGGGAGAGGGAGTTACATGCGGGGAAATAAGGGGAGGTAACAAACCTATATTTCAAGTTAACTCAGGACAGAGGAGCAGGAGAGGATAAGGCAAACATGGCATGTTGGCATGTAGAGGCAGTATGGCTGTGAGGGTCAGGTGCTGGTGAAGAATGGAAATGCTCTAGGGGCCATATTTGTCACCCCCTTTTGTGCTGCTCTAGCACCACATAACTTAGTACAAGAGTGAAGCAAACCTCAAGCCATATTTTTTAAGCAATGCAAAGCCACTTTGCATCACTTTGAGTGGCTTCAAAATTATGGAGTAACGCAATGCAGCACAAATTGCTGTGTTGCATTACTCTGCCCTGGGTAGGCATTCCATGGACATTGTGCAGGTGTTCCCACGCACCTCCTATTGTTTTTGATGCATTTCCAGATTTAGAAGACCTTGTAAACCTGGGAATTTGCCAAAAAGATATGCCCCCCCGGAGAGGCATAATGAGGCGGAATAGCTTTATTCATCAGCACATAAGGAAAGAGAAAAAAGCCTCTCAGGTTTTTTTCTGTACAGGAATACGACCCTTCCTGCACAAAAACAATCCTGCCTACAACACATGCACCCTTGCATACTTGTGTCTGGGAGCAGCAGGGAGCACACAACACACAGTGTCACAATCCCTGCGGCCCTCCACACTAAGAATAAAACCTAGGTGGAAATTCTTCCATTGGCAGCAACAAAGGAAACCTCATGGAGTAGAACTAGTGCCTCAGAAGGCAGATGGGCTTGTAAAATATTTTGCATAAGAGGAAAGTCGTGCTCCAACAAACAAAGGGATACCACTCATGATTTCCACCAGTTTGGGGGGCTATATGGAGAATAGTAAGACCTCACTGGTGCATCATTGACATTTTAGGATTGTTACACTAAGGGGTCGATTCGAATTCGGGAAAAAAAACGTCCGTACGATTTGTATCCAGAGCCCTCTCCGTACGAATCGTACCCGTCCGTCCTAGTCATGTAGTACTATCCATATTCCGTGAATCCGTCCGAATCATCGCGATCCGTACGTATTGCAAGGCTGAAACCGTGAACCGTACGACTCGTACACATGCCGTACGACTCGTACACATGCCGTACGACCCGACGAGTACGATCCGGACCGGGGTATGAGGACGCGATAAGTATGGTCCACGTCAGGTAAGGTTGAGTCGTACGGAAAAGCACACAAACACATACACACTGTACGGTCCGTACACCCCATGATCGCAGGGGTACGGTGCGTACCCATGCGATCATGGGGTGTACGTACCATACCCCATGTACATTGGGTGTACGCACCGTACCCCATGTACGATGGGTGTACGCACCGTACCCCATGTAAGATGGGTACAGCCATCGTACATGGGGTATGGTGCGTACACCCAGCGTACATGGGGTACGGTGCGTACACCCACCTTACATGGGGTATGGTGCGTACACCCATCGTACATGGGGTACGGTGCGTACACCCAGCTTACATTCGGTATGGTGCGTACACCCATCGTACATGGGGTACGGTGCGTACACCCCAAGATCATGGGGGGTACGCACCATACCCGGGGGGGCCGTTCCATAACTGTTTCGGCACGAACTCTGCTTTTACGGCTGTTTTCAGCTCCCATAGTAAAAGGGTCATACGGTGCGTACCCGACACGTATCGTACTTGCTGGGTCGTAAAAACCAGCTGTGAACCGTACAGATGTCGCGTACAGCGGGTTCCGAGAAAGAATCGTACGGAGAATAGAGTCGTACAGTCTTTGTATGACTCGTACGGAGTACGGCTCCTGGTACGAATCGTACTTCGTCGTTCGTACGGGGGACGTGGCAGGGTACGATTCGTACGGGGAAAACACTCCAAGCGGCTATTCGGAGCGGTTTTTCCCGAATCGGAATCGGCCCCTAAGTCTCCCAGGAAACTGAATTTATGATCATGGGGGAGGTTTCTATTAGATTCAATGATTCTTGTAATTGGGACTTCTATTTTTATGGCTCTTGGGTGCAGGGATTTATGTTTTCAGGTCCACTGATTTCTTTGCATCAAATGTGAAAGAAGAAGGACATCAATTGCATCATTTTGAACTCTTTATTGACAATAACAGAATTAATGTTGAATTATTGCATGCTTTGTTGATGCATACTTTTGAACTCTTTATTGACAATAACTGCATTAATGTTGATTTATTGCATGCTTTGTTGAAAGGTGCCCAAAACCAACAGGAATGAGAGGTGAGTTGGTAGTTACAGTGTTGCTAGCACATTTTTCCATGCATGATGGGCCACAGAAATGTACCAGGACATTCTCCTAAACTAGGTGCTGGGTCCTCTTACATTAAGAAAGAGTGCATGGGTTGTAATCACAATTCCATATATCTGGTGTTCTGCCCTTCCCTATCACATGAGAAAAAGTAGAGTAATTAAGAGTCAGTATAATGCAAACCCTTTGTCAAACATCATATTCTTGAATGTCATTGAGAGGTACTGCCATCCTAAAGTGTTTTAATATTAATTGTGCTGTGTTTCAACTTCACACTTCCGCCTTTGATTGTTGGGGTGACATACTTAGGGTATTGTGGTTTTAGTGTTCAAGGCCTGCTGGTGTGCAGACTGCTAGAAGTGCTGCTAGCACATGGGTTACAAAGTACATTAAGGGGGTAACTTTTTCTGTGGGACCTTTGGTTAGTCTGTGCGCCATGTTTGATGGTTGTCAGATCCTTTAGAGGGTGCCACCATAAACATTTCTGCCAGACATTCTCTATACATTTGTATATCTGTGCTTAATATCCTATAGTGTGTAATACAGTAATTTTCCATTTGAAAAGCATTGACTGGGTAGCAATTTTTAAGTGTTTTTTTTTTTTGCATTGCTGAGTGACGAGTCTCTAGCCCACAGCACCTCCCCTGAGTAACCTTGGACTGCTCTGCCTCCGTACCTTGAGAGTCAAGTGCTAAAAAGGTATACCTAATATTCCAGTTAGGGCCCGCTGTTCAGGTGAGCCAGGACACCAATGACAAAAGACCCAGTTGTTACAATTGGGGCCCAATGCCATGCCTGGTCTGAGATTGCCCAACCAGAGCTCAAGACATACCATGCCATGCAGAGGCTAACCCGTTGAGAAGCTTGACTTGTTAGAATCACACAAATGAATCTGTGACAAAGCATGATATGTCTAAAAAATGCAATCGCAAATCAAGCATTTGTGACAACAATAGCACACTAATATTTTAATCAAAACCAGGTAGGACTCATTTTTAGGTGTGTAAGGGTTCACTCCCAAGGTATTTGAAGTGAATATCGTGCAGCTAGTTGTTTTAGCTGCAAATTAGATCATTAGCACTGGTCATAATCGTGTGAAATTTAAATAATAGTGTACATGAGGAGTAAGAAGAGCTCTGTAAAAAATAAAACTGTGTGAATATAACTAAATACAAGAGTTTTCATGAGACTTCTGTTGTTTTGTTTAACTGCACAATGTGGTAAACTAAAGTATTGAATAAAAGTCTAAAGCAACTTGGCACCTGGATAATAGTCCAAATATAAGATTTATACAGCATGGCCCTTGTTATAAATGAACAGGAAATGGTGGAGGAGTGACATTTGCAATATTGGAGCTCTAGGGTCACGGGGTTCACCTGGGGAGAGGGAGTTACATGCGGGGAAATAAGGGGAGGTAACAAACCTATATTTCAAGTTAACTCAGGACAGAGGAGCAGGAGAGGATAAGGCAAACATGGCATGTTGGCATGTAGAGGCAGTATGGCTGTGAGGGTCAGGTGCTGGTGAAGAATGTAAATGCTCTAGGGGCCATATTTGTCACCCCCTTTTGTGCTGCTCTAGCACCACATAACTTAGTACAAGAGTGAAGCAAACCTCAAGCCATATTTTTTAAGCAATGCAAAGCCACTTTGCATCACTTTGAGTGGCTTCAAAATTATGGAGTAACGCAATGCAGCACAAATTGCTGTGTTGCATTACTCTGCCCTGGGTAGGCATTCCATGGACATTGTGCAGGTGTTCCCACGCACCTCCTATTGTTTTTGATGCATTTCCAGATTTAGAAGACCTTGTAAACCTGGGAATTTGCCAAAAAGATATGCCCCCCCGGAGAGGCATAATGAGGCGGAATAGCTTTATTCATCAGCACATAAGGAAAGAGAAAAAAGCCTCTCAGGGTTTTTTCTGTACAGGAATACGACCCTTCCTGCACAAAAACAATCCTGCCTACAACACATGCACCCTTGCATACTTGTGTCTGGGAGCAGCAGGGAGCACACAACACACAGTGTCACAATCCCTGCGGCCCTCCACACTAAGAATAAAACCTAGGTGGAAATTCTTCCATTGGCAGCAACAAAGGAAACCTCATGCAGTAGAACTAGTGCCTCAGAAGGCAGATGGGCTTGTAAAATATTTTGCATAAGAGGAAAGTGGTGCTCCAACAAACAAAGGGATACCACTCATGATTTCCACCAGTTTGGGGGGCTATATGGAGAATAGTAAGACCTCACTGGTGCATCATTGACATTTTAGGATTGTTACACTAAGGGGTCGATTCGAATTCGGGAAAAAAAACGTCCGTACGATTTGTATCCAGAGCCCTCTCCGTACGAATCGTACCCGTCCGTCCTAGTCATGTAGTACTATCCATATTCCGTGAATCCGTCCGAATCGTCGCGATCCGTACGTATTGCAAGGCTGAAACCGTGAACCGTACGACTCGTACACATGCCGTACGACTCGTACACATGCCGTACGACCCGACGAGTACGATCCGGACCGGGGTATGAGGACGCGATAAGTATGGTCCACGTCAGGTAAGGTTGAGTCGTACGGAAAAGCACACAAACACATACACACTGTACGGTCCGTACACCCCATGATCGCAGGGGTACGGTGCGTACCCATGCGATCATGGGGTGTACGTACCATACCCCATGTACAATGGGTGTACGCACCGTACCCCATGTACGATGGGTGTACGCACCGTACCCCATGTAAGATGGGTACAGCCATCGTACATGGGGTATGGTGCGTACACCCAGCGTACATGGGGTACGGTGCGTACACCCACCTTACATGGGGTATGGTGCGTACACCCATCGTACATGGGGTACGGTGCGTACACCCAGCTTACATTTGGTATGGTGCGTACACCCATCGTACATGGGGTACGGTGCGTACACCCCAAGATCATGGGGGGTACGCACCATACCCGGGGGGGCCGTTCCATAACTGTTTCGGCACGAACTCTGCTTTTACGGCTGTTTTCAGCTCCCATAGTAAAAGGGTCATACGGTGCGTACCCGACACGTATCGTACTTGCTGGGTCGTAAAAAACGGCTGCGAACCGTACAGATGTCGCGTACAGCGGGTTCCGAGAAAGAATCGTACGGAGAATAGAGTCGTACAGTCTTTGTATGACTCGTACGGAGTACGGCTCCTGGTACGAATCGTACTTCGTCGTACGTACGGCGGACGTGGCAGGGTACGATTCGTACGGGGAAAACACTCCAAGCGGCTATTCGGAGCGGTTTTTCCCGAATCGGAATCGGCCCCTAAGTCTCCCAGGAAACTGAATTTATGATCATGGGGGAGGTTTCTATTAGATTCAATGATTCTTGTAATTGGGACTTCTATTTTTATGGCTCTTGGGTGCAGGGATTTATGTTTTCAGGTCCACTGATTTCTTTGCATCAAATGTGAAAGAAGAAGGACATCAATTGCATCATTTTGAACTCTTTATTGACAATAACAGCATTAATGTTGAATTATTGCATGCTTTGTTGATGCATACTTTTGAACTCTTTATTGACAATAACTGCATTAATGTTGATTTATTGCATGCTTTGTTGAAAGGTGCCCAAAACCAACAGGAATGAGAGGTGAGTTGGTAGTTACAGTGTTGCTAGCACATTTTTCCATGCATGATGGGCCACAGAAATGTACCAGGACACTCTCCTAAACTAGGTGCTGGGTCCTCTTACATTAAGAAAGAGTGCATGGGTTGTAATCACAATTCCATATATCTGGTGTTCTGCCCTTCCCTATCACATGAGAAAAAGTAGAGTAATTAAGAGTCAGTATAATGCAAACCCTTTGTCAAACATCATATTCTTGAATGTCATTGAGAGGTACTGCCATCCTAAAGTGTTTTAATATTAATTGTGCTGTGTTTCAACTTCACACTTCCGCCTTTGATTGTTGGGGTGACATACTTAGGGTATTGTGGTTTTAGTGTTCAAGGCCTGCTGGTGTGCAGACTGCTAGAAGTGCTGCTAGCACATGGGTTACAAAGTACATTAAGGGGGTAACTTTTTCTGTGGGACCTTTGGTTAGTCTGTGCGCCATGTTTGATGGTTGTCAGATCCTTTAGAGGGTGCCACCATAAACATTTCTGCCAGACATTCTCTATACATTTGTATATCTGTGCTTAATATCCTATAGTGTGTAATGCAGTAATTTTCCATTTGAAAAGCATTGACTGGATAGCAATTTTTAAGTGTTTTTTATTTGCATTGCTGAGTGACGAGTCTCTAGCCCACAGCACCTCCCCTGAGTAACCTTGGACTGCTCTGCCTCAGTACCTTGAGAGTCAAGTGCTAAAAAGGTATACCTAGATTCCAGTTAGGGCCCGCTGTTCAGGTGAGCCAGGACACCACTGACAAAAGACCCAGTTGTTACAATTGGGGCCCAATGCCATGCCTGGTCTGAGATTGCCCAACCAGAGCTCAAGACATACCATGCCATGCAGAGCCTAACCCGTTGAGAAGCTTGACTTGTTAGAATCACACAAATGAATCTGTGACAAAGCATGATATGTCTAAAAAATGCAATCGCAAATCAAGCATTTGTGACAACAATAGCACACTAATATTTTAATCAAAACCAGGTAGGACTCATTTTTAGGTGTGTAAGGGTTCACTCCCAAGGTATTTGAAGTGAATATCGTGCAGCTAGTTGTTTTAGCTGCAAATTAGATCATTAGCACTGGTCATAATCGTGTGAAATTTAAATAATAGTGTACAAGAGAAGTAAGAAGAGCTCGGTAAAAAATAATACTGTGTGAATATAACTAAATACAAGAGTTTTCATGAGACTTCTGTTGTTTTGTTTAACTGCACAATGTGGTAAACTAAAGTATTGAATAAAAGTCTAAAGCAACTTGGCACCTGGATTGTAGTCCAAATATAAGATTTATACAGCATGGCCCTTGTTATAAATGAACAGGAAATGGTAGAGGAGTGACATTTGCAATATTGGAGCTCTAGGGTCACGGGGTTCACCTGGGGAGAGGGAGTTACATGCGGGGAAATAAGGGGAGGTAACAAACCTATATTTCAAGTTAACTCAGGACAGAGGAGCAGGAGAGGATAAGGCAAACATGGCATGTTGGCATGTAGAGGCAGTATGGCTGTGAGGGTCAGGTGCTGGTGAAGAATGGAAATGCTCTAGGGGCCATATTTGTGACCCCCTTTTGTGCTGCTCTAGCACCACATAACTTAGTACAAGAGTGAAGCAAACCTCAAGCCATATTTTTTAAGCAAAGCAAAGCCACTTTGCATCACTTTGAGTGGCTTCAAAATTATGGAGTAACGCAATGCAGCACAAATTGCTGTGTTGCATTACTCTGCCCTGGGTAGGCATTCCATGGACATTGTCCAGGTGTTCCCACGCACCTCCTATTGTTTTTGATGCATTCCCAGATTTAGAAGACCTTGTAAACCTGGGAATTTGCCAAAAAGATATGCCTCCCCAGAGAGGCATAATGAGGCGGAATAGCTTTATTCTTCAGCACATGAGGAAAGAGAAAAAAGCCTCTCAGGGTTTTTTTTGTACAGGAATACGACCCTTCCTGCACAAAACAATCCTGCCTACAACACATGCACCCTTGCATACTTGTGTCTGGGAGGAGCAGGGAGCACACAACACACGGTGTCACAATCCCTGCGGCCCTCCACACTAAGAATAACACCTAGGTGGAAATTCTTCCATTGGCAGCAACAAAGGAAACCTCATGCAGTAGAACTAGTGCCTCAGAAGGCAGATGGGCTTGTAAAATATTTTGCATAAGAGGAAAGTGGTGCTCCAACAAACAAAGGGATACCACTCATGATTTCCACCAGTTTGGGGGGCTATATGGAGAATAGTAAGACCTCACTGGTGCATCATTGACATTTTAGGATTGTTACACTAAGGGGTCGATTCGAATTCGGGAAAAAAAACGTCCGTACGATTTGTATCCAGAGCCCTCTCCGTACGAATCGTACCCGTCCGTCCTAGTCATGTAGTACGATCCATATTCCGTGAATCCGTCCGAATCGTCGCGATCCGTACGTATTGCAAGGCTGAAACCGTGAACCGTACGACTCGTACACATGCCGTACGACTCGTACACATGCCGTACGACCCGACGAGTACGATCCGGACCGGGGTATGAGGACGCGATTCGTACGGTCCACATCAGGTAAGGTTGAGTCGTACGGAAAAGCACACAAACACATACACACTGTACGGTCCGTACACCCCATGATCACAGGGGTACGGTGCGTACCCATGCGATCATGGGGTGTACGTACCATACCCCATGTACAATGGGTGTACGCACCGTACCCCATGTACGATGGGTGTACGCACCGTACCCCATGTAAGATGGGTAAACCCATCATACATGGGGTATGGTGCGTACACCCAGCGTACATGGGGTACGGTGCGTACACCCAGCGTACATGGGGTACGGTGCGTACACCCATCGTACATGGGGTACAGTGCGTACACCCAGCTTAAATGGGGTATGGTGCGTACACCCATCGTACATGGGGTACGGTGCGTACTCCCCACGATCATGGGGGGTACGCACCATACCCGGGGGGGCCGTTCCATAACTGTTTCGGCGCGAACTCTGCTTTTACGGCTGTTTTCAGCTCCCATAGTAAAAGGGTCATACGGTGCGTACCCGACACGTATCGTACTTGCTGGTTCGTAAAAACCAGCTGCGAACCGTACAGATGTCGCGTACAGCGGGTTCCGAGAAAGAATCGTACGGAGAATAGAGTCGTACAGTCTATGTATGACTCGTACGGAGTACGGCTCCTGGTACGAATCGTACTTCGCCGTACGTACGGGGGACGTGGCAGGGTACGATTCGTACGGGGAAAACACTCCAAGCGGCTATTCGGAGCGTTTTTTCCCGAATCGGAATCGGCTCCTAAGTCTCCCAGGAAACTTAATTTATGATCATGGGGGATGTTTCTATTAGATTCAATGATTCTTGTAATTGGGACTTCTATTTTTATGGCTCTTGGGTGCAGGGATTTATGTTTTCAGGTCCACTGATTTCTTTGCAACAAATGTGAAAGAAGAAGGACATCAATTGCATCATTTTGAACTCTTTATTGACAATAACAGCATTAATGTTGAATTATTGCATGCTTTGTTGATGCATAATTTTGAACTCTTTATTGACAATAACTGCATTAATGTTGATTTATTGCATGCTTTGTTGAAAGGTGCCCAAAACCAACAGGAATGAGAGGTGAGTTGGTAGTTACAGTGTTGGTAGCACATTTTTCCATGCACGATGGGTCACAGAAATGTACCAGGACACTCTCCTAAACTAGGTGCTGGGTCCTCTTACATTAAGAAAGAGTGCATGGGTTGTAATCACAATTCCATATATCTGGTGTTCTGCCCTTCCCTATCACATGAGAAAAAGTAGAGTAATTAAGAGTCAGTATAATGCAAACCTTTTGTCAAACATCATATTCTTGAATGTCATTGAGAGGTTCTGCCATCCTAAAGTGTCTTAATATTAATTGTGCTGTGTTTCAACTTCACACTTCTGCCTTTGACTGTTGGGGTGACATACTTAGGGTGTTGTGGTTTTAGTGTTCAAGGCCTGCTGGTGTGCAGACTGCTAGAAGTGCTGCTAGCACATGGGTTACAAAGTACATTTAGGGGGTAACTTTTTCTGTGGGACCTTTGGTTAGTCTGTGCGCCATGTTTGATGGTTGTCAGATCCTTTAGAGGGTGCCACCATAAACATTTCTGCCAGACATTCTCTATACATTTGTATATCTGTGCTTAATATCCTATAGTGTGTAATACAGTAATTTTCCATTTGAAAAGCATTGACTGGATAGCAATTTTTAAGTGTTTTTTTTTGCATTGCTGAGTGACGAGTCTCTAGCCCACAGCACCTCCCCTGAGTAACCTTGGACTGCTCTGCCTTAGTACCTTGAGAGTCAAGAGCTAAAAAGGTATACCTAGATTCCAGTTAGGGCCCGCTGTTCAGGTGAGCCAGGACACCACTGACAAAAGACCCAGTTGTTACAATTGGGGCCCAATGCCATGCCTGGTCTGAGATTGCCCAACCAGAGCTCAAGACATACCATGCCATGCAGAGCCTAACCCGTTGAGAAGCTTGACTTGTTAGAATCACACAAATGAATCTGGGACAAAGCATGATATGTCTAAAAAATGCAATTGCAAATCAAGCATTTGTGACAACAATAGCACACTAATATTTTATTCAAAACCAGGTAGGACTCATTTTTAGGTGTGTAAGGGTTCACTCCCAAGGTATTTGAAGTGAATATCGTGCAGCTAGTTGTTTTAGCTGCAAATTAGATCATTAACACTAGTCATAATCGTGTGAAATTTAAATAATAGTGTACATGAGAAGTAAGAAGACCTCTGTAAAAAATAAAACTGTGTGAATATAACTAAATACAAGAGTTTTCATGAGACTTCTGTTGTTTTGTTTCACTGCACAATGTGGTAAACTAAAGTATTGAATAAAAGTCTAAAGCAACTTGGCACCTGGATAATAGTCCAAATATAAGATTTATACAGCATGGCCCTTGTTATAAATGAACAGGAAATGGTAGAGGAGTGACATTTGCAATATTGTAGCTCTAGGGTCACGGGGTTCACCTGGGGAGAGGGAGTTACATGCGGGGAAATAAGGGGAGGAACAAACCTATATTTCAAGTTAACTCAGGACAGAGGAGCAGGAGAGGATAAGGCAAACATGGCATGTTGGCATGTAGAGGCAGTATGGCTGTGAGGGTCAGGTGCTGGTGAAGAATGGAAATGCTCTAGGAGCCATATTTGTGACCCCCTTTTGTGCTGCTCTAGCACCACATAACGTAGTACAAGAGTGAAGCAAACCTCAAGCCATATTTTTTAAGCAATCCAAAGCTACTTTGCATCACTTTGAGTGGATTCAAAATTATGGAGTAACGCAATGCAGCACAAATTGCTGTGTTGCATTACTCTTGCCTGGGTAGGCATTCCATGGACATTGTGCAGGTGTTCCCACGCACCTCCTATTGTTTTTGATGCATTCCCAGATTTAGAAGACCTTGTAAACCTGGGAATTTGCCAAAAAGATATGCCTCCCCGGAGAGGCATAATGAGGCGGAATAGCTTTATTCTTCAGCACATAAGAAAAGAGAAAAAAGCCTCTCAGGGTTTTTTTTGTACAGGAATAAGACCCTTCCTGCACAAAACAATCCTGCCTACAACACATGCACCCTTGCATACTTGTGTCTGGGAGGAGCAGGGAGCACACAACACACAGTGTCACAATCCCTGCGGCCCTCCACACTAAGAATAAAACCTAGGTGGAAATTATTCCATTGGCAGCAACAAAGGAAACCTCATGCAGTAGAACTAGTGCCTCAAAAGGCAGATGGGCTTGTAAAATATTTTGCATAAGAGGAAAGTGGTGCTCCAACAAACAAAGGGATACCACTCATGATTTCCACCAGTTTGGGGGGCTATATGGAGAATAGTAAGACCTCACTGGTGCATCATTGACATTTTAGGATTGTTACACTAAGGGGTCGATTCGAATTCGGGAAAAAAAACGTCCTTACGATTTGTATCCAGAGCCCTCTCCGTACGAATCGTACCCGTCCGTCCTAGTCATGTAGTACGATCCATATTCCGTGAATCCGTCCGAATCGTCGCGATCCGTACGTATTGCAAGGCTGAAATCGTGAACCGTACGACTCGTACACATGCCGTACGACTCGTACACATGCCGTACGACCCGACGAGTACGATCCGGACCGGGGTATGAGGACACGATTCGTACGGTCCACATCAGGTAAGGTTGAGTCGTACGGAAAAGCACACAAACACATACACACTGTACGGTCCGTACACCCCTTGATCACAGGGGTACGGTGCGTACCCATGCGATCATGGGGTGTACGTACCATACCCCATGTACAATGGGTGTACGCACCGTACCCCATGTACGATGGGTGTACGCACCGTACCCCATGTAAGATGGATAAACCCATCATACATGGGGTATGGTGCGTACACCCAGCGTACATAGGGTACGGTGCGTACACCCAGCGTACATGGGGTACGGTGCGTACACCTATCGTACATGGGGTACGGTGCGTACCCCCAGCTTACATGGGGTATGGTGCGTACACCCATCGTACATGGGGTACGGTGCGTACACCCCACAATCATGGGGAGTACGCACCATACCCGGGGGGGCTGTTCCATAACTGTTTCGTCGCGAACTCTGCTTTTAAGGCTGTTTTCAGCTCCCATAGTAAAAGGGTCATACGGTGCGTACCCGACACGTATCGTACTTGCTGGGTCGTAAAAACCAGCTGCAAACCGTACAGATGTCGCGTAGAGCGGGTTCCGAGAAAGAACCGTACGGAGAATAGAGTCGTACAGTCTATGTATGACTCGTACGGAGTACGGCTCCTGGTACGAATCGTACTTCGCCGTACGTACAGGGGACGTGGCAGGGTACGATTCGTACGGGGAAAACACTCCAAGCGGCTATTCGGAGCGTTTTTTCCCGAATCGGAATCGGCTCCTAAGTCTCCCAGGAAACTGAATTTATGATCATGGGGGAGGTTTCTATTAGATTCAATGATTCTTGTAATTGGGACTTCTATTTTTATGGCTCTTGGGTGCAGGGATTTATGTTTTCAGGTCCACTGATTTCTTTGCAACAAATGTGAAAGAAGAAGGACATCAATTGCATCATTTTGAACTCTTTATTGACAATAACAGCATTAATGTTGAATTATTGCATGCTTTGTTGATGCATAATTTTGAACTCTTTATTGACAATAACTGCATTAATGTTGATTTATTGCATGCTTTGTTGAAAGGTGCCCAAAACCAACAGGAATGAGAGGTGAGTTGGTAGTTACAGTGTTGGTAGCACATTTTTCCATGCACGATGGGCCACAGAAATGTACCAGGACACTCTCCTAAACTAGGTGCTGGGTCCTCTTACATTAAGAAAGAGTGCATGGGTTGTAATCACAATTCCATATATCTGGTGTTCTGCCCTTCCCTATCACATGAGAAAAAGTAGAGTAATTAAGAGTCAGTATAATGCAAACCCTTTGTCAAACATCATATTCTTGAATGTCATTGAGAGGTTCTGCCATCCTAAAGTGTCTTAATATTAATTGTGCTGTGTTTCAACTTCACACTTCTGCCTTTGACTGTTGGGGTGACATACTTAGGGTGTTGTGGTTTTAGTGTTCAAGGCCTGCTGGTGTGCAGACTGCTAGAAGTGCTGCTAGCACGTGGGTTACAAAGTACATTTAGAGGGTAACTTTTTCTGTGGGACCTTTGGTTAGTCTGTGCGCCATGTTTGATGGTTGTCAGATCCTTTAGAGGGTGCCACCATAAACATTTCTGCCAGACATTCTCTATACATTTGTATATCTGTGCTTAATATCCTATAGTGTGTAATACAGTAATTTTCCATTTGAAAAGCATTGACTGGATAGCAATTTTTAAGTGGTTTTTTTTTTGCATTGCTGAGTGACGAGTCTCTAGCCCACAGCACCTCCCCTGAGTAACCTTGGACTGCTCTGCCTTAGTACCTTGAGAGTCAAGTGCTAAAAAGGTATACCTAGATTCCAGTTAGGGCCCGCTGTTCAGGTGAGCCAGGACACCACTGACAAAAGACCCAGTTGTTACAATTGGGGCCCAATGCCATGCCTGGTCTGAGATTGCCCAACCAGAGCTCAAGACATACCATGCCATGCAGAGCCTAACCCGTTGAGAAGCTTGACTTGTTAGAATCACACAAATGAATCTGGGACAAAGCATGATATGTCTAAAAAATGCAATCGCAAATCAAGCATTTGTGACAACAATAGCACACTAATATTTTATTCAAAACCAGGTAGGACTCATTTTTAGGTGTGTAAGGGTTCACTCCCAAGGTATTTGAAGTGAATATCGTGCAGCTAGTTGTTTTAGCTGCAAATTAGATCATTAGCACTGGTCATAATCGTGTGAAATTTAAATAATAGTGTACATGAGAAGTAAGAAGACCTCTGTAAAAAATAAAACTGTGTGAATATAACTAAATACAAGAGTTTTCATGAGACTTCTGTTGTTTTGTTTAACTGCACAATGTGGTAAACTAAAGTATTGAATAAAAGTCTAAAGCAACTTGGCACCTGGATAATAGTCCAAATATAAGATTTATACAGCATGGCCCTTGTTATAAATGAACAGGAAATGGTAGAGGAGTGACATTTGCAATATTGGAGCTCTAGGGTCACGGGGTTCACCTGGGGAGAGGGAGTTACATGCGGGGAAATAAGGGGAGGTAACAAACCTATATTTTAAGTTAACTCAGGACAGAGGAGCAGGAGAGGATAAGGTAAACATGGCATGTTGGCATGTAGAGGCAGTATGGCTGTGAGGGTCAGGTGCTGGTGAAGAATGGAAATGCTATAGCGGCCATATTTATGACCCCCTTTTGTGCTGCTCTAGCACCACATAACTTAGTACAAGAGTGAAGCTAACCTCAAGCCATATTTTTTAAGCAATGCAAAGCCACTTTCCGTCACTTTGAGTGGCTTCAAAATTATGGAGTAACGCAATGCAGCACAAATTGCTGTGTTGCATTACTCTGCCCTGCGTAGGCATTCCATGGACATTGTGCAGGTGTTCTCACGCACCTCCTATTGTTTTTGATGCATTTCCAGATTTAGAAGACCTTGTAAACCTGGGAATTTGCCAAAAAGATATGCCTCCCCGGAGAGTCATAATGAGGCGGAATAGCTTTATTCTTCAGCACATAAGGAAAGAGAAAAAAGCCTCTCAGGGTTTTTTTTTGTACAGGAATACGACCCTTCCTGCACAAAAACAATCCTGCCTACAACACATGCACCCTTGCATACTTGTGTCTGGGAGGAGCAGGGAGCACACAACACACAGTGTCACAATCCCTGCGGCCCTCCACACTAAGAATAAAACCTAGGTGGAAATTCTTCCATTGGCAGCAACAAAGGAAACCTCATGCAGTAGAACTAGTGCCTCAGAAGGCAGATGGGCTTGTAAAATATTTTGCATAAGAGGAAAGTGGTGCTCCAACAAACAAAGGGATACCACTCATGATTTCCACCAGTTTGGGGAGCTATATGGAGAATAGTAAGACCTCACTGGTGCATCATTGACATTTTAGGATTGTTACACTAAGGGGTCGATTCGAATTCGGGAAAAAAAACGTCCGTACGATTTGTATCCAGAGCCCTCTCCGTATGAATCATACCCGTCCGTCCTAGTCATGTAGTACGATCCATATTCCGTGAATCCGTCTGAATCGTCGTGATCCGTACATATTGCAAGGCTGAAACCGTGAAGCGTACGACTCGTACACATGCCGTACGACTCGTATACATGCCGTACGACCCGACGAGTATAATCCGGACCGGGGTATGAGGACGCGATTCGTACGGTCCACGTCAGGTAAGGGTGAGTCGTACGGAAAAGCACACAAACACATACACACTGTACGGTCCGTACACCCCACGATCGCAGGGGTGACGGTGCGTACCCATGCGATCATGGGGTGTATGTACCATACCCCATGTACAATGGGTGTACGCACCGTACCCCATGTACGATGGGTGTACGAACCAGTACCCCATGTAAGATGGGTACACCCATAGTACATGGGGTATGGTGCGTACACCCAGCGTACATGGGGTACGGTGCGTACACCCAGCGTACATGGGGTACGGTGCGTACAACCAGCGTACATGGGGTACGGTGCGTACACCCATCGTACATGGGGTAGGGTGCGTACACCCAGCTTACATGGGGTATGGTGCATACACCCATCGTACATGGGGTACGGTGCGTACACCCCATGATCATGGGGGGTGCGCACCATACCCGGGGGGGCGTTCCATAACTGTTTCGGCGCGAACTCTGCTTTTACGGCTGTTTTCAGCTCCCATAGTAAAAGGGTCATACGGTGCGTACCCGACGCGTATCGTACTTGCTAGGTCGTAAAAACCAGCTGCGAACCGTACAGATGTCGCGTACAGCGGGTTCCGAGAAAGAATCGTACGGAGAATAGAGTCGTACAGTCTCTGTATGACTCGTACGGAGTACGGCTCCTGGTACGAATCGTACTTCATCGTACGTACCGGGGACGTGGCAGGGTACGATTCGTACGGGGAAAACACTCCAAGCGGCTATTCGGAGCGGTTTTTCCGGAATCGGAATCGGCCCCTAAGTCTCCCAGGAAACTGAATTTATGATCATGGGGGAGGTTTCTATTAGATTCAATGATTCTTGTAATTGGGACTTCTATTTTTATGGCTCTTGGGTGCAGGGATTTATGTTTTCAGGTCCACTGATTTCTTTGCAACAAATGTGAAAGAAGAAGGACATAAATTGCATCATTTGGAACTCTTTGTTGACAATAACAGCATTAATGTTGAATTATTGCATGCTTTGTTGATGCATAATTTTGAACTCTTGATTGACAATAACTGCATTAATGTTGATTTATTGCATGCTTTGTTGAAAGGTGCCCAAAACCAACAGGAATGAGAGGTGAGTTGGTAGTTACAGTGTTGCTAGCACATTTTTCCATGCCCGATGGGCCACAGAAATGTACCAGGACACTCTCTTAAACTAGGTGCTGGGTCCTCTTACATTAAGAAAGAGTGCATGGGTTGTAATCACAATTCCATATATCTGGTGTTCTGCCCTTCCCTATCACATGAGAAAAAGTAGAGTAATTAAGAGTCAGTATAATGCAAACCCTTTGTCAAACATCATATTCTTGAATGTCATTGAGAGGTACTGCCATCCTAAAGTGTTTTAATATTAATTGTGCTGTGGTTCAACTTCACACTTCTGCCTTTGACTGTTGGGGTGACATACTTAGGGTATTGTGGTTTTAGTGTTCAAGGCCTGCTGGTGTGCAGACTGCTAGAAGTGCTGCTAGCACATGGGTTACAAAGTACATTAAGGGGGTAACTTTTTCTGTGGGACCTTTGGTTAGTCTGTGCGCCATGTTTGATGGTTGTCAGATCCTTTAGAGGGTGCCACCATAAACATTTCTGCCAGACATTCTCTATACATTTGTATATCTGTGCTTAATATCCTATAGTGTGTAATACAGTAATTTTCCATTTGAAAAGCATTGACTGGATAGCAATTTTTAGTGTTTTGTTTTTTTGCATTGCTGAGTGACGAGTCTCTAGCCCACAGCACCTCCCCTGAGTAACCTTGGACTGCTCTGCCTCAGTACCTTGAGAGTCAAGTGCTAAAAAGGTATACCTAGATTCCAATTAGGGCCCGCTGTTCAGGTGAGCCAGGACACCACTGACAAAAGACTCAGTTGTTACAATTGGGGCCCAATGCCATGCCTGGTCTGAGATTGCCCAAACAGAGCTCAAGACATACCATGCCATGCAGAGGCAGAGCCTAACCCGTTGAGAAGCTTGACTTGTTAGTATCACACAAATTAATCTGTGACAAAGCATGATATGTATAAAAAATGCAATCGCAAATCAAGCATTTGTGACAACAATAGCACACTAATGTTTGAATCAAAACCAGGTAGGACTCATTTTTAGGTGTGTAAGGGTTCACTCCCAAGGTATTTGAAGTGAATATCGTGCAGCTAGTTGTTTTAGCTGCAAATTAGATCATTAGCACTGGTCATAATCGTGTGAAATTTAAATAATAGTGTACATAAGAATTAAGAAGAGCTCTGTAAAAAATAAAACTGTGTGAACTAAATTTCAAGAGTTATCATGAGACTTATGTTGTTTTGTTTAACTGCACAATGTGGTAAAATAAAGTATTGATTAGAAAGTCTAAAGCAACTTGGCACCTGGATTGTAGTCCAAATATAAGATTTGTACAGCATGGCCCTTGTTATAAATGAACAAGAAATGGTAGAGGAGTGACATTTGCAATATTGGAGCTCTAGGGTCACGGGGTTCACCTGGGGAGAGGGAGTTACATGCAGGGAAATGAGGGGAGGTAACAAACATATATTTCAGGTTAACTCAGGACAGAGGAGCAGGAGAGGATAAGGCAAACATGGCATGTTGGCATGTAGAGGCAGTATGGCTGTGAGGGTCAGGTGCTGGTGAAGAATGGAAATGCTCTAGGGGCCATATTTGTGACCCCCTTTTGTGTTGCTCTAGCACCACGTAACTTAGTACAAGAGTGAAGCAAACCTCAAGCCATAGTTTTTTAAGCAATGCAAAGCCACTTTGCATCACTTTGAGTGGCTTCAAAATTATGGAGTAACGCAATGCAGCACAAATTGTTGTTTTGCATTACTCTGCCCAGGGTAGGCATTCTATGGACATTGTGCAGGCGTTCCCACACACCTCCTATTGTTTTTGATGCATTTCCAGATTTAGAAGACCTTGTAAACCTGGGAATTTGCCAAAAAGATATGCCTCCCCGGAGAGGCATAATGAGGCGGCATAGCTTTATTCTTCAGCACATAAGGAAAGAGGAAAAAGCCTCTCAGGGGTTTTTTTTGTACAGGAATACGACCCTTCCTGCACAAAAACAATCCTGCCTACAACACATGCACCCTTGCATAATTGTGCAACGGTGCCTGCATTGGTGCTAGGATGCCAAAATAGTGCCAGTTCAAGGGAAACTGACAGGAATGCACTCTATTGGATAATTACGATGCATTCCTGCCCTTTCCTAGTGACGAAGGGCAATGCAGCAAGGTGACTTGCTGCGCTGACCCATGCCACTAAAGTTGTAAAAATGACCCTGAGAGATTAGAATTAGGGAGATATGTATGTGCCGGTTTGTGACACGTTTGCACCACGCAATGTGGTATATGCATGATGCAAATCTTAACTACGATTTATGAAGCCACACAGGGCCTTACAGCTGGAGTAAAGCCTTCCAACACAAATCGCTGCAATGCCCTATTCTGAGCAAGGGAGGCATTCCACGGACGTTGCGTGGGTGTTCACATGCAACTCCCAAGGTTTTTGGCAAATTTCCAGATTTACCAGAACTGGAAAACCTGGGAATGTGCCAAAAAATACACCTGCCCAGAAGAAGCCTAACAGGGAGAGATATCTATATTTCACCTAGTAACTTCCTCTTTCTATATGTGCTGCTTCTCTGCAGCATGCATAGAAAGAGAAATATGCCTCTCAGGATTGGGTGTCCCTTTGTGCACAAAAACAATACTGCATGCAAGGGAGTCACTCTTGCACTATGATGCAACACTGCCTGCGTTGGCTCCATGTTGCCAAAAGTGCTAGCAGTTTTGCGGCATCCTCAAACAGATGCAGCACGGTTTCATGAAGTAATCCCCGGTTCCATGCTTGTTAAAATAATTTGTGGACTCCAGAGTCATTTACCTTTGAGCTGCGGCTTTAGAACGCCACTCTTGACATTTCATCTCAGTACATCAGTAATTGTCGCAATTATATGTGAAGATTTGTTCATAACCAATAACTTTGAGACTTGGTCTTATTTTCTTTATGTTGTAGTGCACTTTTTTTGCATTGTCCTGAAGAGGCCGTAAACTGTAAAACACGTCAACCATCTATCCCCAGTTATTTTGCCCTACAAGAAATAAAAACAAATGCCCATTTTTTTTTAGGCTATTGCTCAAATCAGCCAGGGAAAATTGATGTGTTCATTTGATGAGTAGCTTTCTCTTGTTTAGGCGCTTTTACCTGGTAACTGTTCCTTAAAGAATGGATTTGTCCGTAATTTTTTGTACTTTGGATGCCCAGAGAGGATGGTGTTTAATATCTAATTTTTATTTTATTTTTATTAGTTACAGGTTAAACTTGCCATAACACGCTTACAAATTAAAGTCTTTTAATACAAAGCAAGCTTCAAATTACATTGATTCCTCCTTAAAAACTCTACAGTTAAAACATTGACATTGTGAGATATTATCTGACCTGGTTCCACACCCTCTTAGGTTAGTTTGAGTCTGTTTCTGACTCAATCTTAGATGGAGCACAAATGTTTCCTCTATATGCGTTCCACGTTCCCCACACTCGCTCCCACTTTTTGGGAGAGCCACGATGTATATATGCTGCCCTCTCTGCCACCAGAGCACCATCCATATCGCCACACCACTCTCAATACGTCGGAGAGGCTTGTGATCCCCAGTGCTTATCTATGTTTTGCTTTTCGAACATCATACCCAGTGTTACCCAATCCTGTGCCGCATGGTTGAGGTCAGTTGGCTCCCAGATATTTAAAAGACATGTCTTGGTTTCCGGTTTGACGGTCACTCCACTAACTTGTGTAATGACTTGCATAATTGTTTCCCAGGAGGTCGCTATTACTGGACACTCCCATGTTGTATGATAGAAGGTACCGATTGCCCCGCATTGTCTCAAGTAGAGGGCAGTATCAGCCTTTCCTATATTATGTAGGGTTACTCTTGTGTAGTAGATGCGGTGCAGTATCTTTAATTATACTAATCATAATTTAGAGGATATCGCCACTTCGCATGGGGAGGCCAGTGCCTCTTGCCAGTCTATCTCATCTAGGTCCCCCTCTTCAGTTTGCCACTTTTTCATGTAGCGATTGTGTAGAATCTGGTTGAATATTGAGGATGATATGTGAGGGAAATGGCCTTTTTGTCCATATATTCTGTACAAAATCAATCCTCTAATGGGGAGGCCTCATGGAGTATAGTGCTGCTGGAATGGTTGTTGACAGTGCATGTCTAATATGAATATATCTGAAGAATTCTGAAGATGCCATCTCGTATTGATCTTGGAGGTGGGTAAAGGAAACCACCTCTCCCTTATTCCATAAATCACCTACTGTTGAGATTCCAATGGTATCCCATCATTTGAAGCCTTTATTAGCACTGAGTCTGCCTAATTTTTGTGTTTCCCATAGTGGGGTCGATTGCGTTATGACATCTTTCCATCCTAGTCTTTTGAGGGCTATGTCCCAAATTTGGACTGTGTGTGCTGTGGGTCCAATTAAAGGTGGCTTACTAGTTTTAGTATAGAGTGCTCTCATTACTCCTCCCTCTCCCAAACTGTGTCTATCTGAGCGAAATGCTGGGTCCGTTTGCGGGGAGTGAAGCCACTGATTGACTACGATTAAATGGGAAGCCCAATAGTATATTTGTATATTTGGAAGGGCGATTCCACCATCATAGCAGCCTTTAATCAATTTATTCATGGCTATGCGGGCTGGTTTTCTGTCCCATAGGAGGTTATTTACTTCTGCCTCAATTGCCGTGAAGTAGGTTGGAGGAACTGGAAATGGGGTATTTTGCAGGGCATAGAGAAACCTGGGTAGCGCCATCATCTTAAGAAGTGCGGCTTTTCCAAGCAGTGTCAATGGCAGAAATTGCCAGTGCTTTGCATCTTCTCTGAGACTTTTCAGTGATGGTTGGAGGTTTTTTCCCATGAATTCCTCCAGTAGTGGTGTGATATAGATTCCTAAATATTTAAAGCACCCTTCTGCTATTTGCAAATTACATCCCTTTTGGAGTTGTGGTGGGGGGCCGTGTAGGATATATAGGATTGACTTAGTCCAGTTGATGGTATAACCGGAGAATTTTCCATATACTGCACAAATGCCTAGGAGCCTGTTGATGGAGCTCCTGGGGGACGCCATATCTAGAAGTACATCGTCCACATATAGGGATATACGGTCTTCTCATCTGTCCGCCGAGTGGAGTCCGCGGATATTCAGGTCTCTCCATATCCAGGTTGCTAACAGCTAAAATACTAGGGCGAATAAAAGTGGTGATAGGCGGCAGCCTTGACGTGTTCCGCGCCCCAGGGGAAAATCGGGAGAGATATGACCGTTCACCGTTACATGAGCTAGGGGTTTGTATATAGCAGCTGGACCCATGCACAGAATTTGGGGCAAAATCCCAGATGGCAAATAGGAAGGGACATTTCACCATATTGAAGGCCATACTTGCGTCTAAGGATAAATGGCAGCTGCTTCCTGAATTGTACGAGCCATGACATTATTCAGTCTTCTCAGATTGAGGGCAGTGTTCCATCCCGACATGAATCCGGATTGATCCGGATGTATTATTTTAGTAAGATGGGGCGTCAATCGGACCGCTACTTTCATAGCTAGTATTTTGGCCTCTCCATTAAGCAGAGATATGGGCTGGTATGATGTACAGTTTTGGGTGGGCTTTCCGGGTTTGTGAATGGCTGCTATTTTCGCTGTTCGTTGGTCTCTAGGGAGCTCTCCTGCATCCAGGCTGGTTAAGTACATGCTTAATAGATGCGGCCTAATACTGTTTGCTGTTTTTTTGGAAAGTTCTTTAGGAGTGCCGTTAGGTCCCAATGCGTCTTCCCTGATTGTATCGCACTTATGGCTGATGTTAGAAATGGGATTTCTGGTTGGCTAAGGCTTGCGCCAAAGCCAGGCAGAAACCACCATTCCTAAGTTAGGGTAAGGAAGTCTCCCACCAAGACAACCCCTGCTCACCCCCTTGGTAGCTTGGCACGAGCATGTCAGGCCTATCTCGGAGGCGATGTGTAAAGCATTTGAGCATGCACCCACCAGCAACAACCTCCAGGGTGTTGTCTCATTGCCGAGAGGGAGAGCCAGTTACTGCGGGGATCCCAGTTTGGAAAAATCACCACTTCTCGCGGCCCCCGCTGCGCGGGAGCCTCTCGCCCAGGGGGGCTTGTAGACTGCCAAGCCTCGGTATCCCTGGTGGTGAGCATCGGAGTTGGAGTGCCCTTGAACTGCACGCCTATTGCGGGACTGCGAGGACCAGCATGCTGAGCGGCTGGTGATCGGCCGCAGCTGGTCCTCTTCCCGCCCTACCTTCTGCCTGGATAAAGCCCTCTGTGAACGCTGCATACTTGGTGTTGTCTCATTGCCGAGAGGGAGAGCCAGTTACTGCGGGGATCCCAGTTTGGAAAAATCACCACTTCTCGCGGCCACTGCTGCGCGGGGGCCGCCCGCCCAGGGGGGCTTGTGGACTGCCAAGCCTTGGTATCCTGGTGGTGAGCATCGGAGTTGGAGTGCCCTTGAACTGCACGCCTATTGCGGGACTGCGAGGACCAGCATGCTGAGGGGCTGATGATCGGCCGCAGCTGGTCCTCTTCCCGCCCTACCTTCTGCCTGGATAAAGCCCTCTGTGAATGTTGCATACTTGGTGTTGTCTCATTTCCGAGAGGGAGAGCCAGTTACTGCGGGGATCCCAGTTTGGAAAAATCACCACTTCTCGCGGCCCCGCTGTGCGGATGCCGCTCGCCCAGGGGGGCTTGTGGACTGCCAAGCCTCGGTATCCTGGTGGTGAGCATCGGAGCTGGAGTGCCCTTGAACTGCACGCCTATTGCGGGACTGCGCGGACCAGCATGCTGACGGCTGGTAATCGGCCGCAGCTGGTCCTCTTCACGCCCTACCTTCCGTTATTTAGTCTCCACCCCCTTCGCGTATGCGGGACGAGCGCGGGCGGATGCCGGGCGAAGCCCGGGCAAAGGGCGGGGCGTCTACGGCCGTCCAAGGCTGTACAAGACTAGACTGGGCTACCCCTCCAAAGCCCCTACAACCGGGTAAGACGCTCAAACTATTCTATCCATCTGTACTTCATTGAAAGTATTTTATAGCGGCTATGGCCCGTAGCGCTGCTAAGGGGAAGAAACGCGATGCATGTACACCAGGGGGAAAGACAACCGGGACATTGGATGATTTCTTTACGAGAGCTGTTGGGGTCTTTGATCGAGAAATCGCCCTCACCGAAAAACGTCTATCCCTTGAACTTACGAGTGAAAAGCGATCCTCGTTGGGCTTATTGAAAAAAGCTGTTACAGCAAACCAGGACGACCCGCCAAGGCTAATTACCTTTAGCCCCAGTCCACCAGATCACTCAACTGATAAAGAGAAATCGTTAGAATGGGGAGGCGATATACCGACACTGAACATTTCATTATGTACTACCATGTCCTTGGAGGACTTTCACACCATTGTTGCCAGGAAGAGCGTTCAGGCTACCGACTTGCAAAAAAAACCCACTACATGTCCAAAACGAACGGGCAAAAGAAAGAGGAGAGGGGGTCAATTGGGTAGCAAACCAAAAATCTCCAAACTGTCGGGTAAACTGTGCACATCCGCGCCAAAGGCAATCATCTTACCCACCAACCCATCATCAAGGTCACCAACCCCAAATACTCTGGGGCAACCGCCGCCAAATTAGTGTCCAATCACCAGGCAATGATGCGGGACTGACGGTTGGCTATATGACTCACCTATTAAGAACCTTTGCACTTCCCCTGATCGAGAGATTAAAAGTTATCAATGGGAAATTGGATGCTCTGAGGGAAGTGACCCGAGAGAATACATGCAAGCTGGTCTTCTTAGCGCCTGAAGAGGGAAAAAGGGATGCTGGGACAGAGCATGGTAAACCTGTAGAAACTAAAATAGCTCCCGCTAATCACCCAGTCCCCAAGACCATTATTGATGACCCAAAACTACATGATATGATCAACAAAAAGAGGCTATTAAGTAGTGGACAAGCAAATAAACCCAATGAAATAAAAAATACTACAATATGTACCCAGAATACCCCGTTACAGATAAGAAGAGAGAAAATGGATGAGGGGGCTGGGGATGGCTTAGACTGTCCTGAACTTCGGGCTCCTTTGCCTGTAATAAATCTACCTCCTGAATCCTTACCACTGGTGCTGGTGCTGGGTAACGTCCCAGATTTGAACAATGGAATAAGGGAGAACTATAGCCAACTTAAAAATAAGGTGGTCCACTGGTTATCAACAAATACAAGAGAGGGAGATAGGATAGGACACAATGTCATAACGGTTCGGGGTGTCATAGTTGGGTAGGACACGTAAAACTAAAATGGGGGACTGCATTGTAATAAATTTTAATACCCCAGAACCAGTAGGCAGGATTCTAAGGGAGACCATGTTCAATGTAGAAGTGTGGCTCACTGGTTAGAGGAGGCAGACCTGGAAGCAGAGGTCAGCCCGGGACCAGGGTTCAATTCCCGGCTCAGCGGGGTCTTGAGTCCTAAAATGTCCATGGACTCGACAATTCTCGCTCCGGTGCCTACTCGATTCATGGGTTCACACTCTGCGACTCTGGGCAATAGCTTGCTTAATCTCCACAACGGCCCCTCGCGGCGGGATGCCTGGCTTTCACCTTGCGGATACCCTGCCGGGGCTATCTCACAGGGGAATACCAGGATGGGTTCCCTAAGCAAGCGCTTAGAAACCGCTCGGTGATTTGCGCTATATAAATTCCTGTACATTTACATTTACATTTACATGTAGGGCCACGGAGACAAGGCATTGAGATCTTGCCACTGGAGTATTTCTACAGGGACCTGAACAAGATAAGATCTAATAAAGGGGAAGGCTGGGGACAGAATTGGCCATCACATGTACAAGCAAGACAGGAATGGGGCTACCCAAGAACGAGGCCATTGTACCAAGCAAACTGGGTGGGGAAGGGCCCTATCCCACCCTTTGAAAGAATAAACAGGTTTGCAGTACTGTCTGGTCTCAATGACTGTGATTGACTTGGTGATGGTAAAATTAAACCAACTAATATCCATAAGCATCACCACATTCCCCAGTCCAGAAGGCACCTTGAAACGACTGCATTGGAAGATCAGGGAGCCCAGGTGGAGAAAGTACCAAGGGAAGTACCAACCGCTCTCCCTGTGGGAGGGCAGAAAACTCCCACCCCGATTTTAGATAAAGCCACTGACAAATATATTAGTATCATGCCCTCACTGGTGTATGGAAGTAACATCGCATTGGCGAACTTTGAAACTAATGGGGGCAAAATCAAGAAGGATGTTGAACGGAGGGGCGCTGTGACAGATGCGTCGAACGATAGCCTTAAAAGCAGTACATTACGGCCAAAACAAAATGTTCCTACCCAGCAGGCTGGTCAAGTGAGGACTGCCTCCTGGAATGTCTGTGGGTTGGAAAGTAAAGCACATAACAACATATGGGGGAGTTCGTGCAGAATTTTGACATCCTTTGCATACAGCAAACCTGGCTCCTGAATGAAAAACATCTAGATGGTTTTAAGACTTTCCACATCCCCGCAGCCCGTTCCTTACATGGTAGACACAAAGGCGGCATATGTATATATATCTCCAACCTGCTGAAGGTTGTCAATATTGTTAGTGGAAATTGCTCTCACTACTATCAAATGGTCTCGATAACCCTAAACTCCGATGTTGAGTTAGTGATGGTAAATTTCTACAATAATATTGATAACTCTGACTATGCAGAAATCCTAAACAACTTACAGGGGGAACTGGGTCGCCTGAATTCAACGAAAGGGAATGATGTAATACTGATCTGGGTTGGTGATTTTAATATGAACATATGTGAACTTGAAACATGCGGATTCCAGGAATATGGTAGGGAAGAAGCTGAGGGCAATAGTCATTTTAAGCATACTGACAGAGGGGAACAATTAAATTGGCCAATTTTGATCTTGGCTTCGCTAACATGATGTGTTCCCCCAGGGTCGACTTTAGTTCCACCTTCCTAGCTAGGGGGTTTCAATCTGCCATTGAATTCATTCTGGTTCCTAATAGATTTTCCAACCGGGTGGAAAAATTTGAGATCCAAACTATTGGTCTGAGTGATCATCTTCCCCTTAGTGTGTCCATTGGCATTCATGAGTGTAAAAGGCCTCGACCATTGAGTCCCTGGCATGGACACAAGATATTACTATGGCACGCCAAAATGGAATGGCATTGAAATGGAGTATTGTGGACCCAGCGGAAAAATCCACTGCAATAGTAGCCAAGGCCTTAGCACACTTTATGGTTTGCTTAGATGAGAATTCCCCCATGGATGACATCTTGGAGGCTTTTGGCCATATTACTACTGTCATCCAGGACATGTTAACTAGGGCTTGTACTGGGAAGACCAAAAAAAGTAATGGTTGGTTTGACCACTATTGCACTAAGGCGTACACCGCCCTGAAGGTCGCTTTAAGCAACAAACCAAGGGACCTTGATGTAATTAGAAAACGCAGGAAGGAATATAACCTAGCAAGAAGCCAGCGGAAGAAGGAAATTAAAGATCAAGCATGGCAAAACCTACTAAAGGCGTCACAGTCTAGAGATTCCAAATCATTTTGGCAGGCGGTAAATGCACCCGTTTTTAGTAAAAAAGATGCCGCAAGAATCGAAATTGCGATAGATGAAAAAACATGGATTGAATTTTTCTCTAATGTGTACAAAAATACACCAGGACCTATCATGAACGAGAACGTGGAGAAAGGGCACTCCCTAACAGTCCGTGGCCACCTCCCGATAGGCATGGAGATATCCCTTGAGGAAGTACAACTGGCAATAAATGCCAGTAAAAATAACAAAGCCCCGGGACCCGACGGGATCCCTAATGACATATATCAAATGAACGTTGACCTTTGGGCCCCTCTCTGTACACGGGTTCTCAAAGCATGCTGTGCAAAAGGTTTCATAAAAACATGGTCCGAATCGGTAATAATACTGATATATAAAAAAAAGGATAGGGAGAGTCCATCTAATTACAGACCCATATCCCTATTAGACTCCCTCATGAAAATTGCAGGTCGAGTGGTTCTAAATAAAATGCAAAGATGGGCCGAGGAGCATTGCATACTAAGCCCTGTACGGTATGGGTTTCGAGAAGGGATGGGTACCGTGGAGCAGGTCCTAAACTTTGTTATGCTACAAGGGAAATACACCCGGGCCAAGGATGGATGTCTACGCAATCTTTGTCGACCTTTCGGCTGCCTTTGATTGCATGGAGCATACAAAGCGGTGTCAAATCCTGGAGGAAATGAATGTTGAGCATGCCATCGTGCTTTTTCTTCGGCAGCTCTATTCTGGGGCAACAGCCAAGGTTAGACATGGCCTGAGGGGGGAGTGGACGGGGTCTTTCCGCATAGAGAAGGGTGTAAGACAAGGCTGTGTGCTGGCCCCTTTCCTTTTCTCCTTATATACGAACAACTTGGAGGTGGAACTGGGGGCCAGCACAATTGACTCTCCGAGGTATGGTAACAAACAGATTGTTTCCCTTCTCTATGCGGACGACGCAGTACTGATGGCCAGAACGAAAGTGGGTGCGCAGAAGGCCCTCTCAAAGTACGTAGAATTCATGGAAGCCAGGGGCCTTAAAATTAATGCTAAAAAATCATTTGTGATGCTCTGTGGCAAAGGTCGTGCTTCTTGTAAACACCTTAAAGTTGCAGACCTAAAAATAGAACACACCAAAACCTTTCCATACCTGGGGGTACTAATTGATGGTTCAGGCACCTGGGGACCCGAGGTTAAGAACAGGACCCTATCTTTTAAACGATCCATTGCGGCATTGATGAACTTTACCTCCAAACTAGGCAAAAGACCGCCCGAAATGATGTTAAAGATTTATGTGGCCAAATGCAGAAGTATTGCACTGTATGGGGCAGGGATCTGGGGCTACCAGGACATATCTCCCATGCAAATTGTAGAAAATAACTTCTTTAGATATTTGCTATGTTTTTAACTGTCATGCAGAACTTGGCATGGATCATATAACAGATCTGATCAGACTGCAACCGATCTTGCTCTGGCGGAGAGTCTGGGCCACTAAAGCACTTGGCTTAAACCAGGATATTATTAGGGACGTAATGTGTTTGGATAATGTGAAGCGTTAAAAAAGCTATACATGGACCACTTTGACTTACTACGATGTTCAGGGGAGATTACAGGGGAGATTACAAAGAAAACGGTTATCCAACACCAACTGTCCTTGGTCTGTTTTTCTATACAACCTTATATATCTCTAAACACTATGGGCTTTGACCGTTTCATTCTGACCAGGTTTAGGTTTAACATATTTCATCGGCTGGTCACATTTCCAACTAAAAATGACTGGACCAGAACCCTAGAACCATGCCCATGTGACAATTTGTCGTTACAATCTACTTTTCATGTGGTGCTGTTCTGTAAATTGTATGAGGGGGAGCGCAGCAGGTGGATTAAACAACACCTGAGACAGGGAGCCTGGCGACAATGTAGGCCCGCGTACCTTAGCCTGCAACAGTTGGGAAATGTTAAATGCATCATGGTTATGATAGGCTTTTTAAAAAGTGTTTTAAGGAAACGTAATTCAATGATTAGCTAATCTGTGACAGATTATGTATAACTCTGATTTAATACTCTTTTTAATCTTAAATGTTATTAATTGGGTAATTCACGAAATGTAAAGATGTATATATATATGTATTGCTGCTTTTAGGATTTTATGTTATGAAAATCGAATAAAGCTAATCTGAATCTGAATCTGAATAACCTCCAGGGCCCCCCACAAAAGAAACTCCACACAAGGTATATGTAAAAATAGCCTTTGTATTGAAAAAACATTAGATAGGAACACACACTTTACAATGTGCCGGAGGCACGGGCAGCATTTACAGGGGATTATGTACAGGATAGGGCCATAGGACCACTGCCAGGAATATGCACTTGGTAGAACTAGCATTTAGAACACATAACAACCAGAAGCTTCATACATGATGCATAGAATATTCAGAGGGGAAAGGACAAGGCACATAACGCATCAGAAACACCTTCAGAGGTACAGCACAGAATAATTCTCAGGAATCACATTAGCATGAACTCATAACTGTCACCAGGCCAACTGGCCTCTCTGGGGCTAGGACGCCCAAGGTCGCGATGTCAGGACGGGCTGCAGGTAGCCAAGAACAAACCTCAACGTGGCAGCTGCCCACAAAGTGCTGGGCAGCTGTAGATGATGGGGCCAACGTGGGAGCCTCGCAGGCTCTGAACAACTGAAAATGCCCCCCTGAGCCTCGTGGGCTCTTCAAAATAACTGTGGTGCCTGGAGCCTCTCTGGGCTTGGCAACAAAGATGCTGGGGCTGAGGCTCGCAGGCTCAGAAGAACAAATGCCAACGGTGGAGCCTCTCAGGGCTCGAGAAACAACTTTGAGCCTCTCGAGGCTCTGGACCAATGTGGGGCCTTCGTTGGAGTCCCTACCGGGGGACTCGGGAACAACTGGGGCCCCGGGGAGCCTCTCGGGCTCATGACTCAAGGTAGGGGGTAGGCGGAGTCCCTCTCGGGGGACTCGGCATCACTTGAGGCCCCTACGGGCCTTTTAGCACAAAGGGACTCGCTCTGGAGGGGAGGGGCGGGCACCGGCAATGTGCCCCGACGCCCTTCCTCCCCTTCGATCCACTCACCGGGTCTTGTCTCCGGCGGCTCTCATGAGAGCTCCAGCTCCTCGGGGCTCTCCGACGATGCGCCCTCCTCTCGCTCTCCGGGGCTCTCCCTCGCTCTAGGGAGCCCCGGGGGGGACGGCGGCTTCACCTCGGGCAATGCAGGAGCGCGGATAGGCTACCTGCTTCTTCTTCGCTCAGCCCTGGGGGCTGGACTCCTCGGGCAAGCAGCCAATCACGGCGAGGCCCGGGGAAGGACGTCAGGGGGTATCCCGGGCCAGCAGCCAATCACGGCGCGGCCTGGGGAAAGACGTCAGGGGGTATCCCGGGCCGGCAGCCAATCCCAGCGCGGCCCGGGGAGGACGTCATGAGGGGTCCCGGGCCAGCGGCGGTGGACTCGGGGGGATGACGAGGGGTAGGCTCCCTCGAGAATAAGTTAAATAAGAAATAAAGTGAGGTAGGCACTCGCTGGGGGTGCAGGAAACCTTCAAATAACGGGGCAAATGCCGGATGGGCACCGGCTGAGAACAACAGCGCTCCAAAGCGCTAGGCACACAAATAGCACTCTCAAGAGTCAGGGGTCAACGGAAAGCGCTCCCAGGCGCTAGGGCAACAGCAAGCATCAAAGTCCTTCAGGGGTCCAGGACCTCAGCAGTCCAGGGGCTGGGCAGGGCCCAGGGAGGCAAGCCTTCCCCTGGGCCCAAGCAGCAGCACGCCCCTGGTAGATTCGAGTTGGGAACAAGAACATTTTGTCAGGAGACACAGCCCCTTTTTATACATTGAAATCCTTTGTCTAAAGGTGCAGGGTGGGGGAGAAACCAGTCGCAGCTGGTTTTGGGAGTACTTTGTTTTCCCCAGCCACCCTTTCCATTCACCAGGCAGGCTAGGGTCATCAGTCACACCACAGGGGGCGGAGCCAGCATTGTGTGGGAAAAGCCCAGCCCTATTCAGGACCCAGGTGCAGCCCCTCCCTCACATCAGCATGCTAATCTCTCCATTCACCACCGGGGCAGACCCACACAGACTCCTGGAGCCAGGCTCCCCAGCCAGCTTCATCCAATCACGCGCCAGCATACTTACTGCACACGCACACCCATGTCTAGAAGTGGCCCTTCCCCACTAGACACATACACGCCGCATATATCATCTCGCAGCATTCAATCACACGAGTCCGCACATACCAGACTCGAGCCTGCACCCCCCACGCATCAGGAACTACCAGGGACACATACATTCCCCATGCATTCCTATGGGAGGGCAGGCCTCTCTCACCACACGCACTCAGAGTGGGAATCACCATCCCCAGGTCACATATAACAAGCAAAAACTTCAGGGGTGAAACTGCCAGAAGGGCCAAGTCCAACAGCTGATAGTAGTTTGTCTGCTGTGAGGTCTGCCTCAAGCGTAAGAGCATCTTCTGGTGGTAGTGTGGGCATTTGAATATCCTTAAGGAATGCTTCTGCCTCTTCGATCGTTGTGGGGGAGGTGGTTGTTTAAATATTTCTGTAGTATTTCGCTAGTGCATTCACTATTTTCTGCGGGTAGTTATGGTTGCCCTATCTTCTGTCTGTATTTGCGCCACCCACCGGTCAGCTTGTTCTCACTTGTCTATCCAGACCAGAAGTTCCCCCGCTTTATCCACTACTTCATATAGTTTGTGCTGTGTGGCTATGATCCTGGCCTTTGCGTCCTCCCACTTGTACTCTCTATATCCCTGCTTTTTCAAGTTGAGATCGTGGGCAGTAGTTGCAGTCGGATTTAGGATGTGGGACATTTCAGCGTGGGTCACTTCCTGTTCTAGAGCATCCATTTGTTTCCTTTTGTCTTTTTTATGACCCGAAATTAAGGAGATGAACTGACCTCGAAGCACTGCTTTATCAGCTTCCCAGAAGGTTGCCGGGGAGGTGACCAAGTGTTCGTTTTCTTTGAAATTTTGTTGTGTCATATTAATTATGCCTTTCAGATTCTTGTTTTTTTTTAATCCCGAATATATCGGGAAATGTCATTGCTGGCCAGCAGCGCGTTGTGTGTATTTATTCATGACAGGGAAATGGTCAGAAATGCCTTTAGGTAGGTGAGTTATTTCTGTTATCTTCCCCAGACTATCTGCCAGTGTGAGTATATAATCTATCCTAGAGAGGCTATAATATGTCCCAGAATGGAATGTTTACTGTTTTTCTAAAGGAAAGCGGAAACACCAGTTATCTATGAGGCCAAGAGCTTCGAGGAACTCTAAAAACCTGGAGTTTGTGTTGCACTGATCTCTGGGGGATTTACAATCAAGCGTATCATCAATGGTGGCATTGAAATCTCCACCTATTAGGAGTTCCCCTCCTGCATTGTGAGTAGGAGTGCACTAAGAGCCGGGAGCACCACCGAGTGGAGTGCTGGTGCGATGTACACTGACACTATATTATATGCTCACCCCTCCCACTGGCAGGAGATGGCTGCAAACCGCCCCTGGTCATCAGTCCTTGTCTCTTTAATAATCGGTGGGAACTGTTTCCATACTAGAATACCTACTCCTCGTGAACCCGAGGTAAACTCGGAGTGTACCACTATCCCGTAAACCCATCTATCTAGGGCCTTATAAGACAAACCCATCAAGTGTGTTTCTTGAATCAAGGGCTACTGCTGGGGCATGACGTTTAAGGTATTGCAGAACTAACACTCTCTTTATTTTGTCACACAATCCGTTAATATTACATTTGAGGAGTGATGGGGAGCCAGCCTTGACGGAAGCCGTTGGAGTGGTGGTTGCGCTGTCAGGCAGTACTGTTGTTTCTGTCATATCTTATATCCGTGAAGTGGAAGTCTGTAGGACAATGTGTGAGAAGCGTGCTACACAAGGGTTGAGACTGAACCGTAAACTGTTGCAAACAATTTATAAAAAGTAAATACAAACTAAATGACCTTACCTCCTTCTCCACCCTCCTATCTGCCTCCCTGCATAATGGACCCAAAGCTGCCCGCCTCCCCAACTTCTCAGGATGCTTTGTTCCCTTCCCTGGTACCTTGATGGGAGGAGAATTCTCTGTTATCCCTTCCAGCACCCCCATGTCCATGGTTTACGTTGTTGGCATTTGTATGTTCTCTGACTCACACTTTTAAAAATGAACTCAATGGACAAATCAAAACAGGCGTGCACTGTCCATTGTTCAATAGGTGGTCTGTTGTCGCATTATCATCTTGAAAGAGGCTTTTGCCTCAATGTCTCTCTGACTGCAATACAAGGGGTCATTCCATCATGGCTGAGATGTATGCATCTTGTCCATCTCATTGCGCACTATTCCCTGAACATTCATAGCATCACCGTGATTGATTGTCGATGAAGAACTTCTCACTCTCCTCCGCTCATTTGTGATGGTCTTCCCAGTGCTCTTGTCTCTGCAGATTCTTCTGACGACCTTTACTGCGAGTGGTATCCGTGGTTTCTATTAATATTCCAGGGCCTGAGGCCTGGCGCTATCCCTCCAACAATTCCCGAGCCTCCTCTGGTGTTGTGAAGAACCATGCTTTGCCTTCGGCCTGCACTCTCAGCTTTGCCTGGAATAACATTGAATATTTGAGTTCACGGTTTTGGAGCTCCTTTTTTACCTCTAGAAAACTGCAACGCTGCTTTGGTACTGCTGCCGTATAGTCTGGAAAGACGACTATAGTGCTGTGCTCGAGATGTATTGGAGGGGCGACACGTGCTGTCTGCAGAATCACGTCGCAGTCGCAGAAATTGAAAATGCAAGCTAGTATGGGTCTTGGTGGGGTCCCTGGTCTGTGTCATCCTGCTGGAACACGGTGGGCTCTTTCTAGGGAAAAATTGTTGGAAAGACCTCGTGGCTGTAGTTGATTCTTTATAATGTCTTCAACTAGCAGGTCAAGTAATGTTCCCCCTGTTTGCTCCGGTACACCTATAATTCTGAAGTTGTTACATCTCGAGCATCCTTCTTGATCGTCGAGTTTGGCTGCCATTATCTTGTTATCTACCTCCACTTGGCGTACTTGTTTTTTTAGAGTGGCAGTATCATTAGTGAGGGTTGACGTAGTTGTCTCGACCTCCGTCACTCTAGTAGGCATTTTATGAAAATCCACCCTGATCAGTGAGGGTTCCACTGAGATTAAACCAATGGGTGAGTCCAAGGAGGTATGTACATTATTTAAGGTGGTCATAATGTCCTTCAATGTGATTGCTGGTCTTTCCGCTGTTGTAGGGCTCTCTGCTTGAGTGTGGTCATGGTCTGTGAGTTCTGGTTGAGTCTTGGTACATGAGTACTTGTCAAGTTTTGTTGCATGCCATGCTGACCTCTGCCCCCCAACCTGACTAGGCCCAGTCAATTCAACTTGGAGTTCAATGGGGCGGTACTCACCGCTGCCTGCCTGTGTGTCACGTAGGTGCACGCTGCCTATCGGGTTTTCCACCCCGATCGGTCGTAGTGCTTGTTTGTTGGCACTGGGCCAAGCAGTCTGGAGGGGGGACCTTCACCCACTGTGTTTCTTTCTGTAGTCACCCTGTAGTGTTGGAGGTCTTGTGCTGGGCTCTACGTTCATGACCACTGTTGGGCCTTGCGTTGCGGAGAGCTTATCTAATTTTTGCTTTGTAGAGTCTACGGTGTTATTGGCTCACTGGTTGCAGCTATGTCTGCTCCCAATGTTATGGTTTCCTCCTGGGTTACGTGTTATAGGGCTTTCCTAGAGTCCTGTTTGCATCGATGCAGCCCACATATGATGCGTATTATCTCTTCCTGGCGTGGGAAACAACCCACGACTCCGGGGGGGGGCGTGATCCAAGCTTGTGGGCTACTCTAGGTGGAGTGGTGCAGATCCAGGGTTTCCCTTATTGTTCGTTTGGTGCTCACAGTTTCGTGAGAGGTCATACGACGCCCGGCCGCTCCCAATTCTACCTGCGGCGTCTCATTGATCTTTCCTCAGTTTTTTGTAGCATCTGGTAGGTGTCCACCACTGAGGCTAGTCCAGTCCTGCCTCCGGCCCCTGGTCCGCTGCTGGAGGATAGTTGGTTCCGGTCACTAACCAGATGGAGGACGTCTTCCGTGGTGCTGATCGCATTGTTTCTCAATCTACTCTTTATCCCGGCGTCACGTCCGCCCCTGCTTCAAGTTTGTCTTTTTTTTGCGTCTCAGCGAGTGCTTACTGTTACGGGTTTTTGCTGTGCCAGCTTCATCATCAGTGCAGTAGTTACTTCTGGGTTCAGCCGGGTGTCAGCGCTCTTGCTGCGGTCAGGTCCGAACAAACTTCAGTCCCTGACTTCAGTTTTGATTCTAGGCCGCACTCCTCCTCCTCAGGTCTGTTTCGCCAGGGTTCACTTGGCAAGAGTCGCACCAAGCACGTCGGATTCCCCGTCACTTCTGACCCATAGTCCACTGCTTTTGGGGTTATTTATTCCAACGGATTACTGGTTGGATCGTTGGGAAGTTGGCTGGGTGACAGAGCCTCCTTAGGCAGCGGCTATTTCCTTCGGCTGCTAGCTACAACCCTAATATCTAAATCTTTGATTATTGAATAACATATCAATTTCGAACAGTTTTTTGACCTTCTGAAATAAAACTTGGGTGTATGGGTCTCATGTAATGTTTTGACTGTTTTTGTTTAAATCCTAGACAAAAGTAAAACCATTCCATTTTCTAATTCATTTGTTAGGTGCTTTCTTGACTGCACAACAATGATGCATTGGTGATTCATCTTATAAACATTTAAAAAACTAATGATTTAGCCTTTAGTTTCAATTTATTTGATTTATAGATAACCAGTAATACGCTATCTTTAAGAGATTTTAACTTATTTTATACTACTAAAGCATTTTCATTATTTGCCTTTTCCAAAAGAGCGCTAACGCAGGGAAAAAGGCAGGAATGCTCTTTATTGACTTGAACACAGCGCATTCCTGTCCTTTTCCTGTCAAGCAGTGTAGGGCAGCAAGGTAACTTGTGACAATCTCATTTAAGTCTTCCCCCAAGTTTGATTTGTGATCAGGTGTTGACTGTATACATTTTAGGGTGTACAACATATTACATTTCAAGTGGTTACAGAGTGGAACACAGTTTGCAGTTCAGCGCTGCTGTATATGAATGCCCTCTCAACATTTGACTCACTGTAGAGGTGCAACTGTTAAAAATAAATCCATTCATGGATAAGAGAATGAGGAAATGACAATGTTTTTGGTTCTCATGTGAGAGGAAATGTATGTGATAAGTCATAGGCTTGAGGCAAGCTAGTGAAAGTTGTAATATGGATTTGAATCAGAGTAGTGCAGTCTCCATAATTTGGATTAGTTTAGGACTGATTTTAATCAGGTTCTTAGCACTTAGACACTCATGAAGATTTTCATACTCCACATGCATTGAATTAGCTAAATTCATAAGAGAAGTTCTCAATGTAGTTAAGAAATAATTCTAAATGTTTTTAAAAATATGATCAGAAGTTTTCAGTGCTAAAATAAACTTAGAAGTCTAAAGAAGCTTTTTTTTAAATTTGCTTTTACATCTCCATCCTATCTAAGTATCTTCCAGAATCGAAAATGGGCTAATACTACAGAGTTGAATGGGACATTTGCTTGGTTTTAAAAACAAGATGTTGTATCTTAATGTGCAATTTGGCCTTTCAGCTTTTAGGATTCTTCCACAACATTCAACATGGTATCTGCTTCTGTTATTCACAGTTGTTTGAGCAGAAACGTAGAACTAGAAACTGAATAATGTACAAGCACAAAGACTGGTGAAATATATTAATGAATTTATGCCTAAACTCATATAAAATGTTGGTGAATCAGCTAATAGAATTCAACGTAGAGGTTTAAGAACAGCGTCGACAGTAACTACAGGAAGAGAATATTCACTCAACAGGTCGTTATAACCAGTCAAGATAAGAGAACAACAAGTCCCAGAAATCATTGGCTGACTGATCACGCAAATAACCCAGAGAGATCAGCCCCTGATGAAGGCACAAATCAGTGCCGAAATGCATTGGTCAGGAATTGTTAAATTGTAAAATGTCAAATGTTATTACTGGTTATAAAGTGTTAGTACAGTGAATATTGTATAATGTATTGAAAAACATTGTGGTAATTCATTGATCACAATTGATCACAATTGTATAAAAAGTATGGAATGTAAGGTAAGTTGATTGATTGAAGATAATCAGATTATGATAATAAATAACTGATTAATAATTGTATACTAAGTTGAAAGTGCTTAATCAATTAAGGTGTAAGGTAACACCATGTGCACAGTGCGCAACTAGATGAGAGACTATCCCATCATAACAAGTGGTGAATCAGCTAAGCCATGTACTAACACTATAAGGGCCAGATGAATGAAACTATTTTGCGAATGTGAAATGGCCTTTCCCAATGTATGAAAGGGTTTGCATTCGCAAAATTGGTCATTACAAAAAATGTGAATCCTTTGCGAAGACCAATTTTGCAAATCTCAAATTGCGCATACTCAAATTAATTTTAATACGTAAACCAATGTATGAACCATTCGCAAATTGTGGATGATCCAAAATTCACAATTTTGCATGTGAAAATTACCACCTATTCCAATCAAGTTGTACCCACATGTAAACTATTTAAACAGGCCCACAGGGCCTCAGAATGTTTCACAACGGTAGCGCTGTTTTTCATAGTGAGGAGGATGAGGATTCAACCAGTAGCACAGAGAAGGAGGAGGAGAAAAAAAATGCATCTTTAGAGTGTGCCTAACACTGTTTTAGCAGACAGAGGACAAATCCATGACAAATATAGATTAAACTCTTCTAAAATCCTAGATCTGATAGCTGGTCTTCATCCACTATTGCAGCAGCAGATTCGCAAGACCAATGCCATTGCGACAATTGTTCAGGTCCTGTGTTCACTGCACCTTCTAGCTTCAGGGAGCTACCTGCGGGTGATAGCAGCAGCAGAAAGGGTCTCCCAAAGCATGCTTTCGTGATTTTTCAATGCCTTCTTGGACGCAATGGTCCAGAGGATACACCATTACATTAGATTCCCCACTATACCACGTGAATTGCAACAGACCAAATTAGATTCCTACCTGGTAGCCCAATTTCCCCATGTAATTGGGTGCATTGATGGTACACATGTAGCCATTTGTCCCTCCCTCAGGTAAGGAGTACGTGTCTAGGAACAGGAAATCCTTTCATTCAATGAACATCCAGGTCATATGTAATCCCTCACACATAATAACTGACATAGTGGCAACATTCCCTGGTGGTACACACAGTTCATTCATATTCACACAGTGGTATAAACACACATCTCCTTGGGGGTGAATTTTGCAAAGGATACCTTCTAGGTAAATGCATATTACACAGTCTGGTAGACTCTCTGGATAGGGTGAAGCTGTACAGTGACTTAACTTTTGCCTTTTACCCTGTAGGTGACAGCGTATATGCTGTGTGCTCCTTCATACTCACCCCATACCTGAATCATGAAACTCAAAGTGAAAAGAAATACAATGTTGCGCATAAGTTGGCACGCACTGTGACAGAGCAGACCTTTGGATTATGGAACAGTAGGTTATGCTGCCTACATAAAAGAGGAGGTGCACTGTAGTCTAGGCCGGAGAAATGTTGCAAAATTGTGTCCAATTGTGCCATGTTGCACAACCTTGTGATAACCCATGGCTTACCATTGGACCAGACAGATTCTGAGTCTGATGAAGAGGATGAACGGCTACAACCTCGCAGAGCAGCAGAAGGTGCAAGGGCAGCAGATGGAAGATAGAGATGAATGAATGAATGAATAATAGATTTATAAAGCGCAGACTTAGCCCAAGGGCATCAAGACGCTACAAAGGACTAGTGCACAGGCAAATAAAGATGATTGTATGTTTGTGTGAACAGCCAAGTTGTCAAGGCATTGCGGAAAAGAGAATGAGACACAATACCTGATAGCCCATCAGGAAGAGAGTTCCATAGCCTAGCAGCAACGGTGGAAAAGACCCTACCTCCCCATCTAACCTTTTTGAAACCTAGGGACTACCAGCAGGTTCTTGCTGGCAGACCTAAGCTGCTTGGTAGGGACATAGCAGTGAAACATTGCTTTAATAGCATCCAGACCTTGACCATAATAGGCATTATGAGTCAAACACAGAGTCTTAAATAGAATTCTGTGATCCAGAGGCAATCAGTTCAGTGAAAAGAGGGAGGCCGAGACTGATTGGTATTTAGGTAAGTCCATCACCAGCTTTGCTGCTGCATTCTGCACTAACTGAAGGCGACGCACCAGCTCCTTATTCATGCCCAGATAAAGGGCATTACAATAATCGAGTCTGGAGAGCAGGCCAATTAATGCCTGTTTTTGAGATGCGAAGGAGAGAAACAGGGAGATTTTTCTAAGCAGCCTGATTATTCCAAAACAGGTGGACACAGTTCTACTAATTGGTAAGTTCACAGAGAAAGATGTATCAACAATAGCACCCAAGTTCATCCCATGAGATACAGGGGAAGGGCAACTGCCCAAAGTATCAGGCCACCTTACATTAGACCAGGTATCTTGTTGGTTGCCAAAGATCAGGATCTCTGTTTATTCCCCATTCAATTTGAGAAAGTTTTCTACCATCCAAGCTGAGACTGCCTCCATGCAATTTTTTTAATTTGCAGCAGATTCACTAATGCTGTTAGTAATGGACACCATGATGTGAGTGTCTTCTGCATAGGACAATACCTCAAATCCAAAGGATCTCACGTCTCCAGCCAGCGGGGCAATATAGATATTAAAGAGTGTAGGGCTCAAGGAGAATCCCTGCGGCACTCCACATATCAACGAGTTGGAAGTTGAATAAAAATGGCCAGTTTTCACAATCTGTGCCCTCTCACTAAGAAAAGAGGAAAGGAGCCCCAGGGCCGTGCCGCCTACCCCTATCTCCTTGAGGCGGTATACCAGCCTCAAAGGAGACAGGGTATCAAATGCTGCGGTAAGGTCTAGCAGGATCAGCAGGGTAGTATGCCATGCATCAACCTGGACCCGAATGTTATCAAAAACCACCGATTCAGTGCTATGATGGCTCCTAAAACCATGCTGTGAGCCATCAAGCAACTGATGGTCCAAAATATGGTGTGTTTATTGGTCACTTGCATGTCTTTTTCAACAACACCCATGCTGCTAGAAATAAAAAAAAATCAATCTTGTGTGCCTGACTACATCTCCCATGATGCTTTGCTGGGTAGTAGTCAAGAACAGAATGGGTTTCTTGGGTCAGGTGTTACAATGGTTCTCGTCCTTCCTCCACCACAGATCACAAAGAGTCAAGGAAAACATTCCCTCTCCCAGCTCTCTCCAATAGGGCTGGGATAGGGTGGGTCCGCTCTATCTCCTATTCTCTTCAACGTTTTTTTGGAACCATTAGCTAATTCACTAAATTCTGCATTCTCTTCCATATGTATGCGGATGACACGCAACTTTATTTGAAAATGTAATCCCCAGATAACCTCATCTCACTCAACACTACCCTAACGTCTACTCAAAATTGGTTACCTGCTCAGCACCTCCAAAACCAAATTCATTTTCATCTCTCCTCTGAACCACATCCCCAAGCTAGACCTTCGGCTGAATCACTTCACAGCTTTTAACTGCACCCCTCTCATCATAGATTCAGCTAAATCTCTCAGAATCACCCCGGACAAGCAGCTGAATATGAAAAATCATATCAACATTGTGTGTAAGGGAGCTAATCACTTGATGAGGACTCTTAGAAATATCAAACCATTCCTCCCTCAAAAGAATTTCAAGCAGGGGGTCCAAGCACTTGCTTGGCTGAGCCTAGACTACGGCAGCGCTAACCTTTGTGGCCTTCCCAAATACACCCTGGCCCCACTAAGGACATCACTGAATTCTGCGGATAGACTGGTCACAGGTATCAAACAAAATGAGCACATATCCCCAGTGCTAAAATACTTTAAATAGTTGCCCTACTAAGCTCAAATTCAGTTAAAGATTGCAGTTTTGGCGCACACAGTCCTGCATTGCGAAACTCCCAGGTACCTAGCGCAAAAGCTTGACCTATCCTGTGGTGGTAGAGCCTTAAGAAGCGTCATCACTTTCCTCTTGAAACCACTCATCCTTAGCAAAAAGAGAACTTGTCACCGAGCCTTCTCTAGCGCCGCCCCGAATATATTTAACTCTCATCCACTGGAAGTATGCAGAGTCTCCTCAATGACTGCTTTCAAACTAGAAGCCAAAAGATTCCTAATGAACAAATTCTTTCCTTAATTGGGCTAGGTTCACCGGCTCAAAGTCATTTATCCTACAACCATTGTTCCATCATATGATGCTGCTCTTCTTTACCGCATTGTGTGCCCCCCTTTGTAGCCCGCTATATATCTGTTTATTGTATTACTATCCTTGAATCATTTGTCTTGTAATTATGCGATTATTCCTGTTTTGTATTCTTACTTGTTGTTGATAATGCATTTATATCCTTCCTTCCATCCTTTTGTAAAGCGCTCTGATATCCTTCAGGATCTTGTTCGCGCTATATAACACTTTATAACTAAATAAATAAATAAAAAAGAAGTGGACTGGAGTGGGGTTTTACAAAAATGTTTCTCGACTTACTAAAAGCATATTTTTTGAGTTATGAGGGCAAGTGTACTTTAGCATGAATCCTACCTTGGCTGGTGGTGGGGGTGGCTGAGCTGCCGATGTCTGTAACACCACTGAAAGCCTCAGGCTGTAGGGTCAACTCCACCAAGTCCTCATGCAGCGTAGATGCAGGATGGGTAGATGGTCCTCCACCAGTTTTCTTGGCGTCCACAAGCCTGCTTGCCACCTTCTCCTTTGCCCTTGACTACAAGTCATACCAGCACTTGTGTAAATCTTCATTGGAGCACCATGTAACCCCTACAGCTTTGATTTTTGCTTGGTTGTCCAGACACATTTTTCTTTTCTTTTATCTCATACATCCTCCTTTGCCTTCTCCTGTGATGCCTTGCTGGTTATTTGTGCCTCTGGATGTCTTCCTGAGTGGTGTGCACATGCTCCCAGCCTCCTTCACAGCCTTAGGCCCTCAGGAACAGCATTAGAAACTTCACTTCCTGGTTTTGAGGTCATCATGCTGCATCGGAATAGTAGATTCGCAATTTTGCGATAAGTGGAACAGCCACCCAACGTTCCAAGGTTTGGAGATAGAATCCCCAAATAACAATACATACAAACAAAATCTTATCCTGAGCAAATGACCATTCCAAAGTAAATCCTGCAGTCTGTAGTTATGGTAATTTCTTTGTATTATTCCAAACGCCACAATTCCAAATAGGTAATATCACAGCCAGTCTGAACAGAATGCAGCCAACACATGCTTTGTCTCATGGATAATTTCCACCGACTTCATCAGGGCTACAGAAAATATGTAATATATAAAATATATAAGTAAACACAACAGCTATTTCATTCACCTACTCCCACTAGAGTTAGTGAAGTTGTGAAAAAGTGAAGAAAAGTCACAAAGGATGTGATTTGTGGTTAATCACACATGAAGAGAGTGCAGGGTTCCTTTTGTAAAGAATAAAAAGGTATGACTAATCTATAAAAAGACTGTCCAAATTTATCTTCATGTCCACCTTAAAGTTGTTGTGACAAGTCCAGTTCACCAAAAGGGAATGAGCAGGTGGGAACTGAACACGTTCCAATGAACTACCACAGTCACCAATTCATCCAGTTATGACTTTCCTAATAAGTCATAATCAGGTTCAGTCCTCCGTAGTAAAACATAGATTTTCACAAGCACCTAAATAATTATAATCAGTATCAATACAACCATTCTCAACCATAGTGTACAAAACACACATAGGTATTATTATAAAGTAATCCATATCCATATCTCCCTACTTAAATCCTTACAATCCTTCAATCCAACAGTTGGCAACTCATGTAACTGTAAAACATAATCCACACTGTATATTTCAGGAGCACTAGAGGAGGGTCCACTGGTTAGGAAAATCAAGCTATGCATTTAACGTTTGCTAAAATTAAATGGCGTGAGGGTCATATCCAACAATCTATAGCCTTTCATGAGAGAGCATCCGACTTTCTATCGTCAGAACCATGTTCCAAGTTTTACTGTTGAATATCAATATCTGCCATAAGCACATGCAGTAGTCAACTACGCTGTTCATAGACTAATATCAAATAGGCAATGTAATTAAACTAAACAATGCAGTGTTGCGTCTTCTAAATCCGCTAGGAGGGTATTCGACATGACTATTGTGTACTCCAATAACATATCAATCAATCAATCAATCAAGACATTTATAGAGCGCACTACTCACCCGTAGGGTCTCAAGGCGCTAGGGGGGGGGGGGGTCGTTACTGCTCAAACAGCCAGGTCTTGAGCTTCTTCCTGAAGGAGAGGTGGTCTTGGGTCAGGCGCAGGTCGGTCGCGAGGGAGTTCCAGGTCTTGGCGGCCAGGTAGGAGAAGGACCTTCCTCCTGTTGTTGCTCTACGGATGCGGGGGACGGCGGTGAGGGCGTGGCTGGTTGATCTGAGGTGGCGCTTGGGAGCATAGAAGTTGATTCGGTTGTTGAGGTAGCTCGGGCCTTGATCGTGTAGGGCTTTGTGTGCGTGGGTTAGGAGACGGAAGGTGATTCTTTTGTTGACGGGGAGCCAGTGCAGGTCTCTCAGATGTCCGGAGATGTGGCTGTTTCGTGGGATGTCGAGGATGAGTCTGGCTGAGGCGTTCTGGATCCGCTGGAGTCTCTTCTGGAGCTTGGCGGTGGTTCCGGCGTAGAGGGCGTTGCCATAGTCCAGTCGGCTGGTTACGAGGGCCTGGGTGACAGTCTTCCTGGTCTCGGTGGGGATCCACCAGAAGATCTTCCGTAGCATGCGCAGGATGTTGAAGCATGACGAGGAGACGGCGTTGACTTGTCTGGTCATGGAGAGGGAGGAGTCCAGGATGAAGCCCAGGTTGCGTGCGTGGTCCGTCGGTTTGGGTGCGGTGCCCAGGGCGGGGGGCCACCAGGAGTCATCCCAGGCGGAGGGCGAGGAGCCCAGGATGAGGACCTCCGTCTTGTCAGAGTTCAGTTTCAGGCGGCTGGTCGTCATCCACTCGGCTACATCTTTCATCCCTTCGTGCAGGTTGGCTCTGGCGGCGGCGGGGTCGTTGGTCAGGGAGAGGATCAGCTGGGTGTCGTCGACGTAGGAGATTATGTTGAGGTTGTGTTGGCGTGCGATGGCCGCGAGGGGGCTCATGTAGATGTTGAAGAGGGTGGGACTCAGCGAGGATCCTTGAGGGACGCCGCAGATGACTTCGGTGGCCTCTGATTTGTACGGTGGTAGGCGGACTCTCTGTGTTCTTCCGTCGAGGAAGGAGGTGATCCATTCCAGTGCCTTCTCCTGGATTCCGATGTTGCCGAGGCGCTGCACTAGGGTGCGGTGGCAGACAGTGTCGAAAGCCGCGGATAGGTCCAGGAGGATGAGGGCCGCTGTTTCTCCGTTGTCCATCAGGGTTCGGATGTCATCGGTGGCAGCGATGAGGGCGGTCTCGGTGCTGTGGTTCGCTCGGAAGCCAGACTGGGAGGGGTCGAGGGATCCATTCGTCTCGAGGAAGGCGGCCAGCTGTTTGTTGACGGTCTTTTCGATGACTTTGGCCGGGAACGGGAGGAGCGAGATGGGACGGTAATTCTTGAGTTCGGTGGGGTCCGCTGTAGGTTTCTTGAGTAGAGCGCTGAGTTCGGCGTGCTTCCAGCTCTCAGGGAAGGTGGCGGTGTCGAAGGAGGTGTTGATAATGTCCCGTAGGTGGGGTGCGATGACAACGTCGGCCTTGTTGAAGACGTGGTGAGGGCAGGGGTCGGTCGGAGATCCGGAGTGGACGGAGTTCATTGTGCGGATGGTGTCTTCGCTGCTGATCGGAGTCCAGGCGCGGAGGGTGGTGGAGGGTGGCGTTGCTGCGGTTGTGGCGTGCGTCGGTTGGATGCTGAAGCTGTTGTGTATGTCTGCGATCTTGTTGTGGAAGTAGGAGGCGAGGGAGTTGCAGAGGTCTTGCGATGGGGTGATGTCGTTGTTTCCGGCGTTGGGGTTGGAGAGCTCTTTCACGATGTTGAAGAGTTCCTTGCAGTTGTGTGCGTTGTTGTCTAGCCGGTTCTTGTAAGTGTTTTTCTTGGTGGCGCGGATCAGTTGGTGGTGTTTCCGGGTGGCGAGCTTGAGGGTGGTCATGTTGTCCAGTGTTGGTTCGCTTCTCCATACTTTCTCGAGGGCTCGGCAGTTCTTCTTGGAGCTCTTGAGTTCGTCGGTGAACCATGGGGCTTTTCTGCTGCCGGGTCTGCTAGGCGGGGTCCTCAGAGGGGCGAGTTCGTCCGCGCAGTTGCTGATCCATTTCGTGAGGTTGTCGGCGGCCTGGCTGGGGTTCGCTGAGCCGGCAGGAGGTTGCTGGCTCAGGGAAGCGGTGAGCTGGTCGGCTGTGATCTTGTTCCAGCTTCTTCGGGCAACCTGTTGCTGGTGGTGGTGGATCGTCGTCCTATTGAAGGTGAAGTGGACACAGCTGTGGTCCGTCCAGTGGAGTCCAGTTGCGTGGCTGAAGGTGATGTCTTTGCTGGATGAGAAGATGGCGTCGAGTGTGTGTCCGGCGAGGTGGGTGGGGGTGGACACCAGCTGCTTGAGTCCGAGGTTGGCGAGGTTGTCGAGCAGGGTGATGGTGTTTCGGTCGCTGTTGTTCTCCAGGTGGAAGTTGAGGTCCCCGAGGAGGATGTAGTCGGCGGAGTGGAGGGCATGCGGGCTGATGAAGTCGGCGATGTCCTCGCTGAATCGTGTGCGTGGTCCCGGGGGTCGGTAGATCAGGGTGCCTCTGAGGGTAGTCTTCGGGTCGGTGTGGATCTGGAAGTGCAGGTGTTCGGCGGTGGTTAGGGTGTCGTCGGTGTTGGTCGTGATGCGGATGGTGTCCCTGTGGATGATGGCGATGCCTCCTCCCATCTGGTTGGCGGTGCGGTCCCTCTGGGTGATCTTGTAGCCCTCTGGGATGGCGATGGCGATGTCGGGCGCTGAGGAGGCGTTCATCCAGGTCTCCGTGAGGAAGGCGATGTCAGGGGCTGTGGTGTCGAGGAGGTTCCAGAGTTCGATGGCGTGTCTGTGGACGGAGCGGGTGTTGAGCAGGATGCACTTGAGGTGGTTGCTGCTGGTGTTCGGCTTGGCAGGTGCTGGTGCAGGGCAGGTCCGGATGCAGGTGAACCTGCAGGCGTGGCAGCTGAAGGGTCCGTGGGTGTGCTTCGGGGCGGCTCGGTGACATCCTGGGATGCGGCCGGTGTTGAGTGCGGTGAGATCGGCGGCGTTGTAGGTTCGTCGGGTCGGCTTCCGTCGGTGGGGGCCAGGGGTCCTGGCACTGGGCGCGGTCCAGGCGCGGACGGGCGCAGACGGGCTTACCTTTGGCGCGCCTTTGGCGCACAATCGGCGCGCCCGCTGCGCGTTCGCACGGTCGCCATATATGGCGAAGTGCTCGGGGGGGCGGAGCAGCTGGGAGGCGGGAGCGGGGAGGGTACAGAAGGAAAAAGGGGCGGGGTTAGCGGTGGTGGCGGGAAGCGGGGAGCGGGGAGGGAAGACGGAGGGCAGATACTGACAGCAACGGCAAAACAGGAAAAACAGGCAAAACAGAAGTACCACTTAAACAATATACCACAGTTCTAATAACGATGACACCAGGGAGAGAAGCGGCGAGCACGGACCACGCCGCTCGAAGGAGGGGGTGTGGTCACGCGGCGGCAGCCGGGCGGCGAGGCAGTAAGGCAGGGAGGAGCACGCAGCAGCTGGTGGCCGTGCGGCGCGGGGGTGTCCTAGAACTAGGTCACACTCACCTGCGTCGCACGGTCACCATATATGGCCAAGTGCTCGGGGGGGCGGAGCAGCTGGGAGGCGGGAGCGGGGAGGGTACAGAAGGAAAAAGGGGCGGGGTTAGCGGTGGTGGCAGGAAGCGGGGAGCGGGGAGGGAAGACGGAGGGCAGATACTGACAGCAACGGCAAAACAGGAAAAACAGGCAAAACAGGAAAAACAGGCAAAACAGAAGTACCACTTAAACAATATACCACAGTTCTAATAACGATGACACCAGGGAGAGAAGCGGCGAGCACGGACCACGCCGCTCGAAGGAGGGGGCGTGGTCACGCGGCGGCAGCCGGGCGGCGAGGCAGTAAGGCAGGGAGGAGCACGCAGCAGCTGGTGGCCGTGCGGCGCGGGGGTGTCCTAGAACTAGGTCACACTCACCTGCGTCGCACGGTCGCCATATATGGCCAAGTGCTCGGGGGGGCGGAGCAGCTGGGAGGCGGGAGCGGGGAGGGTACAGAAGGAAAAAGGGGCGGGGTTAGCGGTGGTGGCGGGAAGCGGGGAGGGAAGACGGAGGGCAGATACTGACAAATATGTAAGCTCAAACACAGTAAACACACATAATTCAACAACTCTTTCAAGAAATTAGTAATAAAAATGCTGTGCAGTACATGGTCATACCTACAAACAATGGGGAGAGTGTTCCTGATGGTATCTCAGCTTCTAGCATTTGCGTAATTTTGAATTGCCATTTTATATACCGGTATGGTGTCATCAAAATCAAAATCAGACTATCACGGTCAAAGTGTAGCATGTAAACACAGGTGCCATATTGGAACGGCAGCTAGAGGGCTCACACTAAGTCATATCCCTCAAAGCAAAATACGCTGTCCAAAGACTAAAAAAAAGTAGGCAATGTAATGACACTATACAGTGCAGTGTTGCATCTTCTAAATCTGCTAGAACTTTTCACCCTCGGAACACCTAAATGCCATGTACTTCAATAATATATTACAAATAAGTAAGCTCACACACTGTAAAAGCCATAATTCAACAACTTTACCTGGTATTTAGAAATAAAAAACACTGTGTAGTACATGGTCATACCCACAAACAGTGGGGAGAGTGCTCCTCATGGTATCTCGGCATCTAGCATGGGCACCATTTTGAATTGCAAATTTATACACCGGTGTGGTGTTTTCAAAATCAAAAACGGACTATCAATCTTTAAGTGTAAAAATGTAAACACGGGTGCCATATTGGAACAGCAACTAGAGGTCTCAAACTATGTCATATCCCTCAAAGCAAACTTCAATAGTCATTTACATTTCACAAGGAGAACACTGTATTCACTGCAATCAAATCGTTATTGTGTTATTCCTCATTGTATCTCTTATCAGGTGCCACATTGAATTGCTTCCACATATATATATATATATATATATATATATATATATATATATATATATTCACTGAAAAAACCATAGGTTATAGACCATATATAGTTAGGAATTTGCATTTACAAAACCTTGAAAATTCACTGAAAAAACCATAGGTTAGAGACCATATATAGTTAGCTGGACATTTTATTGACATAAAACCAATGAAATTCCATATATAGTTAGTTGCACTAACTATATATCGCGCACCCGCAATCCACTGCTGATGATGTCACATATTACATCATTCATGACATGGTCAGTGACATCACTGATGACATCACTGATGACATCTCAAATGACATCACTGATGACATCACTGATGACATCTCAAATGACATCACTGATGACATCATCTAGTGTCTGTGTGTTTTTGTAAAGTTTAAATATGTTTTACATATTGAAGAATGAGTGGATGTATGGAAGACTGAGTGTGTGTGTGGCTGGCTGGGAGGTGTGTGACTCTGTGCATATCAATGTGTACTTGTATCAGTGATTGTATAAGAGAGAAAGTATGTGTTAGTATATGTGTGAAAAGTATGGTGTTCTGTGTTTAACTGTATAGATGAGGAAATCGAAGTGTGATTGATTCTTCACAGGACTGACTAGGTGTATGAGTGCATATGATAGTGTTGTAATAATGAGTAACTGTATGTATGAGTGATTGTATGGGTGAATGAGTGAATGTGTGTGTAGACGTAGGAATCAGTGAGTGCGTATGTAGTAACTGGTATTGGTGTGTCATGATGTCATCAGTGATGTCATTTGAGATGTCATCAGTGATGTCATTTGAGATGTCATCAGTGATGTCATCAGTGATGTCACTGAAGTATGGTGTTCTGTGTTTAACTGTATAGATGAGGAAATGGAAGTGTGATTGATTCTTTACAGGACTGACTAGGTGTGTGAGTAACTCCATGGATGAGTGGCAGTGTGTGAGTGTCTGCATAGGTGTATGAGTGCATATGATAGTGTTGTAATAATGAGTGACTGTATGTATGAGTGATTGTATGGGTGAATGAGTGAATGTGTGTGTAGACGTAGGAATCAGTGAGTGCGTATGTAGTAACTGGTATTGTTGTGTCATGATGTCATCAGTGATGTCATTTGAGATGTCATCAGTGATGTCATCAGTGATGTAATTTGAGATGTCATCAGTGATGTCATCAGTGATGTCACTGACCATGTCATGAATGATGTAATATGTGACATCATCAGCAGTGGATTGCGGGTGCGCGATATATAGTTAGTGCAACTAACTATATATGGAATTTCATTGGTTTTATGTCAATAAAATGTCCAGCTAACTATATATGGTCTCTAACCTATGGTTTTTTCAGTGAATTTTCAAGGTTTTGTAAATGCAAATTCCTAACTATATATGGTCTATAACCTATGGTTTTTTCAGTGAATTTCATTGGTTTTTTAAAAGCTAATATCTATAGCTGTAAAATATATTCTTTATTATGTGACGTATCACGTAGCCACGTGAGACGCCTCATGACGCGTCGCATAACCGTGACGTATCGGCTCTGCAGCGCAAACAAAACCCGTAACATAAGCGTGCCGGAGCACGCTTACAGATATATATATATTTTTTAACCTTAATTAGACAAAATCCACACGTGCACATATCTTGAGGCCTTGCAAAGGCACATCAAACAAACAGTCACTACAATTTTGCCAAGTTTGCTGGAAATCTATTCCCTTACTTTTTTTTTTACTGTTTCTCTTGGTTTTCCCCTTGTTACGCTTACCGGGACGCTACCCAGTACGCGAACCGGACGCTCCAAAAACACAAGATGGCGGACTCCCGTTACGCTGCCGGTTAGCTGCCCGGTTCGCGTACCGGGAAGCGCCTCTACCGCGAAAAATCGCGGGGGACTTTAATATCCCCCTCATCAATCCTAGGGGGTCAGGAGGGGTTTACCTTGCCCCCTTTCCTTCATTTCCCCCTTCTTTTTTCACCACATCTTGTCTCTCGAACCTACCGAGAGACAAGATGGCGGCCACTCCGGACTGTTTACAATGTTGACAGCTACGCTGCCGGTTAGCTGCCCGGTTAGCTGCCCGGTGAGCTACCCGGTGAGCTGCCCGGTTCACGTACCGGGACGCGCCTCTACGGCGTAAAATCGCAAAAAAAAAAAAAAAAAATTTTTATATCCCCCTCATCAATCCTAGGGGGTCAGGAGTGGTCTACCTTGCCCCTTTCCTTCATTTCCCCCTTCGTTTTTCACCACATCTTGTCTCTCGATCGTACCGAGAGACAAAATGGCGGCCGCTCCGGATTGTTTAGAATGTTGACAGACACCGGAGAGCCAATCAGCTTCGCTTCGTGAAGTTCCGTTACGCGTCAGGTACGCGAACCGGGGCGCTAACCGGAGCGCTGTCACAGATATATATATTTTTTTAAACGTTAATTTCTCAAAATCCACTGGAGCACATATATTGAGACATAGCAAAGGCACGTCGGGCAAACCATATCTACAATTTTGCCAAGTTTCATGTAAATCTATTCAGCCGTTCGAGCTAAAAGTGAGTTCAACCGCCCTATGGAAAAATGAATGGGAAAAACGTGTTTTGGGACCCCCCTTTTTCTCGGCCCCCCCTTGGCGAAACCCCCCCAAATTTTCAGGGGCTGCTCAGAAATAAAATGTGCCATTTTCCTGAAAATTTCTGCCAATTCCGTCCACAAACGCCAAAGTTATTAGATGTAGAATTTTCAGAAACCCCATAGAGAAAAAATCCTAACTATATATACCCACTGGCTATCGCCAGTAGGTAATATACATATATAAACATATATAATCTGCATATCTATATAAATATAAATGCATGCATACATATACATATATGCATACATATGCATGTTATTTACATGAAAGTTTTAAAAACACTAATAAAAGCAAAGCTAAAAAGCCACCTCATTACAAACAGAATGGCTTTAACTTAAACGAGGGCGAGATCTATTGCATTTTCAATGCTTGTTTACTTTGGTTCTATCAAGAAGGCATTCAGATGTGTCACACATTTGCCATAAATTCTGAATGTTAGCACTCTAGTTGCTCATTAGATCACTGTAGTAAAGCTAGTGCTCACCAGGGAAGTCTGCTGCTAATCATGGTTTGCAGCCATTTTCCCGCATTTTTTATCCCGCAGACTTTCAGTCCGCATACCATTATCCCGCAAGGTCATTGACCTCGCATACCATTATCCCGCATTTTTTCAAAACGCATGTGCATTTATCGCGCATGCCTTTACAAAGAATTACGTTTTAAAGGCATGTAGGGTAAATGCATTTGCGTTGTGAAAACCATGATGACGAGAGAGGTAAGTGGGTTTGTGTTAATTTTTTCGTGAGTTAGTGATTGTGTAGTGTAGTGTAGTGTTGTGTAGTGTAGTGTTGTGTTAGTGTAGTGTAGAGTTGTGGTGGTTGTTTAGTGTAGGGTCATGCTGGGGGTAGTGTTTTAGGGTTTAGGGTTGTGTTGTAGTGTTTGCGTAGTGTAGGGTCATGCTGGGGGTAGTGTTTTAGGGTTTAGGGTAGTGTTGTAGTGTTTGCGTAGTGTAGGGTCATGCTGGGGGTAGTGTTTTAGGGTTTAGGGTTGTGTTGTAGTGTTTGCGTAGTGTAGGGTCATGCTGGGGCTAGTGTTTTAGGGTTTAGGGTAGTGTTGTAGTGTTTGCGTAGTGTAGGGTCATGCTGGGGGTAGTGTTTTAGGGTTTAGGATAGTGTTGTAGTGTTTGCGTAGTGTAGGGTCATGCTGGGGGTAGTGTTTTAGGGTTTTGGGTAGTGTTGTAGTGTTTGCGTAGTGTAGGGTCATGCTGGGGTGTAGTATTTTAGGGTTTAGGGTAGTGTTGTAGTGTTTGCGTAGTGTAGGGTCATGCTGGGGGTAGTGTTTTAGGGTTTTGGGTAGTGTTGTAGTGTTTGCGTAGTGTAGGGTCATGCTGGGGGTAGTGTTTTAGGGTTTTGGGTAGTGTTGTAGTGTTTGCGTAGTGTAGGGTCATGCTGGGGTGTAGTGTTTTAGGGTTTTGGGTAGTGTTGTAGTGTTTGCGTAGTGTAGGGTCCTGCTGGGGTGTAGTGTTTTAGGGTTTTGGGTAGTGTTGTAGTGTTTGCGTAGTGTAGGGTCATGCTGGGGGTAGTGTTTTAGGGTTTTGGGTAGTGTTGTAGTGTTTGCGTAGTGTAGGGTCATGCTGGGGGTAGTGTTTTAGGGTTTTGGGTAGTGTTGTAGTGTTTGCGTAGTGTAGGGTCATGCTGGGGGGTAGTGTTTTAGGGTTTTGGGTAGTGTTCTAGTGTTTGCGTAGTGTAGGGTCATGCTGGGGGTAGTGTTTTAGGGTTTTGGGTAGTGTTGTAGTGTTTGCGTAGTGTAGGGTCATGCTGGGGGTAGTGTTTTAGGGTTTTGGGTAGTGTTGTAGTGTTTGCGTAGTGTAGGGTCATGCTGGGGGTAGTGTTTTAGGGATTAGGGTAGTGTTGTAGTGTTTGCGTAGTGTAGGGTCATGCTGGGGGTAGTGTTTTAGGGTTTAGGGTAGTGTTGTAGTGTTTGCGTAGTGTAGGGTCATGCTGGGGGTAGTGTTTTAGGGTTTAGGGTAGTGTTGTAGTGTTTGCGTAGTGTAGGGTCATGCTGGGGGTAGTGTTTTAGGGTTTAGGGTAGTGTTGTAGTGTTTGCGTAGTGTAGGGTCATGCTGGGGGTAGTGTTTTAGGGTTTAGGGTAGTGTTGTAGTGTTTGCGTAGTGTAGGGTCATGCTGGGGTGTAGTGTTTTAGGGTTTTGGGTAGTGTTGTAGTGTTTGCGTAGTGTAGGGTCATGCTGGGGGTAGTGTTTTAGGGTTTAGGGTAGTGTTTTAGTGTTTGCGTAGTGTAAGGTCATGCTGGGGTGTAGTGTTTTAGGGTTTTGGGTAGTGTTGTAGTGTTTGCGTAGTGTAGGGTCATGCTGGGGGTAGTGTTTTAGGGTTTAGGGTAGTGTTGTAGTGTTTGCGTAGTGTAGGGTCATGCTGGGGGTAGTGTTTTAGGGTTTAGGGTTGTGTTGTAGTGTTTGCGTAGTGTAGGGTCATGCTGGGGGTAGTGTTTTAGGGTTTAGGGTTGTGTTGTAGTGTTTGCGTAGTGTAGGGTCATGCTGGGGGTAGTGTTTTAGGGTTTAGGGTAGTGTTGTAGTGTTTGCGTAGTGTAGGGTCATGCTGGGGGTAGTGTTTTAGGGTTTAGGGTAGTGTTGTACTGTTTGTGTAGTGTAGGGTCATGCTGGGGGTAGTGTTTTAGGGTTTAGGGTAGTTTAGTTGTTTAGTGTATGCTAAAGGCATATTCGTTCTAAAAGTTTTCGTTATTTTAATTTGCGGCCTAATAGTACATGCGGGATTTTTTTTGCGGACTGATGGTATGCGGGATTTCGTCATATATTCGCTAATCATACTTTCTATGGCAAAATGAACCCCCTCATTGTGTTCCTTTTTAAATTAAATGTTTTAAGAGTTACCACTTTATTCCAATCAAGATGGCTTCAGGTGTGCCATACCTTTGTAATAAGTAGGACTGTTAGCACTCTAGTTGTTCTTTAGAACACTCTGGGACATTCTGTCATTGGGCTATAGTTGGGCTACATCTGGCTGATATTTGGGCTACATTTGTTTTTTTTGTCTCTGGTGGCCATCTTTGGGCTACATTGGGCTACATTGGGCTACATTGGGCTACATTTGGGCTCCAACATATATATAGCCCAATGTAGCCCAATATATATTTTTCAAAGTTAATTTTCGTAAAAATCACTGGAGCCTATATCTTGAGACATAGCAAAGGCACATCGGGCTACCAGTCCCTACAATTTTGCCAAGTTTGGTGTAAATCCATTCAGCCGTTCAGGCTAAAAGTGAGGCCAACCGCCCTATGGAAAATTGCATGGGAAAAACACGTTTTGGGACCCCCCTTTTTTCTCGGCCCCCCCTTGACGAAACCCCCCCCAAATTTTCAGGGGCTGCTCAGAAACAAAATGTTCCATTTTCCTGAAAATTGCAGCCAATTCTGTCCTCAAACGCCAAAGTTATTCGACATAGAATTTTCAAAAATCCCATAGGAAAAAAATCCTAACTATATATACCTACTGGCTATCGCCAGTAGGTAATATATATATATATATATATATATGCATTTTATTCAATCAAGGATAATTCTAGGTTATTGATTACTAATTATATCGGGTTATACATGCAAATCACCAATTTGAGCCGTACTCTATAAAGTAAATTATGAAAATTAACTTTGCACTTCAGACAAAAGCAATATAGTCAAATTTTCCCAGTCTCTGGATCACCAATTGCCTCTATATAGCCCCCAAACAAACATATTTTTATGCCATCTTTACCAGCTATTGTGTTCCCAAAATTTGACAGTCAGGACTTCTGTAAGTGCGACAGATTAAATTTCTCCTTTTTGACCACCATATTGGTTGCTGGTCTAGTCTCTACTTGAAGGAGTCTAGTTATACAGAACACTGGTGTGACTGCCCACAGTCTACGCATGTCCACACACTGACCACACACAGCAGCAGCCATACTGCTGGTTGCACCTCTGAGTTGCAGGAACCGCCAATGTTAGTATGGGGTCAAGGACCTTCTATTTGAAAGACCAGTTACTGCATATAGGCAAGCAGTTTAATAAGCTATCACCCTCACCAACCACCACTGAGGCAGGGATAAGCCCTCCTCTGTACGCAAACTTAAAAACACTCAACATTATGAGATGCAGCCTATTTAATGAAAGATCCTTAGCAAAGCATTCCACAGAAATCTTTTTGATGCTTGAAGCTAACAATTGAGATGCACTTTTCAGTAGAGAAACATGGACCACCCGACTCTGCCATAGACCTTGGCACGGCATGTTCTCCTGAATTTAAAGTACCTCATAAACCACGTATAAACAAGAAAGAGGAGTAGTGGGTATTATCTCCCAAAAAATGTGGACTCTCTCCACACTCACTCTAGATGAAATAGCAGGCCCTGAACTGCTGGAATTTACAGTGAAATTCAGAAGGGGTAGTGTTTTTTTTTGGGGGGGTTGTGGTACAGACCCCCAATCCCCCATGCCCATCTCATCAACCTCTCATAGAGGTCATTTCCAAAATGGCCCTTGCTCCCTCTGATTTCTTTAAACAAGGAGACTTCAATCTCTGGGCGGAGTGGTACCTATCACTCTAATTTATGAAGCTGCAAGGTTCCTATGAAATTGTGGGACTCCAGCAACTATTGAAAGGCCCTACACATCAGGCGGCCATACCCTGGATCCTATTTTTTCTCCAGCTGGGCTAATCTCCGTGAAAGATATCACTCCCTTATGTTGGAGTGACAAAGCACTAATATCTTTTTACCTCAAAACAAAGGAACGTTGCACACCTAAGACGGGTGCAGCCAGAGCATGAAAAGGTACTGCTTGGCACAAATTAACAGGCCAATACATGGACAGGTTTTCAACCTATCCAATGTATTTTACTCTAGGAAAAAGGTAGAGGACAACTGCATACAATTTGAGGACAGAAAATCAGCAACAATAGACAAAGAAATACCTCTCACTAATCTAAAAAGTCATTGTCAACCCTCTACCTCGTGGGATAGGGCATTACTGAAAACTCACCTTAGGTACAATGGAGGATGAGGCGCATATTTTATTCCTTTGCCCCGCGTATAAACATCAAAGGAAAAAATGGATAAAACCTATCTGCCGACTCCTGGGATTTAGATATCTCAGTGAAGCCGAGAGAGTTTTTAGAAGTGAAACAACACAATCCATTGTTTTCAGTATAAGTAGATATTTACTTTCTGTGGGGATAGTACGAAGGAGACGGGGTCTCAGACTCTAATGCTATAGGGATGTACTTCAGACTACTTGCTACAGTGTATCTGCTGGAGTTAGGGATAGGAGTTCAAAAGTTGGTGTCAGCATTGTATACAATCTGCATAGTTACATTACCTTCTCTTATGATATGGAAGTAATTCCACTTATATTAAGTATGTTTTAAAAAGAACTAGTAGCTATAAGGTATATGAATATATTGCCTGGTCTCTTTTTAAAAAAAATGTATTTATGATTTTATAAATGATTTTGTAAATACCTATGAATGACTTCTTAAATACTAATGATGAATTATGAATTATGATGAAAAGGGGGCACAGAATTGTTTCTTTCGATCTTGGCTATTTAAAATGTAAAATGTACCTAAAAACATATGTGTACATCTTTTATGGTTTGTTTTTAACCGAAATAAAGATTTGAATTGCGAAAAACTCCAAAACAAGCCTGTAAGACACTTGAAGAAAATTGAGCAGTTCATACACAGAAGTGGACACAAATGCTTATAGAACTCTCTAAATTAATACAAGAGAGAGGTCTTCAAAGCACAGGCTGACTACTCACCAATAATCATTTTCTTGCTGCCCCAAACAGTACTAAGAAGGTTTTCGCCATTTTATGTGAATTATCTAATCCCGAGTATCTAAAATAGGAAATAGTACCCTTGGAAGGTCTCTGTGACAAACTTGCTGACTTCTTTGAGAAGAAGATCAGTAAGATTCTGGAGGATATTGGAGGCTCCCCCAGCCAATCGATTCTGGTCTGGGCAATATACTCCTGATGGAAGTACCACAACAGTCACACCAACTCATTCCATATTTGAAGGACTGGGGTTATGTAACACATGAAAGGTCATACTCCTTTGATAGTCTCTTGAGTACGTTTGAAATCTTCGAACCTATATCTGAGGACTGCTTCAGAGCCATTGCTATATCTACCTTGTCAGGCTCACCCCTCGACCCCCTACCTCACAGAGTCTGGAAAGAGATGACAGATTAATTAATTCACACAACACTGCAGCTATGCAATCAATCTCTGGAGTTGGGCACCTTACCACAGATGTTGATGAGAGCCCTTGTTACTTCCCTTCTGAAAAACTACTGCGGGCCCGTTGGTCTTCAGTAACTATAGGTCTATATCACTTCTACCCTTCACAGTTAAACACTAGAATGCCTTGTTAACAGAAAATTCTCCCAGTGTCTGGGAGACCATTCTCTCCTAGAGGAGGAACACTTTGGTTTCAGGCCAGGGCACAGCATTGAGTCTTCCCTACTCCTAACTATGGATGAACTTTACCTGAAGGCGGACAGCAGCTAGTCTACTGTTCAGATATTTCTAGACGTGGTGGCCACCGTTGACATGGTCAACAACATAACCCTCCTGGCAATGTTAGTTTCGATTTGAGTTAGTGGTACCATAGTGAAGTGGATACGCTCCTACCTTTCAGATTGATGCCAGGCAGTTGCCTTGCCCCCCACCATTCTGACTTTAAAACCATCGAACATGTAGTTCCACAAGGCTCGGCACAATCCTTTTTAACATTTATATGAGGCCACTCATTACTCTAATTAAAGCCCACAATGTTAGGCCGGTCAACTATGCTGATGATACGCAGTTGATTTTTCCATCAAAAATAACTAGCAGGTTGTTGTGGCACCTTCTAGAATTGCTTGACGGACATAGTAAGTTGGCTGAACACAAACTCCCTTAAATTCAATGGGTATAAAACTGTGTTTCTCCGCTGTCCAGCGAGCAGAATCCCACTGACATTACCCTCTAATTTTTGGCCTCGTTCGACCAGTGAGGAGCCGCAACATTCTGACACAGTCTTCAATCTTGGGGTCACATTGGATAACAAACTGTCTCTGGAGATCCATGTCAATAAAATTGCAGGCACCTGCTTTGTGCTTCTACGCAGCCTAAGGAAGCTTCTACCAATGCTACCAGCCCAAGCAAACAGAGAATAGCTTTCAAAACAATGTTTATTTTCTTTAAGGCCCTCCAGGGCAAGGTCCCTGATCCCTTCAGCATAGGCTAAAGAGATACACCCTGGGAGATATCGCTGCTTGGTATCAGCGAACCTTATCAGTGTAACCAAACTTCAATAGACAAGACAGGGCGGGCAAGCCATTATTGTTAAGGCTGCCCAGCTATGGAACAAGCTGACAGCTACCCTTAGATCTGCAACAGAATTACTGCACTTTAGGAAAACCTTAAAGACCTGACTTTTCCCCATGAAACCTTTTTCACATCACTATGTTCTTACAATATGAGCTGCTCTGTCTATAAAGAAGCTCTCAGTGCCAGGATACCTGTATGGTGACAGTTTCACTTTCCCAATGGCATCAATAAGTAAATAAATGTAATTACCCTATAGGAGTATGGGCTGACTACCACAACATATATCAGGCCCTTGGTCTTTTTTATGGAGCTCAAAATCCTCCAGCGGGGCAAGCCTGAATCAGTATCTGACAGACTCCCTTTGAAATTCCAAACCTTTGTGTGTGGTTCCACTTAAACTCCACATTTTCAGTCTTGGGCACAAGCAGGTGCAGGTTCAGCCCTTCATGTCTCCACATAGGTCTCAGCAGGTTCAGTCCCCTGTTATTCCACAGGTCCAGAGTGTGGTCTGAAGAGCTCTGTGTGAGGTGCCAGCTTTGTAGGATTTAGTAGCCAGTAAGTGAGGGCATCTCCTGCACCCCCTAACCAATGACAAAAAAAGTTCACAGAGGCAACCCTTACCACTTTTGCAGCGTATCCTATTTGCCTTACTGCACACTATTCTGCAGGGCACTATTCTAAGGCAAATCCAAAATGGGAGAATCTTTCTTCCATTGGAGAAGTTTGTGTGCCAGTCAGGTGTTGGTTCAGGGAAATGAGAAATCCCTTCCTCTTGAGCTACACCAAACTAGTTCGGCGACCAGCTCCAACTTCCACTGGTCTTGTGCCAAAATGGCTACAGATAGCCCAGGGAGCAAAGACTTCTCTTCCCCAGGTCTTCTTTTACACTTATCTATGAATGGCAGTCCTAACCCTGGTTCCTTTCAAGTTAATAAAGTTCCCGAACCATACCCAGCTGGCCTTTCTGGGCTGGGAGTAGTCACATTTCGCTTCTCCGGGTCTTCCTAACAAAAGGCCTAGCCTTTGTTATTGTTCTGGGATCAGGTTTCACATCTCATTAACAGGAAAAGTTTAAGTTTCAGTCAGGTAAGGTGTAACGTTTTTAAAGCACCTTTCCTAAATATTTACCAAATGTCTGAATTCAACAATGATTTGAATTTTTTATGAAAAATGAAAAATAGTGTAGTTATCCCAATCCAATGTTAGCAGACTTAATATTGTATCTGAACTTTAATGTTTCTCATAGGGCAGTTAAATCCTAACAGGGAAAATAGCTTTTGAAGGCTACTCACTGTAAGTACATGTCAACAATGTATTCTTGGATGTACCATGTTTAAATACTAGCCACCCTACCTTGTGGACTGCAAAGCTTACTTAAGGTGACATATTTAATGTTTAAAACCAGGCTTCTTTTTCTGTCAAAAAGGGTTATTTTGACAGGTTCACCTCTTTGTTTAAATGCTGCATGAATCAGACTGCGCTTGTAGGCCTAATGCCATGTTGGCTTTTTCAGCCTAGATGATTGCCCTACATGTGCTTCAGACCAGAGGTGACATTTAACTATTCAATATCATTGTTATATCTCTTGCACTATATAATATGGTCTTACTGGGAATTTATTTTGCCAATGCAAAGGTAGCCAATTTTACCATGTTTTAGGTGTCAGACCACATACACTGGACAGCTGTGGCCCTGTGTAAAGAGTTTAAAAACCACAAGAAAAGAGGGGGGATTACACCAAAAGAGGCCCTTCTTCACATGGCAACAGCACAGATTCAACTTTCAATACAGTTAAGTCAGCAATTATCAGAGAAAGTGAGCTAATCAAATGACAGTGTCTCACCTTGCACCTAGAAGCTGAGTCTCTTGCCACCAGGCAGTGCCACGTTTCAGTATATCAATCCAACTCAACCATGAGGGTGTGCAGACAGATTATTGTGTTTAAAATATCAGGTTGCACAAATATTGAGTCAGAAATATCGTGGTTCAGGAATATCAACAGCAAGAATATCCTGATCAAGAATATCGACTTAAGGTAAGTAATATCAATTATAAAAATATCGAAGTATTTAATGTTTTTTGCAAAAATATAGTTGGTAAAAATATCGATTTTTTTAATTAGTGTTATGTATTTTAGCATATGTTTTAAATGTATATGATGTATGTTTTTAGTAGAAGAAACGTTTGTATTTTTTAAATATTGGTTACATTTTTAGTAGTTATTACTTTTTTTTAATTAGAATTTTGTGTTTTTAGTTTCCGTAGCAGGTTGTGGGTTTATAGGGGAATAGAGTCGGAACTAATTTAAATATAAGACATTAATTGATTATTTTTTATTTATTAATATTTGTTTAAGTGACGTTATTTTGTTGAACGTGTAATTTATTATTAATTGATTAATACATTGTTGTTAATTAATAATAATTATTTAATTATGGTAATTTTGTAAATAAGTATAGGTGTGTTTAGGTGTTTATAGGTGTAAAGGGTAGGAAGTAATTCATTTTTTATTGATGAATTAATAATTGGTGTTAATTAATTATAATTAATTAATGTTTAATTAATTATGGCAATTGTGCAATTAAGTTTAGGTGGGTGTTTTGGGGTTTATAGGGAAAAATGTGTTAAGTAATTTATTTACTTTGTATTCATAATTATTTGTTAATTGATATTAATTACATTCATTAAAAATGTATTATGGCAATTGTGTAATTAATTTTGGGTGTGTGTTGTGGTGTTTATAGGGGTAATGGAAGGGAACTAATTTTTGCTTAATTAATTAATATACAGTTGTTAATTAATGTTAATTATTTGATATTTATTTTGGGTGTGTTGTTTTCATATTTAAAGGGGCAGAGGATGGGTATTAAATACATTTTAATTACTTCATAGTTAGTTGTTAATAGTAACAGTCTTTAATTTAAAAACAAGTTTTAATTGTGTTTCATTATTTTATAGTTTAATTGAGGTGTGTGATGTAGACATTATAGTGTTAAAGTGTGTATTTAAATAATGTCTATTCATTTTCTTTAATAATATTTTTTGTATTGATGATTAAATATGCTAATTGTGGAAGTACATTTAATTTAAAGTGTTCACCAAGAGCTATTAACACATCTCCTAATACTCAAAGTGATTCAACCTCTAAATTTTCAATGTCGTTTTCTGGGTCTGGTGAGAACATATAATGGGGGTAGTGGATGATAATCAACCAAAGGTTAATCAAGCAGCTCAAAACTCTTCACTACCTACGATGGACTCAGCAAGTGGCCCTTCTTTAATGATAACGATGGAAGAAGTCCATGTAAATTCTGACCTTCAATCGTTATTGATTGACAGCAATGACAGTAATGATGAGAACAGGCGAGCACCTGCAACCCAGGGATCTTCCCTTCCTGAAGCTGAAAAAGAAGGGAATATATTCTACTCTTTTTCTGATGAGACAGGAGTAGAAACGGGAGTAGAGGTGGAGACCGAGGACGGAGAGTCAGATAAAGCTAACTCTAGTATAGGGTATGATGAAGACGACCTGGAATATGAAGAAGATGGCGAATCCCTTCTTTTTACTTCTTCTGCAGAAGAGAGTATAGAGGAGGAGGCACAAACAAATACAGTTAAATCTAAACCTAAACCCTTGCCCAAGATTAGACAACGAGCCTCCTACAGCACAGATCTGTCTAACCAACATGCACTTCCCCCTAATGCAGTAGAGACCATCCTGCAGGCAATTGCGGCCCATAGGGAACAAACGGAGGAGGACAGCAAACGATCAAGAATAGCTTTTTTTTTTTTTTTTTTTGTGGTTCAACACTGCTTTATTGTGCATGAGTATAAAAAGTACACAGCTTCTCGTGCCAACAACCCGGAGGCCGGCAGTGGATTATATTAAGAGAAACACAGCCTTGTAGCCGGCATCCCTGAGGCCCGGCGGCGTTACACATTGATGTTCGAGGTACAGAGCGCAGCCGGAGTGGGATGGCCCTTGAAGGATAAGCAGCAGCAGAACAGCGTTTTCAAAGGTAACGTTCAGTGTCATAACAGTAAAAAAAAAAATTCCCCAACCGTGAAGAAACTAAGAGGCATTATAGACATCCTTGGAAAACAGAAGGTACCCAGTCAGTAAGGCATTCCTGAGAGGTAGAGCCATGTACGTCGTAGTGGTAGGAATACGGCACTGTCAACAAACAGCCCATTGAGGCCATCGGCAGCAACAAGTGTAGTGGCGTGAGATGCGTGGCATTGCCCTAGAGCAGAAACGTGATGGGGTGTCTGTTGTGGTGTAGGGGGGCCCGATCTAACAGGAGGGGGAGGGGACAGTCACCATCCGGAGGAGGGCACCCATTGTCGGGTACTACGTGGTGTACGAGAGGCAAGGCAAAGCATCCTGGCCCGGGAGCAACAGGCCACGGCCAAAACCGTCCATAAGGAGCAGTGGATGTAGGGTCCGGATCAATGGTCCGCTTCAGGGCCATGAGGCATGCCGTCAGACAACACCAGAGTTTACATCAGATGCGTCGTCATCGTCTGACCGCGTTAGGAGATAGCCCACCAGAGGACCCCATATGTCTCTGGGCCGACTGGATATAGGTAATAGTTCGGCGAACGTAGTGTATTGGTCCTGACTATGGGTCAAGTCCGCTAACCAATCCTTAAACTTGGGCGCCCTTCCTCGGCCCCACCGACAGGCCACGTGCCGCCTGGCCAGCAGCAGTGCAGTGTCAACGAATCTCCGGCATGAACTAGGGATCTGCGGAGTATATCCAAGAAGTGTCACCAGGGGGTCCATGGGCACCTTGGTCTTTGTCATGTCTTCGAGAGCACCCGTCACCTGCTGCCAGTATAGCGTCACCTGAGGGCACTCCCAGGCCAGATGCAACACATCCGCATGGGCGGCACGGCAGCGTACACAACGATCATCCTCTGCCAAGCCAAATCTATGCTTCTTGACTGGCGTATAGTACAGCCGCTGTACAAATTTGTAATGTATGATTTTCAATCTGCTACTGGCAGATATGCGGGAGGTGAGCGCACAACAGTACAACCATTGTTCATCCGTGACCTCGGTGGCCAACTCAGTGGCCCAATGCGAACGAGCCCTAGATTCCGGCAGCGAGGCCGCACCCCTGAGCTGACGATAAAGGCCAGAAACCAGATGAGTCCCATCTTGGGAACATAATAGGAAATGAAGTGGGGGCAAAACTGCAGGCTCGTCAGGGAAGGCAGGTAGGATGTCTCTCATCCCCGCACGTAATCGCACATAATAAAACAACTCTAATGGGGTGTGGACATGTGTCGCAAAGAAAAGGTCTGCCGTTTTAAACCGACCGTTAGCAAACAAGTCGCCCCAGCAGGAGACATGGAGTTTTGCACAGAGATTACGGAATCCTTGTTCCCACAGTAGGGTGAGATTAGGGTGATAGCTAAGCGGCAGTTTCGGTGAGTAGGGTAGGTGGCAGGACAAACTTTTAGCTATCCGGCGCCATGCATCCATCGTGCACGAGACCGAGGTATGTGGTGTGGTAATGGATGACTCCGGACAATGGAGTAGTCCGCTTAATGGAAGGGGGTGTACTATCCAATCTTCCACCGCTATATGTGGCATAAAAGGCGTAGGAGCCATCCAGAGGTAAGCGAAGTGTGCCTGCGCGCACTGATAATATTCCATGAAGTCAGGGACATCAAAGCCTCCTTGGTCGTAGGGTAATGTAAGCGTAGACCATTTAAGTCGGGGGCTCTTGCCTCCCCAGAAGAGCCTGCGCAATTCCATCCTCAGGGTTTTAAAGAAAAAAGCTCCCGGGAAATAAGGAATATTAAGGAATAAGTAAAGAAAACGGGGAAGGATAACCATTTTGATAAGGGATGCCCTTCCAGCCATGGAAAGTGGTAGGGTGATCCAGCGATCCACAGTGGCGGTCAGTTTGGTGATTGCCACTACATAGTTGGATCGCAGCGTCTCCTCCCTATCCCGGGATATACGGATCCCCAGATACCGGAGATCCGTCCGGCACCACTCTAACGGATAGTCAAGGGGAAAGTCACCCACCGCTGCCGTTAAGGGGAAGAGTTGGGATTTGGACCAGTTGATATGCACACCGGACATCCCGCCAAACATAATGAACTCCCTGAGTAAGGGGTTTAGGTGTATCTCGGGATGCTTGACATATAGTGTAATATCGTCTGCATATAGAGACACGTCTATCTGTCGCTGTAAGCACTGTACCGCCCCGTCTCGGTGTAACTGACGCAAACGGCAGGCGAGAGGTTCAACCGTTATGGCAAATAATAAGGGAGAGAGTGGGCAACCCTGTCGCGTGCCTCTGGTGATGTCGATTGGTTGCGACAAGCGATTGTTGACCAATATCCTCGCCGTGGGGCGAGTATAAAGCAGACGGACCCAGGATATAAACAAAGGCGGGAATCCCATGCTATCCAACACCGTGAACAGGTAGGGCCATTCGACTGAGTCGAAAGCTTTGGTCGCATCCAGAAAGACTGCTGCGACAGGCATGTCGGGGTGAACCGTTTACAGTAGAGAGAACAGGGTGCGGAGGTTATGTGAAGTAGACCGGCCAGCCACGAATCCAGATTGATCGGGCAGTACAATTCTAGTCATCAACAGTGATAGGCGGGTAGCCAGAACTTTAGCAAGTATCTTCACATCACAATTTAGGAGGGAGAGTGGGCGGTAAGAGTCGCAGGAGCAAGGGTCCTTACCAGGCTTCAGGAGGGAGGTGATAACCACTTCACGCATGGAACCAGGAAGGATGCCATCGCTAAGGGATTCCGAGTAGACCTCGCGTAGGACAGGGGCCATTATATCAATGTAAGCTTTGTAAAACTCGGCAGGAATGCCATCTAGGCCAGGGGCCTTGCCATTCTGAAGGGACATGATGGCATCGCGGATCTCGTCAAGTTCGAAAGGCGCCGCTAGGAATGCCCTATCACTGTCGCTTAGCCAACAAAGCGCTACATCCTGTAGATAATCAGTATAAGACGTGTCTGTCCCTGCAACGGATGTGTATAGCGAGTGGTAGTGTGCAGTAAATGTGGTGAGAATCTCATCCGAATTCCTGAGTGTGGTGCCATATGTATCAGTGAGCTCAACAATGACGTTGCGACCTCTAGGAGTCTGCGTGAGCGCGGCAAGCACCCTCCCAGGCCGATCTCCCTCGCAGTATCTTCGGGCCTGCCAATGTTTACCACGAAACCTGATCTCCCTAGCAGCCTCTTCCTCATACCTGGACAGCGTCTCCCTGAAAGCAGCATGTAACGCAGGATCAGTCTCTACCACCATACGGCGTTCCAGGTCCCCCAGTTCTCCCTCCAATGTGCTAATAGTGCGGAGGATGTCACGCAGAACCCCACCGCTCTTGGAGATGCAATAACCCCTGATGGTGACCTTAAAAGCCTCCCATATGTATTCAACCGAGTCTACTGATCCCTGATTTCTGGGGAAAAAGGCAGCTATCTCTTCTCCTAATTCAGTTCGAAACACAGTGTCCAGCAATATGTCAGGGCGGAGCCTCCAATGTGGTCTAGGGTCATTCCACCCCGGAATACGGAGGTGTAGCATGACAGGGCTGTGATCGGAGTATGTTCTGGGTAGGTGCATCACCCCAATTAATTCTGACGCTATCTCTTTGGTGACCAGAATATAATCCAAACGTGCCCACGTGCCCGTATGAGACGTAAAATGTGTGCCCTCTCTCCTGAATGGGTGCAAGTGTCTCCAGGCATCTAGCAGGCCACCCTCCACAAGCACGCCCTCATGCGCCTCCCGTGCTCTGGGTTCATATGTGCAAACTCCGTCCGCCCTATCAAATTGAGGCGCTATTGCCAGGTTGAAATCGCTTCCCCAAATGACGTGGCGTGATCCGACAGCCATGACCTTGCCCCATAGTGCAGTGAAGAAAGCAGGTTCGTCTATATTCGGTGCATATGCAACAACAAATGTGAAGGTGTCTCGACCTAGCCTACCCCATAGCAGTGCATACCGCCCCTCCCCATCCACCAGCTCCCCACATTTGTGAAATGGGACAGTGCGGGCTATTATGATAGCTACCCCCCTCGCATATGTAGAGTACGAGGAGAAGACACGGTCTCCAGCCCACCTGCTCGCAAAAGTAAGTTTAGTACGTGGTGGCAGATGGGTTTCCTGCAGCATGGCTACCTGCACGTGATGTCTATCAAGATAGGCAATGACACTGCGACATTTCTTAGCATTATTCAAACCACGAACATTCCAAGACAAGTGCGTCAATTGTGAGTTAGTGTTCAGAGTAGCCATAGGTGGATTAGTAACAGAGGCAATAGTGCCAACCAAGGTAATGAGACCGGAGTCATACTACCCCACCAACTCAGGTGCCTAAACTGTCGTAGAATGTGCATACATTGTCCAAGTGATGATTGCCTCTTCATGGAACAACCCAACCCCCCTCCCACCCCAGCATCCCAATCATGCCAGTAGCCAATGAGCCCCACCCAACCTCCCAACCCCACCCACCCACTCCCAACCCCTGCAACAACCTCAAAAACAGTAGTAGTCTTAAGGGGAACACCCTGTGGGGGTAAGGCATAGAGTAAGCACAGCCCCCTCTCGGTCCATAGCTCCAGTCTGTACCGCCATCGGCGGAGCTTAGGGCCAAGAGGGTGGTCCTTGGTTTACATTACCACAGGCATGTCGAATCCGCAAAGGTCCGGCGCAGGTATTCATCTCAGTGTCCACATGTAGGACAATGGGCGTTATGCAATCCGTATAGGGGAAGCATCCAACATAGTCCGCGCAGGTGTTCAGTGATCGTCCGGCGCTGGTGCCAAATCCTCGTCTTCTATGTCCACCTCAGCATCCCGCTCTTCCCTGCGTGCCCTTCGAAGCGATTTCAGGAAGTCTTCTGCCTTCTGTGGATTCGTGAAGAAGCGCTGTGTGCCCTGATGCGTGATCCGCAGCTTCGCTGGATATAGGAGAGCATAGTCCACCTGGGCCTCTCGCAGCTTCCTTTTTACTGGGAGAAATTTGCGTCGTTCTTCCTGCACCATCGGGGTGAAATCCGGGTAGATGGAAAATGTGACACCATTATATTGCAGGGTCCGTTGAGTTCGGGCCGCTCTCAATGCAGTGTCCCGGTCGCGATAGTTCAATAATTTGGCTATGATGGGTCTAGGCGGCAATCCGGGTTTAGGCACAGGTGCCAAGGAACGGTGCGCCCGCTCAACAATGAATTGGGGTGAGAAAGCCTCGTCGCCGATTGACCCTTTTAGTAGCTTTTCGACGTAGAGTTCCATCCTACCCGTGTCTGTAGATTCTGGCACATTCGTAATGCGTATGTTGTTCCGGCGGCTGCGGGCTTCCAAGTCCTCGTTCTTAGCCGCTATAATCCTGAGCAGATTTGTCCATTCGAGCTAGCTGCGTCGTGTGAGTCGCGGCAGTATCCGCCGTATCGGAGACGCGTTGTTCCGCAGCTGTTAGTCGCTTCTCATGGCGATCCACTTTATGGACTAGCGCGTCCAGTCGTGCAGTGACGCCGTCGACCTTTTCGACAACCGTAGCGAACCCCTGTCGCATCTCCTGAAAGAGGCTGCGGAGGTCCAGATCTGCGGTTGGGGGTGTAGTAACCCGCAAGGGCGCCTCACTGGGACCGGGGCCGGCAGGTACTGACTTCGCGCCTTTTTTGGCGCCTTCAAAACTTAGCTTTGCTTGGCGGTTATCCAGGCGTCCCATGATGGTCGTAGTAACCAGCTACCGCGCACCCCGTTTACGTTATAAGTACAGTAGGCAGGCAGGCAGGGAATGAGGTAGCAGGCGAGCCGGACAGACACTGAAGGCCACTACCGTGGCAGCTCTTGATGAGGACGTCAAAGACAGGAGCCAGGAGCCTTTGGGGGTAGGGCACGGTGTCCAGTTGCTCCCCTGTCCCTCAGGCTCGCACACAACTCCGGGGTGCAGTGGACAGGGGGGCCCACAACAAAGCGACTCCTGCGCCCTGTAGATCTGGCGGATCCCTGCTACGGGCCAAGGCGCGGCATGCAGGCCACCAACACCCAGTACAAGTGAGGGGGGGGCAGCCACCAGGATAGGCACTGCCGGAATCTGGCGGCGAAGTAGGGCCCAACCGCAGGTAAAGCCGGGAAACAGTCAGTCCAAGGAGCCCAGCCAGGGAATGTGCATGAGTTCAAATAAAAGTTAAAATTGGAACCTCCTGAGGCTTGAGCCGGGAGTAGAGCTATTTGCATTTTAAACAACATATTGAACTGACTTGTGTTTTTAAAACTTCACTCACCTCCTGAGCACCTCGCGCCTGACTCATATTGACTCCACAGCTGACTAGAAAGCTGCCGCTGGCGAGGGTTTGTTCCTGCTCTCCCTGCCGCCATCGCCCAGGACTCAGGCCACGCCCATCTGGTTAGGCCACGCCCACCCCTCGCAATCTCGCCATATAGTGCGCGCTGACTGCTAGCACTGCTTGTTAAAATTGGAACCTCCTGAGGCTTGAGCCGGGAGTAGAGCTATTTGCATTTTAAACAACATATTGAACTGACTTGTGTTTTTAAAACTTCACTCACCTCCTGAGCACCTCGCGCCTGACTCATATTGACTCCACAGCTGACTAGAAAGCTGCCGCTGGCGAGGGTTTGTTCCTGCTCTCCCTGCCGCCATCGCCCAGGACTCAGGCCACGCCCATCTGGTTAGGCCACGCCCACCCCTCGCAATCTCGCCATATAGTGCGCGCTGACTGCTAGCGCTGCTTGTTAAAATTGGAACCTCCTGAGGCTTGAGCCGGGAGTAGAGCTATTTGCATTTTAAACAACATATTGAACTGACTTGTGTTTTTAAAACTTCACTCACCTCCTGAGCACCTCGCGCCTGACTCATATTGACTCCACAGCTGACTAGAAAGCTGCCGCTGGCGAGGGTTTGTTCCTGCTCTCCCTGCCGCCATCGCCCAGGACTCAGGCCACGCCCATCTGGGTAGGCCACGCCCACCCCTCGCAACTCCTGCCCCTATAAATCATGTGTCTATACAGGAAGCGCAGCGGACGATCGCAGCGGGCGCGACGATTGCACGCCGAAGGCGCGCTTAAGGCAAGCCCGTCTGCGCCCGTCCGCGCTCGACCGGGCTCAGGGCCAGAACCTATGCCAGATCCTTCTCCCACAAGGGTAAGCTATTCCCGTCGAGACCTTCTTAGTCTCAGACCTGCTAATGATAGCACTTGCAACTATGTACACGACCTAAACGGTCCTTTTACTAGCTGCAGTATCTGCAACCCAGTCCAGTTACAACTTCCCAAACTCCCAGTTCCCCCCCCGGGCCTTAAACTAGCCACATTAAACTGCAGGTCTCTACCCATGCATGCTATGCTCATTAATCATCTCATAGTAGACCACGACCTGGATATTCTGTTCCTTACAGAAACGTGGATCACCGACCACTCGGATTCGGATATAGTTATGGCCCTACCCCCGGGCTTCCTTATCCAGTCTCAACCACGCCCCTCCGGCAGAGGAGGTGGACTAGCCATCATCTTCCGGGATCACTTATTTTGTAGATCCAGCGATGCCCAAATCCTGGACTCCGAAAGCTGCTTCTTTACCATCCAGCTAGCCCCGACAAGTACTTTGTCTGGCCTATTGGTATATCGTCCCCCTGGCCATTTTGGCCCTTTTGTCGCTCTCCTTGAAACCATATCATCCATGGCCCATCTCACCTCCAATTTTTCCATTCTGGGAGACTTAAACATCCACTTCGACGACCCTCTGGACACAGGGGCATCGGACCTGATCAATGACCTGGCTGCCTATGGCCTCCATCTTATTAACTCCGGAGCCACGCACATTAAGGGACATTTGCTAGACCCAGTGTTCACTAACTTCCCTTCCCTACAAACCATAGAGTCCCTCCCCCTCCCGTGGACGGACCATTTCTTGGTCACTATCCACTTACCAGGGTCATTCAGGAAACCCCCAAAACCAGCCACCTATACCAGGGACAGGGCATGGGCCAGACTTTCGGCAGAGGACTGGACTAAAGCCCTAAACTCAACAACCCCTAGCCTTCCTGACGACCTGGCCACTGCCGACAAACAGTTCAGGGAATGGATTTCCACCTCCCTCGACTCCATCCTCCCTATAAAAACTCGGGTGGAGAAAAACAGGAAAATTGGCTCGGCACCCTGGTACAGCCCTGAACTCCGATCTCTCCGCAAAGAGTGTAAAAAAGCAGAGAGAGTATGGAGAAAGGACTGGCTCCATGCCAGTAAGGATGCCTACCGCAGGTCGGTGAGAATTTATAAATCCACCTTGAAGCTTACTAAAGCCGCCTACTATGACGCCAGAATACAAAATGCTACCAACTCGGCTAGAGAATCTTACCTTATCGCCAAAGAGCTGCTTAAAATACCAGGGCCATCGTCTTCGCACCCACCCCCACCGGACAGAAGTAACGAACTGGCATCCTACTTCGACTCCAAAATTGCCCGGATACTAGCCTCCCTTCCACCTCCTAGTCCATCCTACCACACAGACAAAGAGGCGGCCGCCATTCCTTTGGGCAACAACCTACATCCCCAGCTGTCCACTTTCAGAGCGATATCTCTGGACGAAGTAGTCTCAACACTGGCCAAGATGAAAAGCGGCTCTCCTCTTGACCCGGCCCCTGTGAGATTCCTAAAAACTGTGTCCCCTAGCATAGCTCCCACTATCAGGGAACTAATCAACATCTCTCTTTCACAGGGCTCTGTTCCCTCGAACTGGAAGAGCGCTGTTGTCAAGGCCCTGCTCAAAAAACCTCAACTGGACCCCGTGGACATGGCCAACTACAGACCGATCTCGCTTCTCCCTTGTATAAGCAAGATGGCTGAGAAGTTGGTTAATGTGCAACTTTCCCAGTACCTCGAAGTCAACAATCTACTGCGTCGGTCCCAAACTGGATTCCGACCCGGCCATGGCACGGACACCGCACTCCTCACTGTCATCGAGGAGGCAAGGTGCATTTTGGATTCAGGAGGGTCAGTGGCGGTGATCCTCCTGGACCTCAGTGCAGCCTTCGATACGGTAGACCACCGTGTCCTTCTCCAACGGCTGGCCATGGCAGGAATCGCGGGTACTGCGCTCGCTTGGATAGACTCATTTCTATCAGGCCGCTCATTTCAGGTTTGGGACGGCAACTCACACTCTGCCCCCCTTCCACTCTCTAGCGGAGTCCCCCAGGGGTCCTCGCTTAGTCCCACCCTGTTTAATGTCTACATGGCCCCCCTCGAGGATGTCGTTGCCCCCTACGGGATAAAAATAGTGAGCTATGCGGACGACACGCAATTGGTCGTCTCACTATCCCACCTTGACAACCACCCAGATAACCTGTTGAACTGCCTCCAGGACATTTACAACTGGATGAGCGAGTCCTCCCTGAAGCTCAACGGAGCGAAAACTGAAATAATGCTTATGGGCAAAAAATGGACAACCATCCCTCTTTCGGTCTGGCCAGACGTCCTCGGTGAGGTGCCAACCCCGAAAAAGGAAATCAAGACACTGGGAGTCTGGCTAGAACCCGAGTTGACCATGAAGACCCAAGCAGCCAAAACAGCAGGAATCTGCTTTGGGCTCATGCGATCCATCCGCAGGATCCTCCCACTTCTTCCTCCGTTATCAAGGAAACTACTGGTTCAAGGTCTTATTCTTGCCCGGCTTGACTACAGCAATGCCATCTATCTTGGGGCCCCTGAATCCACCTTGGCTAAACTCCAACGCATCCAAAATGCGGCGGCGCGGCTCATAATGGGCCTCCTCACCAGAGCATCGGCCAGACCTGCCCTCAAGGCTCTTCACTGGCTCCCAGTGCGGCAGAGGGTAGAATTCAAGGCCCTGTGCACTGCCCATAAACTCATCAATGGTGTTGGCCCAGCTGCCCTGAAGGATATGGTCACTCCCTACAAAGCGCCCAGACTCCTGCGCTCGGACAACGAACGCTTGGCCAGTGTCCCTAGATTCAGGAAGGTACGCACCGGTGGTCGACGCTTTTCGGTCAAAGCGTCCTCAGGATGGAACTCACTCCCCCGCAGCCTGCGCCTGGAACCCTGTTACCCCCTCTTCCGTAAAAGACTGAAAACTCTCCTTTTCCCCAAATAGTACCTCTCCTCATTACCTCCGGTCTCCATTAAGTTTCACAGCGCGGGGATGCCTCCGGGTCACCAGGCGCTCTATAAATCGCTAAATAATAAATAATAATAATAAATAAAAAACGAAGAAAACCAGACCGCTCGGCAAATCGGGCGAAATCCGGGCGTCTCCCGGTCAGACCGGGTTCCGCGGCTCCCTCCGTCTGGAAGATCCAGCAATCATGCACCGCCGCTTCGCCAGGATAGGCCACAGCCTCCGCACCTCCACCGAGAGGCCCGGTATGCCGCCGACCCCCAGTCGTTCGGGGAGCGCTCCTCCGCTCAGCGCTTCACAGGGCGGGAGAGGCGGCTCACCTGCGGTCGCAGCTCCAGATGTCCGCTACGGTGGGAAAAGGTGGGGGGGATATCCACAGGCGATGGTGCTTCTGCACTTCACCCCCACCTGCCGGCCCCCAGGCTTTGTTCCGACACCGGACACAGGCGAGCGTCCAACAGTGCGGCCCAGCTTCTCGTGGTCAGCCTTGGCGTGTCCCAGAGCGCCGCAGCCGGGTCTCTGCGCAGCCGGGCTCCAGGCTCCCTCCGGCGTAGTCGGGATCGGCGATAACTGCGGTCTCTCCCCACACAGCGGCTCCAAACTTGGAGCGAGTGTTGCAGTCACCTTCCTGCACCTTACACCGGACGTCTGGTACGGATCGTCACCCTGTGGCGAAGGATATTGGTAGGATAATTTGCCAAGGCGCGGGAGCTACCAGCCTAGGCAGCCATTCCACTTGTGCGCCCTCTAGCGCCCCACGATCAAGAATAGCTTTACGCAGGATCCAGGGGGTGGTTAAAAAATTGACCAAAACTTGTAAATCAATTGGTGAAAGGGTTACGGAAGTTGAGGCAAGAGTAATGACTACGGAAAATGAAACACAAGCAAACGTAGAGAAGATCAAACTCCAAGAAGCTGAGCTAATGGATATGAAATGGAAGCTTGAGGATTTTGAGAATCGTCAGCGCCGCAACAATCTACGTTTATTGAGAATTCCGGAAAAAATGGAGGGGGAGAATGTACGCGCATTTGTGATTAAACTATTCAAAGAGTCTATGCCCAATTTAACTAATTGGAACTGGGAACTTGAGATTCAACGAGCTCACAGGATGCCATTTAACCCCCCTGCTAAACCTGGCCCCTATCCACGTGCTATCCTAATTTACTTTGGGAACTTCTTATTGAGACAATTAGTGGCCGAGAAGGCTAGACCTGATCATAAACTTACATGGAATGAGGTTTCCTTTTTCACTAGACCTGACTTCTGCCATGCTACAGTGGAGAGTCGGTGGCGGCTGCGATCTTTAATTAAACCCTTTCAAGAAAAAGGGGCCCTGGCCTATTTAAATAACCCCGCCAAATTAAAGGTTGTATGGGCAGGGCAGGCTAAATTTTTCGTTTCAGAAATCAAAGCAAAGGCTTTCCTTGATAAGATTAATAGATAGGGGTTAGAAATGTTGTAAAAATCGAATATATAGTTTCTCGCTAAGCCACTACCATTGATTGATTATTGCTTGATTATTATTATTATTTTTTCTTTTTTTTCTTTTTGGTCTATTGTTTAGTATGCAACTCTTTATTCCTATAGGCTTAAACATGTACTATATTACTAAATGGATACGGTAGCTCAGACGCTGCACTGCTAGCATCACCAGGACTCTGGCAGAGTCCGATTGCTCATCAATTGTAGGGGGGGGGGTCCCTAGAGGGGGAGGGACCTGCAGGGGGGAAGGGGGGGGGGGTTTGTGGGGGAGCTGGAAAAAAGAAAAGAACCCAATCCAGAGGGTGAAATCTTGTTTTGTGTAGATTTTAAGAAGTGTATAAATAAAGTAAATAAAGTAAGCAGCTGCATGATAAGGAAATCAAAGATCCGTGATAATTACAATAAAAGAAATTGAGAGTTTTCTATAATTTAAAGTGTTGAAGTGTTTTGTTATTGGTGTGATGTCATAGGGTAGGATATGAAATAAATACATTTATGTATCAAGCAACTTTTTTGTTTGTAAATATTTTCTAGGTTAATTAATTATTTTTTTAAGTATTTTTTATTTATTTTTACATAATTTTAGGTATTTGGTATATGTAAGTATTGTTATAATATGTTTTCTTTTTATATATTTATTAGGTTTTTTCCAATTTTCTTAATAATATTTATTTATTTGTATAATTGTTCTTAATTATACATATATATATATATATAGAATAGAATTTTGCGGATTTCCTTTGGATAATAGGTCCTAACTATAACTACCTACTGGGAACCGCCAGTAGGTAATGTATATATATATATATATATATATATATATATATATATATATATATATATATATATATATATATATATGCTCACATAGTTCCATTTACTGGGGGCCCGACCCTGCAGGGTGGGCTCTTGTGGCAGGAATGGAGATCCTGTCAATGCAATACCTCACAAAAAACAACGGAGCCCAACTCCGAATTATGGATCAGCTGACTTTATTCGTCTTCAGGCGCTGCAGCACAAGTCACAGTCATAATATTCCTTATGCGTTTCAGCATGTCTCTGCCTTGTACACAGGTGAGTGTGTTTTATAGTTCCAAGTGGTCATGTGCCCATAGCCATTTGACTACAGGACCCAGCATGCACCAAGTAGGTCTTCTTTCACGTGCACTGGAGTGCGTTCTTTTCTGCTTAATAGCGTTTATTATTTCCAATGTCCTGAAATTCAAATCATCTTTTCACAGATATATATATATAACCTTGCTACTTGCTACTTAGCATTTCCTTTGTGGCTATGTTTCTACTATGTCTATGATTGCATTTTAGAAAAAACTCATACAGCTGTAAATGGTATGCAATCAACCGTTTTAATATATATACCCTCTTCTATGTCTGTCATGTGATCAAGCCTCTGTGGGAGGTGAAACGCGTCATGGCATTTTGCTGGCTGAACTATATGCACGGAATAAAGCACTGAAAATACTGCACGCATTTGTGGTTTCGTTCCGACGTTGTTTGCCCGAGTGGTAATGGAGCGTGATGGATGGCGTCTGTTGAGCATATATATATATATATATATATATATATATATATATATATATATATATATATTGTTGCTCCAAGTCCCACTACGTCAATCCGGGCACTCGCGGGTGGGTGCTGCCTGCGGCAGTAGGCCCCGCAAATATTACAGCTCCAGCTCCTAAACCATCTTTTAGGAAACGGCACTCGTAGACACGACGATGTACACACTCGTGTTTATTTTTCCACAGAGCAAACGAAAAGACGCGTTTCGGCTACAAGCCTTCGTCAGTTTCAATTACACCGCGCAAGCCAGACATAAGTTATAGACATTGCTGTGGAATAAACATTAACAACGGACTTTTAGCACCAATGCAACTGAGCGCGCCATTTTGAAATGAGTGAATCTCATTGATTTCAACATCATGTCGGTACTTGTATCAAATTCATTAAGTGCGCAAACAGCAATTTTGTGGAATTTAAATGTATTGCCGTGTATCAGCATATCACCCCAGATGTCAGTTAAATCGGGGGTTTCATTAGGATCGGGATTGTCGCGTGTGATTTCAGAACCCCACAATACACATAAAGATAAATTCAAAGTTTTTAGTTTTTGGAAACAATCTCAAGAGTGTGTGATGTGCTATGTATCCCAATTTTCACACACTTATCAAATTTGTATTATTTATGGGAATTCAGATATCTTGCCGTGTATCGACTTATGGCCCTCAGGTTGCAGTTCCATCGAGGGCATGTGTCATCGCAAGATCCCGCCCTAATTTTTCTTTCCATTATATTATCCACTAGGTGTCAAATCCCAGATTAGCCTATGTCCAATCTGATATGTATTTAAATACATATCCTCCACTTCAAACAATTTCATTTCTATCATATAACAATAATCCCTGGTATTAGAAAACATAGTTGCAATTCTTATATAAATCCTTTACACAATATATGTGGTCTAATAAAGGCCGGAATATCTCCTAAAAAGATCGGAAAGTTCAGGAGCCCATGAGCTATTCAAAGTTTAAATTATTCAGATTATTTCATGAAGTTACAAATTACTGAGACAACAAAAACCAAATTGATCAACGTTCTCCATATCAAATATCTAAGCACAGTTCAATATGTCAATATACACCGGTACATACTTTATCCAATCTTAACTTCAGTAATTTTGCTGGAAACTGCAAACGTTTTTGGTGACAGCAATAGTTGTTTCTATTGAGTTAGTTTCTCATTTTTTCACATTTTATATTATATTTTCACATTTTACAGTAAAGAGTGAAAAGTAGTGGTGATAGGATTCTATTTGCCTAGATGTACGGACAGCTCTTCCCCGCTGTTTAGCCCCAATGGTACCATTGTCATTAGGTCTATTATGTACCTGGACTCCAGACGTCTCAATTGTTTTAACCTATCTCCACCCCGGACACTTGCTGGAATACTGTCTAATCCAAAATATTGCAATTTACTTCTGTCCCTCTTGTGTACTTCCTCGAAGTGTCTTGCAACTGGATAAGATAGATCCACCTTTTCAATTGCTCTTTGGTGTTCCAGGACCCTTATCTTAAGTTGGTGGATTGTGCTGCCTATATATCTCAAACCGCATGGGCAGACAAGGCAGTATACCGCATATGGGGTACTGCATGTCAGAAACTTCCTTATAGGTTTTGTTATTTCTGCCCCTGGTATCCAGTAAGAGAGTACCCTTTTACTCCCTGCGCAAGCTTTACACTTGCCGCAGGGGTAGAAACCCCTCATTTCAGTCAACGTGCTTTGCTGATTTTAGGGTTTTTCTTTTTCAAAATGGCTTCTCACAAGTGAGTCCTTCAATGACCTTGCTTTACGAAAGGTAACCTGAGGTCTAGGCGGGATATCTTCCTTAATTGTTGAATCAGTTTGAAGGATATGCCAGTTTTTGGCAAATATCCTTTTAAACTTGCTGGATTTTGTACTGTATGTTGTTATCATACAGAATTTCCCCCCTGTATCATCTCTAGGTTCCTTTTGTTTAGTTTGTAGTAGACAGGTTCTAGGGACCTTCCTCACCCTCATCAAGGTTCTAGTAAGTGAGTGTATGTCGTACCCTCTCATAGTGAATCTCTCAATGCTGTCACTCGCTGCCAACTCAAAGTCCCCATCCATGCTGCTGTTTCTTTTTAATCTTAAAAGTTCCCCTTAGGGGATACTCTGTATGAGTTTTGGGGGATGGTTACTGTCTGCCCTTAAGATGGAATTCCCTGCAGTGGGTTTCCGGTATAGTGAGGTGTGAAGTCTGCCCTTCTCAACAAACACTCTCAGGTCCAGGTAGTCCACTGCCACTGGACTAACTGTACCCAAGAAGTGCAAGTTGCAGGTGTTGTTGTTCAAGACCTCGATATATTTCTGAGCCAACTCCATCGTCCCTTGCCATACAGTTGGTCATCAAACAGGAAAATGTTATTTGTCAGGCAAAATTCCACAAATTCCAGCAGCATGTAGTTATGTAAGGCGAATCTTGCTGGTCTCTTATTGAGAAAGTGTTCCACCGCAGTCACCCCCAACTCATGTCTGATGTTTCTTGTTTGATGACCAACTGTATGTATAGGTGTCTGGGAGTGCCATGGGTACCTGCTTCGCCCCCAGCTACGCAAACTTGTTCGTAGGCTGGTGGGAGGAGCGGGTGCTCCTTACAGACGAACAGGAGGAAGGCAGGGTAGTGAGGTGGTACCGGTATATAGAGGACCTCTTCATCGTGTGGCAAGGGACGATGGAGTTGGCTATTAAAGGATTGGTCACCTGTCTTTGTAGGGTACAATACAGACAATAAAGATGATGGTCACCCTTACTGTGAACTACGTGTTGAGCATGTTCCTTATTAGAATGTCAAGTGATTTATTCAAAGACATCAATTTCTTAATCAGAAAAATGCATGAGAAATCCAAGTAAGATTCAGGAAACATTTGGGTGGTTTAAACTTCACCCTTTATCAAACTGCTAAATGTATACATTCTTGGTTACAATCATGATAATAGAAAAGGAGCTCTTAGCTTCCGGACATATACTACCAGATGTTACAGTTCATAAATGGAAGAGACCACATTCACACTGTATGATCTTGGATACTATTAATGCACTAGTATGATGGGCAACTCCATGCTGATCTTCATTGACATAGTAGGAAATCAAACTTGCAAGATAAATTTAAATTCAATGTTTACAGAATTTGCATAACTATCCAGGCTGGGCCAACTCCATGAGGCCAGATCTACCGTACACCTTATTGAGTCTTTCCTCCTATGATCCCTAAGGTTTAAAAAATATCATCACTAGCCCCATCCAAACTTAATACAAAATGCAGTAGGAATGCGAAGTGGAATTACAGTTACTAAATAGGCCAATTGTTACTCAGATAAATGTTTACTTATATGGAAATTACCTTATGTTTTGAAAATCACCCACTTACTAACACATACTAGACTTCTGTCTACAGCTGCACCTTTTGAACTCTGGTGAGACTGAAAAAGTTAATCAGTGTCCCTACTGATAAATGCATAATTGTCAAGAAACAGGGATGAACTAAATGTAAAGAGGTTCATACTTTATGGGTCAAAATTACAAATGTATTATTGTTATGACTATGATCTCTGATATGAAATTGCTCAAGACCTGATTTCTGTCAGCTGGTGAGTTTTAATTTTTCAAATAGCTTGCTAATCTAGGTATTAATGATCTCATGTTAATCAGCTACTACTAACCATCAAGACAATCTTATCTAACAGTACAGCAGATAATATAATTTCCATGCACATTTGCCGGGCATGGATATGTGTCTTGCTTATTGTGCAGAATACTAAGGTGAACCAGTAAATGTTGCCTAATAACAGGAGATTGCAGACTAAGCTTGATCTCTCTTAAAAACAAACAATGTGATCCTCAAGATTCTAAGCTCTAGTTTATTTGGAACTCATATGCACTTGTGCTACCCTCAGAATATGTGGAATCTCTAAAAGGCTAATTGACCAATCTGTCAATATATACTATATGTTATAGGAAAAGCATTATTGCAGGAAACACGCGGTACCTGCCACATGGTGCAGGGAAATGTACGGGGCACCATAGGTGCCCCCCAGTGCATAAAAGAACCACCTCTGGTCAAGGGGGGCCCGCAACGGGCCCCCCTAAGTCCATCCCGCCAGCCTTTCGATCGCAGTTGAACCGCCATTGGAAGGCTGGCAGGAATCCAGCATCTTAATCTGGCAGACGGTGCCTGCTAGGCACAGCCACCATTTTAAGGATGCGGGTGGTCTGAAAGGCAATCGTAACGATTGCTTCTGTTGGACGCGTGGAAGTCGGGCTTTCCACCCACCAGCACACCGGCCACCATCACAATCTGGCGGGTGGAAAATGGCTGCACAATGGCGGTGAACACACCACCGGCAAGCTGCCGACGACGGGTTCACTGCCATCGTAATCAGCCCCAATCTTTGCTTGTCTATTGTCTCTTACACAACATGCATTGTTATTGATAACGGACTTCATAAGACTGTATACAAATTACTCAGAAAAACAGCAAAGTTGGGGTTCATCTTTATTATATTTTTGCATTTGTTCGATGAGGAAACATTGTTTTTAACGAAATAGGATATTTTATGCAGAGGACACAGCCTCAATTAACAAAGCCAAGTTTGCAAACAAGCATGCGCAAATTGCAATCCAACTAATTTTTGGGCCTGCACTTCTTTTTGTGATGCGACTGATGTACCAATCAGTTGTGTTGATGAAAGGGAATTCGCAGGAGGGTGCAAAACCTGCCTCTTATTGAACCCCTGTGAATGCACAGGTAAGGTGGGGGCCTGCAAGGGACAGTAGACATCCATTCCTGTATTCACATTCATTCAAAGTGAACATTTTTCTATAATGCATACTGTATCCCTTAAAGGAAAAGACTTCTTGATAAAAAGTTATATTAGATTGGGGAGCACACACTAATCCTCTCCACCTCTGTCTGCCCCCACTCACAAGTTTACCTGTTTTGATTCCCAGTGAGGAAGCTGTACCTGGAGACAGCTATCTCTTTACAAATTAGTTACCACTCTAGCTGTTGGTAACTGGTCATTGGTTTGCAACCTCGATTACATTTACAAACCACTGATACATTGCAGTCTGAATAGCATACATGAGGAGGCTCCTTGCATGCCTCATCTATCTGTGAATGGTTTACAAAAGTTACTGTGTGAGTCAGTTTGAGATGTCATCAGTGATGTCATGAGTGATGTCACTGACCATGTCATGAGTGATGTAATATGTGACGTCATCAGCAGTGCATTGCGGGCGCGCGAGTTATAGTTAGCTGAACTAACTATAACGGGGAAATTTCAAAGGTTTGTATGAGTGAAATGTCAAGGTAACTATAACATGTGTGGAACCTATGATTTTTTCAATGAATTTGCAAGGTTTTTTAAATGCTAATTCCTAACTATAACGTGTTTGAAACCTATGTTTTTTTCAGTGAATTTGCAAGGTTTTTTTAAATGCTAATTCCTAACTACAACGTGTGTGAAAGCTATGGTTTTTTCAGTGAATTTCAAAGGGTTTGTAAATGATAATTATTAAATGTATTTATTGTTATATTTTTTTATACCGATTTACTACATTATTTTAAACTATTTGTTTTGAGATATTTAATTTTTTAAATTACATTAAATATTTTTAATATAAATTGAAAAAAAATGTTTCTACAAATATTTAAAGTTTAATATATATTTTTTAATGTAATATTTTTTTAATTTATATATATTTTATATAGCAGGCAATGATATTCTATGGAAGAAAATTCAATTTACTGGTAATTACAGTTAAATTTACTTTTCAGGAATAGTAGTGAGCTAGATTGGGGAATTAATTCCTCTTCAATCCTGAGGTCCCCTGTGAGCCAACTAGCCCACTAGGTACCTCCGGTATGCGCCAAGCAGCTGTGTTGCAGAGAGGTGTTCAAAGGGCACTCCCCCTTTTTACAACACTCTGCAGCACAGCTCTGTGGCGCTTACTGGAGATACCTGTTGGACTAGTTGCCCCCTAGGGGACCTCTGGATTGAACAGGAATTAATTCCCCAATTTAACATGCACCTCAGGGCATGTTTGCACTCACACCACCTCAAGCCCCGCCCCCTACCTTCCCTACTGTGCTAACACGCCCTGTAGAGTGTTCTAAGTTGGGGGATTAAGCCCCCTTACATACTGGGGGTCCCTGGGGCCCAACTAGCCCACCGGGAACCTCCAGTATATGCCAGGAGGCTACGTTGCAGAGAGGTGTAATGAGGCCACGCCCCTTTTTACACCTCTCTGCAACGCAGCCCCCGGCCACGTTTGCAGAGGGAGAACTAATTCCCCTTGCATACTGGGGGTCCCTGGGGGCCAACTAGCCCACCAGGAAGCTCCAGTATGCGCCACGGGACTGCATTGCAGAGAGGTGTAATGAGACCACGCCCCTTTTTACACCTCTCTGCAACGCAGCCCTCTGGTGCGTTTGCAGAAGGGGAACCAATTCCCCTTGGAACCTCTAGTATGCGCCAGGGGGCTGCTTTGCTTTGCCGCGGGGGTGGCAGTCTCCGGGGCGTTGTGGGGAGGGTTGGGCCCCCCCCACACTTCTTTTTCACTATGCCCCCGCGATTTGGTCCCCCCGGGGGGTAATTTGATAAAAAGCAGACCGGGCTTTTTGAAATTTTTTTGGGGGCCTTGTGGGGCCGTGTGGGACCACCTGAGCAGGCCTAGAGGATCAGGGTGTTTCTACCCTTCCCCCTTTTTGCATTCTACATGTTTGTTTTTCTGCTTTGACCGTGACCGTCCTGACGCTCTCAGTAGCGGTCGCTCCCCCACGCTCCCTGCTCTCCTTTGGTATCGTTGGGCTGCGCTATTTGCTCTGATCTGCACATTTAAAAACTGCTGCCTGCTGTCTATCATAGCGCTGTAGTGCGATAAGCATTGTCGAGAATTTGAAATAATTATAGCGCTTTAGCTGACTTAAGCACTGTTTTATTCATTTGCGCTGTCCCAGTTGTAGCGCTCGCTGTGTTGCTTTGACTGGAAATTGCATTGCTTGTTGTGTGCATCGATATTTGTAGCGCTTTCATCACAGATTGTTTAAGTTCTTTAATTAGTCTTTGTGCCCCAGCCTGTTTCTAGTTTCACTTTTGCTGCCATTTTGTTGTGTTGGGCCTCGGAGCCCGTCCTCTACACCCCGCCCCCGCCTCCCAGCTGATCCCCCCTCGCCCCTCCCCCCTCCACCATCCACTTATGACAGATGCTTTTACGCGCAGCGTTCACGCGCAGCGTTCACGCGCAGCGGTCGCGCCCCATGCGCGCCGAAGGCGCGCCAAAGGTAAGCCCGTCTACGCCCGTCCGCGCCTGGACCGCGCCCAGCGCCCGTCCCCCTGGTCTTCGCAAATCCCAATCCACCCGCATAACGTATGACGCCGCCACCCTCCTTGCCCTTAACTCCGGACGCACATCACAATGCTGCGAAGCTGCCCCAGGACACACCCATGGACCCTTCGCCTGCCACTCCTGCAAGTTCGCCTGCATCAGGACCCACACCAAACCCACTAACTCCAAACACAGTTCCGACTCTAACCACCTGAAATGCATCCTGCTGAACACCCGCTCGGTCCACAGACATGCCACTGAACTCTGGGACCTACTCGACACTGCATCACCGGACGTCGCCTTCCTTACAAAAACCTGAATGAACTCCTCCTCAGCTCCAGACATCGCCATAGCCATCCGGACGGCTACAAGATCATCCGAAAAGACCGCACCAACCAAACAGGAGGAGGCATCGCCATCGTCCATAAGAACACCATCCGAATCACGACCAGCTCCTACGACAACCTCGCCACCGCCGAACACCTCCACTTCCAGAACCACACCGACCCCAGGACCACACTTAGAGGCACCCTCATCTATAGACCACCAGGAACCCGCACACAATTCAACGAAGACATCACTGACTTCATCAGCCCACATGCCCTCAACTCCGAGAACTACATCCTATTGAGAGACCTCAACTTCCACCTGGAAAAGAAAAACGACAGCAACACCACCACCCTTCTGGACAACCTGGCCAATCTCGGACTCAAACAACTTGTTGACACCCCCACCCACCTTGCCGGACACACGCTCGACCCTATCTTCACCTCCAGCAAACACATCTCCTTCGACCACACCACATCTCTCCATTGGACGGACCACAGATGCGTTCACTTCAACTACAAAAAGACCCCGCCCCACAACCCCCCACAACCTGCTCCTCGAAGAAACTGGAACAGAATCACTACCGACCAACTCTTCACATCGCTTAACCAAAACCCTCCTGCCATATCATCGGACCCAAACCAAGCTGCCACCAAACTCACACAATGGATCACCCACAGCGTTGACGAACTAGCACCCTTGAAAAACCACCAGATCAAACAAGGTAGCAAAAAGGCCCCCTGGTTCAACGATGACCTTAAGAAATCCAAGGCGTTATGTCGCACTCTCGAGAAAACCTGGAGAAAAAACCCAACCACTGACAACCTGACCACCTTCAAGGACGCCACCCGCAAACACTACCAATTGATCCGATCCACCAAGAAATCAGCATTCAAGGATTGACTCGACAACAACGCCTACAACAGCAAGGAACTATTCAACATCGTCAAAGAATTTACAAACCCCACCGCCAGCACAAACGACATCACTCCCTCCCAAGACCTCTGCGACTCTTTATCCTCTTTCTTCCACAACAAAATTGCCGACATACATAACAGCTTCGAAAGCCAGTCCGAAGAACAGTCCACTCCACCCACCTCCGAACCAAAACAGAACTCTCACAACCTTTGCGCCTGGAACCCAATAACTACTGAAGACACCATCCGCCTGATGAACTCCATCCACTCAGGATCGCCAACCGACCCATGTCCCCACCACATTTTCAACAAAGCAGACTCCATCATCGCACCCCATCTCCGCGATGTCATCAACTGTTCCCTCAACTCCGCTACCTTCCCAGAAAGCTGGGAACACGCCGAACTCAGCGCCCTTCTGAAGAAACCCACAGCAGACCCCTCTGAACTTAAAAACTACCACCCCATCTCACTCCTCCCATTCCCTGCCAAAGTCACTGAGAAAGCCGTCAATAGTCAGCTCGTCGCCTTCCTTGAATCCAACAATTCCCTCGACACCTCACAGTCCGGCTTCCGAGCCAAACACAGCACCGAAACCGCCCTCATCGCAGCTACAGACGATATCCGAACGCTACTGGACAACGGAGAAACAGTTGCCCTCATCCTACTTGACCTCTCCGCCGCCTTCGACACAGTCTGTCATAGCATCCTCATACAACGCCTCAGCAACGTCGGAATACAAGGAAAAGCTTTGAACTGGATCATCTCGTTCCTCGCCGGGAGAACCCAGAGAGTCCGCCTCCCCCCATTCAAATCAGAGGCCACCGAAGTCATCTGCGGAGTACCACGAGGATCATCACTCAGTCCCACCCTCTTCAACGTTTACATGAGTTCCCTCGCATCCATCGCGCGACAACACAACCTCAACATCATCTCCTACGCAGACGACACCCAACTGATCCTCTCCCTCACCAAAGACCCTAACACCGCCAAAACCAATCTACAAGAAGGAATGAAAGAAGTAGCCGAATGGATGAAGAACAGCCGTTTAAAACTAAACTCGGACAAAACGGAAGTCCTCATCGTAGGATCATCCCCCTCTGCCTGGGACGACTCATGGTGGCCACCGGCCCTGGGTACAGCACCCATACCTACAGACCACGCACGTAATCTGGGCTTCATCCTAGACTCCTCACTCTCGATGACCAGGCAAGTCAACCCCGTCTCATCCTCATGCTTCAACGTCCTTCGCATGCTCAAAAAAATCTTCCGTTGGATCCCCACCGAAACAAGAAAGACTGTCACCCACGCACTGGTCACTAGCCGACTGGACTACGGAAACACCCTCTACGCCGGAACAACAGCCAAACGACAGAAAAAACTCCAACGCATCCAAAATGCCTCAGCCAGACTCATATTGGACATCCCCCGTCAAGCTCACATTACCGGTCACCTGAAAGACCTTCACTGGCTCCCCGTCAACAAGAGAATAACGTTCCGTCTCCTCACCCACGCACACAAGGCCCTCTACAACCTAGGACCCGAATGCCTCAACACACGACTGTCCTTCTACACACCCACCCGCCAACTACGATCATCCAATCAAGCCCTCGCCGCAATTCCGCGCATCCATAGATCCACCATGGGAGGAAGATCCTTCTCCTACTTAGCGGCCAAAACCTGGAACTCTCTCCCCACTCACCTCCGCCTTACACAGAACCACCTATCCTTCAGAAAGCAGCTAAAAACCTGGCTATTCGATATGTAATGCACACACCCTCCCCCAAGCGCCTTGTGACCCTCCGGGTGAGTAGTGCGCTATACAAATTCCTGAACTTGAACTTGCTTTCTTGTGCCTTGGTCTACCGAGCACAAGATGGCTGCCAACACTTCCTGGTTTGGAGTGTTGAAAGCCAATGAGCATGCAGCTCGTGCTCGGAAAGGTACGCGTACAGTACCCGTACCCCGTGATTTAAAAAAAATAATAATTTGGGTGGGGTCTTGGGGTCCTTGTGGGACCCCCTAAGCAGGCCTAGGGGGTCAGGGTGCTTCTACCCTGCCCCCTTTTAGAGTTCTAAACGTTTGTTTTTCTGCTTTCTTGTGCCTCAGTCTACTGAGGCACAAGATGACTGCCAACAATTTCTGGTTAGGAGTGTTGACAGACAGTTGACAGCCAATCTGCATGCAGCTCGTGCTCGGGAAGGTACGCGTACTGTATGCGTACCATACACGTACTGTATGCGTACCATAGATATATATATTTCTTTTCTTTCGATTTTCTCAGGAACTACTGGAGGGATTTACACCATATGAGCAAAAGCGTGATCTGCGAATCAGACTCTAGCATTTTGCCAAATTTCTTGTAATTCCGTTCAGCCGTTCGGGCTGTAGCCGTGTCTAATCGTCTTTCGGAAAATAACATGGGGAAAACACGTTTTGGGACCCCCCTTTTTTCTCAGCCCCTACTTGACAAATCCCCCCAAATCTTTCAGGGAAGGAGCGGAGCGGAGCAGGCCATCTTCATTTAGAAATTCACGAAGATTTATTAACCGGCGCCAAAGTTATTCCCAATAGAATGTTGCTGATTTTCTATGGAAACTAGGTCCTAACTATAACTACCTACTGGCGACCGCCAGTAGGTAATATATATAAATAGATATATATATATATATATATATATATATATCTATATTACCTACTGGCGGTCGCCAGTAGGTATATATAGTTAGGATTTTTTCTCTATGGGATTTTTGAAAATTCTATGTCTAATAACTTTGGCGTTTGTGGACGGAATTGGCTGAAATTTTCAGGAAAATGGAACATTTTGTTTCTGAGCAGCCCTTGAAAATTTGGGGGGGGTTCGTCAAGGGGGGGCTGAGAAAAAAGGGGGGTCCCAAAACATGTTTTTAACATTGAGTTTTCCATAGGGCGGTTGGCCTCACTTTTAGCCCGAAGGGCTGAATGGATTTGCATGAAACTTGGCAAAATTGTAGGGACTGGTAGCCCGATGTGCCTTTTGTAGGTCTCAATATATGTGCTACAGTGGATTTTGAGAAATTAACGTTTAAAAAAAGATATATATCTGTAACAGCGGACCGGGCAGCGCTCCAGGACGCGTACTTTTCGCGCAACGGAGCTTTGTGAAGCGAAGCTGATTGGTTCTCCGGCGTCTGTCAACATTCCAAACAGTCCGTAGCGGCCGCCATCTTGTCTCTCGGTAGGATCGAGAGACAAGAGGAGGCCAAAGCGAAGGGGCAAATGACCATAAGGGGGAATAGTAGATCCTCGCTGACCCCGTAGGTTTGATGTGGAGGTTTTAAAAGTGCCCCGCGGGGCAAAAAAAAAAAATAATAATAATAATCGAACGGCTGAATGGATTTGCACGAAACTTGGCAAAATTGTAGGGACTGGTAGCCCGATGTGCCTTTGCTAGGTCCCAATATATGTGCTTCAGTGGATTTTGAGAAATTAACGTTCAAAAAAAGATATATATCTGTAACAGCGCAGCGCTTCGCGTACTTTTCGCGTTACGGAGCTTTGCGAAGCGAAGCTGATTGGCTCTCCGGTGTCTGTAAACATTCCAAACAGTACGTAGCGGCCGCCATCTTGTCTCTCGGTAGGATCGAGAGACAAGAGGAGGCCAAAGCGAAGGGGCAAATGACCATAAGGGGGCATAGTAGATCCTCGCTGACCTCCTAAGTTTGATGTGGAGGTTTTAAAAGGGCCCAGCGGGGCAAAAAAAAAAAATAATAATAATAATCGAACGGCTGAATGGATTTGCACGAAACTTGGTAAAATATTAGGGACTGGTAGCCCGATGTGCCTTTGCTAGGTCTCAATATATGTGCTTCAGTGCATTTTGAGAAATTAACGTTCAAAAACAAGATATATATCTGTAACAGCGCTCCGCTTCGCGGAGATAAAATTATATCTGTATTACCTAGCTGTTGCTAACACCAGTTAGCGACGGCTAGTAGGAGATAGCGACCATCTTGGGCCCCACTTTGCATGTGAGTGATGTTTATCACTAATGACATGCAAAGTGGGCATGCCAAGATGTTAGCGACTGGAAACAGTCGCTAACATCGCTATCTCCTATTATCAACTTTTGGAAATATTCGAGATAAGCGCGAATATCTCCAAAAAGTAACAGCTGCCCTGAGCAGTTCTTAGCCATGTTATCCAATGGGAGGTGGATAACATGGCTAAGAGCATTAGCTCGGTAATGCATGAATATCGCGGAGTTTTCAGCGATATTAATGCATTGCGGTCGTTTTTTATCGTATTTGCGATAAACCTTGATAATAGCAAGGTTTATCTGCGATAATTTCTGACGGTAAAAAAATCTTTGCAATGCATCGTTAGGGATAAATATCGTTTAACTTTGGTAATATGCCCAAACGTCTGTTAACGTTCGATTCGAAGGAAATCAGGAAGTGTTGAAAAACATTGTCTGCGCCATCTTGTCTTTTTTCAAATGCCACACTTTTGTCGTGCATGGCAGCCATTTTAGATGCCTTGACCAGACCCACTCTGTGCACGCTGTCGATCCTTAGCATGGCTCCCCACCCTCGCAAGCATCTCACCCAGGCAGTGGTCACCCCCGCTGTCTGTGTTATGCATGGGTAATAAACCTCCCCCCATCTGCGCTGCTCTTCCCTGAGAATCACACCCTGTGCCCGCCCGACACCTCCCTTTCGCCCTATTCACTACCGCACCCTCTGACACTCCTTTTCCTCTGTGTCCGATTGTCCAGGCCGGTCCTAGGCTATCAGCTAGCCCTGCAGATGTAGTTTATGGCCACAGCTATAAAGAATCACCCCTCTTCAAAGGAGTTATAGTAGATCAAGGTCCACACTCGATGAGATCCGTCACAGCAGAAGCGTTGCTATTATCTGAAAACCATCCTGTATTGTGATTGGGGAGGGGACCGAGCGTGAAGCGGAAGATTCCAGGGATGACTCTTTGTACATCAAAGTTTTTACAATTATGTGTCACATTAAAAATATATAGCACTCCGACAAAGTAGTAAGATTATAAAACTTTAATAATTTATAAATATATACAAGAAAACAAAAATAGTAATAACATATAAACATTTTTAGGGAAAAACAACGAAGTAGCGGTCGGCTGTGCGAATAGTCCCAACGCAGCACAACGTCCAGATTTCCGGCGTGGGGCGTCGCGGGGGGTGGGTCATCAGTAGCAAACTGTTGTGCGAATAGTTCCAAGGCAGCAGAACGCGCCGAAATCTAGATGACACGAAAGTGATGTCTAGTAAGTTGCCACCCAGCAAATAACGGCGTGGGGCGTCGCGGGGGGTGGGTCATCAGTAGCAAACTGTTGTGCGAATAGTTCCAAGGCAGCAGAACGATGGCACCAAGGTGATGTCCAGTAAGTTGCCGCACTGGTTTTGGTATCCTACAATGCTGCTCCGAATAACGGCGTGGGGCGCCCCGGGGGAGGCGGCGTGAACGGGCCTCTCCAGGTGGAGTCTCATCTGTTGTAGTGGGGCGCCCCTTTACCGTTTCAGTTGCCATTCCGTCCGTTTTTGGTCCACTGTGTCAAAAGCCGCAATTCAGCTGAGTTGCGCCCACTCTTGCGGTGCAGCGATAGGCGGCTGTCACAGGACTCTCAAAATGGCGGCAGGCTCTTTCCTTTTTGGGCCTGGTGCACTGAAATGGCCCTGGGACACCTTGGAAATCGGACGCTTGTCTGCTAGGTCTTGGACCCCATTCTCGAAAGCGTCCCCTCCGCCTTGAGAATTCATCAAAAGTTTTGGGGGCCCCGACTCCTGCAGGCTTCTGGTGGGGAGCGGCTGCCATGATTGCTCGCGGAATGACCACGACGGAGCTACGAGATGGTGGTGCTCTCATGCTGACGCCAGTTTAGTCTGAAACATCCAGAAACAAGGTGGGGCTTTCATCGTTTAGGGAAAAAAAAAAGTTTTCATCCAATGAAAAGTGTTGTTTTTAGGTCATATGATCAAGCCTTCCATCATTAGGAAACCAAAAGTAAAATGAACCAATGAAAAGTTTTATAAACAAGTCACATGACCTGTTATGCGGCATAGGGTATAAAATGCGGAGAAAATACGTTGGCACGTCAGGCGGCGTCAGTAGCGGACCGATGTGCGAATAGGCCGAAGGCAATACAACGCGTCAAGATCCGGATGGCACCGAGGTGGTGTCCAGCAAGTTGCAGCACTGGTGTGGCCATCCTATAATGCTGAAAGTCGGCGTGGGGCGCCCCGTTGGCCTGTGAGTTTGCGTCAGTAGCGGACCGATGTGCGAATAGGCCGAAGGCAGCACAACGCGCCAAGATCCGGATGGCACCGAGGTGGTGTCTAGTAAGTTGTCGCACTTCTGTGGCCATCCTACAATGTTGAAAGTCGGCGTGGGGCGACCCGTTGGCCTGTGAGATGGCGTCAGTAGCGGACCGATGTGCGAATGGGGCCAAAGGCAGCGCAACAATATTTTCTGACTGACACCACAAGGCGCTGAGATGCCAAGATCCGGATGGCACCGAGGTGGTGTCTAGCAAGTTGTGGCACTGGTGTGGCCATCCTACAATGGTAAAAGTCGGCGTGGGGCGCCCTGTTGGCCTGTGAGATGGTGTCAGTAGCGGACTGATGTGCGAATGGGGCCAAAGGCAGCGCAACAATATTTTCTACAATATTTTCGGAGTAGAAGACACCACAAGGCGCTGAGATGCCAAGATCCGGATGGCACCGAGGTGATGTCTAAGTTGCGGACTGATGTGCGAATGGGGCCAAAGGCAGCGTAACAATATTTTTTGTATGGAAGATACCACTAGGCGTTGAGATGCCAAGATTCGGATGGCACCGAGGTGATGTCTAGCAAGTTGCTGTACTTGTGTGGTCATCCTACAATGCTGAAACTCGGCGTGGGTCGCCCCATTAGCCTGTGAGATGGCGTCAGTAGCGGACCGATGTGCGAATAGGCCGAAGGCAGCACAACGCGCCAAGATCCGGATGTCACCGTGGTGGTTTCATAGTTGAGAGGCACTTCATCTGCAGTGGGGCGCCGAGATCCGGATGGCACCGAGGTGATGTCTAGCAAGTTGCTGTACTGGTGTGGTCATTCTACAATGCTGAAAGTCGGCGTGGGGCGCCCCATTAGCCTGTGAGATGGCGTCAGTAGCGGACTGATGTGCGAATGGGGCCAAAGGCAGCGCAACAATATTTTCTGAAGAGAAGACACCAAAAGGTGCTGACATTCCAAGATCCGGATGGCACCGAGGTGGTGTCTAGCAAGCTATGCAGTTGAGTTGTGTGCGCACTTGCGGAGAATAGGTCGAAGGCAGCATAACAATGTTTTCTGAATAGAAGACACCACAAGGCGTTGAGATTCGGTTACCACCGAGGTGATGTCTAGCAAGTTGCCGCACTGGTGTGGCCATCCTACAATACTGCTCCGAATAACGGCGTGGGGTGCCCGAAGGGGGGGGGAGCCGGCGTGAATGGGCCTTCCTAGGTGGAGGCTCGTCTGCTGTAGTGGGGCGCCCCTTTACCGTTTCAGTTAACATTCAGCTGAGTTTTGGCTGCTCTTGATGCTACAGCGACAGGCGGCTGCAAGAGGACTCTCAAAATGGCGGCCTGTTCTTTGGATTTGGGCCTGGTCCACTAAAATGGCCCTGGGACACCTTAGAACTCGGACGCTCGATTTTTTTTTCCTTTCCTGTACATGCAAAAAAAGGTAAATGCCCGGTACGTTACACGCTTCATCTGCCACGATGAACTCTCCAGAGGAACCGAAAAAAAATATAGTTGTGGTAACTATAACATGCATCGTCATATGGAGAGGTGGCACCAATTAATTATAGTGCTGCATAAAAGAGAGATTTGGAGGAGAACCCCTGACCTGCTAGTACATTCATCAAAGAAGTGGCACTGAGAGCTTCAGAGGCAAGGGAAACGGTCTCAAATATTTAGAAGAACTTTGGAAAGATTAAAATGACATGTTTAGATTGTGGCAAATTAATTTCATGTGGACAGATGAGTGTTACTCTAATAAATACAGCATATGAACATCATCATAGTCGATGGTTGGTAGAGACATTTTGACTATATCCTGGACCTGCCCGTCCTCGCCCAAAATGGCGCCTGGAATAAATGGGACTCGTAACTCCTTGTTGTGTACTGGTTGCAGAACCTTGAAATCACGAGATACGTATGCAGTTTTGAAGCACATGGCGGGCGGGGACGAGAATTGATTGAATATTTCGACATCCCTATTGATATTAAGTTCTGATGTGTTATTGATTACTGTACTGTTGAAAGTTCGAATTAACGTCACCCATGGTACTTGCCCGCAAATGTATATCTAGATAATTTTATTGTAACTGGCCCTGTTGTATTTTAATTACAAAATGTACGTCCACCGATTCCGTAACTGTTAGACACCTTAGTTCTTGCAACCTAATGGCCCGCCCGTTACGTTCCTCTACAGTATAAATGTCTATTCATCATATACGATTACAGTTTGCTCTGTGGCAGGCCCACGTGGTTATAGGCTCGTATTTGTATAATGAAATTTTCACAATAAATGTTTTTAAAAGAAAACATGGTAGTAGTATATACATTGGTAAAGTTTTTAATAATAGTGACTGTTTTAGAATCATTAAAAGGCAAGTGAAATAAAGCAGACCAATTACATGAAGGGTAAAAGGTATAATACGAAGGAACGCAGTAAAGATAAATGGTCAAGGGCTGTTGTGTTTTCTATTCCTGCAACATAAAGTGATCGATAAGAATCTCATATTCAGGCGTATCGGCGACTAAGACAGCAGGTCGACCCTCTTTTGCTCAACGGCTCCGTCATGGGACGAAGAAACGCTCTTTTTCTCGAAAAAAGAATATATTTTACTTGCAGGACAGTTGTAAAATTTCCGGGAAAGTACATTAGCCTGGAACATTATAACATATATTTAAGAAAAAATAATGTTCGGAAGTAATGAAAAGCGTAATTTTTAGGTCATATGACCAAGCCTTTTTATCATTACAATAAGAAAAGTAAAATGAACCAATGAAAAGTTTTATTAACAAGTCAAATGACTTGTTATGCTTACGTTACGCGCTGCCCGCCCCGGATGACTTCCGGATGCGCTAACGCGGCGCGTCATATGACGCATTACGCGACAACGCAGGTACAGAATATAGTCAAAATGTCTCCACCAACCAGCGGTCGGAACACAACCCCTTTCAGCAGGCTAAATAGTTCTGTTAAATGACAACAGAAGGGACAGGCAACAAGAACCATCAGTCAAAGAGGGGAGGGCTAGTTCTTCTCTACCGGGTTACATTGGGGCGCTACCGGAACTGATCGAATTGGTAGTCTACAGTGTTTCTGGATGTTTCAGACTGAAGCTGGGGTTAGCATGAGAGCAGCACCATTTTGTAGCTCCGTCGTGGTCATTCCGCAACCAATCATGGCAGCCGTTCTTTATCGTTATTTTGGGCGGGGTGGGTGGCGGAGCCGAGCTGTTTTGCAGCCATCATTGTGTGGAGTTCAGTTCATCTCACTAGTTTTGTATTTGTCATGAGGGGTTGTTCCTAATGTTTCTATTTTAGCGAGGTCAAAAAGAGATCCCATTAGTGGCCTACTGATTTTGCTCGATTCCTTTTCATTTTTTTTACACGATTTTTCGTTATCTGCAAAGACTAAACAGAGTATTGCGACTCTGTGTTTGTTTGTAAATAGAGAATGAACCAAAGAGAACTAATTCTAAAACAGTAAATACTTGGATAACAATCAATCAAATGGAGAGAGAGGCAGGCACGACGGATTACAACGGGGGCAAAGGCCTGCGTTAACTACCTTTCACTATCTGCAAAGAGAGAGTACTCCTAATAGAAATGAGGGGGGGGGGCACCATTCAAAGCAGATCAGTGTGCATAAACACGAAAATGTTTTCACTTACCACGTACTTGACATTCGACAGCTTATGATATTTGCTATTAAAAAACCATTGAAATTCACTGAAAAAACCATAGGTTATAGACCATATATAGTTAGGAATTAGCATTTACAAAACCTTGAAAATTCACTGAAAAAACCATAGGTTATAGACCATATATAGTTACGAATTAGCATTTAAAAAACCTTATTTTACTCACACAAAACCATTGAAATTCCATATATAGTTAGTTGCACTAACTATATATCGCGCACCCGCAATCCACTGCTGATCATGTCACATATTACATCATTCATGACATGGTCAGTGACATCACTGATGACATCTTAAATGACATCATTCTTGTGCTAATACGATAAACCTCTTCAGACTCTAATATAACCTTAGATACACTCAGTGTATACAGACACTCACACACTGCCACTCATCCATGGAGTTACTCACACACCCAGTCAGTCATGCAAAGAAACAATCTCACCTCCATTTCTTCAACTATACAGTTAAACACACCTTACTTATTGAAACATATACTAACACATATTTACTCTCTTATACAATCCCTGATACAAGTTCACAATGATCGATACAACCACTCACTCATTCAGTGGCTCTCATGCACAGTTATTTATATATGCCAACTCTCACATGTACTGTGTTTTACATATGTACTTACTATGACATGTAGCATTGAGATATCCATTCACTCATGCACACAGTCAACTGCCTATGTAGCTGTTTCCACATGCACTCTTGAACTCATACACCTAGTGAATAAACTGCTCACACATCTATGCATAGAGTCACACACCTTCCAGCCACCCCCACACAAACTCAATCTCCCATATAAATACTTGGGCAACCAATTAATAACACATATAGCCTCTCGTATAGCTAATGATCAACACATGCAGCAGTTTACAGAACAACAGACATAATGATGCACAAATTAAGACAGTTTAGTCACTAACCCATGCATTCAGTGAGACACATTTAATCACTCACTCATACAGTCAGTCACGCACCTACTAAATCCTTCATCCAGACACTTATACATCCACTCATTCTTCAATATGTAAGACATATTTTAACTTTACGGAAACATACAGTCACTGGATGTTGTCATCAGTGATGTCATCAGTGATGTCATTTGAGATGTCATCAGTGATGTCATCAGTGATGTCACTGACCATGTCATGAATGATGTAATATGTTACATGATCAGCAGTGGCTTGCGAGTGCGCGATATATAGTTAGTGCAACTAACTATATATGGAATTTCAATGGTTTTGTGTGAGTAAAATAAGGTTTTTTAAATGCTAATTCCTAACTATATATGGTCTATAACCTATGGTTTTTTCAGTGAATTTTCAAGGTTTTGTAAATGCTAATTCCTAACTATATATGGTCTATAACCTATGGTTTTTCAGTGAATATATATATAGATATATATATATATATTTATTTTTCACAAAAGATGCTCCTTCCGATTGCTCTTGGGCCCCGCGGGAATTGGCGCACACGCAAGCGGAGCACCCCGGAAATCAAAGTTTCCTACGAAGTCCCAAATAACGTACACTCTCAATAACGCAAGGAGACGCCAGCAGTAGTTTCAGGGTGTTTATTCCTCCAACAACATGTTTTGGCTGTAAAGCCTTGCTCATGTCAAAGGGATTGTGCAACAAACATACTGATAAAGCATTTCAAAGCCCCCTGTGTTCATAAACAAAAACATAGGACTGCAATCAAAACTTGTATTTACAAAAGGCAGCGGCAGACATCTTGTAATGTGCAAAAAATCATTATAAACTGTTCAAATACAAGCATATTTATGTATATTGATTCATGAAAATTCATTAGCCAAAAATACATTACGATTGGGGTATTCCAGCAATTCGTCCACCGGCGCCAAAGTCCCAATAGAATGTTGCGGATTTCCTATGGAAACTAGGTCCTAACTATAACTACCTACTGGCTATATATATATGGCGGAGGTGTGGGCGTTTCTGAAATAAACCTGCTTTGCACAGAATCTGGGTCTGCTTTTTCATCCTTTTGATGGTTAAAGTGGCGATAATCATTGTGGATATGTATATATATATATATATATATATATATATATATATATATATATATATATATATGTGTGTATATATATATATATATATATATGTGTATATATATCAAACACGCTGTCACCAGGGTGAGAACTCACAGGATTTACGCAGAGTTTCCAACAAAGGAGCCGTGGCCACAATTACAGCAGTGCAGAAGTTTATTCAGGCACGATGTCCAACGCGTTTCGGAGTTGTAGTCACTCCTTCATCACGGGCAATAAACAATGTTAAAGTGAGAGTAAATAAAGTGAAAAGTCACATGATCATGAATGTGGAAAACAGACTCCCTCACAGGGGATTTAACTGTGTTTGTCGTCTTGGTAGCGAAATTAAATTAAACATTCCATGTACATTGCAATACTGTAATTCATGATAAATATTGTAGTATAGTCGGAAATTATACATTACTAAGTTGGTAATAATCAAAAGAAAGTTAGTCACGTGATTTGGTTCTAAACGTGAAGTACAATGCAAAGGTTGCATATGTGATCTTATTCACACCCAAATAATTGTTTCAGGGTTTAAACATTAAATACCAAAATTAATCATATTGTTGAGTACTGGCAGTTTTACAAACAAAATTGAACCAGACTCGGGGCGCGAACTCTCGTGGCCTGTACAGTTCAAAAAATCATGCGCTCACAGTTCCCTTGCGCTATCGGCTTGCATGATAACCTCAGCACCTATTTCAGCACTGTAATACTCTCACTGTTGATAGAAGTGCTCAGCCTGTGCATACTCGATAAGTTGTGCAAAAAGTAAGGGTTGCATTGCCCAAGTGGGCTTGAAATAACTAACAACGGGCAATCGACTGTGTGATCTAAAGATGTGGATAGACATATTTATCACAACACCAATTCATAATGGTATGATTAATCAAGGGGATGTATTATTTCCAAATTATAATGAATCAAATACTGTTTGTATAGCCCCGGTGGGCATCAATCGAAATTGTTCGTGATCTTGTAGTTTTCCATTTGAGCCATTGTGACTAACCAAGTCTGACATTTTTTAAGGAATATGTGATGTACTCATATATTCCTCACAGTAGGAAGGGCAATTGTACATCTGTAAAAAACCAGAGACGAAACGTGAATTAAAACCAAGAAAGTGACTTAGTGCATGAAGTGCTCAGTTAACAAGTTTAAAAAACAACATCATGCGGAAGATATCATTTACAATGCAGCAATGTGACAACTAGATATATAAATGTGCTGACAATGCTTTGTCCTTGTTAAGACCATTAGGTGCCAAAGTATTGAAACTAATAATGAGCTTGGATTCTAGACATCTCAATTCAGCTAACCTGTTCCCTCCTCTGATGTTAGGGGGTATGCAATCGATGACTGCAAATTTTACTAAGTTAGGGTTGCTTTTGTGAAATTCCAGAAAATGTCTAGCCACCGGATACTTCTTGTCGTTCTTATTGATGGCTCGCAAGTGTTCAAGTACTCGTTTCTTGCCCTTGTGAATAATACTGCCAATGTAGTACTTCCCACAAGGACACTTCAGTGTATATATAGCAAACTCTCAAATTATGTGTATATATATATATATATATATATATATATATGTGTATATATATATATATGTGTGTATATATATATATATATATATATATATATATAGATATATATATAAATATATATATATATATATATATTTTTTTTTTCAAAGCTCCAAAGTTCCCCGCTGGTAAGGTCCCACTCTCCAGCGACTTGTCAGAAGCCTATGTCTCACAGCAGCTTTTCAGGGTAAAAGCAGCACTCCGTTCTTCTGTGATTACAGTCCTCGTGTTGGCAATATTGAATCCTGATGTGTTTCTGGGCTAATGACCTCTTCAGATGGTCGACAAGAGATTTGTGGAGTAGACACGCCCACACCTTTTATAATTAACCGCCCTCAGATGGGCTTCTCCCAAGTGAATTACCGCAATGTCTTATGGTCTATGTAGTGCGTGTCCGCCACGATAATTTCACTGTTGTAGGTACCCTGGATGGACCCAGAGGGGCGGGTCAGCCATAGATCCCCTGCTGCTGGTCCCTTAATGGATCTCAGAAGGTTCCGAGTTCCGTGGCCCCCTTTGACAGGGGGTGGTGCGCACCTTCACGGCCGGGTCGCAGCGTTAATATTCAAAGCTCCAAAGTTGCCCGCAGGCAAGGTTGCACTCTCCAGCTGCTTTTTATGAGCCTACAAATATATATATATATTTCGCACACAGGAGCGATGGAGGCTGCAGAGAACCACGGCTCTGCGTAGTCTCCCGTGACCTGAAGGCTGGACTCCACCCCCTAATGGCGATAGTGAGACGAGACGCTAGCTGAGCTCTCCCGCTCGAAAAAAACCCGCTCGTAATCCAGGCAGTGGCAGAGGGATTTGCCACATAAAATATCGGACATGGGTGAAAAGATGAACGCAACGCTGCTTTGTTAAGAGAAAATGCCGTGTTAAAGCGTCGATCCAGCCTCCAGCCATCTGTCATCAACCGGAGCTCCCAGGTTAAGGTCAGACAGAGTGACAGAGTGATTGATCTGCAAAAACGCTTTGGGGGCTTGGAGGAGGACTTGGAGGAGGTTAAAAAAAAAAAACAAAGTTGCTGCTGCAGCTTTTTCTTTTCCGGACTGTGGTCTATGGAGCAGCATTGTTTTTAAGCTATTAGCTTAAACTCGAGTACATTTTCTGTCTTCTGCCTCTGAAAATGAGCAGCTGTCTGAGGTGGTGGCTGGGGTGATTTTGTGGACTTGCTATGGTCAGCGGCTACTCCCAAACCGGCTAGACCACTTGATCTCTGGATCAGGACTAGAGTGCACCACCTGGGTTCAGCCAAAACCCGGCGAGGACTTTTTTTTCTCTAACCTGAAACAGAAATAACCTTGCAATCCTGCAGTGAAGGTAAAAAAGGGTGTAAGGAAGGTGTAAAGGAGAGACCACAATGGGCAAACCCATGAAAGAGGGAGAGGGAGAGGAGGTGGTTAAATTAAGCAAAGTCGAAATGGCCGCCCGCTCAAAGGCAAGGACACGACTAGCTAAAGCCAAGAAAGCCGCACGTAAGGCAGCCAAAGCTGAAGAGGAGAAAGGGAAAGATAAGATTAGAGAGGGTAACTCTGCTGAAGATACTACGCCGGAGTCCTCGGAGGGCGAACATACTTTCTCCTCCCCCTCCCTCCCTCCCTCCCACCCTCTCCCCCTCTCTCCCTCCCTCCATGATGAAGATCACTTGAGAGTAACCGTACAGGGGCGTAAAAGTCTGGGCTCTCTGGCGCAACCTCAGGCAGGGGCTCAAGAACAGAACCCCACCCCTACCCCCACCCAGGTCTTAGTCTCAATCTCAACACCATCGCAGCTAACGGAGGAAATAAGGAAGAGTGATAATGGTGCAAATGGAGCTAATGGAGCAAAGGAACTGAGACACTTCCCTCTTTTTGCCAAGAAGGTGTCCCCGGAATCTCTAGTGCCACCACCTCCTCCACAATCTTCTATTGTTTCTATTGACATTGCTGATTCTAGAGACTCTGCTCTATTGGAGGGGGGGGCCTAAGCTCTGAGGCTCTTTTGATATCTGGACCCCAAACCCCACAAACCCCCCACTTGGCAAGGGAGGAGTCAGCCATGGAAGGGGAGACCCCACAGAATGAAACATCAGGAGCAGAAGCGGCAGAAATTGCTAGTATACCCACGGAAGTAAGATATCAGCTAGATATCCGCGAAATGTTAAATCTGATCCTAGATGAAATTCGGGAAATAAAGAACAACCAGCAAACTGAGATAGCCGCTCTCCATGCTAGGATGGATAAATTTGAAGAGCTATACATGGTGCTCCCGAGCAGGATTCAAGAGGCAGAGGGGAGGATTTCTATCATCGAGGATCGTATGAATCTAGCCTCGGAGGGTGCCAAGGAAGCAGTAAAGAAGAGGATCATCATGGAGAACAAGCTCGAGGAGCTTGAAAATCACTCTCGAAGATCAAATCTGAGAATTGTGGGAGTTCCGGAAGGAACAGAAGGCTCTGATACTGTCCAGTGGGTCAACTCATTCATCCAGAAGTCAGTTCTACCCGATTTTGAAGGAGACCTGACCATAACTAGGGCCCATCGAGTTCCAGCTCAGAGGTTTGCAAACTCACCATTCCCAAGAACTATTCTACTGAACTTTGCAGACTACAGGATCAAGGAAAGGATTCTTTCGAAGGCCTATCAGCAACGCCAATTTGCAGTGACTGAGACTACAAAATGCAGGATCTTTTCCGATATGACAGCGGCAGCTGCAAAAAGAAGGAAAGAATTTGTAAAACTTTTACAGCTATTCAAAGCAAATGGGGCACAAGCCTCGATTGCTCAGCAATCGAAGCTGAAAGTTTTGGTCAGGGGGAAGTTTTTCTTATTTTCAGATTTAGATGAGGCACAGTCTCTCTTGAAAGAGATATCAGGGGGTAGGGAGTGAAATGGATCGAGAAGAATTTGCTTTCTTTCTTCTTTCTTTGGCGTTTTTTTTTTTTTTCCCCTTCCCCTCCTACCTCAATGGTTTTTCTCTCTCTTCGTCCTCTCTTGGAATCCTGTGGGCTCCGTGTAGGGAAGGAGGGGGCAAAAGGGTGAGCTAGCGTTTTATAAAAGGGGAAAACACATTTCTTGGGTAAAAAACAGGGTGGGTCCAGTCAGTCGGGTCACCCAGGGTGTAGGAAGAAGACACCCAGTTGAAAAGGAAGGGAGGGAGGAATGTGGTCAGCGTGGAAGTGCGGGGTGTTGCCACATTCCTGGGGTGGGGGGGAGCAGGGGGTGAGAAACGCAGTAAAAAGATACATAAGCAATGGATGTAATAGTTATTTTCTCAGTATTTGGTACTTGACAAGGATAAGATATTTCAGTTTAATGAATCATGATTTATGTAAGATACTGTCAATCAATGCTAATGGTATGCTGAACAAACAAAAGTATGGGGCTCTCTTAAAGTGGGTAATCTCACTAAATCCTCAAGTAGTATACTTTCAAGAGACACATCTGAAACCAACGACCCTAACTTATTTATTCCGAGATAATTTAGTCAAGCTGCTTTTTCATCTGCGGGAGTTGCCCAGAGAGGGGTAGCAATTTATTTCTCTAGGAATCTACCCTGGGAGTTTATTCAGACCAGAAGGGACTCCAAAGGAAGGTGGCTTTGGGTTAGAGTTAAACTTCACGGGAAGCCCTTAAACTTCGTGAACTACTACGGCCCAATTCTTGACGATGTTTCTTCTTTGAAAGAAATTCATGAGGTGTTAAGAGGTGTCCCAGGACAAATTATTTGTGGAGGGGATTTTAACTTTATTCAAGATCTGAAAAGGGATACTTCAAATAAAAATAAAAAACAGTTGAAGCCCAGAACTAAAGGCTTTCTCGGAACTTTTGTAGATGAATACCAACTTCGGGATCCCTGGCGCTCCAAGAATGTAGAGAGGGAGCTGTTCACATGCTATTCTCATCGTTTCCGGACTGCATCCAGAATAGATTTTTTCTTGATATCAAGATCTTTGCAGATCTCAAATAATCTAATTGGATGCAATCCTTTCTCCGACAATGGCAGAATTGAACTGGATCTTGTTTTGGGAGGGACCAATAGGGTGCGCCCAAGATGGCAGTTAGATCGCACTTTGCTTCAGGACCAAACCTGGGTATCTGGATTTAGATCATGGATTGTGGAATATTTCGAAATAAATCAAGACTCAGCTGAACCCTTCTCAGTTTGGGGTGGGTTTAAAGCAGCAGCACGGGGTAAGATAATCGCGTTCACAAGTGCTCAGGCGAAGGAAAGGAAACTAAAAATAGCTAAATTACAATCTACTGTCGAGGAGCAGTATTTATTACAGCTCCAGTCTCAACCAAACCACTTGGAGCAAGCTAAAGCATGTTTAAGGGATTTTTTTACTCTCGAAGAAATAAATAACTCAAAAACTTTCCAGCAAAGAATCTATGAAGATAGTCAGATGGTTGGGAAATTACTAGCCAACTCTGCAAAAAAAAACAGGAATCTTCCCATATACTTAAAATCCAGGATCCTCTGAGTGGGATCGAAGTGGTGGAAAATGAGAAGATCTCTGGGATTTTCCTAGATCACTTTGAGAGAATCTATTCCACAAACTACCAGGTAGAGGAAGAAAAGATTCACGAATATTTTGCGAATTTAGAGATTCCTAAAATCTCGGAATCCCGGAAGATACAAATAGATACAAATAGATAGGGAATTAACTGTATTAGAAATTCGTACAAGTATCAAGGCGACCTCTGGTGGAAAGGTCAGGATGGGTACCCTATAGAGTTCTACAAAGTATTTCTTGCTGAATTAGAACAACCTCTATTAAAATTATTTAACCATATAAAATTAGGAGGTTCGGTTCCTGGGGCTTTCAAAGAATCGACAATTATATGTTTTTTAAAAAAAGATTAAAAAAAAGGATGATGTAAATTCATACAGGCCAATTAGCCTCTTGAACTCTGATTACAAAATACTTATGAAAATATGGGCAGAAAGATTTGTTCTGGCAGCTCAGGAAGTAATCCATCATGACCAGACCGGGTTTATTGCAGGACGTTATATGGCCACAAATACGGAATACCTAATTCAGGCCTTGGACTATCTGAACACCAATTCGCTGCCAGCTTGTATTTTAATGGTTGATGCCGAAAAGGCATTCGACTTGGTAAATTGGGACACCCTATTTTATTCCCTTGGACAATTTGGATTCCCGGTTCAGATAATTAAGATGTTACATAATATATATTCTGGAGCCTCTGCTCAGGTAATAATTAATGCACAACAGGCCGGCAGGATTAATGTAACCAGGGGCACTAGGCAAGGCTGGCCTTTATCTCCCCTGCTTTTTACTTTTTTCATTGAGCCCTTGGTGGCAAGGATTAGGGATAATGTAGCTATCACACCCCCCATCCTCGGCATGTCTAAACTAAAACTTTTTGCTGACGACATTATTCTTTATCTTGCTCCTGAAAAGGGGGTGGTTGAGAACTTATTGAAAGAGTTTAAAGCTTATGAAAAGATAGGGGGATATAAGATAAATGCTAAAAAAACTGAAGTTCTTGCTTTAAATACAGATACAGGATTTCTCCCTAATTTCTTGCAAGCTCAAGCTGCAAAAAGAGACCCAATAAGATATCTGGGTATTTTTGTAACTGCAGAGTATGATAAGCTTCTAGAACTAAACTACATAAGAATGAAAAATAAAATCAAGCATATGTTAGATAAATGGCTCTTGTTACCCCTGACAGTGATTGGTAGGGTGTCAATGGTTAAAATGTCAGTTCTGCCTCTACTTATATTTTTGTTTACTAATGTACCGTTAAAAATTAATGTGTCTTTCTTTAAAGAATTAGAAACAATGTTAAGAGGATTTATTTGGGGTAATAAAACTCCTAGAGTTAAACTCCCGGTGGTGCAACTCACAATAGATCAAGGAGGGCTAGCGCTACCCCACTTAAAAACATACTATGAAGCTGCATTCTTTGATATAGTGGCAGGTCTTTTAAGGATGTATCAGACAAGAGACAATTTCTTTTTGGAGAAGATGGTCCAAGAAGCAGGGTCTCAAATCCCTATTTTTTTAAAGACCGCAAAACTCCCCAAAAAATCGAGGTATAAGACGCTGAAAGAATATACTACGCGCTTATTGCTGCTTTTTAAAAAACATGGTTCGGATGGTTCCCAATATCTAAGTTTGTTTGAATGTAGTAAAATAGGACTTCCGTTAAGTTTCTCGAAGATTAAAAAATGGGAATTGTGTGGGTTTCGGGAATTGAGAGACTTGCTAGTCCAAAATAGGGTTATTAGTTGGCAAGAGGCGATAACTAGATCCAACATTTTAAGGCGACTGTCCTTTTTTGAATATCTTCAGATCACTCATTTTATTAAAAAGGAAGGAAGTGGCTTGTTGAATACCCCTGATAATTTACTAAACAACCTTTATGGTAGGAAGAGCAGCGGGATAGGGCAGTGGTATAAATTGCTCCATGGCTCTGGCCAATCCCCACTCATTGTTAAACATCTGAACAAAGTAAGTCTCTCGACCCAGTGCTTTTTTTCCTTCAAAGATTGGGAGGCTCTCTGTTTACTGGGAAACAAATCCTTGCGTGCTGCCAACTATAAGAGGATGGCCTTTCTGTCTCGTTGGCTAGCCTATTATACGCCAGAGGCTTTGGAAAAAATGTTTCCTGGAACAGAAAATAAGTGTTTTAGATGTTTAGCACATGGCCAGGGGGGATGGTATCATATTTTTTTTGCCTGCCCGATGTTGGAGCCATTCTGGAAAGAGATATTCGCGCAAATTGAATTGGCCATTGGAAAACCATTTCCGCCAACGGTAGAAGTAGCCTTGTTTGGAATAAGCAAGGATAGAAGCAATATCAACAAATCGGAGGAGGTATTTATATTTATATCATGTGCGATTGCCCGCTCTTTAATATTACAAAACTGGAAATCAAGGGAAATTCCATCACTTATAAAATGGTTCAATAAGATGAGGAGAACCTGTCTTTTTGAAAAAGCATATGCGGGCAGAGTAGGTTCTATTAAGAGATTTGAAAGGAATTGGAAATATTTTGGGGATTTGGTTCAACTGAAGGAGGGATGAGCAGCAAAGGAAGAATAAAGATAAAGAAAGGGTTAGTACAATTAAAAGCACTCGCACTTTTTTTGGATATCGCTGTATCATAGTTTTTTGCACATGCAGTAGCACTTTATTGTAGGCTTTTGCACTTTTTTACAACGTCACTTTATAAATTGCGGATTTTGCACAGTCCCTTCTAGATTAAATCGTTATCTGCATTCCCTTTTTGCTGTGCTCGATGAATCTCTTCCCCTTTTCCTAATTCTCATGTCTGATATATATCTGTATATAGATGTCTTTCTTCTTTATTTATTTATTTAAAACTGTAAAGATGCATTGTACCACTGATTAACCATTGCTATGTTCAATAAAAAAAAAAAAAAAATATATATATATATATATATATATATATATATATATATATATATATATTATATATATATATATATATATATATATATATATATATATATATATATTAATATATATATATATATATATATATTAATATATATATATATATATTACCTACTGGCGGTCGCCAGTAGGTATATATAGTTAGGATTTTTTCTCTATGGGTTTTTTGAAAATTCTATGTCTAATAACTTTGGCGTTTGTGGACGGAATTGGCTGAAATTTTCAGGAAAATGGCACATTTTGTTTCTGAGCAGCCCCTGAAAATTTTGGGGGGGTTCGTCAAGGGGGGGCCGAGAAAAAAGGGGGGTCCCAAAACGCGTTTTTCCCATGTTAATTTCCATAGGGCGGTTGGCCTCACTTTTAGCCCGAACGGCTGAATGGATTTGCACGAAACTTGGCAAAATTGTAGGGACTGGTAGCCCGATGTGCCTTTTGTAGGTCTCAATATATGTGCTTCAGTGGATTTTGAGAAATTAATGTTCAAAAAAAGATATATATCTGTAGCAGCGGACTGGGCAGCGCTCCGCTACGCGTACTTTTCGCGCAACGGAGCTTTGTGAAGCGAAGCTGATTGGTTCTCCGGCGTCTGTCAACATTCCAAACAGTCCGTAGCGGCCGCCATCTTGTCTCTCGGTAGGATCGAGAGACAAGAGGAGGCCAAAGCGAAGGGGCAAATGACCATAAGGGGGCATAGTACATTGTCGCTCACCCCCTAGGTTTGATGTGGAGGTTTTAAAAGGGCCCCGCGGGGCAAAAAAAAATAAACATAATAATAATCGAACAGCTGAATGGATTTGCACGAAACTTGGCAAAATTGTAGGGACTGGTAGCCCGATGTGCCTTTGCTAGATCTCAATATATGTGCTTCAGTGGATTTTGAGAAATTAATGTTCAAAAAAAGGTATATATCTGTAACAGCGGACTGGGCAGCGCTCCGCTACGCGTACTTTTCGCGCAACGGAGCTTTGTGAAGCGAAGCTGATTGGTTCTCCGGCGTCTGTCAACATTCCAAACAGTCCGTAGCGGCCGCCATCTTGTCTCTCGGTAGGATCGAGAGACAAGAGGAGGCCAAAGCGAAGGGGCAAATGACCATAAGGGGGCATAGTACATTGTCGCTCACCCCCTAGGTTTGATGTGGAGGTTTTAAAAGGGCCCCGCGGGGCAAAAAAAAAATAAAAATAATAATAATCGAACAGCTGAATGGATTTGCACGAAACTTGGCAAAATTGTAGGGACTGGTAGCCCGATGTGCCTTTGCTAGATCTCAATATATGTGCTCCAGTGGATTTTGAGAAATTAACGTTCAAAAAAAGGTATATATCTGTAACAGCGCACCGCTTCGCGTACTTTTCGCGTTACGGAGCTTTGCGAAGCGAAGCTGATTGGCTCTCCGGTGTCTGTAAACATTCCAAACAGTCCGTAGCGGCCGCCATCTTGTCTCTCGGTAGGATCGAACAGCTGAATGGATTTGCACGAAACTTGGCAAAATTGTAGGGACTGGTAGCCCGATGTGCCTTTGCTAGGTCTCAATATATGTGCTTCAGTGCATTTTGAGAAATTAACGTTCAGAAACAAGATATATATCTGTAACAGCGCTCCGCTTCGCGGAGATAAAATTATATGTGTATTACCTAGCTGTTGCTAACACCAGTTAGCGACGGCTAGTAGAAGATAGCGACCATCTTGGGCCCCACTTTGCATGTGAGTGATATTTATCACTAATGACATGCAAAGTGGGCATGCCAAGATGTTAGCGACTGGAAACAGTCGCTAACATCGCTATCTCCTATTATCAACTTTTGGAAATATTCGAGATAAGGGCGAATATCTCCAAAAGCTACCACCTGCCCTGAGCAGTTCTTAGCCATGTTATCCAATGGGAGGTGGATAACATGGCTAAGAGCATTAGCTCGGTAATGCATGAATATCGCTGAGTTTTCAGCGATATTAATGCATTGCGGTCGTTTTTTATCGTATTTCCGATAAACCTTGATAATAGCAAGGTTTATCTGCGATAATTTCTGACGGTAAAAAAATCGTTGCTAAGCATCGTTAGGGATAAATATCACTTAACTTTGGTAATATGCCCCAACGTCTGTTAACGTTCGATTCGAAGGAAATCAGGAAGTGTTGAAAAACATTGTCTGCGCCATCTTGTCTTTTTTCAAATGCCACACTTTTGTCGTGCACGGCAGCCATTTTAGATGCCTTGACCAGACCCACTCTGTGAACGCTGTCGATCCTTAGCATGGCTCCCCACCCTCGCAAGCATCTCCCCCAGGCAGTGGTCACCCCCGCTCTCTGTCTTATGCATGGGTAATAAACCTCCCCCATCTGCGCTGCTGTTCCCTGAGAATCACACCCTGTGCCCGCCCGACACCTCCCTTTCGCCCTATTCACTACCGCACCCTCTGACACTCCTTTTCCTCTGTGTCCGATTGTCCAGGCTGGTCCTAGGGTATCAGCTAGCCCTGCAGATGTAGTTTATGGCCACAGCTGTAAAGAATCACCCCTCTTCAAAGGAGTTATAGTAGATCAAGGCCCACACTCGATGAGATCCGTCACAGCAGAAGCGTTGCTATTATCTGAAAACCATCCTGTATTGTGATTGGGGAGGGGACCGAGCCTGAAGCGGAAGATTCCAGGGATGACTGTTTGTACATCAAAGTTTTTACAATTATGTGTCACATTAAAAATATATAGCACTCCGACAAAGTAGTAAGATTATAAAACTTTAATAATTTATAAATATATACAAGAAAACAAAAATAGTAATAACATATAAACATTTTTAGGGAAAAACAACGAAGTAGCGGTCGGCTGTGCGAATAGTCCCAACGCAGCACAACGTCCAGATTTCCGGCGTGGGGCGTCGCGGGGGGTGGGTCATCAGTAGCAAACTGTTGTGCGAATAGTTCCAAGGCAGCAGAACGCGCCGAAATCTAGATGACACGAAAGTGATGTCTAGTAAGTTGCCACCCAGCAAATAACGGCATGGGGCGTCGCGGGGGGTGGGTCATCAGTAGCAAACTGTTGCGCGAATAGTTCCAAGGCAGCAGAACGATGGCACCAAGGTGATGTCCAGTAAGTTGCCGCACTGGTTTTGGTATCCTACAATGCTGCTCCGAATAACGGCGTGGAGCGCCCCGGGGGAGGCGGCGTGAACGGGCCTCTCCAGGTGGAGTGTCATCTGTTGTAGTGGGGCGCCCCTTTACCGTTTCAGTTGCCATTCCGTCCGTTTTTGGTCCACTGTGTCAAAAGCCGCAATTCAGCTGAGTTGCGCCCACTCTTGCGGTGCAGCGATAGGCGGCTGTCACAGGACTCTCAAAATGGCGGCAGGCTGTTTCCTTTTTGGGCCTGGTCCACTGAAATGGCCCTGGGACACCTTGGAAATCGGACGCTTGTCTGCTAGGTCTTGGACCCCATTCTCGAAAGCGTCCCCTCCGCCTTGAGAATTCATCAAAAGTTTTGGGGGCTCCGACTCCTGCAGGCTTCTGGTGGGGAGCGGCTGCCATGATTGCTCGCGGAATGACCACGACGGAGCCACGAGATGGTGGTGCTTTCATGCTGACGCCAGCTTCAGTCTGAAACATCCAGAAACAAGGTGGGGCTTTCATCGTTTGGGAAAAAAAAAGTTTTCATCCTATGAAAAGTGTTGTTTTTAGGTCACATGATCATGCCTTCCATCATTAGGAAACCAAAAGTAAAATGAACCAATGAAAAGTTTTATAAACAAGTCACATGACCTGTTATGCGGCATAGGGTATAAAATGCGGAGAAAATACGTTGGCACGTGAGGCGGCGTCAGTAGCGGACCGATGTGCGAATAGGCCGAAGGCAACACAACGCGCCAAGATCCGGATGGCACCGAGGTGGTGTCCAGCAAGTTGCAGCACTGGTGTGGCCATCCTACAATGCTGAAAGTCGGCGTGGGGCGCCCCGTTGGCCTGTGAGTTTGCGTCAGTAGCGGACCGATGTGCGAATAGGCCGAAGGCAGCACAACGCGCCAAGATCCGGATGGCACCGAGGTGGTGTCTAGTAAGTTGCCGCACTGGTGTGGCCATCCAACAATGCTGAAAGTCGGCGTGGGGCGCCCCGTTGGCCTGTGAGTTTGCGTCAGTAGCGGACCGATGTGCGAATAGGCCGAAGGCAGCACAACGCGCCAAGATCCGGATGGCACCGAGGTGGTGTCTAGTAAGTTGCCGCACTGGTGTGGCCATCCTACAATGCTGAAAGTCGGCGTGGGGCGCCCCGTTGGCCTGTGAGTTTGCGTCAGTAGCGGACCGATGTGCGAATAGGCCGAAGGCAGCACAACGCGCCAAGATCCGGATGGCACCGAGGTGGTGTCTAGTAAGTTGCTGCACTGGTGTGGCCATCCTACAATGCTGAAAGTCGGCGTGGGGCACCCCGTTGGCCTGTGAGATGGCGTCAGTAGCGGACCGATGTGCGAATGGGGCCAAAGGCAGCGCAACAATATTTTCTGATTTGAAGACACCACAAGGCGCTGAGATGCCAAGATCCGGATGGCACCGAGGTGGTGTCTAGCAAGTTGTGGCACTGGTGTGGCCATCGTACAATGGTAAAAGTCGGCGTGGGGCGCCCTGTTGGCCTGTGAGATGGTGTCAGTAGCGGACTGATGTGTGAATGGGGCCAAAGGCAGCGCAACAATATTTTCTACTATATTTTCGGAGTAGAAGACACCACAAGGCGCTGAGATGCCAAGATCCGGATGGCACCGAGGTGATGTGTAAGTTGCGGACCGATGTGCGAATGGGGCCAAAGGCAGCTCAACAATATTTTCTGAAGAGAATACACCACAAGGCGCTGAGATGCCAAGATCCGGATGGCACCGAGGTGATGTCTAGCAAGTTGTGCCACTGGTGTGGCCATCGTACAATGGTAAAAGTCGGCGTGGGGCGCCCTATTGGCCTGTGAGATGGTGTCAGTAGCGGACTGATGTGCGAATGGGGCCAAAGGCAGCGCAACAATATTTTCTGACTGACACCACAAGGCGCTGAGATGCCAAGATCCGGATGGCATCGAGGTGATGTCTAAGTTGCGGACTGATGTGCGAATGGGGCCAAAGGCAGCGTAACAATATTTTCTGTATGGAAGATACCACTAGGCGTTGAGATGCCAAGATTCAGATGGCACCGAGGTGATGTCTAGCAAGTTGGTGTGGTCATCCTACAATGCTGAAACTCGGCGTGGGTCACCCCATTAGCCTGTGAGATGGCGTCAGTAGCGGACCGATGTGCGAATAGGCCGAAGGCAGCACAACGCGCCAAGATCCGGATGTCACCGTGGTGGTTTCATAGTTGAGAGGCACTTCATCTGCAGTGGGGCGCCGAGATCCGGATGGCACCGAGGTGATGTCTAGCAAGTTGCTGTACTTGTGTGGTCATCCTACAATGCTGAAACTCGGCGTGGGTCGCCCCATTAGCCTGTGAGATGGCTGTTCTTTGGATTTGGGCCTGGTCCACTAAAATGGCCCTGGGACACCTTAGAACTCGGACGCTCGATTTTTTTTTCCTTTCCTGTACATGCAAAAAAAGGTAAATGCCCGGTATGTTACACGCTTCATCTGCCACGATGAACTCTCCAGAGGAACCGAAAAAAAATATAGTTGTGGTAACTATACCATGCATCGTCATATGGAGAGGTGGCACCAATTAATTATAGTGCTGCATAAAAGAGAGATTTGGAGGAGAACCCCTGACCTGCTAGTACATTCATTAAAGAAGTGGCACTGAGAGCTTCAGAGGCAAGGGAAACGGTCCCAAATATTTAGAAGAACTTTGGAAAGATTAAAATGACATGTTTAGATTGTGGTAAATTAATTTCATGTGGGCAGATGAGTGTTACTCTAATAAATACAGCATATGAACATCATCATAGTCGATGGTTGGTAGAGACATTTTGACTATATCCTGGACCTGCCCGTCCTCGCCCAAAATGGCGCCGGAATAAATGGGACTCGTAACTCCTTGTTGTGTACTGGTTGCACAACCTTGATATCACGAGATACGTATGCAGTTTTGAAGCACATGGCGGGCGGGGACGAGAATTGATTGAATATTTCGACATCCCTATTGATATTAAGTTCTGATGTGTTATTGATTACTGTACTGTTGAAAATTCGAATTAACGTCACCCATGGTACTTGCCCGCAAATGTATATCTAGATAATTTTATTGTAACTGGCCCTGTCGTATTTTAATTATAAAATGTACGTCCACCGATTCCGTAGCTGTTAGACACCTTAGTTTTTGCAACCTAATGGCCCGCCCGTTACGTTCCTCTACAGTGTAAATGTCTATTCATCATATACGATTACAGTTTGCTCCGTGGCAGGCCCACGTGGTTATAGGCTCGTATTTGTATAATGAAATTTTCACAATAAAGGTTTTTAAAAGAAAACATGGTAGTAGTGTATACATTGGTAAAGTTTTTAATAATAGTCACTGTTTTAGAATCATTAAAAGGCAAGTGAAATAAAGCAGACCAATTACATGAAGGGTAAAAGGTATAATACGAAGGAACGCAGTAAAGATAAATGGTCAAGGGCTGTTGTGTTTTCTATTCCTGCAACATAAAGTGATCGATAAGAATCTCATATTCAGGCGTATCGGCGACTAAGACAGCAGGTCGACCCTCTTTTGCTCAACGGCTCCGTCATGGGACGAAGAAACGCTCTTTTTCTCGAAAAAAGAATATATTTTACTTGCAGGACAGTTGTAAAATTTCCGGGAAAGTACATTAGCCTGGAACATTATAACATATATTTAAGAGAAAATAATGTTCGGAAGTAATTAAAAGCGTAATTTTTAGGTGATATGACCAAGGCTTTCATCATTAGAATAAGAAAAGTAAAATGAACCAATGAAAAGTTTTATTAACAAGTCACATGACTTGTTATGCTTACGTTACGCGCTGCGCGCCCCGGATGACTTCCGGATGCGCTAACGCGGCGCGTCATATGACGCATTACGCGACAACGCAGGTCCAGAATATAGTCAAAATGTCTCCACCAACCAGCGGTCGAAACACAACCCCTTTCAGCAGGCTAAATAGTTCTGTTAAATGACAACAGAAGGGACAGGCAACAAGAACCATCAGTCAAAGAGGGGAGGGCTAGTTCTTCTCTACCGGGTTACATTGGGGCGCTACCGGAACTGATCGAATTGGTAGTCTACAGTGTTTCTGGATGTTTCAGACCGAAGCTGGGGTTAGCATGAGAGCAGCACCATTTCGTAGCTCCGTTGTGGCCATTCCGCAACCAATCATGGCAGCCGCTCTTTATCGTTATTTTGGGCGGGGTGGGTGGCGGAGCCGAGCTGTTTTGCAGCCATCATTGTGTGGAGTTCAGTTCATCTCACTAGTTTTGTATTTGTCATGAGGGGTTGTTCCTAATGTTTCTATTTTAGCGAGGTCAAAAAGAGATCCCATTAGTGGCCTACTGATTTTGCTCGATTCCTTTTCTTTTTTTTTACACGATTTTTCGTTATCTGCAAAGACTAAACAGAGTATTGCGACTCTGTGTTTGTTTGTAAATAGAGAATGAACCAAAGAGAACTAATTCTAAAACAGTAAATACTTGGATAACAATCAATCAAATGGAGAGAGAAGCAGGCACGACGGATTACAACGGGGGCAAAGGCCTGCGTTAACTACCTTTCACTATCTGCAAAGAGAGAGTACTCCTAATAGAAATGAGGGGGGGGGGGCACCATTCAAAGCAGATCAGTGTGCATAAACACGAAAATGTTTTCACTTACCACGTACTTGACATTCGACAGCTTATGATATTTGCTATTAAAAAACCATTGAAATTCACTGAAAAAAACATAGGTTATAGACCATATATAGTTAGGAATTAGCATTTACAAAACCTTGAAAATTCACTGAAAAAACCATAGGTTATAGACCATATATAGTTAGGAATTAGCATTTAAAAAACCTTATTTTACTCACACAAAACCATTGAAATTCCATATATAGTTAGTTGCACTAACTATATATTGCGCACCCGCAATCCACTGCTGATCATGTCACATATTACATCATTCATGACATGGTCAGTGACATCACTGATGACATCACTGATGACATCTCAAATGACATCACTGATGACATCACTGATGACATCTCATTTGACATCAATGACCACATCACTGATGATATCATTCATGTGACAATACAATGCATCTCCTCACATTTTAATATAACCTCTGTTTCACCCAGTGTTAAATACAGAGTATAATTTTTGAAACCATTGACACACCAATACTAGTTACTACATACGTACTCACTGATTCCTACGTCTACACACACATTCACTCATTCACCCATACAATCATTCATACATACAATCACTCATCTTTACAACACTATCATATGCACTCATACACCTATACAGACACTCACACTCTGCCACTCATCCATGGAGTTACTCACACACCTAGTCAGTCCTGTAAAGAATCAATCACACTTCCATTTTCTTGTCTATACAGTTAAACATAGAGCACCTTACATTTTCAAACATATAGTAACACATACTTACTTTCTTATACAATCATTGATACAAGTACACATTGATCTGCACAGAGTCACACACCTCCCAGCCAGCCACACACACACTCAGTCTCCCATACAAATACTTGGACAATCAATCAATAACCCATATAGTTAATCATATAGCTACTGATCAACACATGCAGTAGTTTACAGAACAACAGACATAATGATGCACAAATTAAGACAGTTTAGTCACTAACCCATGCACTCAGTGAGACACATTTAATCACTCACTCATACATTCAGTCATGCACCTACTAAATCCTTCGTCCAGACAGTTATACATCTACTCATTCTTCAATATCTAAAACATATTTAAACTTTACAGAAACACACAGTCACTGGATGATGTCATCAGTGATGTCATCAGTGATGTCATTTGAGATGTCATCAGTGATGTCATCAGTGATGTCACTGACCATGTCATGAATGATGTAATATGTGACATGATCAGCAGTGGATTGCGGGTGCGCAATATATAGTTAGTGCAACTAACTATATATGGAATTTCAATGGTTTTGTGTGAGTAAAATAAGGTTTTTTAAATGCTAATTCCTAACTATATATGGTCTATAACCTATGGTTTTTTCAGTGAATATATATATATATATATATATATATATATATATATATATATATATATATATATATATATATATATATATATATATATCAAACCAAAGAGTTCCTCGGTAGAAGAAAACGTGCAACGACACACCAGGAATTGCTGTGCTGTAAAGGTTTATTCGGCAGCAAAAAACAACAAACAACGCGTTTCACCTCTCGGCTTGTTCACGTTTGCCGTGGACCCAAAACAATAGTCCTTTTACGTTCTCAGTGATTTGGTCTAAACATAGACAAAGGACTTTTTTGTGCACACCCTTTAGTGTCATAAGTGTAGCGGACATATTGGAGTGGAGATTTCAGCATATATCACGTACTTCATTAGTTAAATTCATGTCTGATCATGCACTTAGGTTATGGCAACAAATATCAAAAGTATTTGCGGTTTTTGTCTGAAGGATAGCTTTTTCAAAGCCAATCATTGTTTACATATATTAACATAAATTGTATATAAATGTGCACACCCCTCAACGACATCAGTATAACAAACTTGTTGGAAAAGAAATTTCAATGTATATCATATAGTCCATAAATTAAATCCATGTCTGATCAGACACTAAAATGTGGCAATAGGTTTCTGGAGTATTTACACAGTCTATATTATGATTGGCTTATTCATAGTAAATCACTATTAGCGTGTATTTACATTAATTGTGTGAAAAATGCATGAGACAACCAAACTTCAAAATAAATTGATATTACTCGATGCTACATTGATGTAATAGCTCTATTACTTCCATAGAGCGTCTTTTAGCTTATGCCCCAGTGGGCAGAGTGTCAATAGGCACAAAGAGACTAAGCAGGTCGGTGAAGTATCAAAGTCCAAAGTGGACACATTTCTATCACATAATTAGAGCCCAAGTGGGCATATAAACAACAGGAGATATACATGCCGATATATAGTCATCTACATTTAGTTGTGTCTCTGAAATATTGGTTTAGCCTCATTACGTCCCAAAGTCCATTAAGACTGTAGCATATCCATATTTGTTGGTTGCGTTTAAGTCTATAAAAACCATATCAAACGACAAGTTTCTTCTGTGCCACTCCAAATTAATTTTCTAATGAATTTTCTTGATCTCGTTCTCCAGTGTCCAAAAATTACAAAATCAGTTTCTGTGAATTAAAACATAAATGTACATTTTGTTTAAAAAAAGACGACTTCAAGTTATGACAGCTGACAATTTACATACAGATTCTCAATAGTCCCATTCTCGATATCATATGTTATTTGTTAAGATGAACTGACAATTCTTCATGGTTATTCAAACCCTGAGGGAACGTACATTCAAAGTCAATGATAAATCTAGATTCTAATTTGCGGAGGCATGATGTTCTATCGCCTCCACGTATTCCCATGTCTATTTTATCTAGCACCACCATTCTCAACAAATTTTCATTTTGGAAATGCTGTTCAAAGAAATGTCTAGCCACAGGGTATTGAGTGTTATTGTTTTTGATTGCTCGAAGATGTTGTAACACTCTATCCTTGGCTTTCAGAGTGGTGCTCCCCACATACCACTTATCACAGGGGCATATGAGTAGATAGACACAGTACATGGTATTACATGTTAAGGTCTTATTTATTGTGAAAACTTTTCCTGTACTAGGTACAGTTACTTCTTTGCAGTTGCTGCTGTTGCGGCATGCCTTACAAGACCTACAGCATCTAAAACCAGGTATATCCTTTGATTTGATAGAGCTTGTTACAGAATTAGGACTCAGTTCATCTCTAAGAGACCTGTTTTTCCTAAATGTCACTTGTGGAGTATGGTTTAAATGTGATTTCAAATGTTGGTCAGTCAGCAATACATGCCAATGTTTGTTTAAAATCTTCTTTACATCACTTGCTTGGCCTGAGAAGGTTGTAATGAATCTAATTTTGGATTCTGCATCTTTCTCCAAATTAGTATTCAATAGATCCTTCCTCTCTTTGGTGTCAGCTCTCACAATGGCCCCTTGTATGGTTTTGTTGTTATAGCCCCGTTGTTTAAATCTTTTGACCATTGTTTCTTTTTCACTTTCAAACGCCTCAGGTGTACTGCAGTTGCGTTTGGCCCGTAGCAGTTCCCCATAGGGGATGCTGTCTATCAGGTTTCTTGGGTGTGCACTTCTTGCATTAAGGAGGCTATTGCCAGCTGTGGCTTTTCTATGTAAGCTGGTGACCATCTCTGTCCCTTTTATTTCAATGACAACATCTAGAAATTCAATCCTGGACCTTTGTATGTGTTCAGTAAAACCAAGATTGAGTGAGTTGTCATTCAACTTATCTACGAATTGCTTCGCAGATTCCTCATCACCATCCCAGCTTTTCAAAAAATGTGTTGTATCTTTTAGATATGTAGGCAGAGATACCACAAATGGTCTCAGATAGTAATCGATATACTGTGAAGTTTTCTCCAAAAGTGCACCTATAGAAGACACTATAGGTCTCCCTGGTGGATCAGTGGCGTTCTTGTGTATTTTGGGGAGAAGTTATAAAATAGGGATTTTTGGATGATCACATTTAAGGAACAAATATTCCTCCCATGTGAGTAAGCCTTTGTCTCTATAATCCTGTAACTTGGTGTCAAATGTGTTTTTAGTTAGTCTTAGATCGGAAAAGGAGCTTGGTTCATAACAGTTGCAATCTCCCAACTGCCTACGCCCTTCTGCCAAATATCTCTCTTTGTCTAAGACCACAACATTTCCACCTTTGTCCGCATGGCGGATCACAATGTCATTATATTCTTTCAGATTTTTAATAGCTTTATGTTGTTCAAATGACAAGTTTTTCTTATTGTTAGGCATACGGGTTGATCTTAATTTCCTAAGATCCTGTAATACCCCCTTCTCAAAAACTTCCACTGCCTCACACACAACCTGAGGAATAAATCTCGATTTTTCTTTAAACTTACTTCCTGGGTTCAAGTGAGTATCAACCTCATCATCCATTAAATACTCATTACCATCAATAGTACCAGAGGAAATAATTTCCATTAGTTCAATATCATTCAAATCCAGATTACTTTCTTGAATGGTTCCCCGTGTAGGTGGAGGTTTCGGGGGATGGGTTTCAAACCATTTTTTTAGTTTAAGTTTTCGTGAAAAATAAAACAAGTCAATCCTTGTTTGGGCGTAATTTAGGTCATTAGAGGGGCAAAATGATAAACCCAAAGAGAGTACATCATGTTCATGAACAGTTAAAGATCTAGTGGATAGATTTATTACCGTCATAGTTGTGTCTTGCTGCCCCTTGTCATCATTCCCACGGGTTGTTTTGCGGCGTTGTTGCCTGATTTTGGCTTTCTTGTTCCTTTCGGTCTTCCCCGATTTCCTCTGCCGCGGCCTCTTTGACCTCCCTGGTCTTGTTGTTGTTCTGTCCTTCCCTGATTTAATACCTGGAACTGTAACAAAAAACGCTTCCTTATTTCTTCTTGGTCATCTACCGCAATTTGATTAAGATCAGTAGAAGACAGATCCTGCAGACTTCCATCAGAAACATCGCTTTCTTCAATTTCCAAAAGCACGGGCTTTGTTGCGTTTTTTGTTGGTTTTGGAGCTGATTTATCAAAGAGATGATCATATTTGCGGTGGAATGTTAGGGTACGGCCAGCCTGATAATCTTTGTAATCCCGCAAGAATTTACGCTGTTTTTTCGCGGTTATCTCCTCTTCCAGTTTTAGAATCTTGACCTCCAGATTTTTTGCATATTCGTCAAAGGCATCTTTCCCCATTATTGGGACTATTTCAGCAATTAATAGTTCAATCTGATCCAAAAGTTTTTTCCGGTCTTTCAGCGCATATTTCACCAGAATGCGCATCATTATTTCTGAACACGCAGCGCTGTTTTTTGACCACTCATCCAGCATGTCAGGATCCGGGTCCTCAAAAGTGGGGATGGTAAATACTCTAAGACCTCGCGGTACTCTTCCAACGTCAATGTAACGTTGAAGGGATTCTGCTTCCCACCATTTTCCAAGTTCTTTTTTGTACAATTTTTCTAATTTAGAAAGTAAGGTGTGAACATGTACTTCCTTGTTGATACTGACTGCTTGGGTCTTAGGATCAGTTGAAGTTATATCTTGCATAAAAAATAATTTGTCAGCTGTTGCTTTGCGTCTTGTATCCATTGCTGCCATTGTAGATGTATTGCAAAGGACGCCTCCTCTTTTTAATAGTCGGAGTTCATGCAACTTGGGTCTACAGGCAGTAAGACACTTCCTCAAATCTAGGTCTATCATGCACCTTGAACACTCTGAGATGTTGTTAGAACTAATCAACTTCTGTCTCGAACACAACTTTTTCATCTTTGATGAATTGGTATACCGACAGTCACAGGGCACGGCGATGGGCACCTGCTTCGCTCCCAGCTATGCCAACCTTTTCATGGGTTGGTGGGAGGAGCAGGTGTCCAACGAGATCGCCGAATTTAACAACCAGGTTGTCCTGTGGCTTAGGTATATCGATGATATCTTCCTAATCTGGGATGGTGATGAGGAATCTGCGAAGCAATTCGTAGATAAGTTGAATGACAACTCACTCAATCTTGGTTTTACTGAACACATACAAAGGTCCAGGATTGAATTTCTAGATGTTGTCATTGAAATAAAAGGGACAGAGATGGTCACCAGCTTACATAGAAAAGCCACAGCTGGCAATAGCCTCCTTAATGCAAGAAGTGCACACCCAAGAAACCTGATAGACAGCATCCCCTATGGGGAACTGCTACGGGCCAAACGCAACTGCAGTACACCTGAGGCGTTTGAAAGTGAAAAAGAAACAATGGTCAAAAGATTTAAACAACGGGGCTATAACAACAAAACCATACAAGGGGCCATTGTGAGAGCTGACACCAAAGAGAGGAAGGATCTATTGAATACTAATTTGGAGAAAGATGCAGAATCCAAAATTAGATTCATTACAACCTTCTCAGGCCAAGCAAGTGATGTAAAGAAGATTTTAAACAAACATTGGCATGTATTGCTGACTGACCAACATTTGAAATCACATTTAAACCATACTCCACAAGTGACATTTAGGAAAAACAGGTCTCTTAGAGATGAACTGAGTCCTAATTCTGTAACAAGCTCTATCAAATCAAAGGATATACCTGGTTTTAGATGCTGTAGGTCTTGTAAGGCATGCCGCAACAGCAGCAACTGCAAAGAAGTAACTGTACCTAGTACAGGAAAAGTTTTCACAATAAATAAGACCTTAACATGTAATACCATGTACTGTGTCTATCTACTCATATGCCCCTGTGATAAGTGGTATGTGGGGAGCACCACTCTGAAAGCCAAGGATAGAGTGTTACAACATCTTCGAGCAATCAAAAACAATAACACTCAATACCCTGTGGCTAGACATTTCTTTGAACAGCATTTCCAAAATGAAAATTTGTTGAGAATGGTGGTGCTAGATAAAATAGACATGGGAATACGTGGAGGCGATAGAACATCATGCCTCCGCAAATTAGAATCTAGATTTATCATTGACTTTGAATGTACGTTCCCTCAGGGTTTGAATAACCATGAAGAATTGTCAGTTCATCTTAACAAATAACATATGATATCGAGAATGGGACTATTGAGAATCTGTATGTAAATTGTCAGCTGTCATAACTTGAAGTCGTCTTTTTTTAAACAAAATGTACATTTATGTTTTAATTCACAGAAACTGATTTTGTAATTTTTGGACACTGGAGAACGAGATCAAGAAAATTCATTAGAAAATTAATTTGGAGTGGCACAGAAGAAACTTGTCGTTTGATATGGTTTTTATAGACTTAAACGCAACCAACAAATATGGATATGCTACAGTCTTAATGGACTTTGGGACGTAATGAGGCTAAACCAATATTTCAGAGACACAACTAAATGTAGATGACTATATATCGGCATGTATATCTCCTGTTGTTTATATGCCCACTTGGGCTCTAATTATGTGATAGAAATGTGTCCACTTTGGACTTTGATACTTCACCGACCTGCTTAGTCTCTTTGTGCCTATTGACACTCTGCCCACTGGGGCATAAGCTAAAAGACGCTCTATGGAAGTAATAGAGCTATTACATCAATGTAGCATCGAGTAATATCAATTTATTTTGAAGTTTGGTTGTCTCATGCATTTTTCACACAATTAATGTAAATACACGCTAATAGTGATTTACTATGAATAAGCCAATCATAATATAGACTGTGTAAATACTCCAGAAACCTATTGCCACATTTTAGTGTCTGATCAGACATGGATTTAATTTATGGACTATATGATATACATTGAAATTTCTTTTCCAACAAGTTTGTTATACTGATGTCGTTGAGGGGTGTGCACATTTATATACAATTTATGTTAATATATGTAAACAATGATTGGCTTTGAAAAAGCTATCCTTCAGACAAAAACCGCAAATACTTTTGATATTTGTTGCCATAACCTAAGTGCATGATCAGACATGAATTTAACTAATGAAGTACGTGATATATGCTGAAATCTCCACTCCAATATGTCCGCTACACTTATGACACTAAAGGGTGTGCACAAAAAAGTCCTTTGTCTATGTTTAGACCAAATCACTGAGAACGTAAAAGGACTATTGTTTTGGGTCCACGGCAAACGTGAACAAGCCGAGAGGTGAAACGCGTTGTTTGTTGTTTTTTGCTGCCGAATAAACCTTTACAGCACAGCAATTCCTGGTGTGTCGTTGCACGTTTTCTTCTACCGAGGAACTCTTTGGTTTGAAATATTGGGTTTCCGAGACCCTGACAACGACCCTTTTGTGAGCGGGTACTGGCTACAATACGGGAATCTGGTGTGTGTTTATATATATATATATATATATATATATATATATATACATATATATATATATATATATATTAACCAACATCTTCCTGGTAGAAAGAACTTAGCCGCACACCAGACAACGGAGCTTATATCTTTATTTCGGAATTTCAAGTCGGCAATCCTGACATGTTTCGTTCCTCCATGGAACTTTCTCAAAGGTGCGCCGATTGGTTTCTGTTGTTTGCAATTAGTGTAACCACGAGACTTGCACTTGTTTTAAAACGTTCGTCCTCGTTGGCACGCCCCAGTGGCCGCAATGTCTTTTGGTACTCGTGGTCCACTTATTTTTGAAGTTTGTTATTTGTTTTCAAACCTGCCAATAGGTCATATACAGAAATTGGTTATATTTGTCTATCCTTATTATCCAGATGTAAAGTCAGTTGTGCCGTAGGAAACCCATTTTCGAGGCTCCCCAAGGTCCAAACCAAAGACAGTCTATATAAATATATATATATATTCACAAGAAACAAAATGTGGCGAAACAGATTGCTCGAGCCCACACGATCAATTTCAGCAGGTAAGTTTATTTCTTTTGCAGATAAGGACGGCGTGTTTCGACCACGTCCTCGTCTAGGTCACGTGACCCCCACCTCCATTTAAAATCTTTTTAAAGGTGCAGTCTTAATTGTACAGTCATAGACATAAAGAAAAAAATTAATGTTTTATGTTAAATTTAAATTCAAATTAGTGTCAAAAAGTTTGCGTGCATTGGTAAAATTGACTGCAGACTGAGCAATATTGTGTGCATATTACATGTGTATTTCTACATGGTTTTAAAGGGTAGAATAAAACGTTTTGTGGCTGTTTTTTAAAGCGACATCATGAATATACTGGTGCTATTTTTTTGCCGTCTCTCAAGGATGAGAGTTGCATTTGAGGGTCAAGTGGCCATTTTGTTCTGTTTTTCAGTGTGGAGAGGTGGCGTGTTATCTATACAGCAGAAATGTACAGTGAAGGTATAGTACCCTATTGTGATGTGTTCAGCTATACAGGTGACTTGGAGTAGATTGGATTTCTACCCATGACTCCGGTGCTCATATTGTTAGCATTGATGTGACCTTTCGGTGATAAGCAGCACCTCTCTCCTAAAACAAAACACACAAAATTAGACATATGGCGATTGTCATCCAAGCTCCGTGTTCAACACATCTTGTATTCAACAAAAAAAGGCATCCTACATAATATTTTGCACAAGCCTGGAGTCTGCAGTTGTAATGGTTAAAATTAAACAAGGATGTGAATTGGTGACGGGGGAGGGGAATGGGTAGTAGAGCAAGGCAAATTAGTGCCTTGTTAAAGATGGCTGTACAGTTCCTCATCCTGATTGAGACCATATGGGAATTTGGTGCCTGCTAAGAGGATGAAGCGTGATTCTTGTTTGCGGAGGGCAGCAGTTCGGTTGCCTCCCCTAGGATTGGGGTTGACTGTATCCAGTCCAAAGAAGCTGGCTTTGGTCCAGTCAGCCCCATGTTCCTTGGCAAAGTGCCTGGCAGTACTGTAGTTTTGATCACCATTGGTGATTGCGTGCCAGTGCTCCAGTATTCGCTTCTTCACTGCAAATGTTGTGGACCCAATGTACCAGAGGCCACTTGGGCAGATAATGGCACACTCTGCATTCTCTGTATTGCAGGTAATCAAGTGGGGTATCTTCCATTTGGTTTTGGTCCTTTTTAGGATGGTTTCAGTGACGTTGTTGCAGTGTTTGCAGGCTTTACATTTACCACATTTATGGAAGCCCTTGGTTTGTCTGAGCCAATTGTTTTCTTAGGGATGGAGGTGGCTGTGCACAAGTATGTCCCTCAATGATGCATTTCTTTTGTATGTGATGGATGGGGATGTACTTATTTCATTATGTAGAATAGGGTCCTGTCTCAGAATGTCCCATCTATTCTTTATAATTCTACGTATTTGTTTGGAGTGACTACAGTACTTGGAGATGAATCTGGTAGGTTCCTATCCCCTGTCTTTGTGTGTTCCCTTGGTTTTACTCTTTTCTAGAATTTCTTCTCTACACTGTGTTTCCACTCATTTCTCAGCTTGGTGGAGTGCTTTTCTAGAATACCCTCTTTCCTTAAATCTCTCCTTCATTTCCTGCTTGGTTTGTATGTATGCTTCTTCAGTACTACAGTTGCGCTTGGCTCTTAGGAATTTGCTATAAGGAATTCCCCATCTGAAAATGGGAGGGTGAGATCTTGTGGAATGTAAGATGGAATTTCCTGCTGTGCTCTTTCTAAACAGATTAGTGCTTACTCTTCCATTCTCCACAGTCAACTTTAGGTCAAGAAATTCAATGGAACTTTGGCTGTAGTGTCTGGTGAATCTAAGGTTGACATCATCCATATTCAAACAATCAATGAATAAATTAAGGTCACTTTCGGTTCCTCTTCACACAAAGAAAATATCGTCAATATATCTCAACCATTTTGATACATTGTAGATCAAATGTCCAATTTATAGGTACACACACACACACATGTATATAATTCCTTATTCAAACTGTACATATGAACTATTTGGAATTTGATAAGAAAGGGTACTTCTCGGATGTACACTGGGGCTAAGATCAAACATTAAGTTTTAGAATATAATATTTTTTGTAATTTATGCAATTATATAATGTGGTGCCCCAGATTGTGATAGTTATTAGTACATGCAAGACTGGTATTCATTTCAACTATGAAACTCCTCAGAATTTGTGAACTCATCAAATTAGTGTTTGTTATGGGACTTCTGACAGTGAAACTGAATTAACCTTGGACAGAACTGGGCTCAGTCTGTCTTAAGGAAATTCAATAGTACGGATTTATAACATTATTATTTTTAATTGCACAATTAGCACTTTACCAACACTTTATGAAATTGTAGCACTACAGGTACTGGTTACAAGAATGAATAGATTGTACTGTCAGGTACATATTGGGATTTAACCCAGAATTGTTATTTTATCACCTTTTATTTGTGATAGTGAGGCAGATGAACTTGTGACTAATATGATCATTGTCACGTGTTTTTTTTACATTTTATCAGCGTTATTTGCATAAATGGTAAAGGTAAATAGGAATATGTTGCCAGAATTGACATGATGGTGATTCTGTGGATTTGTACCAAATTACAGAATATGTATATATATATATATATATATATATATATATATATATATATATATATACGGTTCAGCCTCTCCTCCTTACGGTGCAGAGGACCACAGGACACAGCAGGGTTTCTTTAGTTGTTTTATTCCTTGAGGCTTTGCATGACCGGTTTCGGCGCAGTGCCTTTTTCAAATGCGCTCTCAAGCAGGGTGTTTCCTCTTACAATTCTAAGTAAGCTGGCTCCTCCTTCCCAAGTGGTGGTTGGCCCACCTGCACCACGTTCGCCCAGCTTGCACAAATAATCTAGGGACTACCAGTCCCATGGTGCTGCAAGCTGCCAATCACGGTGCCGGTGAAAAGGAAAATCACATTGTTTTTAAATGAAGTTCATTTTCAATCCCTTTCTTTCGCCCATCATGCTCCGTGTGTGAACAATTGTTAGGATGCAGGTACACTCACGGCGCCCCTTTCCTCGGAGGTTAATGATGGTGGGTCAAGTCAAAAATCCGATACCTCGGCTACAACAAAAAAGTTCCCATGTTGCCTTGACCTACTTCTCTGAAAGGGTCCTGTGTGCGCGCCATAGGCAGCGCGATTTAATACGGTTCAGCCTCTCCTCCTTACGGTGCAGAGGACCACAGGACACAGCAGGGTTTCTTTAGTTGTTTTATTCCTTGAGGCTTTGCATGACCGGTTTCGGCGCAGTGCCTTTTTCAAATGCGCTCTCAAGCAGGGTGTTTCCTCTTACAATTCTAAGTAAGCTGGCTCCTCCTTCCCAAGTGGTGGTTGGCCCACCTGCACCACGTTCGCCCAGCTTGCACAAATAATCTAGGGACTACCAGTCCCATGGTGCTGCAAGCTGCCAATCACGGTGCCGGTGAAAAGGAAAATCACATTGTTTTTAAATGAAGTTCATTTTCAATCCCTTTCTTTCGCCCATCATGCTCCGTGTGTGAACAATTGTTAGGATGCAGGTACACTCACGGCGCCCCTTTCCTCGGAGGTTAATGATGGTGGGTCAAGTCAAAAATCCGATACCTCGGCTACAACAAAAAAGTTCCCATGTTGCCTTGACCTACTTCTCTGAAAGGGTCCTGTGTGCGCGCCATAGGCAGCGCGATTTAATACGGTTCAGCCTCTCCTCCTTACGGTGCAGAGGACCACAGGACACAGCAGGGTTTCTTTAGTTGTTTTATTCCTTGAGGCTTTGCATGACCGGTTTCGGCGCAGTGCCTTTTTCAAATGCGCTCTCAAGCAGGGTGTTCCCTCTTACAATTCTAAGTAAGCTGGATCCTCCTTCCCAAGTGGTGGTTGGCCCACCTGCACCACGTTCGCCCAGCTTGCACAAATAATCTAGGGACTACCAGTCCCATGGTGCTGCAAGCTGCCAATCACGGTGCCGGTGAAAAGGAAAATCACATTGTTTTTAAATGAAGTTCATTTTCAATCCCTTTCTTTCGCCCATCATGCTCCGTGTGTGAACAATTGTTAGGATGCAGGTACACTCACGGCGCCCCTTTCCTCGGAGGTTAATGATGGTGGGTCAAGTCAAAAATCCGATACCTCGGCTACAACAAAAAAGTTCCCATGTTGCCTTGACCTACTTCTCTGAAAGGGTCCTGTGTGCGCGCCATAGGCAGCGCGATTTAATACGTTCAGCCTCTCCTCCTTACGGTGCAGAGGACCACAGGACACAGCAGGGTTTCTTTAGTTGTTTTATTCCTTGAGGCTTTGCATGACCGGTTTCAGCGCAGTGCCTTTTTCAAATGCGCTCTCAAGCAGGGTGTTTCCTCTTACAATTCTAAGTAAGCTGGCTCCTCCTTCCCAAGTGGTGGTTGGCCCACCTGCACCACGTTCGCCCAGCTTGCACAAATAATCTAGGGACTACCAGTTCCATGGTGCTGCACCATATATAACGTCCTGCCGCGATGGATGCACCATCCCGGTAAAGTGGGGGCCACGAGACTTTTTGATACACGGGGTCTCCTTGTGGAACAGCACCTCGAGATAAGAGCGAAAACGGATGTCGGGGCTCATCCAGAGCCTTGAACGTACCAGCAGTATCAATTGTGCATCCATTAAAGGACCCTGGCACTACAAATCCCAACATGCCACGCGTCCTATCCAAGGGCGTGGTATTGACTGCTTAAAGAGTGGGTGTGTCAGGCTATGCACTTCCTGACCTGTCGGTGCCTCTGAGGAAGGAGTTTGACACTCTGAAACGCGTCAGGCAAGAACGACGGGAAAGCTGCCAAAAGGGACGACATGCCAGTTCTCGCCTGTACTCAATAAATACAGCTTTGTCTGCAGATACTGTTTGAGTGCATCTATGTTTGCATGGACAAACTGGGAGCTTGGATATATATAACTTTGTCCAGTATTAAGTATACTAACACAAAGTTCAAAACGAAATGGTATATATATCTTTTTAAATCTGTCTTTTAAGTTCATTCCATGTGACCTAATTAAATGGTAGCACTTGCACTTTAAATACTGAAAATGCACTGTGTCACGCTGTCATGTGATCAAGGCTCTACGTATCCGAAACGTTATGGCGGCAGCACTGAAATAAAAATTCGGCATCCAAATATCGTGGTCCGTGTCTGTTCCTGTTCGCTGCTGGGAGTTAATGCTACAGCGTGAGGGAGACGAAGTTTTTCATTCATAAATATATATATAAGTATATATATATATATATATATATATATATATATATATATATATATATATATATATATATATATATATATATACCTCAACGCACTTTCACCAGTCGTTGCTCCACTTTGTTACGGGTGCTTCGTCGGCGAGTGGTGAGACGCGCAGTTATACTCCCAACCCTGGTCTGTAATTCCAACACACCAATATACTCGAGTGCACGTAAAAAGCCATCCATCAGGGATTAAAGTAATTTTGATTTCTTTATTTCGCGCTTCTGCAGCCATATGTATAATTTATTTTTTTCGAACATCAAATAAGGAGCTTAACAAGACTACCCTGAGCGGCTAATCACCCAATAGGGTATCTAGGAGCAAGCAGGTCCCGGTGTCTCTTTTGAACAGTCAGGTCTTGAGGGCCCTTCTGAATTCTGGAAGTGAGATGATGGTCCGGAATTGCTTGGTGAGGCTCTTCCAGGCCTTTACTGCGATGCGAGAGAAGGAGCAGCCTCCATTTCTGCTTCGGTAGATGCAGGGAGTGTGGGCAAGTGAAAGGGAGGCAGTTGGTGGAAGTTCAGGCAGTGGTTAATGTAGGTGGGTCCTTGGTTGAGTAGAGCCTTGTGTGCATGGGTCAACAGCTTTAATTGGCCCATCTTCTGTGTGGGTAGCCAGTGGAGTTGCCTGAGGTGGGGTGTGATGTGGGTGCATTGGGGAAGGTTGAGGTTGAGTCTGCCTGCGGCGTTCTGTATGATCTAAAGTCTCTGAAGAAGGTGTGCAGTGATTCCTATGTAGAGAACATTACCACAGTACTGTAGGCTGGTGATGATGCACTGTGTCACAGAGTGTCTCATGTGCAGGGGTAGCCAGTTGAAGATCTTATGTACCATCGCAGCGTGAGGAAGCAGGCAGAGGACACTGTGGTGATCTGTAATTTCATGGAAAACATGTTGCCAATGATGATTCCAAGGTTGGCATGGTTGGAGGGAGTGGGTGAGGGTGAGGGTCCCAGGTCTGATGGCCACCTGGAGTTGCTCCAAGTGTTTCAGTTGTTGCTGAAGATCAGTACTTTCATCTTGTCCGTGTTCAGTTGCAGGCTGTTGTTCTTGACTCACATGAGAGCCTTCGCCCTACTAACACCTTTCTGTCACAAACAGTCATCATATAGACATATTCTAATATTCATCAAATTACAGAGCTACAGTAATAATCAAGAGAGAAATACGAGCTTTCACATGTAGGCGTGCCCATGAAGGTTCATTTCCAGCAGAAACGCCTCAAAAAGCACCAAAGTAATACAATGTAATAATTAATGTAATATTATTTGTAGCTTGAAATGTTACCTGAAATTGTTAGCTCTATTTTAGTGTTATTATCCTTGTTTATCTGGCAGGTGTCCTTTACTCGCACCCATTACCGTTGTAATACCCCTTGTCTGTTAGGACAGCCTTTTTAATCCTCCGTATACTCAGTTATGTCAACTGTAATTGGATAATGCGTGGAAACTGCACTTTTGAAGAGATGGATACAATCATGATCGATTACTTGATGTAGTAACATTTACTATTCAAATGTTAAATCTAATTTCACTTTCTTGTATAGTGTTATTATCTTTACATTTGTATTTTGAATCTTTATTGGCTGCGCCTTTGATTTAGATTTCTTTGCTTGGTTTGCAGTTTGTATTCATGTCGGCCTTGCATCCATTTTCTTGCCCACAGGGCTGTGCTTAATCATGCCTGCTACAGTCAGTTCTAATTCACTCCAGTACAGCAAGTGCCTGTCACACGAATATCCTATTAACACAAATCCAATATACTTCCTCAGTCCACTACACAAATCCACTTAGTTGTAGCTGAGCCACAACCGTGCCTAAACTGCTTTAGATTAGCACTGCTGTAAAAAATATATAGCCACGCAATTCTTTAAAGGTATCTAATTACATCGAGGGCTAGAAACTAAAAGGAAAAGAACAGTGTTATGATCCCCTGCACTTCCCCAGAGTGCTAAACCTATACAAGTATAAAAGTAACACCAAGAACCTGATTCTAACTTCATTGATTTATTTAATTGAATAATTTTGTGGTTTCCAAAACCCTAGAGGAGTCCTGGGATGGCGTCATAAAAGTGCACATTGATCCAGGTAGCACATGAAATGCATTATGTGATTTCACAGTAAAATAAATAAAACACGCTTTGGCAATATGTCTCGCCTTTGTCACCTATTGGCTTTGCCTCCGGCTTTTGGCGATGTGGTACACTATGGGCAAAATGCAGTACAGCAAGGCCAAAGGAGGAAAAAAAGAACAAGAAGGTAAAAACGAAACAGCCGCAATTGTGCACACGTGACATTATACATACTTGCCTACAAAAATGGCACAGGAATCGTTTTCTTTAGTTTACTCTAAAAAGATGGCTTGGTAACTAAAAAGGAAATTAAAAAAGAAGTAGCACAAAATAATTTCTCTTTTTAAGAAGAAGGGTCTGACACCAATGTGTCCTTCCTCAAAAACAATGCAAATGAAGGTGAAAGCAAAGGAGTGTTGGTGGGCCAGGAGAAAGAAACACACAAGGGAGAGCAACAAAGGGGATTGGAGAGAAGCAAACAAGTGAGAAAGCAACAGGGGGTAGGGAGGGATTTTGGTGGAGGAGAATCACATGAGAGAGTGAGACGTTGCAACATGAGGGAGACAGCAGCGCAGAGTGCAGGTGGCAGGTACTGGGCAAAGGAGAAGCACACGAAGGAGCAAGCTAGAAAACACCTGCACTTTCATGGAGCGAAAAGCAAAAAGAAACAAGCATTAGCAATGCAATGGGTCTCGCCTTTGTGGCCTTATAATCATTTAGCCAGGCAGCACATTTTTTACAGCTGGTTGGCCAGTAGCGTTTCCACCGGGAAGCATGGAAGGAAAACAGTGCTCTGAAACGGCCATGCTTTTTGTTTTTAATAGTCAAATAAAGAAAGGAAAATATGAAATGCAAGGCTGGAACAATGACAAGGGAGATGGATGAAATGTTTGAGTCTGCAGTGGAAAATCATCTGTCAAACCACAGGGGGGTCTACCAACCCATCCCTGATATCTGAAAAACAAAATAAATGTGTTAGCTACAAAAGTAGATTGAAAAGTTCACTAACCTGAATGTCTAATTGGCTTTACAGCAGTACAATATTGCATTCAATCTGCTTGCAGAACCTCTGCCAAAGCCATGCAGGGTGATTGTAAAGAAAACCTTGTAAATGCTACAGGCTGTAAATGAAGCTCGTTGACTCCAAATACCTCTGAACCATCTGTCTGGTGTTTCGTGAAAAGAACAGGGGCTTCAATAACGGTGGTCACAATTATTAACATTCTATGGAAGGATGGAAGGCTGTGCATTGGGCATATCTCCGTAGCAGGCACATAACCCGCTGAGCAGCCTTGCTACCCAGCCTATAAATCTGCAACAGTTACTTCCACCCACCTTCTCCTTTCCCAATGCGCACAAGGAGTCCAGAGGTGAGGCAGGCTCAGCCAATAGCTGTGGAGATATTTTTTTTAACAAACAAAAAAAAGTTAACATTTGCAACGCCAATTGCTCAAACATTCTCTAATGCGAGACCGATTGCATTGCAAATGCTTGTTGTTAAATGCGGAGCACATCCGCTCCAGCGTCTGGCCACTTGGCCTTGTGGCTAGGTTGAACTTGAAACTCTTATGCACTTCACAGGGGGCCCGTTTACCGTGAGGGTACTTCCACCCTCCGGTTACTCCTGTACGCTCTATTAACTCCATTAAAGGGGGCCCTTGCCCTGTGCCATTTACTGGCGTCATTGTGCACGTGCGGGGTGGCCAACCAGCCTAGAGAAAGCGTGACTCCCCACTCCCCCGCACCCATGCAGCCAACACGCTGTAACTGCCCCTGGAGTTCTGGGAGAGACCACTTTTTGCTCCCATTGGGCGACCCCATTCAAGAATGGCGCCGCCCTCTAAGGACCCAAAATGTACTGCTCACCAATCATGACCTTACTGCCTGACCAAGGAATAGCAATAAATACGATGATTGATGGCCTGTAAACAGGATAAAGTTCTAAGGAACAAAATGTATTAGTCCGACACTCCTGTCATCTATAAACATTTGTAACAAACCTGTGAAAACCTTCATAACACACAGTACCAATCATCTGCTTCAGGGGATGGTGGGTGGGGAAAAAGAATTACAGCCTCCTAGAGGCTGGAGGGGCAGGCCGTTGAGCGCGGAGTCAAAGAGGCAGACTCCCGCACTCCCCGGCCTTTTAACCCCTCATCCGCCAGGCCGGATCTAACCGGCCTTGCCTTCGTTCCATAGTCACCCGGAAGTGATTCAATCACTTCCGGGTCACTAGGAGACCCGGGGTCCAATCCATGTTGAGGCGAGCCCGCCGCGCCATGGTGACGCGATGGGGGCGTGCCCCACCTCCGAGAGCGGGTAGCGGGTGAGGGCCGGTGCGCCCCGCCATACCTGCGGCGGGGCCGATGTCGGCCCGCCTTTCTTTATAGCCAGGGACTGCCGGAGGCCCCCCCGTTCCGTTAACAAACATTATTAAAAGGACATGAGAGGGATTTCTTTTCTTTGGAGGCGGTGGTCGTCCAACCCCCGGCCGTATTTATTAAAACATAAAATTAAATTAAAATTGAAATAAACAATATTTACACAATTACGCAGAAAACGTTCCATAACATTTGATTACAATTGATATATACAGATATCAGATGGCTAACCTTAACATAATTCTAGTACAAGATATTTCCTATCCGAATCCAACGTATCAATCTCAATTATACAATATTTCTTTGCTGTGTATCCTATTTGGGCCTACGGCAAGGTCACTAACTGGTGTCAGATCCTTATGACTTAAACCACGCCCTCCTGTTGGAGTGCGCATGCGCAGAGGGCCCGGTTACCCCCATACACCCTATTAACCATGCCCTTCTGTCGAAGTGCGCATGCGCAGAGGGCCCGTTTACTGTGTGGGTACTTCCGCCCCCCGGTTACCCCCGTACGCTCTATTAACTCCATTATTAAAGGGGGCCCTTGCATCTCTGCGCCGTTTACTGGCGTCATTGTGCACGTGCAGGGTGGCCAACCATCCTAGAGAAAGCGTGACTCTCCCGCACCCATGTAGCCAACAGGCTGTAACTGCCCCTGGAGTTCTAGGAGAGACCACTTGTCCCTCCCCTTGGGCGACCCCATTCAAGAATGGCGCCGCCCTCTAAGGACCTTAAATTTACTGCTCACCAATCATGACCTTACAGCCACAGGCCAGCGTAGTTGACCGACTATCTGGCCCCTCTCCCCTCCTACACTGAAAGGTCATACCATGTCCTTAAACATCACTAGCCAAGCCCTTATATTTACTAGCCCGACTATGAGGCCCCCAAAAAACTCACTGAAAGCTTGGGTCCTGTCCCTATACACAACTAACTAGGCCAAAAGATTCTCTGCGAGGATTTCCTTCCCTGATTTGTACAAATGGACGCCGTCTTTTTAAGAATCACAACTCCCCTCAGCTGCACCCCTGGCCTATAGTCTGTAGGTGTGAAGCACTAGATTGCCTCACCAGTTTGTTACTAGTTATTTTCTGGGTGGCTTAATGGCCTCCCAGACTCACTTTCCTTTGGAATCTCTGGAGTCTCTGCGCCAGGGTGTACCCGGGCCCAGACATGTTGACCCGCCTTTCTACCCAGGCATACCCAGTAATTCCCTCTCCCCCCTTCCCAGTGTGGAATAGAGATGCTAGGGCTGTCTGACTCAGGGAAAATGGACATACCGTCTTGGGGCCACTATAGGGGCTCAATTGATGGCCTCACGCTGTGCCCGATAAAAACGTCGCCCCTGACACCGACACTCATTGCTGGTGCATTTTGAAGGCTACCCAGGAAACCACAGGCCCCAAGATCTCCCTTAAGCATATCAAGAAAACCGTGAACCACCTATACCTGACCACTATGTTCAAGGACATGCTCTGTGTATGCCTACCCCTACTACGGAATATACCAACCACGCAGCGAGGCACCGTAAAGGCAGAATACTGTTACCCGACAAGGGGTGTTGAGGTTTTGCCTACGCCTGTTACCCCTAAGTTTGGTCAAGCCGGCAATACATATACCTGTGAAGCGGCGTACTGCTAAATTACTACGGTTGGCAACACAAATGGTTAACACACCTATACACGACGATGACGCGTCCCCCCTTGGGACTCTCCAGCCTGCCGGCCACCGATCCTTGCCGACTCTCGTCCACCTCCTTACCAATCCAAGGCTGCACTCTACACAACGTAACCTGCAACAAAAATGAAAAATTACAGCCTCCTAGAGGCTGGAGGGGCAGGCCATGGAGCGCGGAGTCAAAGAGGCAGACTCCTGCGCACCCCGGCCTTTTAACCCCTCATCCGCCAGGCCGGATCTAACCGGCCTGGCCTTCGTTCCATAGTGACCCGGAAGTGATTCGATCACTTCCAGGTCACTAGGGGACCCGGGGTCCAATCCATGTTGAGGCACGCCCGCCGCATCATGGTGACGCGATGGGGGCGCGCCCCACCACCGAGAGCGGGTAGCGAGTGGGGGCTAGTGTGCCCCACGATATCTGCGGTGGGGCCAATGTCGGCCCCACCTTTCTCTGTATAATGCACATGTGTTTATTTAGAAAGCACCTGCTTTTGACCAGAATAAAAGTCACCGACATAGAAAGCCAGAAAAGTTGGCTAGTGATATCCAAAAGTTACTGGAGAAGCAAGAATCCGAAGCTTTACTTGGTATAATCGATTTCGGCTACTTTTATTATTCTGCTGGCCATGTCCCTGACAAAATTAGAGCTTTTTCCATTGCGTGAAAATACGTACTTGGAAAAACACTGCACATAATTTCAGCCATGTTTTTTTATTTATATATTTGTCATGAACAAGTAACTTTTTCCCATGGTAGGGCCTGTCAAAGGGTGGAATTCAGACATGTCTGCAACTGAAGAAGGACAGTGCATCCTGGGAGGGGTGTTCCTTTCAGACGCAGCTGACAAAGCCAAAGGTTTGGCGGCAGAAGGTAGGAGCTGGGTGACAGGCCCAGAGAGGTCGAAAGTGCACGAGGGGCTGCCCTGAGGTTTGGCAGGAGGAGCGGGGCTAGCTGCTGCGGCGCTATCATTATGTATTTGTGCAACAATTCCAATCGGGAGGCGGAGGAATGCAGGGCATGCCGTCTGGCCCATGCCGGGGTGGATGGAGTTCAAGATTGCCAGCTATTGCGCATCAGAGGTCCCCAGCGGAGGGTGAAGCCTGCAAACAGCAGGCACGTCCTAGGGCAGGTCAGGCAGGCGGGGAGGTCGGTATATTGCCTGAGTGCTTGGCGCTGCTGCAGCCGCTGCTCTTGGCCAGACTGGCCATAGCGGGCACCGGGCGTTTCCCCAGTGGGCCACCAGGGTGGGGGCCAGTTTTGTACCCCTGGGGGATCGTTCTTGTTACTGGGTCCGCAATATTGGCCACCTGTAACAAAATCGGCAGAAACTGGCACTTTCAGACAGCTCGGCTGCACCCCCCTGTCCCCCAGGGGTGCCGGCCGAGCAGTTGCCAGGGCCGATTTCGGTTTCCAGTCCGGCCCTGCTGCTGCTCACGCCAGTAGTGCCGTTTGTCATGCTGAACATGTATGAGGGCCGTAACGCGACCCCTGAGGTGCAGCCCAACACCCCCCAGGGGCCCCAAACTTTCACAGGTCCAATCTGGCAAAAGACCAATGATTTTCCGTCAGATATAGGAGACTCTTGGGCCCGCAAAACATTTTGTAAAGAAGAGGGAGCGGGTGGTCGGGAGGCTTATTTTTTCACGCTTTGCCCTTTCACGAGGAGACATTGGATTTGAAATGCTATAGAGACAAGCATTGGCAAACTCAGCAAGTCAAGTGGGCGCCTACTAAAATATTAGGCATGGCGCCCGGGATTCTAATGGTGACAGTTTAGCGCAATGCCCAGGGCCATGATGACAGCACTGAGATGAAAGCGGACGAGCTGCCAACCAAAAAAGAAGCGTAGGGGGCGGCCGCAAGCAGCGTGTGCGTCCTTGCTCACTCCCAAAGCAATACTCAAGGGGAGGGAACGCACGAAAAAAGGTGGGCCATGCAGCCACCATTAGCCATTTGCAGGCTACGTTTTTAAAGGACAACCAGACAAGACAATCCACAGCATGGGAGGAGTCAGACCCCACAAAGTAAAGATAGCAGATCGCCTACAGCGCTAGCGCTGTTTAGGCTCGACCAAAAAAGTAGTTTCCTAAAATTGAGCAGTAGAAGGGTAGAAGCAAGACAATCAAAGAGATGCTAGAGAGCCTATGCACCATTTGATGGTAAAAAAGAAGATGGACAATCTGGGACAAGTAAAGCTGTTGAATAAGAAGCAGGCAAAGGAAAGTCACAATAAAACCAACCAAAGGTAAGCAATGGGCATACTGTAGCCCCTGTAAGTTCTTGATAAACCAGCAATAGGTCATTTGCAATCAGAGAGCTTGTGCTGCCTGGTAGGGTCAACCTAATAAAACACCAACAAGCATCTCAATCTTTAGGGTTTTCATTCTTATCACATGGTACTAAGTCTACGGTTAAAGGGCTGTTTATGAGTGGCCTGGTAGCAAGGTGCACCAATACCTCACCTGGTATTTCCGATACGGGCAGCTTTATCTCTTTCTACTGGGGGGTTTTGACTTTTAACATCTGGAATGATGAATACCATGAGGAAAGTGGTATTTATCACATGTTTTTAGGCAATCTGCACAATTTTCAGTCACATTTGCAGATGCATTAATCAAATAGATATGTGACCAAAAATATTAGGTTACTCAAAATACTAGAGTTTTCACCTGTAAAACACTACACCTGGCCACTGTCGTCGGGCCACCAGTGTTCCGAATTAATGACACGTTTGTAGGTCTACCTTTTTAAGAAGAGGGGGGCATATATACAATCCTTATGTGCCACTGGAACACCCCTTTTTGTGCCCTTCTGTTGGTGCACAGGGCTTAGCCATATCTACAAGGCCATGCATAGCCAACCTGCGTGGTATTTCATGGCCATGTATGGATATATAGATATGGAGTCGCAGCCTTGCATTACTCTGCATGCAAGAGGCATTCCATGGGTGTTGCTGTGAGTGTTCCCACTCAACACTCGTGGAATTTGATGCTGCCCCAGATTTACAACATGAGGTAAACCTGGGTCAGCAGCAATAGCTTGTCCATTCCTAGAGCAGGTATAACAACATGAAATGTTTATATTTCTCCTCGTTTTTTCCTCTTACCACATGTGCTGTATTTTGCAGCACACATAGAAAGAGGAAAATACCTCTTGTGATTGTTTTTGTCCAGAAAGGTGCTCCTTCCTGCATAAAAACAATTGTGCCCGCAACACAGACACCCTTGCAACACCAACAGCAGCACCAATGGAACGCCTCTTTCATGCAGAGGCAAGGCAAGGCAAGGCAGCGACGTATTCCATATCTACATGGCCATGAAAATACATACAGGGTGGCTTTCCCTGGCCTTCTAGATATGGCTAACCCCTGTGGGCCACCAGAACATCACAGATAGTGAGGTACCAGTGGCGCACAGGTGTTGTAAATATGCCCCAGAGTTTCTTGCCATATCAGAAATACAGGAGATGCAGGAATACCTCACTCCTAGTTTCTTCCTGCCTAGATATTTCACCAGAAAAAATGGTGAAATATCCAGATGGCACAGATGCCAAAATGGAGGAATTCCATATAATTAGATCAAGTAATCCTGATTACCACTGTAACTGTTAATTTCTCAGGACTCAATTAAGGTTCTAATTGAAACAGGCAGGCGTCATCTGGATAGGAAATTATGAGTGATGGATTAGCACATTACATGAATTGGTGTCCAATGTGTCTATAGTGGTGGTAGTTGACATTGAAAAAAATGAGCAAACAGAACAATTGATGGACGGAATGCTGAACAAAACACCTTTCATCCCCAGTCATAGATCTAGGTTTAATCCATTGTTGTTTTGCTCACCATGACACTCCAGTTTGGACCCAGCTATATCCAATTCAGTCTTTACCCAGCTTATAGTGAGAACAATCCAGCCCGAACTACCAAGCCAGGTCCACTCTGGACCAGAAACAAGCATTCTGGGACTGGCGTTGGGGTATCATCCCCTCATCAGCCTGGTTATCTTGATTCCAGTGACACAGTGAGCATGGGACTCACGTCTTGGCATGCTGTTCCCATGTAGGGCGACAAAAGCAAAAAGAACAAATGGTGGACGGAATGCTGGATAAATTAAACACTCACCCCCAGTCACAGAACTGGGTTTACCTATCATATTTTTGCTCACAACGCCACGCCAGTTTGGGCCCAACAATATCCAAATCAGTCTTGACACAGCTTCCAGTGGGAACAGTCCAGCCTGAGCTGCCAAGCCATGTCGTCCTTGAACCTGAAACAAGTATCCTTGGACCCGTTTTGATGTCTCATCCCTCATCAGCCAGGCTAGCTTGAATCCAGTAACTCAGAGAGCAGAAGACACACACCAGTGATGTCACTGAGCATGTTATGAGTGATGTAATATGTGAGGTCATAGTTAAAATTAGCATAACTGCTAAATTTCACTGGTTTTGTATGAGTAAAATCTCAGCCTTACTATAATGCTCTGTAACCTTAGTTTTTTTCAGCGAATTGCTAAGTTTTTTAAAATTCCATTTCCTAACTATAGGATGCCTGTAAACTTTGATTTTTCAGTGATTTTCTACGTTTCTTTTAAACATTTTATTTCTTAACTATAACCTGTAAACTTTGAGAATGGGTGTGTGAGTGGCGGTATAGGTGAATGAGTGGGTGTATGAGTGGGTGTATGGGGCTGTAAGTTGGTGTGTGAGTGGCTGAATGGGTGTGTGGGTGGCAGTATTAGTCTGTGAGTGGGTGTGTGAGTGCCTTTGTGGATCTATGAATAGGTGTATGAATGCCTTTGTGGGTCTGTGAGTGGTACTATGGGTCTGTGAGTGGGTGTGTAAGTGCCTGTGTGTGTCTGTGAGTGGTTGTGTGTGTGCCTGTGTGGGTCTGTGAGTAGATTTGAGACTAGGTCTGTGAGTGGCACTATGGCTCTGTGAGTGGGTGTATGAGTGGTTGTGTGGGTCTGGGAGCGGCTGTGTGAGTGTCTGTGTGTGTCTGTGAGTGGCGATATGAATTTTGTGCATTTGCATATGTAGGGTATTCAAAAGGGAGAACCATGGACCATTGTCACCAGGAGACGACAGTAAAGAAACCTTGTCACAGTCACTACAGATCAGATTGAGCTCCATTAGATGAACGATGCATTCACCTCCATTAAGGATTTTAGACTGTTTTCCAATTTGGAATTCAAGAGGAAACACATTTGATTTGCCTTCACCAAGCCCAAGAAGTTATGCACATTTGTGCTTTACTGAAGTGGGTCTTCACCTGGGGCACCTGCTATGTTTATATTTATAAGTGCTTCAATTGAGGTTTAATTTCTGTGAAATGCACCCCAGGGCCAGGCTGGAATCTCATTTTTTTTCCAGTAGAGTCCCCAGTTTCTACCGAAAACGCCTACCCAACTGGAGTACTTTCATCTGGTTATTTAGTAAGTGCTTCCTCATTGGATAAATGTCTTGTGCATAATCTGCCTTACAGTTGTGTAAAGGACTACAGGGTGATTTTTCCAGTGAACTTGGGTGCAAGTAATTTCGGCAATGTGATTGTTTCCCGACCATCTTCATCCACAAATCTGTGATATTCTGAGCCATCGTCAAGAGATGACGATAAGACTACAAAGAGGTAAATATCCACCAAACAGGGGTAGTTCCCCTTAACTAAATGAAGTAGGTGATTCTTTGTTTGGTGGATGTCCTCATATTCTTCTGCATTAATAACTCGTCACCAAAATCAGCTGTAAACGTGCTTGAGGGCCTTTTGTTTAGCTGTCCATAAACATGTGAAAAGGGGGATACCTTTGCATGTTACTAATGAAAACGGGGAGGGGGCTGTGTGGCCTCCAATCCGATTTCGGCCCCGAGGACTCCATCATCTGGGGCATGGCCAAAATTGAATGGGAGGGGGAGCTGCACTGTGCCTCTCACTGAGGCAATTTCAACCCCCCAGCCACCGCTGACCTGGCGGGGGCAATCCGCCCGACATCTACTCCCAAATTCCCCCCCCGCCATATTAGTATGGCAGGGGGGACCGCGGCAGACAGAAAGACCGTCCGCTGCTTTTCCGCCCCGGTCGCCTTGCGGCCGGGGCAGAAAAGGATTAATATGGTGGCGGTGTCTAATAGACACCGCCAGCCATAATATGATGGGCCAAATGGGATGCCTTTCCGTGGCGGCTGGCATGCGGTCTTCACTCTGGGGGCCCCCTGCAGGCCCCCAGAGTAAAGGAGGGGTGGCGGGTGCACACAGGGTTTACCTGTGGTACCCCTCAGCATTTGCATAAACAAAGCGTCAGGCACCGCGTGGTGCCTGCTGCTTTGTTATGCAAATGCACGCATACATTTTTAACATTGTGGTGGGCGGTGCTCACTGCACCGCCCGCCCCATTTTTAAAAATGGGGGATGCGCCCGCCACACATCGGGAGTCCCGCCCTTGAGGTGGGCGGTTCCGTTTTCTGCAAGGGTGGCAGGCAGGCAATGTCAGGGTCTGACTAAGGTGCCTACCTAGGTGAGAGACTACATCTCCCAGAATGCCTAGCATGAAGGGGATGGCCTCAGAAGGCATATCTTCCCATGGATGCCTGCTATTGGTGCTTGTGATTTGTCCATTTGGAGCTGATGTCTGCGGACGCCCTGTCCCCGCGGAGTTGCTGGGGAGGTGTGGTTCGTTTTATTTGTATTTATTTTAATTTCTTCTATAGCGCAGGAATCAATCCCGTAAGGGTATCTCCGCTCTGTGCCAGCAATAGGAAACTCAGCCAGTAAGTAGGGGAAAATTAAATTAGTTTGGCAAAAATGCTTCTTGATAAAGGATGGTTTTTAGTATTTTCCTAAAGGATAGGTAGTTGGTGGTTGTTCTGGCATCAAGGGGCAGTCTGTTCCATAAGGCAGGTCCGACTGAGGAGAAGGCCCGGTCTCCTTGTCTGGACTTCTTTGTGGACGGCGGTTTTAGCAAGGCTTGACTGCTTGAGCGAAGGGACCTACTAGGCTGATATGGCACCAAAGATTGAGACAGGTATTTAGGACCTATGCCATAGATGCATCTATGGACCGTGCAGCAGATCTTAAAATCGATGCGCTGTCTTATTGGGAGCCAATGCAGCTCCCTCAGCAAGGGTTTAGAGGGGGTCCTAGCTGGTGCACCCATAACCAGTCTTGCTGCCGTGTTCTGGACCACCTGCAAGCGACCTACTGCGTCAGCGTTTGCTAATGTCAGCAGGCCGTTGCAGTAGTCCAGACGGCTGGTCACTAATGCCTGCACAAGTGTCTTCCTGTAAGAGGCAGGAAGATACGGAAAGACACGTCTAAGCAGGCCAATAGTGTGAAAGCACAATCCTGCAATGTGGTTGGTGTGCTCCTTCAAGGTCAGCTTTTGGTCCAATTTCACCCCAAGATTCTTCACATGATGTTTAGATGAAGGTACTGGGCCAAGATCTATTGGCCACCAGTCAGGGGACCAAAGAATACTTGCTTTGCCAAAAAGCATGACCTCAGTTTTTGTGACATTGCATTGGAGGCAGTTCTTCGCCATCCAATGTGACACCGCCCTCATACCCTCAGCAAAGTTCTCTTTGACTTTAGAGTCAAGGGAGCTGAAAGGGTAGAGGAGCTGGGTGTCATCAGCGTAGGAGATCGGTGTGAACCCATACTTCCGCACAATCTCAGCAAGGGGGGCCACATATACATTAAACAATGTAGGGCTAAGACATGAGCCCTGTGGCACCCCCTTCGTGAGCCCCCTAGAGATGGAACAGAAGGGGCCCAGGCTGACGGATTGTGATCTCCCGGAGAGGAAACTCTCCAACCATGATAGTGCTAAGCCTCCGATTCCTACTCCTTGCAACCGGCCGAGAAGGATGTTATGGGCCACGGTATCGAAGGCTGCAGACAGGTCCAGCAGCACTAGAATCATGGAGCCTCCTCTATCCTGCGACATTTTGATCTGATCCGTCACAGAAAGAAGGGCTGATTCCGTGCTGTGGTTGGGCCTGAACCCAGATTGTGATTGGTCCAGGCCCCCTGTCGCCTCGATAAAGTTGGAAAGAGTGGTATTTACATGCTTCTCTGCCAGTTTGCTGATGTAAGGAAGGAGAGAAATCGGGCGGAGGTTGGAGAGTTCAGACCAGGGCAGGGTGGAATTTTTGCGTATAGGGTTCACTACCGCTTTCTTCCAGGCTGATGGGAGCATGCCCTCAGCGTATGAAAGATTGAGCAAGTGCTGGATGGAAGGTCCTACTATGTCAGTTAGAGGGGAAATGAATTTAGCAGGTAGCAGGTCAGTGGGGGAACCAGTCTTTATTTGATTAATCAATATGGTCAGGTCCTCAGTAGTTATTTCTGGGATAGCCTGAAGAGTTATTTCAGAGGTCAGCATAGGGGATATTTCAGGAACTTCATTTCCCGGAGGGTCTGAGACAGCGGTGATTTTTTTATATATCCATTCTATTCTGTCTTCAAAATATTGGGAAATATCGTCACACAGAACCTGGGTAAAAGTGTTAGGGCTCTCGCACACCTCAGGGTTAGTGAAGGTCTGGATAATTTTAAAAAGTTCTCTTGTTGAATTGCCTGCCTCTTCTATTTGGGTTGTAAGGCTTATTTTCCTGGCCTTTTTTATGTTTTTATAATAGGAGGACATTACTTCCAGATAACGAATCTTATCTTCCTCCTTACCTGTTCGTCTCCAAAGTTTCTCTAATTTTCTGCATCCCTGCTTTTCAATTTTTAGGGCCTCAGTGTACCAGGCTTCCCTTTTAGCCATGGTAGATTTTTTAAAATTTTTCTGAGGGGCAAGAGTGTCAATAGCTGCCATCAGAGTGGAATTAAACTTGGAGAGAGCAGTGTCGATGCTGTCGGAGTTGGAAAGTATTGGCTGTTCCCATACGTGCACGAGCTTAGCAGAAGTTACTTTATGCCAAGGTCTGCGTTTAGTGTACTGGGTGGGCAGGTGGTTCAAGGGATAGGTTGTATGTGTAAAAGAGAAGTTTATCAATTTGTGATCAGACCAAAAGATGTGCTTAGGGGGGTAGCAATGAACATTTGGATGGGAGGTAAGAATCAAATCCAAGATGTGACCACCTGAGTGCGTAGGTTCATTATTTCTTGGGTGTAGACCTAAAAGAGCAAGGTCTGAAAGAAAAACTTCAGTATCCGGATGATCACTAATATCCACTAATTTGCTCTGTGGCTGTAGAGCAAGCTGTGTTCTATCGAGCAAAGACAGTTACCGGCTGGTACTGTCTAGTGTTTCTTCTCGCAAGACGCGTGAGACGCTTGGATTGCTCCCTCCGCGTTCTTGTGGTGCAGTTCTATCCTGGATGGTGAGTGAACAGGAGACGCTTGGATTTCCCCCTCGCTGTCACTCACGGGACGCGGCTCTCATCGGCGCTGTAGACACCGGCTGGTGCTGTGACTCATAGGTGGCATGGGAGACGCTGGATTTCACCCTCCGCGCTTTTGATTTCCTTTAGACTTTTCTTTTGTGTGTTCGTTGGAGACGCTTGGATTTCCCCCTCCACGCACACCAAGACTTAAACGGTGTTCTCGGCTGAGAACATTGTACAGGAGACACAGGATTGCACCCTCCTGTTGTTGGCTATCGACCTCGTGTCATTCCTCCCCTTTTGAGCAGGAAGAGCCGTCTGGCTACTTTTGGGTTTTCATTTCTTTTCTTTATAAAGAACAGTGGTTGCTGTCTTATCTAACGATAAGGTCCTGGGAGAGACATTGATCTACCAGACGCTTCTTAATGAACCATTTTCAGTTCCCCTTCTTTTGGCAACTAGTGAGTGAATGCGGGATGTGAAGGCGGGTGAATGTTTCACATGACACTAGTAGGTTGTAGAAAGGTTATAACGTGTATGTATTCTCCTTAGCCTGAGAAAGAACACAACAGAGGGAAGGGTCGTTTTCTCCTGAGTCTTATCAGGTGAGGGTCCATAATAGCCCTTATGATATGATCAAGGGATTTAGAGTGTTGTGGGCTAACTTGTCCCTTCTTGTCATTTCAGGTCCCTATCCCTGCTGTTCCTATCCCTACCCTGTTTTCCCTCGCCTGATTGCCTTTACACTCTGGACGTTAAACAGTCAGAGTGCGGGGACGTCAGGAGGTGGACCCCATTTGAGCATCGTTCCGACCCTGAGGAATTGCAGCCGTGACAGAATCACAAGCCCACGTATACACTCCTCCTGGTCGGAAAGAGGCTCAAACCATGGCATCTATGGATGACGTGATGCAGGCCCTGGTGTTAGTTCAACGGGAACTGGCAGCTTCTAAAGCAGAGACCACTGCTTTAAAGGAAAGGCTGGATCGGCAACAGGCCAATCCTTTTGACGCTGCAACAGGTGGCCGAGCTATCCAAGTAACCGTTCCTTCACCGATACCGTTAGCTAGCCCAGAGAGATATTCAGGCGACCCTCAGAAGATTCAAGCTTTTCTGACCCAAGTCACCCTTCATTTTTCGTGTAGGCCGGCGTCGTTCCCTAACAACAGTTCCCGAGTAGCGTTCGCCATCTCCTATCTATCAGGGGATGCGGCGAACTGGGCAGTTCCCTTTGTCAGAAATGACGATCCCATTTTGAATGACTGGACAGCTTTCCGCCGAGAGTTTGAACGGGTGTTCGACCGGAGAGCAACAACACTGAGCGCAGACAGGGAGTTGCTGGGACTCCGACAAGGGAGGAAAGATTTGGTTTCTTACATGACCACTTTTAATCGTCTTGTGGCCGAAACTGCATGGCCCGAAGAAAAAAGGATGGCGTTGTATTACCAAGGCCTGTCGGACGAGTTGAAAGACGTAATAGCTCAGATCGACCCACAACCGCAACCTGTGTTGATTTGATTAACCTCACGCTCCGCCTGGACCATCGTCTGGGAGAGCGAGGAGGCAATCGTAGAAAACATGACGGGCCTTCTGGAACCATGGGACAAGAACTTCCGTCCAGTCCACGGACCAGTGATAGTACTCCAGAACCAATGGATGTTGGAGCCATCAGGTCCCCCCTTACCAGAACATAAAGAGAAACCCGTCGCACACAGGGACTTTGTATGTATTGTGGGAAGAAGGGACACTATGTCAAGGAGTGTCCCTCTAAACCCAAAAGATCCAAGACCTTTTTCTCGGGAAAGAAAGTGGCTCTCACCACTGCCGATCCCGAAAGAAACGCTGAAAGCATTCCTTCCAGTAAAGGGCTGGAAATGAAGGAATGGAGGCTGACATCGTTGGCTTCGGTTGAGGGTGAAGCCCCTGTTACGCACGTTGCCTTGCCCACTTCCCTACAGTCTCAGGGCAAGGTACATGCCGTGTGGAGCATGGTGGATTCGGGGGCTACGGGGAATTTTGTGGACGAGGGCTTGGTGCGCCGTCTAGGGTTGGGAAGGGTGTCCATCGCCAACCCAGAAACCGTGTTGGCTGTGGATGGTACTCCTCTCAAATCCGGTCCCATCATTGAGCGTACGGAGGAATTGGTACTGGTGTTGGAGAACAGTACCATTACCCACGTTGAGAGCATAGTACTGAATATAATAGAGGCTCCACAATATGAGCTAATATTGGGTATCCCATGGTTGGAAAAGAACAACCCTTCTATCGATTGGAGGGAGAAAACATTAGCCTTTCGTTCTGATGAGTGTCGGAGCGTATGCTTACATACATCCACATCACACACTGTAGCTCTGACTCAGACAATGTACATAGCTACTGCGGTGGAAAAGGTAACCATCTTGCCTACAGAGTATCACAAGTACAGTGAGGTTTTCAGTGAAAGTCAGGCCGAGGTACTGCCACCACATCGGGAGTACGACTGCCGAATAGATCTGGTTGAAGGAGCCGTTGTTGAGTCTTGCAGAGTGTATGCCCTGTCTGAACCCGAATCCAAACACTTGCAAGAATATCTGGCTCATTTCAGTGCTATAGGCTTCATTAGGCCCTCCAGGTCCCCAGCAGCGTCCCCTCTGTTTTTTACGTCGAAGGCCAATGGGGAGCTGCGCACCCTCATTGACTATCGCCAGCTAAACAAACAGACTATACGGAACCGGTACCCTCTTCCACTCATCCCAGTGCTGTTGGACCAGGTGAAGGAGGCAGTGATCTATACACGGTTGGACCTCCGTGGTGCCTATCACTTGGTCAGAATTCGCAGCGGTGATGAGTGGAAGACAGCCTTCAAAACCAGATATGGCCTTTTCGAGTATCTGGTAATGCCGTTCGGGCTTTGTAATGCCCCGGCGGCATTCCAGTACTTTCTTAATGATGTACTGAAAGAGTACCTGGATCAGTTTGTCATCGTGTATATCGATGACATACTGGTCTACTCTGACACACGAAAACAACACGCCAGTCATGTCCTCCTGGTTTTACAGAAGTTGCTGGAGTACCGGCTCTACTGTAAACTCAGCAAATATGAGTTCAGTGTGGAGGAGGTGGAATTCCTGGGGGTTATCCTGACACCGAGAGGATTTCACATGGCGGAGAGAAAGATCGATGCGGTGCGTGCCTGGCCAGTGCCAACCTGTCTGAAAGAGGTGCAATGCTTCCTAGGCTTCGCCAACTACTATAGACGGTTTATCTCCCAATTCTCCTTGTTGGCCTCTCCCATCACTAAACTGCTGAGAAAAGGGGTTCCATTCCAGTGGAATACGGAAGCCATGGAGGCCTTTGAGTCACTGAAGGAAGCGTTTGTTACTGCCCCAATCCTGACACATCCTCAACTGGACCTGCCTTTCATAGTAGAGGCGGATGCCTCAGATACAGCAGTGGGGGCTGTTCTATCACAAAGAGACAGGGAGACAGGTCAAATGCATCCAGTTGCCTTTCTATCCTGGAAATTGAACTCTGCCGAGGCCAACTATACTATATCAGAAAAGGAACTGCTGGCCATTAAAACGAGCATTTCAAGAATGGAGACATTACCTGTGGGGATCACAACATCCTATAACTGTGTACTCCGACCATAGAAATCTGCTGTTTATGAAAACTGCTCGCCATCTGTCTCAACGACAAATGAGGTGGATGCTGTTTTCGCGGAATACAATTTCATCGTCACGTTCCGTCCCGGATCAGAAAATAAGAAAGCGGATTCCCTCTCTAGACAAGGGGGAGACATGGTGCCGGCGAAGGAGCAAACTAGAGCAATAATCGACCCTGAAAAGGTGGTGTGTCTGATAACTGCTGATCGTTTCATCGACCAAGTACAGAAAGACAGAGATCAGGTCCAATGGCGGAATTGGGCAAGCCAGAACAGTGTCCGAACCATCCACCATGGAGTACCCTTGCACGGTGGGAAGTTGTTTTTACCCTCTCATGACCTGCGTCTCCAGGCGTTCAACTGGTGCCATGGGGAAGCCTTGGCAGGACATCCTGGGGTGAGAAAGACTGTCCATCTCGTGAGACGCCATTTCTGGTGGGACACTCTGGCAAAGGACGTAGAGAGATGGATAGGACACTGTGACACCTGTGCAAGAGCGAAGGGGGATCATTCCATGAGTCGTGGGAAGCTCAGACCGTTGCCCACTCCATCTCGTCCCTGGCACACAATCAGCCTGGATTTTATCGTAGGGTTGCCCATGGACCAAGGGTACAACGCGATAATGGTAGTAGTGGACAGCTTGACAAAAATGGGGCACTTCATCCCATGCAAGAATCTTCCTACTGCCAGCCAAACCGCTCAATTGCTCTTAACACAAGTGGTTCGGATTCATGGCCTTCCGCGGGTGATTGTCTCTGACAGGGGGCCGCAGTTCGTGGCCAGGTTCTGGCACATGTGGTGTAAGGCACTGAGGGTGGAAGACGCTCTGTCCACCAGTTTTCACCCTCAGACAGATGGGCAGACAGAGCGGCTTAATCAAACACTCAAACAATATCTGAGGTGCTATTCAGAAGAAGCTAGTCGCTCATGGGTCTCTCTTCTCTGGTTGGCGGAGCTTTCGTACAATAATGCATGGCACTATTGCCATAGGAGAATCTCCGTTCAAGGCCAATACAGGCTTCCACGCCAACACCTTGCCTTTGACCATACCCGGTGATGTCCAGAATCAACCCAACATGGCTGCGCATGTGAAGGCTTTGTTGGAAACACATCAGCGGATTCAAAAGACCCTTGTTCATGCAAAAGGCTCGTACAAGAGGTGGGCAGACAAACATCGACAGGAGAGTCCTGTGTACGAGATAGGGGACAAGGTCTGGTTGTCCACCAAAAACATTCGGTTCAGATACCGCAGCATTTTCCATCCCCGCTTTATCGGTCCTTATGCCATCATCAAGAAAATCAACCCGGTGGCGTACAAACTGAAGCTGCCTATGTCTATGAGGATACACCCGGTGTTTCACAGCAGTTTGTTGAAGCCGGCTGGCTCAATGCGACGCAAGGCCGCTCCACCGGTTCTGAGGGATGGACAATTGGAGTTCGAGGTTCGGCGCATCGTGGACTCGAAGTTCCGGCGGGGGAAGCTGTGGTTTCTTGTTTCCTGGAAAGGCTATGGCTCTGAGGACGACTCGTGGGAGCCTAGCCGTGACGTCCACGCCCCGCGCCTGGTCCGCTCCTTCTTTGCCCGCAACCCGAGGAAGCCGGGCGCTAGGAGGCACAGGGCAGGGGGGCGTACTGTCAGGGTCTGACTAAGGTGCCTACCTAGGTGAGAGACTACATCTCCCAGAATGCCTAGCATGAAGGGGGATGGCTTCAGAAGGCATATCTTCCCATGGATGCCTGCTATTGGTGCTTGTGATTTGTCCATTTGGAGCTGATGTCTGCGGACGCCCTGTCCCCGCGGAGTTGCTGGGGAGGTGTGGTTCGTTTTGCTCTGTGGCTGTGGAGCAAGCTGTGTTCTATCGAGCAAAGACAGTTACCGGCTGGTACTGTCTAGTGTTTCTTCTCGCAAGACGCGTGAGACGCTTGGATTGCTCCCTCCACGTTCTTGTGGTGCAGTTCTATCCTGGATGGTGAGTGAACAGGAGACGCTTGGATTTCCCCCTCGCTGTCACTCACGGGACGCGGCTCTCATCCGCGCTGCAGACACCGGCTGGTGCTGTGACTCATAGGTGGCGTGGGAGACGCTGGATTTCACCCTCCGCGCTTTTGATTTCCTTTAGACTTTTCTTTTGTGTGTTCGTTGGAGACGCTTGGATTTCCCCCTCCACGCACACCAAGACTTAAACGGTGTTCTCGGCTGAGAACATTTTACAGGAGACGCAGGATTGCACCCTCCTGTTGTTGGCTATCGACCTCGTGTCATTCCTCCCCTTTTGAGCAGGAAGAGCCGTCTGGCTACTTTTGGGTTTTCATTTCTTTTCTTTATAAAGAACAGTGGTTGCTGTCTTATCTAACGATAAGGTCCTGGGAGAGACATTGATCTACCAGACGCTTCTTAATGAACCATTTTCAGTTCCCCTTCTTTTGGCAACTGGTGAGTGAATGCGGGATGTGAAGGCGGGTGAATGTTTCACATGACACTAGTAGGTTGTAGAAAGGTTATAACGTGTATGTATTCTCCTTAGCCTGAGAAAGAACACAACAGAGGGAAGGGTCGTTTTCTCCTGAGTCTTATCAGGTGAGGGTCCATAATAGCCCTTATGATATGATCAAGGGATTTAGAGTGTTGTGGGCTAACTTGTCCCTTCTTGTCATTTCAGGTACCTATCCCTGCTGTTCCTATCCCTACCCTGTTTTCCCTCGCCTGATTGCCTTTACACTCTGGACGTTAAACAGTCAGAGTGCGGGGACGTCAGGAGGTGGACCCCATTTGAGCATCGTTCCGACCCTGAGGAATTGCAGCCGTGACAGGCAAAACCCGCCCGCGATCCTAATGGGGGCCTATGTCTCCCTGGGTACCCTGGACCCACCCTAGGCACCCAGTGTGAAGACTGTGTGGGGAGTCTTAAGGCCCGATAACCCAGCCAGCTCCCTGCCACCTGCTGGAGTTATCATTGCTCTTGCACACAGGGAGCTGCTAGAAATGCAGCTTCCTGTATGTGAGAGCAGTGCAGGAGTAATACTTTCAACGCTCTCCCTGCCTGCATGTCCACATGGACCTCCTGCCAGTTTTTTAAGTTATTTGGTCCCGGGGAGGTGGTGGTTCCCGGTACCTGGAGGGTCCATGCAGCCCCCTGCACTAATGGTAATTTAGCCCAGAAGAGGTGGTGCTTACTTGGGCTTCAAACAGATAAGGAGGGGAGTCGATGCGCCCCCCTCCATCAATGAAATAAATCCCTGGGGAGGTGGTGGTTCCATGGGCTATTTTGAGCCCTTGGAGGGGGGCCCTGTTCGCCCCCTCCTTTTATTTTATATATATTAGTATGTCCTCTGGGCCGGGGGGATTTTTTTGAAAACAAGTGCAGAGACCACACTTTTTTTACTTTTTAAATTGCAGCAGATTCACAACCGCATTGTGATTTCACACCAATTTTTCTGAAACCATTTTTTTTTGCATTGTCAGGCTCAAGTTTTTGGGGTACCCAGCTGAAGCTGAGTTCAAAGATGGCTACCAACACTTCCGGTTTGAAGTGTTGGCAGCCAATCAGATTTCAGCATGAGGACTCTCGGATCCTTGGGAGATCTGCGTCCCTAGATATACCAATTTGGTTTTCCTTTAATATCTCAAAAACGACCAAACAGATTTACAGCAAATAACAAAAAGCAATCTTTTTGGACCTAGAGCTAATTTCTGCCAAATTTGGTGTAATTCCTTCCAGCAGTTTGGGCTGTAGTTGGGTCTAAAATCCCCATGGGAATGTACATGGAAAACAGACTTCCCCCCCCCCATCCCTTTTTCTCGCCCCCCTGCTTGACGGATCACCCCAAAATTTTCTATACACAACTAGAAGCAGTGGGGCACTCTTTGCGGGAAATTCCTGTGAAGGCCAATGGAGTTTTTAGGGTTTAGGGTAGGTGTGGGTTTTTGGTTGGTATAAGTATTTTAGGGTTTAGGGTGGATGTAGGTTTTTGGTGGGGAAGGGTATTTTTAGGGTTTAGGGGGATATAGGATTTTGCGTGGCAAGGGAACTTTTAGGATTTAGGGAGGGTACGGGTTTTTGGCAGGCAAGGGAATTGTTAGTGTTGAGTGTGGATATGGAATTTTGGTTTGCAAGGGGATTTTTAGGGTGGGTTGGAATCTTGGCTGACAAGGGAGTTTTTATGGTTTAGAGTGGGTAATGGCAAATGATAAACTTTTCATGACAAGCAGAACCTACCTTGACACTTTTTTGGGAAAATGTCATGAAGATTGGTAAAACAATGCCAAAGTTATAGCAAAGTCAAAAATGTGTTACCGCCAGTAGGTAATATATATTTCATTAGGGCAAACTCTGTGATGGATATGAGGCAGTTTGTTCAGCCGCGAGAGAGACCCACCGCATGAATGCGGGCCCGCGATGAAACCAAACAGCTTCAGGGGTTTAACAGGAGGAGATGTTTGACGGGACAACTGCTATTAGCTGCTGAAGGGTAGCTTTGTCTTTCATCAACCCACTGTCGTAACAAGAATTTTTTATGACTGCACATTGAACGGACTCACTTGAGAGGTATTGAATCCCTGCACTACATGGACCACAAGGCCATAGAAATGGCCCGCCCACTGTGGCTGGTTCCCGGATAAAAGATGGTGCAAGGTATGCTGTTTAATGATTGCGGTTGACGACGCCACTAAGGAAGAGTACTTGATTCCCGAAACGCGTCTGGCGTGGTAGTAACCTCCTGATGAACTTGAATGTGCCTTTGCCTACAGTAAGCTGTCCTGAATACATTTCGAAAATCTACACTTACCAGTGGCTTCTCTCATTGGGGCAAACTCTGTGATGGAGATGAAATGGCTTGTTCAGCCGCGAGAGAGGCCCACCGCATGAATGCGGGCCCGCGATTGAACCAAACAGCTTTATCGGTTTAATGGGAGGTGACGTTTGACGGGACAACTGCTATTAGCTGCTGAAGGGTAGCTTTGTTTTTCATCAACCCACTGTGGCAACAAGTATTTTTTATGACTGCACATTGAACGGACTCACTTGAGAGGTATTGAATCCCTGCACTACATGGACCACAAGGCCATAGAAATGGCCCCGCCCACTGTGGCAGGTTCCCGGATAAAAGATGGTGCAAGGTATGCTGTTTAATGATTGCGGTTGACGACGCCACTGAGGAAGGGAACTTGATTCCTGAAACGCATCTGGCGTGGCAGTAACCACCTGATGAACTTGAATGTGCCTTTGCCTGCAGTAAGCTATTCTGAATACATTTCTAAAATCTACACGTACCAGTGGCTTCTCTCATTGGGGCAATAGTGTTGTATCCCTTAACCTCCAGAGCTGCGAGAAAGAATGCTTGAACTCCTCTTGTATGTGCAATAAGATTTTTATTCTTTCCTCATCGTAGTCATGATGTGTTTCGGCCGGTAAAATGGCCTTGATTACATGTTTATATTTTTTTTAGGGTTTATACTAACCTCCTGTTCATTTTTTTACCACACATCTGTCTTTACCATGCATATTTTTACAACGGACAATTATTATTCCTGGCCGATGAACTCCGCTACTTTTGCGGAGTTTGGTAATTTTCTGTACTCCATGGAACCAACTAGCCCACATGTTATCTCCAGTAAGCCTCACACAGCTGGATTGCTGAGAGGTGATCAGCGGCCAGGCCTGAGGCCTCCTTTCTCCACTACTCTGCAAACGCACCTCCTGGTGTACTGCTGCTTGGGGGATGAGGTCCACAATAGTCCTGAGGCCCTCAGGAGGCAAGGTGACCTCATTCCCCCACCAGCTGTGTACCGAGAGGTGTGTTTACAGAGTGGTGTAAAAAGGGGCATGGCCTGCGACCACCTCTCAGCAATACCACTATGTGGGGCTTGCTGGAGGTAACAGACAGGCTAGTTGGCCTTTAAGAACCCTCAGCAACAAAGGGGACTTCATTCCCCAACCAAGAGCACGCAAGGAGACGTGTTTGCAGAGTAGTGGAGAAAGGGGGCGGACCTCTGGCAAGTTGCTGGCTTCCAATTTTTACATTTATCATTTCAGGAAGGGGGACTGTTTGACCCCCTTCCATTGACGCTTTTGTGACCCGGGGACCCCATCACCCAGGGCCTGAGCCATTAACCTATTAATGAAATTAAATGGTAGGGGGGCTGTGCGACCCCCTCCGAGGTCGATCTCGGCCCCAGGGACCCAATTCCCCGGGGCTAGGCCTATGATTTAATTGAATGTTTAGAGGGGAGGGGTTCGTGCGGCCCCCCTCTCCAGGTGATTTTGGCCCTGGGGCCCATCCACGGGGGCAAGGCCAGCTGGTCAGGGACCGCGGGAGAGCCTGAAGGTCTGCCTACAGGAAACGGCACTGCTTTTTACCACAAGGGAGCTGCAAAGTTCAATATTTCCCTGCCCTCTGTAATGAGCAGAAAGTAAATCATATATGTACTTCAACACAAAATTAGAGAGCATGTGGTGTGAAACAGAAGAATTTTAGTATCTATAGACTTCTATTGTGAGCTGTCAGTGAATAATGAAGCTGCAAAAGAAAAGTAAGGTTTAAAACATGTTGGCAATGGATTATTGTATATGCTAGTTCATATGAGTCTCTAGAAAGATACACTTGAAGTAGGCCATATAAATATAGGTGTCTGCTTTAAACGGAAAGTGCACTCTGTCAAGTTTGACTATCTGTTTGATATCATGTCTGAGGAATGTTTCTACTTCTTAATGTACTCTGACACATGTGGTGCTGCTGATGACCCTAACTTAAAAACTAGGTAGCTTATCATACAGCTGGACAAATGTTTTTAGTCCTACTACAGCATTCAGTCGCTGAAGTATAGATCCTTTACCTAGGTAGGCATCAAAAGAAGCACTGAATTAGAGTTAAAAATCTGCCTGCCCTGTATAATAAGCAAAACGTAATGCATTCACCTTCTTCTATACAAATTTACAGTAATTTGTCAAAGTTTTCTGCCAGAATTTCAACCATGTACAGCTTTCCTAATGTGAATAATGGGATATCCTACAGATTTATTCTTAATGGAGACAATGGCAATGTAATTGTAAATAACAGCTCATCGATTATTATGAATATTATTATTAATTTTAAAATTATTAATTGATGTAGGAAAGTATTAAAACTGTTCTTTGATTTTTAGATATTTACTTTAGTTGAAAAATTAAGATGGCAAGAAAACATGAAAAGAGAAGAGAAAAGAACAACAAAACAGTACTACTTAACGAAGAGTGAAAAGAAGAATTTAGATCATACGCACAATGTTATACAGAATAAAACTTCTGGTAAGAGATCTAAACAGTTTCTAAAAACACTTTTACGAAGAATGATGAATGTGGAAAATGTTGAAAAGAAAAGTTTAACAACAAATCACATCAAATCAGAGACAAAACAGAATGTGTCATGATGAAAGAACTTCAAATTATAGAAAAACAATGCATCTCACAAGACGGCAGAAAGAGTATAATGATATAAGAAGAAGAATGTTTAGAAGTAGAGTAATTTAAAATGTATTAAACATTAAAAAAAATAAAAGATCAGCAGCTTATAACAAAAAGCAACAGATTGAAAGTTTAGTACAGCTTTTAAATTGAAACAAAAATAATGTATATTAATATTGAAGAGAATGAGAACATTGGATAAAACAATGTTGTTTATGAAGGAGAAAAGCAAAAGTAAAAAACTTGTTAATAGAAGTACCTTTTGTACAACGTTTACAGGTGAATGGAAGTACACTTCCAGTACTTAGCCTTTCTTTAATGAAGAAATCTATTTTCAAGAGAACACATTAGTACATGTAGTTGATATTAGTGGTCGATGTTATGAGGTGAAAGATGGCTTTCCCATTCCAAAGGAAAAAATGGTTCCTATACTAAGTTGCAAAGTCATTCTCTAGCTTGTCTTTTAAAAAAAGTATGCCAAAATACTTTTCATCATTTAAGAATGTTAGCTGTATACCACTCTGAAATGCGGATGTTAGTAAGGAGACTTTACTATGTAAAAACTGTGTTATATTTAAGTGAAATAATTACAGCCATTTTGCATGGTTCTGTATCAGATGTATAGAAACTTTGTGATGATGTACAGTTTCAGTTGTTTTGGTTCTGAAGAGGAGTGAAGAGAAACTGAGAGTGTGATAAGTGTTGGCGTATTAGAACAGAAAAAAGAGATTAGTATTGATGATTTTGCAGGAGAAATTCCAAAGTTTAACACAGTTTCCTCTGAAATTCCAAACTAATGGGCCTATTATCATGGCGGGCGGATCGCCACCGCCCGAAAGGTGGTGGAGATCCGCCCGCCAAAACTCACCGCCGGACAGCCATTTACCCCTGCCACATTAGCATGGTGGGGGTACCATGGTGGCTGGAAAGTCCATCTGCCGCTTTTCCGCCCGCAGGCAATCGTCACGATTGCCTGCCGAGCAGAAAAGGCCCATAATCCATCCATATTATGATGGGTGCGGTAGAATGCCTTTCCATGGCAGAGACTCCGCCATGAAAAGGCATGCAGTCTTTGGCTTGGGGGCCCGTTGCGGGCCCCGGGGTGTTCAGTGTGAGGGGGTACATATGTGGGGAACCCATGGTACCCGCTTAATTGGCATGCACATGGTGGCAGACACCGCGCGGTGCCTGTCACGTTGTGCGGGCCAATGCACAACATGCCTTTGTAACATTGTGGCGGGAGCTGCTTACAGCACCGCCCGTCACAATGTTAAATATGAGGGATGTGACTTCCAGGTTGGCGGTCGTATACTAATAGGCACAGCGGGACTGCTGCACGTCTGGCGGTCGGTACCGTTTACCATTACGGTGGCAGGCAGACTTTGTCCGCCCACCATCGTAATAGGCCCCTAAGTTTGTAGTTATTGTTGATGTTCTCACTATAGAAGTCAAACTACAAATGTTAATTTCTATTTAAAAAGTGAAAAAGAGAACCATATTAAGTAGCCGCAATTGTGTTCTTTATTTATTTGTAGAAGGACAATTTGAGTTGTCTAGTAATCAAGTTATTTGTAAGTACTGTTAAAACAAATTAGAAGAAAACAAAATGCCAGCTAGAGCAGTACATAAACACTTAGAGTTGGTACTTATTCCTCAGGAACTGACAGATTTGAATGTATACAAGTCTATTCTTATTCAATCTGAACACCCATTTCAGGCCATAGTTCGTATGGAGCCTTAAATAGGTAAGCTGCCCCCAACAGATTTACAAAAAGGTCTCAAAGGAAGAGTTGTGTACTTACCTTTAGATTTTAAGAAAAACATTAAAACTGTTGGTTTAGAGAGAGATTAAAATGAGCCAATAGTTATTCTAGTAAATTGTGTACCAACAAAGAGTAGAAAAATCTGGCAAGAGATTGTAGATATTAATACACTTCAAAGTGCTACATTATTCCTGGTACAGAATACTATTTATTATAGGAATGAAAATGTTGATGAACAAGTAATATGCTTACAAGATGAAACAATAATCTCAACTGGCCAAATTGAAAAAGTGGACACATCCAGTAGTGAAGAGATTTATGAACATTATACAATACATCCTCTGCATTTGAAACAAATCATTGGAAACAGTATTTTATTATTTCAAATGAAAGAAGCAAAGAGAACCACCATGAGTGTATGGGAAAAAAGTTGAGAAGTGTGGCGGTTCAGAAGGAGGGACACGTACAACTGAATGGGGTAAATGAGGTTTTACTTGAATAAACGTTTTCTTTTTCCCTTGAGTTAGTCTTTCCCGTGCAAGGGTCGCCGGATTCAGGGACTCCGTCAGGCTCCGGGGTCTTCTGGGACTTGTTCCCCTTGGTCTATTCTCGGCGGGGTCCTCGTCCTTGGTATTCGCCCACCGCCACATGCAGGAAGGAAAAGAGAGCTCTTAATGTATTGTTCAGGTTGTCTGTACCCCAGGGGGACCAAGGACGTGAAGGCACCGGTGAGCTTTACAACTGTATCCGAGCGTGATGGACAAGTGCAAGGGACTAAGGTGAGGAAAGGAGGCAAGGGGGGGTTGAGGGGAAACCGGTAGGGAAAGAGATACGCTATTTACACTATCTACAAGGCGTTGCCACGCCTTGCAAGGCAGCCCGCCACACGTTGACGCACCTCAGTGAGCCACACTCCTCCGTGAGTGTGGCTGGGCGATTCGTGTAAACATTGGCCTCCTGGCACTGCTTCACCTCTCCTCCACTCCTCTGCCGTCTCCGCTCCTCGTCTCCGCTCCTCGTCTCCGCTCCTCCGCCGTCTCTGCTCTCGGTCCTTCCTCCTCATACCTCACACGCTCTCCACTCTTCTCCTCCCAGGTGTCGGGACACCCCGATCTCTCTGCTTCCGGGTTTTTGTCCACTCCTCTCATGCGTCACAGAGGGGCGTGACTACTTGCTCCATGCTGGATCCGCGGAGGCATACCAGCGCGTCACAGGGGGCGTGTCTTCTCTGTCTTCCTCTTTTGTATTAAAGGAACAGTCCTCCTTTCTTCTGTCCTGCCGGTTCCACCATTCTTCGTACTCCACTTCCCAGGAGTTCTGCAGCAGAGAAGGGGCGGGATGGTTATCAGGGTTCCACCAGTCGGTGTTGTTATTGATACCCTCCACCCTGCTACAAGAAGCTTGTTGTTTTTCACAGCTATTCCCCACTGGAGAAGGTGGATAATTTGATGAATGAGCTGTACGGTTTCCAGCATCAGAATACCAATCAACAAGATTGTATTGTGAAGATCCAAGATTTTGGCAGTGCATTCCACATATACTTTATCTTCTGTATGACAGTGATTTGCATGCCATTTCATATGCAGTAAACCATACATTAAAAGCAAATTCAAATGTTAAAATCATTAAACTGAAGACAGCTAAAAATCTCTATTCCTTGGATCCTGTAAATTTCTGCAGATATTTTAATCATAGGTTCCAAGGTATGATGTCATTTATCTGCAATAAAAAAATAAAAAATTCCATCTCTTGGAGAAGTAACTGATCTCTTTTGGTGAAAAAAGTACCGAGCCAGAGATGCTCCTCATATACATATGCTATTTTGCATAAAGAATGCACCAACATTTGGAACAGATAGTGATGAAGTTGTTCTGTCATTGAACAGTATGTTACATGTGCTTTTCCAAGACAAGGAGGAAACAAGAGATTGACACAGCAAGTTTTACAGTTTCAAAGTCATAGATGTGGGAAATACTGCTGACAGAAATATAAATGTAAAGGAAAATGTTATACAAAATATCATTTTGGATTCCCACAACCTATACATTTCTAAAGGAAGAGTAAATAGTTTCTTCTCAGCAGTAAAACATACAATAACTAAAAAATCTCACAAGAATACATACAACTTAGGAAGAACGGAAGCTTCAAACTACATTAATGTCTATAATCCAGTAATTTAAAAAAATATGAAATGCAAAGATGGATATTAAGTTTGTTGCCAACAATTCAATTGCTGTCGCTTGTTATGTCACATCATATATTACAAAATCTGAAAAGTCAGAGATGAAAAAAGTGTGAGAAGAAATTTCTGCAGAAAAGAGTCTTAGCAAGAAATGTTACAGCTTCAGCTTGAAAATGCTTTCCCATAGAGAGATAGGATCCTACGAATATTCGGAACGCTTGAGCTCATCCAGTTTGTATTCAAAGTCAAGAGGAATCATTTGGATACGTCTAGCTTCCACACGAAATAGAGTATTGAAATCTTTACAAGAAATCCAATACTTAGCACAGTCTGAGCCAGAAAGTACTGATATTATCAAAACTAATATGTTAGATACATACTATCTCAGAAGGAGCCCACATCTTGAAAACCTATGTCTGTATGAAATACTACAACATTAAAGGTTTAAAAAGAATGTTAGAGAAAATATAAAAGAAGAAAAATATGCAGTAATTGGATGTGATGGATATTTAGGGAAACATGTCAAAAGGAATCTTGTTAACCAAAGAAAACTGAGTTGTGAAACTGCAGATAAGAGATTTTTCTTTTTAGCACTTCTGCCACTATTCCAGCCTTGGCATAGGGAAACAGAATTACTTGGAGATTTTGACTGTTTTGAAAATTCTTTTAATGTAACTAAAGACGATTCAGTGTATGATTTTTTTAACGTACTTACAAATGTTAAATGATGAGATTGTACAAGGAGGAACTATTGCAGCTGAAATAGCTAGAGAAAGTTCACAAAGCAGTCAAAGCTCAGGTCAAATCAATGGGTCAACCAATTACTGAAAATGAAACAGCAATAGCCATGAAAGAGGTAGAAACTGCAATGCAGCAAGCACGACAGGATATTATTCAGTTTGAAAAGTTAGAGGAACAACTAAATATTGAACACAAATAAATATATCTACAAGTCACACAATAGGTAGAACATGGTTTCCTCCATGAAAAAAAGAATGCCAATTGTCATCATTTGAACCTATTCTATTGTACATTAATGGTCCAGCTGGAACAGGAAAAGGTTTCTTAATTCAAATTTTGACCAGTTATCTACACAAAGCTACAGAATCACATGTATTTTGTGTTGTAACAGCTCCAACTGGATTAGCCGCACATAACATTAAAGGTATTACTTAACATTGATTACTTATGCTACCTTTTGAACATGATAGTAAATTAGAATTTCAAAAGTTATCGGGAAAGGCTTGTTATGAAGTTTCAAGAGTACTAGAGAGACTAACGCTTTTAATCATTGATGAGGGGAGCATGGTCTCAAACTTAATGCTTGCATTTGTACATTTGCAAATGCAACATATTTAAAAAAAGAGTATGATGTTCTGTTTGGAAAAGACAATTTAATTGTATTTGGAGACCTACTGCAACTTACTCCTGATAAAGGACACCCTGGGCCTTATTTATGAAGGCCTTGCGCTACCGGTGCGTCACTTTTTCCCATTTTAAAAGTGACGCACCGGCGGCGCAAGGCCTTCATAAATAAGGCCCCCTGTATTTAAAACCCTTCTCCACAATGACACAAGGAAATCTTCGAGAAGTACTGGCAATGTAAATATTTGTTTAAACTTTGAATGTAAAGAACTTGTTAAGAACATGTGACAAGCAGGTAATGAAGATTATGGAAATATTCTTAAAGAGATAAGAATTGGTATGTTGACGGAACATGATAAATAAGCTTTAGAAAGTCGACTACTAAGGAACTTGATTACATCTGAAAAAAATAGGCTTGTAGAAAATAAATCTATAGTTTGCCTAATGCCTACTTTGCAAGAGCGTTCTACATATAATGAACAACTACTCAAACTGGAAAAACAACAAGTTCTGAAAATTAAAGCTATTGACAAGATTGAACAAGAGTGAGTAAAAATTCTTCTCACTGAGAAACTACAGGCTAAATTGGATTCTTTGGAAAATATTCTATCTAAAACTGCAGGATTAGAAAAGGGTTTACATGTATGTAAAAACTGTTGAGTAATTTTGCAGTGTAATTTGAATGTAGAAGAAGGATTAGTAAATGGAGCAATGGGAAAAGTTGTTGATATTGTAAGTTCTCAAAATAGAGATTGAATAGAATTTTTTATTATAAAATGTGACCAGATTGATGAGATAAGACAGATTGGGCTTTGTGTTGTACGTTTTTTGCTTGTAAAGGGCTTGTATGTTCGAAGACAACAGTTTGCTCTGTCTCTAGCATATGCAGTAACTATTCATAAATTTCAAGGTTTAAGTTTAGACAGAACTTTTGTAAATATTGGAAGTACTGTGTTCAAAGAGGGAATGACATATGTTGCATTGTCTCTAGTTAGAACCTTGTCTCGTTTTTATTTGATATATTTTGATGTGAAAAAGCATAGTGCTGATGCAAATTGTGCAAGAGAGTACAATCGTTTAAGAAGACTTTGTGCTCCTCATTTAGGTGAATATCCAAAACATGAAACCGTATACTTTGTCCCAAACAGAAATATATCATACATTCAACTATAGTTGAAAATAGGAAAACAATTGAAGAGAAAAGTTGAAGGCGTACAGAAAAAAAATGGAAAGTGATGATGACATTGTAGGATACCAGCTGGAAAACAGTTCAGGTATCAACTGTTATGCTAATGTGATTCAGAACGTAGTGTTTCATTTACCACATCTTCATCATGAAATCATGGAAAATCATGAAAAAAGATTCTGTTCTGCACTACATCATTTATTTCAACATTTGGTAAGTGACAGAAGTAAAATACATACTGCTTCTGGAATGCAACATCCTTTACCTATATGTACTGGTTAATTGACATTTACTCCAAGCATAGAAAATGATGCACAAACATTTCTAATGTTCATGTTTGGAGTATTAGAAGATGAAGGAATGCACATTGATAACATATTTGGACTAAGTTATAAATGGGACCATAAGTGTGAAGATTGCTTATTTACTTCTAACACTGAAATATGTCAAGAACAATTCTTTTACTTAACAGACTGTAAATCAGTACCTTTTAACAATCTGATTAAAATAGCAAATCAGGATATGACATGTTCACATTGTAGATCATACATTTTGTCTGCATTACATATAGAGAGATTAGGAAAACATGTAATTTCAATGTTACAATGCTGAAAGAAAATTGGAAACAAAAATTACAAATTTTAAAGGAAGTCAAATATCTATTTCAGGAAGAACTTATACAGCAGTGGCTATTATTTTACATGATGGACCTACTGCAACATCTGGACACTATGCTGTTTATTTAAAGTGTTACAAAGGATGGACACATTGCAATGATGCCATCTGGAATTCAAAGCTAGGTTGCCTTTTCAATTATCAAGTTCTTATATGTTATTTCTCCAGCCAAAGTTTTGAAAACATCATTCGGCCTATTGGGGAAGATGTTATTAGAAATCAGAAAGCACTCTATTAGTGTTTATAATTAGTGTTTTAAATATTGTTTTGCCTAAAAGACTTAACAGTTTGAAAATGGTGTTTGAAAAGTAAATAGTTTATATATCTCATGTCAATATTGTACCATATGTAAATGAAATTGTACATTTTTAAAAATGTATTTGTGATAAATAATAGATGAAAGAAGTGATAAACAAAGTGTAGATGGAAAAAATCATAGTTACACTGTTTGATAATGAAGTTCTATGCTGATTTGGATTTTTTGTACAATCAATTTGATTGTTTTTTCCCCGCTGTTCAATGATGAAGCTACATTCAAGTCACTGTGAATGGTGAAGTTATGTGCAATCTGAGAACAGCAAAAAAAGGGAAACTGAAAATGTTATCTAATTATAAAATATTGTTATGTTTCCAAAAAGGTAATATTATACATGATCTAATATATCATGGTTAAATAATAGTTTTTCTTTTTCTTCTTAATAGTAGGTACTGTTCAACATTTAATACTGTTTAGGACAATACTACTCTAAAACAGATTTACTGAATGAGGTATCTAAATTCCTTCAAAGGTAAGAATACATAATACAATATTCATGATAAACTGGAGAATCATTTAAGATATACGAATATGTTATTTGTGTCTAACATGAACAATCATCATTTAAGATGTACGAATATGTTATTTGTGTCTAACATGAACAATCTACTACTTTAAGACCATTTGAAAAGTTTCATCCTACTGAGAAGCAGTAACACACTCACTTTCGGAGAAAATGCAGATACCAATCAAAGTGGTATAATAATAGTTGGCCTTTTCTTTTGAGTTACACCTTCTGTTGCAAACTGCTTCTGTTTCAAGAAACAAGTATTGCTATGTGACTTTTAAAACATGTTGAAAACAGTATTTACCTCTATGGTAGCTTATATTATTCTCCACAAAGGTACACTTGAAGTAGTACATAGATTGAGATATCTATGCTTGAAACTGAAAGTGAATTTTGTTACATTTGAAAATTTGACAGTTTTCGAGTCCGACATATCTTCTCATTTGATAAAGGATTTTAACCTATATCATGGAGTTATTAGGCCTAACTTTAGAACTATAGAGGCTACTATATATGGCACAACCCATGCACTCATCCAATCACTCAGACGGTACCCATGGTCTCATTTGTTCGATAATACTGTATCCATGCCGTCATCCACTCATCCACTCACCCAAGTGCTGCACTTGCACTTGTCCAGTCACCCAGTCACTAACTATTTACTCATTCATTCACCCAGCTACTATCAATGCAGTCACCTAATTACCCAGGTACTGTCTATGCACTAATACATTCACTCAGGCACTACCCATGCACTCACCCAATCACCCAGGCACTATCCATGCACTCATCCATTCACTCAGGCACAACCCATACACTGATCAAATCACCTAGGCGATACTCTAGCACTCATTCTTTCAATGAGGTGCAACCCATACGCTCATCCATTCACTAAGCAACTACCCATGTACACATCCTTTCACATAGGCACTACCCATGCACTCATGCATTTACTCAGACACTAACTTTGCAGTCATCCATTCACTCAGCTTCTAACTGTGCACTCATCCGTTCACTTGGTTACTACCATTGCACTCATTCATTTACCCAGGCACTGCCCATGCACTCATTCATTCACCAAGGATCTGAATTTATTAACTTACCAAGAAAGCCTCCAAATATTACATTTGCTGACTTTGATGAGTGCACTTCGCCTGGGGGCAACTCTGTTGCACTGCTGTGGAACAATAACGTTTTTATGGCCGTCGTCTTACCTACTGAGGGGTTAATGGTTGTGACAACTACCTTCTAGTTGTGGGGTCCCACGTTTGCACCGTTCGGTTTCTTCTTTCTCTTCCTCCATTTCTACGGCAGTTCTGTTCTAAGCAGTGGCAGCCTCCGTCCTTTAAATGAATATTCGCTCAGTTGTGATCCCTCAGGATAGATCCGGCACTCTCTATATGGGTGGTGCCTATCTCCCGGCAACGTCAAGCTGGTAAATATTTTCTCTCGTCCTTGCACGGAGTGCGAATAGTGAGAACTCACTCACAGGAATGTTGCTGCAAAATACTTTCATTGTGAAAAGAACAGATACAGCACCCAACGCGTTTCGGTCCTCTCGTCAAACCTTGCTCACGGGTTAAGCAGCACTTAACAGGGGGCAATATTTATTTCCACTACTGCTCTAATTTCCTGTTACTCCGCACTGCATTTTGGAACATGTAGTTTGGAAATAATTAAAGTGACTGTGTACAGATTTTCAAAAGTGCCTAAACCATCAATATAAAGTGCCAGAGTACTAATGTGCAAAAATACTTTTTAAGAAATAAACTTTGTAAAATTGTTCTTTAAAAAGTTCATTTTTCTTTTTACCAATACTCGAGGCAAATCTCTATGGCCATAACAGTCTTTTGTGTACAATTGTACTTTTTTCATGGTGTAAATATAATTCCATTCTCTTTTTTCCCTCCTAGTGAGCCGAGTTATTTTTATTCCTCATTTAATCATTTAATTTTCTCCAATTTTGAAGTTTCATCACTGGTTCATCACTGGTTTCATTTACGTATTGCATGTTATGGTTATCAAAGTCATTCTTCCACATTCTTTTCAGCATTTCCATTCTTAGCTCTCCAGTGAGCATTGTTGTCCTCATTCAATCTGTGATAAGTTGATCTGGATTCTCTTTTAGTACATTAAAAATATCCAAGACCTTAACTATTTGACCTTGCTTTCATAGGTGCACATAACATTCCTCATCCTGGTTCAAGCCTTTTGGAGTGAGAATTCTCATTGATAGGATATATCTGGAATCCTTCTGTTGTAGAAGTTTTTCACAATTGCCACTTCTCTCTAAAACTGGTATTTGTTCAATTGCATAATACTGTAGGTCTTCCCATTTGCAGTAGTGATGTTCTACCACATGTTTTACAAGTGCATTGCTGCAGTCTTTGTTTATTGTAGCTGTAATGTGCTCCAATATTCTCTTTTTGATTTTACATCTAGTGCTTCCTATGTATTTCATTTTGAATGGACATTCCACTACATGAACTACGAATTTACTCTTGCATGTTATGTGCTGTTTTATTTTCCATTTGGTGCCATTTTCCAATGTCAATGCCTTTTTATGCATGGCTATCTTGCAAGCTTTGCAATGTTTACACAGCCAGAATCCACAAGGTTTTATCCACATATTTTGTTGTTTTTCTCTGAAGTGACTGGATCCACATGTTGCCTAGTATGTGCGCTCTTCTCAATGTTATATTTGGAGGATCTCCCATAATTGCTGCGAATGTGGAGTCCAACTTTCAAATCCCCCAATGTTTTCATATTATCTGAGTAAGTTAACTTGTTTCAGCAAAATAAGTTATCAATCTTATTTTTTTCTGACTTGTTTTTTTATTTTATTGTTTGTACCCTGTAAGCTTTGTGTTCGATTAACTGTTTTTGCTCTGTCAAGACCTCTTTCAATGATCTTCTTAGGATATTTATGATAATTGAAATGTTGTTGTGCCTCTTGATATGTTTTTCAAACTTAATATCAGATGAGCAATTTCTTTGGATTCTGAGAAATTCCCCATAGGTGATGCTCCACTTCAGGCTCTTCTAATGGAAATCCTATGCTTAAAGATTTTGCTGTAGAAATGGCAAAAGATATTGTCCCTTTCTATCTCAGCGTGGATGGCACTCTGCTGATCCTATGCTTACAAACTTTGTTAGAAAAGAGTGTCTCTGGTGTTGCAGGGTGCTCTATACAGGAGCTGCTCTTCGCCTAAACTTGAGAACTACCTAGAGTTTTTGCATAGTATATGTGGGACTCTATACCTGCAAGGGCATTGTTTTGATTGATATATATATATATGTATATATATATATATATATATATATATATATATATATATATATATATATATATATATATATATATATATATATTCACTGAAAAAACCATAGGTTATACACCATATATAGTTAGGAATTAGCATTTACAAAACCTTGAAAATTCACTGAAAAAACCATAGGTTATAGACCATATATAGTTAGGAATTAGCATTTAAAAAACCTTATTTTACTCACACAAAACCATTGAAATTCCATATATAGTTAGTTGCACTAACTATATATCGCGCACCCGCAATCCACTGCTGATCATGTCACATATTACATCATTCATGACATGGTCAGTGACATCACTGATGACATCACTGATGACATCTCAAATGACATCACTGATGACATCACTGATGACAACATCCAGTGACTGTATGTTTCTGTAAAGTTAAAATATGTCTTACATATTGAAGAATGAGTGGATGTATAAGTGTCTGGATGAAGGATTTAGTAGGTGCGTGACTGACTGTATGAGTGAGTGATTAAATGTGTCTCACTGAATGCATGGGTTAGTGACTAAACTGTCTTAATTTGTGCATCATTATGTCTGTTGTTCTGTAAACTGCTGCATGTGTTGATCATTAGCTATACGAGAGGCTATATGTGTTATTAATTGGTTGCCCAAGTATTTCTATGGGAGATTGAGTTTGTGTGGGGGTGGCTGGAAGGTGTGTGACTCTATGCATAGATGTGTGAGCAGTTTATTCACTAGGTGTATGAGTTCAAGAGTGCATGTGGAAACAGCTACATGGCAGTTGACTGTGTGCATGAGTGTATTGATGAGTGAATGGATATCTCAATGCTACATGTCATAGTAAGTACATATGTAAAACACAGTACATGTGAGAGTTGGCATATATAAATAACTGTGCATGAGAGCCACTGAATGAGTGAGTGGTTGTATCGATCATTGTGAACTTGTATCAGGGATTGTATAAGAGAGTAAATATGTGTTAGTATATGTTTCAATAAGTAAGGTGTGTTTAACTGTATAGTTGAAGAAATGGAGGTGAGATTGTTTCTTTGCATGACTGACTGGGTGTGTGAGTAACTCCATGGATGAGTGGCAGTGTGTGAGTGTCTGTATACACTGAGTGTATCTAAGGTTATATTAGAGTCTGAAGAGGTTTATCGTATCAGCACAAGAATGATGTCAAATGAGATGTCATCAGTGATGTCATCAGTGATGTCATTTGAGATGTCATCAGTGATGTCATCAGTGATGTCACTGACCATGTCATGAATGATGTAATATGTGACATGATCAGCAGTGGATTGCGGGTGCGCGATATATAGTTAGTGCAACTAACTATATATGGAATTTCAATGGTTTTGTGTGAGTAAAATAAGGTTTTTTAAATGCTAATTCCTAACTATATATGGTCTATAACCTATGGTTTTTTCAGTGAATTTTCAAGGTTTTGTAAATGCTAATTCCTAACTATATATGGTCTATAACCTATGGTTTTTTCAGTGAATTTCAATGGTTTTTTAATAGCAAATATCATAAGCTGTCGAATGTCAAGTACGTGGTAAGTGAAAACATTTTCGTGTTTATGCACACTGATCTGCTTTGAATGGTGCCCCCCCCCTCATTTCTATTAGGAGTACTCTCTCTTTGCAGATAGTGAAAGGTAGTTAACGCAGGCCTTTGCCCCCGTTGTAATCCGTCGTGCCTGCTTCTCTCTCCATTTGATTGATTGTTATCCAAGTATTTACTGTTTTAGAATTAGTTCTCTTTGGTTCATTCTCTATTTACAAACAAACACAGAGTCGCAATACTCTGTTTAGTCTTTGCAGATAACGAAAAATCGTGTAAAAAAAAAGAAAAGGAATCGAGCAAAATCAGTAGGCCACTAATGGGATCTCTTTTTGACCTCGCTAAAATAGAAACATTAGGAACAACCCCTCATGACAAATACAAAACTAGTGAGATGAACTGAACTCCACACAATGATGGCTGCAAAACAGCTCGGCTCCGCCACCCACCCCGCCCAAAATAACGATAAAGAACGGCTGCCATGATTGGTTGCGGAATGACCACGACGGAGCTACGAAATGGTGCTGCTCTCATGCTAACCCCAGCTTCAGTCTGAAACATCCAGAAACACTGTAGACTACCAATTCGATCAGTTCCGGTAGCGCCCCAATGTAACCCGGTAGAGAAGAACTAGCCCTCCCCTCTTTGACTGATGGTTCTTGTTGCCTGTCCCTTCTGTTGTCATTTAACAGAACTATTTAGCCTGCTGAAAGGGGTTGTGTTCCGACCGCTGGTTGGTGGAGACATTTTGACTATATTCTGTACCTGCGTTGTCGCGTAATGCGTCATATGACGCGCCGCGTTAGCGCATCCGGAAGTCATCCGGGGCGCGCAGCGCGTAACGTAAGCATAACAAGTCATGTGACTTGTTAATAAAACTTTTCATTGGTTCATTTTACTTTTCTTATTGTAATGATGAAAGGCTTGGTCATATGACCTAAAAATTACGCTTTTCATTACTTCCGAACATTATTTTTTCTTAAATATATGTTATAATGTTCCAGGCTAATGTACTTTCCCGGAAATTTTACAACTGTCCTGCAAGTAAAATATATTCTTTTTTCGAGAAAAAGAGCGTTTCTTCGTCCCATGACGGAGCCGTTGAGCAAAAGAGGGTCGACCTGCTGTCTTAGTCGCCGATACGCCTGAATATGAGATTCTTATCGATCACTTTATGTTGCAGGAATAGAAAACACAACAGCCCTTGACCATTTATCTTTACTGCGTTCCTTCGTATTATACCTTTTACCCTTCATGTAATTGGTCTGCTTTATTTCACTTGCCTTTTAATGATTCTAAAACAGTCACTATTATTAAAAACTTTACCAATGTATATACTACTACCATGTTTTCTTTTAAAAACCTTTATTGTGAAAATTTCATTATACAAATACGAGCCTATAACCACGTGGGCCTGCCACAGAGCAAACTGTAATCGTATATGATGAATAGACATTTACACTGTAGAGGAACGTAACGGGCGGGCCATTAGGTTGCAAGAACTAAGGTGTCTAACAGTTACGGAATCGGTGGACGTACATTTTATAATTAAAATACGACAGGGCCAGTTACAATAAAATTATCTAGATATACATTTGCGGGCAAGTACCATGGGTGACGTTAATTCGAACTTTCAACAGTACAGTAATCAATAACACATCAGAACTTAATATCAATAGGGATGTCGAAATAGTCAATCAATTCTCATCCCCGCCCGCCATGTGCTTCAAAACTGCATACGTATCTCGTGATTTCAAGGTTCTGCAACCAGTACACAACAAGGAATTACGAGTCCCATTTATTCCGGCGCCATTTTGGGCGAGGACGGGCAGGTCCAGGATATAGTCAAAATGTCTCTACCAACCATCGACTATGATGATGTTCATATGCTGTATTTATTAGAGTAACACTCATCTGTCCACATGAAATTAATTTGCCACAATCTAAACATGTCATTTTAATCTTTCCAAAGTTCTTCTAAATATTTGGGACCGTTTCCCTTGCCTCTGAAGCTCTCAGTGCCACTTCTTTGATGAATGTACTAGCAGGTCAGGGGTTCTCCTCCAAATCTCTCTTTTATGCAGCACTATAATTAATTGGTGCCACCTCTCCATATGACGATGGATGGTATAGTTACCACAACTATATTTTTTTTCGGTTCCTCTGGAGAGTTCATCGTGGCAGATGAAGCGTGTAACGTACCGGGCATTTACCTTTTTTTGCATGTACAGGAAAGGAAAAAAAATCGAGCGTCCGAGTTCTAAGGTGTCCCAGGGCCATTTTAGTGGACCAGGCCCAAATCCAAAGAACAGGCCGCCATTTTGAGAGTCCTCTTGCAGCCGCCTGTCGCTGTAGCATCAAGAGCAGCCGAAACTCAGCTGAATGGCAACTGAAACGGTAAAGGGGCGCCCCACTACAGCAGACGAGCCTCCACCTAGGAAGGCCCATTCACGCCGGCTCCCCCCCCCTTCGGGCACCCCACGCCGTTATTCGGAGCAGTATTGTAGGATGGCCACACCAGTGCGGCAACTTGCTAGACATCACCTCGGTGGTAACCGAATCTCAACGCCTTGTGGTGTCTTCTATTAAAAAAACATTGTTATGCTGCCTTCGACCTATTCGCCGCAAGTGCGCACACAACTCAACTGCATAGCTTGCTAGACACCACCTCGGTGCCATCCGGATCTTGGAATGTCAGCACCTTTTGGTGTCTTCTCTTCAGAAAATATTGTTGCGCTGCCTTTGGCCCCATTCGCACATCAGTCCGCTACTGACGCCATCTCACAGGCTAATGGGGCGCCCCACGCCGACTTTCAGCATTGTAGAATGACCACACCATTACAGCAACTTGCTAGACATCACCTCGGTGCCATCCGGATCTCGGCGCCCCACTGCAGATGAAGTGCCTCTCAACTATGAAACCACCACGGTGACATCCGGATCTTGGCGCGTTGTGCTGCCTTCGGCCTATTCGCACATCGGTCCGCTACTGACGCCATCTCACAGGCTAATGGGGCGACCCACGCCGAGTTTCAGCATTGTAGGATGACCACACCAGTACAGCAACTTGCTAGACATCACCTCGGTGCCATCCGAATCTTGGCATCTCAACGCCTAGTGGTATCTTCCATACAAAAAATATTGTTACGCTGCCTTTGGCCCCATTCGCACATCAGTCCGCAACTTAGACATCACCTCGGTGCCATCCGGATCTTGGCATCTCAGCGCCTTGTGGTGTCAGTCAGAAAATATTGTTGCGTTGCCTTTGGCCCCATTCGCACATCGGTCCGCTACTGACGCCATCTCACAGGCCAACGGGGCGCCCCACGCCGACTTTCAACATTGTAGGATGGCCACAGAAGTGCGACAACTTACTAGACACCACCTCGGTGCCATCCGGATCTTGGCGCGTTGTGCTGCCTTCGGCCTATTCGCACATCGGTCCGCTACTGACGCAAACTCACAGGCCAACGGGGCGCCCCACGCCGACTTTCAGCATTGTAGGATGGCCACACCAGTGCTGCAACTTGCTGGACACCACCTCGGTGCCATCCGGATCTTGGCGCGTTGTATTGCCTTCGGCCTATTCGCACATCGGTCCGCTACTGACGCCGCCTCACGTACCAACGTATTTTCTCCGCATTTTATACCCTATGCCGCATAACAGGTCATGTGACTTGTTTATAAAACTTTTCATTGGTTCATTTTACTTTTGGTTTCCTAATGATGGAAGGCTTGATCATATGACCTAAAAACAACACTTTTCATTGGATGAAAACTTTTTTTTTTTCCCAAACGATGAAAGCCCCACCTTGTTTCTGGATGTATCAGACTAAACTGGCGTCAGCATGAGAGCACCACCATCTCGTAGCTCCGTCGTGGTCATTCCGCGAGCAATCATGGCAGCCGCTCCCCACCAGAAGCCTGCAGGAGTCGGGGCCCCCAAAACTTTTGATGAATTCTGAAGGCGGAGGGGACGCTTTCGAGAATGGGGTCCAAGACCTAGCAGACAAGCGTCCGATTTCCAAGGTGTCCCAGGGCCATTTCAGTGGACCAGGCCCAAAAAGGAAAGAGCCTGCCGCCATTTTGAGAGTCCTGTGACAGCCGCCTATCGCTGCACCGCAAGAGTGGGCGCAACTCAGCTGAATTGCGGCTTTTGACACAGTGGACCAAAAACGGACGGAATGGCAACTGAAACGGTAAAGGGGCGCCCCACTACAACAGATGACACTCCACCTGGAGAGGCCCGTTCACGCCGCCTCCCCCGGGGCGCCCCACGCCGTTATTCGGAGCAGCATTGTGGGATACCAAAACCAGTGCGGCAACTTACTGGACATCACCTTGGTGCCATCGTTCTGCTGCCTTGGAACTATTCGCACAACAGTTTGCTACTGATGACCCACCCCCCGCGACGCCCCACGCCGTTATTTGCTGGGTGGCAACTTACTAGACATCACTTTCGTGTCATCTAGATTTCGGCGCGTTCTGCTGCCTTGGAACTATTCGCACAACAGTTTGCTACTGATGACCCACCCCCCGCGACGCCCCACGCCGGAAATCTGGACGTTGTGCTGCGTTGGGACTATTCGCACAGCCGACCGCTACTTCGTTGTTTTTCCCTAAAAATGTTTAAATGTTATTACTATTTTTGTTTTCTTGTATATATTTATAAATTATTAAAGTTTTATAATCTTACTACTTTGTCGGAGTGCTATATATTTTTAATGTGACACATAATTGTAAAAACTTTGATGTACAAAAAGTCATCCCTGGAATCTTCCGCTTCACGCTTGGTCCCCTCCCCAATCACAATACAGGATGGTTTTCAGATAATAGCAACGCTTCTGCTGTGACGGATCTCATCGAGTGTGGGCCTTGATCTACTATAACTCCTTTGAAGAGGGGTGATTCTTTACAGCTGTGGCCATAAACTACATCTGCAGGGCTAGCTGATAGCCTAGGACCGGCCTGGACAATCGGACACAGAGGAAAAGGAGTGTCAGAGGGTGCGGTAGTGAATAGGGCGAAAGGGAGGTGTCGGGCGGGCACAGGGTGTGATTCTCAGGGAAGAGCAGCGCAGATGGGGGGAGGTTTATTACCCATGCATAAGACAGAGAGCGGGGGTGACCACTGCCTGGGTGAGATGCTTGCGAGGGTGGGGAGCCATGCTAAGGATCGACAGCGTGCACAGAGTGGGTCTGGTCAAGGCATCTAAAATGGCTGCCGTGCACGACAAAAGTGTGGCATTTGAAAAAAGACAAGATGGCGCAGACAATGTTTTTCAACACTTCCTGATTTCCTTTGAATCGAACGTTAACAGACGTTGGGGCATATTACCAAAGTTAAGCGATATTTATCCCTAACGATGCATTGCAAAGATTTTTTTACCGTCAGAAATTATCGCAGATAAACCTTGCTATTATCAAGGTTTATCGCAAATACGATAAAAAACGACCGCAATGCATTAATATCGCTGAAAACTCAGCGATATTCATGCATTACCGAGCTAATGCTCTTAGCCATGTTATCCACCTCCCATTGGATAACATGGCTAAGAACTGCTCAGGGCAGCTGTTACTTTTTGGAGATATTCGCGCTTATCTCGAATATTTCCAAAAGTTGATAATAGGAGATAGCGATGTTAGCGACTGTTTCCAGTCGCTAACATCTTGGCATGCCCACTTTGCATGTCATTAGTGATAAATATCACTCACATGCAAAGTGGGGCCCAAGATGGTCGCTATCTCCTACTAGCCGTCGCTAACTGGTGTTAGCAACAGCTAGGTAATACAGATATAATTTTATCTCCGCGAAGCGGAGCGCTGTTACAGATATATATCTTGTTTTTGAACGTTAATTTCTCAAAATGCACTGAAGCACATATATTGAGACCTAGCAAAGGCACATCGGGCTACCAGTCCCTAATATTTTACCAAGTTTCGTGCAAATCCATTCAGCCGTTCGATTATTATTATTATTTTTTTTTTTTGCCCCGCGGGGCCCTTTTAAAACCTCCACATCAAACCTAGGGGGTCAGCGAGGATCTACTATGCCCCCTTATGGTCATTTGCCCCTTCGCTTTGGCCTCCTCTTGTCTCTCGATCCTACCGAGAGACAAGATGGCGGCCGCTACGTACTGTTTGGAATGTTTACAGACACCGGAGAGCCAATCAGCTTCGCTTCGCAAAGCTCCGTAACGCGAAAAGTACGCGAAGCGGTGCGCTGTTACAGATATATATCTTTTTTTGAACGTTAATTTCTCAAAATCCACGGAAGCACATATATTGAGACCTAGCAAAGGCACATCGGGCTACCAGTCCCTACAATTTTGCCAAGTTTCGTGCAAATCCATTCAGCCGTTCGATTATTATTATTATTTTTTTTTTTTGCCCCGCGGGGCCCTTTTAAAACCTCCACATCAAACCTAGGGGGTCAGCGAGGATCTACTATTCCCCCTTATGGTCATTTGCCCCTTCGCTTTGGCCTCCTCTTGTCTCTCGATCCTACCGAGAGACAAGATGGCGGCCGCTACGGACTGTTTGGAATGTTGACAGACGCCGGAGAACCAATCAGCTTCGCTTCACAAAGCTCCGTTGCGCGAAAAGTACGCGTCCTAGAGCGCTGCCCGGTCCGCTGTTACAGATATATATCTTTTTTTAAACGTTAATTTCTCAAAATCCACTGTAGCACATATATTGAGACCTACAAAAGGCACATCGGGCTACCAGTCCCTACAATTTTGCCAAGTTTCGTGCAAATCCATTCAGCCGTTCGGGCTAAAAGTGAGGCCAACCGCCCTATGGAAAACTCAATGTTAAAAACACGTTTTGGGACCCCCCTTTTTTCTCGACCCCCCCTGGACGAACCCCCCCCCAATTTTCAGGGGCTGCTCAGAAACAAAATGTGCCATTTTCCTGAAAATTTCAGCCAATTCCGTCCACAAACGCCAAAGTTATTAGACATAGAATTTTCAAAAAACCCATAGAGAAAAAATCCTAACTATATATACCTACTGGCGACCGCCAGTAGGTAATATATATATATATGTGTGTATATATATATATATATATATATATATATATATATATATATTCACTGAAAAAACCATAGGTTATAGACCATATATAGTTAGGAATTAGCATTTCCAAAACCTTGAAAATTCACTGAAAAAACCATAGGTTATAGACCATATATAGTTAGGAATTAGCATTTACAAAACCTTATTTTACTCACACAAAACCATTGAAATTCCATATATAGTTAGTTGCACTAACTATATATCGCGCACCCGCAATCCACTGCTGATGATGTCACATATTACATCATTCATGACATGGTCAGTGACATCACTGATGACATCACATGAGAAATATGAAACTAGTGAGAGGAACCGAGCTCGACGCCATGATGGCTTCAAGACAGCTCGGCTCCGCCGCCCACCCCGCCCAAAATAACGACAAACCCTATGCAAATATTATAAATATATACAACACACCAGCAAAGTAACAGGGTAAAACGTTTTATTAAATAACTATTTACATGGCAGCCTGCTGCAACATCGATCCAAATGCATGACGCTGTTCCTGTCCCTCCTTCCTTAAAGTAGCAATGTTGGGCTACTTTGGGCTACTTTTTAGTAGGATTTGGGCTTTAGAAAGTCTACAAAGGCCATCAGCCGGCGAGGTAGCATAGGTGGCGGCCTAGGGGTGGAGGACCGTTGTGCAAATAGCCCGGGGGCGACACCACGCGCCAAGGCTCGTCCCCAGTACATCCAGAGGTGATGTCCGACAAGTTGTGTGGGGGGATGCCTTGCTGATGCCGCCACCCCCCCCCACCTTCTTGTTGCCTGATCCGGCCAGCTCAATCGATCAAGCTTGAGACTCTCAAACCCAGGGTCGTAGGCCCGGCCATCTTGTGGGGTGCCCGCAGGAGAGACGGCGCGGACGGCCCCCTCTCCCCTCACCCCCAGGTGGAGCTGCAGCAGGGTGACCCTTAGCGTTTCACTCACCGGTCAGCTGAAGCAGGGCGACCCTTAGCGTTTCACTCGCCGGTCAGCTGAAGCAGGGCGACCCTTAGCGTTTCACTCGCCGGTCAGCTGAAGCAGGGCGACCCTTATTGTTTCACTCCCCGGTCAGCTGCACCAGGACTGCCATTGGCGTTCCACTCGGTTGGATGGCCGGGGACCCGCTCCGGTGGCCGGGGTGAAGAGCGGCTGTTGCTGCGGAACGCTCAAAATGGCGGCCGGCTCCCCGGATTTGGGCCTGGTCCACTAGAACGGCTCTGGACTACCCTGGAACTCGAATGCTTGCCTGCTCGGGCATGAGCCCCACTCTTGAAGACATCCTCTCAGTTTTAAAAGTTCTACGAGAGTCGTTGGCCCTCGACTCCCGCGGGCTTCCGATGGGGGCAACCGCCACTGTTGCTCGACTATCCCCCATGGATATACCGCTGTCACGGGTGTCCGCCGCCTTATCCACATCTGGTGCCGTGAGGGAGGCTGATTCAGTGCATCGGCGGAGGGATACGCCTGCTGTCCCGCTCTCCGGAAGTGGCCACAACATTGTCACAGGATGGTAGTGCTCTCATGCTGACGCCAGTTTTTGTCCGAATTACTAGGAGACACTGTAGACTGCCAACTTGATCAGCTCAGGTGGGACCTCAGCGTGACCCGGTAGGGAAGATTTTGCCTCCCTCGCATTTGAGTCATGGTTCATGCTGCCTGTTCTTGCTGTTGGCGCTAACGAACTTTTTGAACTGCCGAAAGGGATTCTGGTCCTGCCGCTAGTTATTGGAGACATTGAACTATACTCTGGACTGTAGAAGTTACAAGAAATTAAGAATATAAATAGGGAAATTGCTATAGTTTGAAGACAATTCTGAGGATTTTGTGATTATCAAACAATTTCAGGAATTAATGTAATTTATTGCTTTCCAGGATTAGTGGCAGAGCGTCCAAAATCCACAAAAAACACCACTGCCAACTCTTCAATAACTTCCATCACCCAGCACTGCATTTACAAAGAAACAGCTGTTCTGCTTGGGTTCTCAGATTAGATAGAACCAGCTCATCAGAGCCTCACTAACCCAGCCAGAACGTTACCCTCTGCCCCTCCCTAGGACCTATTCACAACAGGTATCTACCCCCTAAGGACAGGGAATTCCTAAGATGCATACCATGTACCTCCTATAATATTAGCAATCAGTGGCCTCGCGGTCCCATTCAAACCCAGACCTCTCTACCCAGACGGCAGTATCAGAATCGGCGATCTCGCGGTCCCATACGAACCCAGATCTCTCTACCCAGACGGCAGTATCAGAATCGGCGGCCTCGCGGTCCCATTCGAACCCAGGCCTCTCTACCCAGACGGCAGTATCAGAATCGGCGATCTCGTGGTCCCATACGAACCCAGATCTCTCTACCCAGACGGCAGTATCAGAATCGGCGGCCTCGCGGTCCCATTCGAACCCAGACCTCTCTACCCAGACGGCAGTATCAGAATCGGCGATCTCGCGGTCCCACACGAACCCAGATCTCTCTACCCAAACGGCAGTATCAGAATCGGCGATCTCGCGTTCCCATACGAACCCAGATCTCTCTACCCTGACGGCAGTATCAGAATCGGCGATCTCGTGGTCCCACACGAACCCAGATCTCTCTACCCAGACGGCAGTATCAGAATCGGCGATCTCGCGGTCCCATACGAACCCAGATCTCTCTACCCAGACGGCAGTATCAGAATCGGCGATCTCGCGGTCCCATACGAACCCAGATCTCTCTACCCAGACGGCAGTATCAGAATCGGCGATCTCGCGGTCCCACACGAACCCAGATCTCTCTACCCAGACGGCAGTATCAGAATCGGCGATCTCGCGGTCTCATACAGACCCAGACAACCTACCCAGACGGCAGCTTATCCTATGATTACCATTGTATAGAGGGATCGATCTCACTATTCATCAGGGTTATAGAACTACAATGTCCCGGATCACACAACAGTTGCCAATTTAGATAATGTGCAGTGGGGTCGTTAATTCAAGGGGCTCCTCTCTCCCTTATTCAGTTACCACTTACCTGATCAGGGTTAGCATCTGTTCACATAGCAGCATCTGACTAGAAGAATAGGTTACCCTCTCATACAAGAACACACGGCACATGTCGGTTCACTAAGAACTGGGGTACTTTATTTCCCATTATGCAAAACAAAAATATAACACCATACTACAACACATAGCCTGCAAAGAAAAGTAAAAGATTAGGTTGTACGCTCTACTAAGAAAGGGTCGACATCACCTTATTAATATGCAGTCCACACTCAACAGTCATCTAGGTTCCCCTCTCGTCTGGGGCTTGGCTCGTCTTGAAGTCACACCTCCGCAATCACGGGTACACGGCTGCACCGCTATGCGCTGTTCCCTTCACCCTTCTCCAAGCCCCTGGGACCTTCCTCTCATCGGCTACTCTCCTTCCCTGGCTGTTCTGCTAGGAGAGTATCTGTCTCTTGATTCTTCTCCGCTTTTAGAATGGTGTCTGTCTTCCCTGGAATAAGTAATAGGTTTGCTACTAACGGCTAGATGCCGCCTACGAACTGACTGCACAACTAGCTCGGGCTTTCACTAATATAGAAGCGTGTTTCTTCATGGAAAATTCCAGCCAGTAACCTGCCGCCCACCAAATTCTTGTACCTCCCCGTACCAAGGACACGTTCCCAGCCGGCCGGCCTGATGTTGTGTCTTCGGCATGAAGAAAAATACAATCCTTCGACAAGGGCCGGCCTGAACCGGTTCTCTCCAAGCGAACAACACCTCGTAACTAAAACATTACACTTGACCTAGAAGCATCCCAAGCTGCCGGGGCAGAAAGAAAGATGGAGTCTCTCCCGTTTGAGGCCTACCAGGCCCGAATCCAGCATAACTCCATGGAAAGTATAATAATACCCTAACTAAAGGACGGATTATCCCTGATACTAGCGAATCTATCCCCCAGCCTATAGGTATAAGCTCTAATCTAGGGAGGAGGATGCAGAATTACATCAAAGTGCCTCGTAAATAGGCTCTATCCACTACTCTGACCCTTGTACTGGAATGATAAGAGACTGAAGTCACCATCAATCACCTTTCCTCAAAAGAGGGCCGGGAAAATCGAGCAGAACATTTCACCCTTGACTTCAGTCTATTATACATTCATCAAACAGAACTAACATCTGTGGAAGAATAATAGGAAACAAAACTAACTGATCTATGTCTAGTACCAGGTTTGCAGTATTGAAGTAGAGAAGGAATACACTGAATAAAGCAACAGATAGCAATCAGAATGCTAATAGTAATTAAGATCCCCCCTAATATTTGACGCAACATATGTAAATCAGGTAGCCAATTAAAGAGCCAGTCAAACCAGCCCTGGTCAATGTGTTTTCTAACCTCTTCCGTCAAGTCATGAAGTTTGTCAATATGAGCCTGAATGGATTTTGTATGGTCAGACAGGTTAAAACAACAAAGACCCTCAAAATCAGAACAATCATGTCCATGTTTAAGCAAAAGATAATCAATAGCCGCCCGGTTCTGCAATATAGCTCTACGTTCACCCTGGGCATCTAATAGTATGTCAGACAAAATCGTAGAAGTATGATTAATGGATTTTACCATCCAGCAGGCCATTTTCCCAATAGACTTGGCATTATAGACCGCCAAGGCAGGAACACCAACAATTGAGAAAGCTAAGCTAAGGTATTCAGATTTGGAATATAAATGCATAGACGAATCACAGTCCTCCTGTAACATTACAGCATCTCGGATCACACGGGAATTAGCATGAGGATGTGAGGAGAACATCAACAAACTCAGTCTGGTAATGGCACAAGGGCCTCCGGAAATGTTCGCGGGAATATATGGCCAGGATGTATTACCACAAGAGAAGAGCCAACCAGATGGTAGCAGCATTGTACGGTAATGACTGGGGGTCACCACTAAACTCTTACAAGTCATATTATTTTGAACAGAAGTACATAATTTCGGTGATCTTCGAAAGCACAAAGTCCTTTCATGAGCCGTGAATGATGTAGCACCTTTCAATCTTAAACGCACACACTCAGAAATAGCATTAGGATCACAAGAAAGAAAGAAGCATAAATCACCCTGCGTGATATTATAAGTTATTATCTGGGATTGGATCAAGGGTGTTGAATCGGACAACTCAGTACATAAAGGGCAGTATTCATGTGTAGCAACGTCTCCCAAAAGGACATTAGGACGGGCATTCGATACATTGAAAATATGGGCCAAAGTCTCCAATGAAGCAGGGACAGCAACTAAACAAGTCGCTAGAATGTCAGTCACTGACCGCATCGGCGTTAAACAAAAATGAGGGGCATTGGTTACTCGCTTGGCCAAAGTAGTCCAAAAGTTCGATGATGAATCCCACGCAGCAAAGGAACGCGGCATCCGGGTTCTCAAATCAGCCCGGGTTGATGGGTTCCCTCCTTTCCCGTCGTAGCAGTCCAAAAGGAGTCCAACGCCGACACATCCTGCAGCAACAGTCCAGAGAATGATCTGAAAGAAAATCAAAGACAGGCATTATTCATTCTCGTAGGTAACATTTGTCAGCTGGGACAGCTTCCCAGCTATCTTTCCCTGGCCTCATGACTAGAACAGTATTATCATGACCGGTTGCGATAATCTCAGCTTGTTCAGGGGGATTCTTAGGCGATTGCACCCAAACTCTAGCTCCAGGATTATCCGTGGAGCCGAATCCTTTTTGTCCTCGTACAGTTAGCAACGTTGGGGCAGTGCCTTTTGTGATCTCACCACTGAAAACAGGCATTATCAATAATTGAGCAATTCGGTCAGTTTTATGAATCGGTAAATCAACCTCACTGCTATTCAGCAGGAGCACCTTAATCTCTCCCTGATAATCACTGTCAATGACTCCTCCGAGCACTTGAATACCTTTTACAGCCAGCCCCGATCTAGGGGCGATTAATCCAAAATTTCCAGTGGGTATACAGACACCAACACCGGTTTCAATGATGACTCGATCTTTACTTTTTATAATAGTATCATTCATGGCATGCAGGTCTAGACCTGCCGACCCCGGGGTCGCTCTGCATGGAGCCAGTGCTCCGGGGGTAATTTCCCAGTATATCACAGGGTCACCAATTTGATTGGGCTTTGCATCGACATTTGGAGGAAACAAACGCATCAATGGAGATTCAGCACTTAGAAAGGGACGATTATTCAAAATGAATAAGGCCTGAAATAAATAGTCCCTCCAATTCCTATAGCGGTCGCCGGTTAGCTTACACGGTTGATTTTTCAGCAAACCGTTCATCCTCTCAATAAGGCCCGAGGCCTGAGGATAATATGGTATATGAAACACCCATTCAATATTATTCTCCACACAAAATTCCTGAACCAATCTTCCACGAAAATGAGATGCATTATCAGATTGAATTTGGAAGGGGACACCATAATACAGCATAATCAATTCCAATGTCTTAATTGTATTCACTTGGGTAGCTTGTTTACAGGGGAGGGCCACTAACAGGCCACTGTATGTATCCACAATGGTGCAAATGTATTGACAGTTTTTACTCATAGGAAGTGGACCAATATAGTCAATTTGCCAAATTTGAGCGGGCAGTTTCCCGCGATGTAAATGACCTTTAACAATTTGAGGCACTTTCCGCTGTCTAGCATGCTGACAAATGGGACAATGCAAAATAATGTCTTTGATTAAATCTAAAGGAATATAAATTCCTCGATCAGCGGCCCACCTGCTAGTGGCTTTCTCTCCATAATGTCCTGCTTTCTGGTGGGCCCATTTCGCCAATCCTTCCATATCAGAATCCTGCATGTCCACCATTGCCTCAGCAATTTTAGATTGTTCATCTGCAATATTATGAAAAAATTTGTCAAGGGAGTCTATTGGGGTATGAGCATCCACGTGAAAGATTGTAACAGTACTTTGCGGGAGCATGTCCCAAATCTCTTGCCATAATTCTTTCCCCCACAGTTCTTTTGAATGCAATTCCCAATTATGGGAATGCCAAGTCGGTAACCAAACTGCCAATCCATTGGCAGTGGACCAGGAATCAGTAAAAATATGACATGTGCCAGGTAACTCTTGCTTCAGAACTTGATAGACAGCATAAAGTTCAGCAAATTGGCTGCTCTTTCCCTCACCAGTTGTACTCAGCAACTTTGTGTGATCGGATTATAGGACACTGCCTTCCAATGTCGTTTTGTCCCTATGAACCTTGCCGAACCATCAGTAAACCAAACATGGTTTCTGTCCTCCAGGGACAAATCATCAAATGGCTTACCCCACTTGACAGGGGATTCCTGTACTAAAGGTACGGAGCATTCACTTTCTGTCTCAACCGATGGCGCCCGCGCCACCTGCTCATGCAAGGATGCAACTCCCTTTGGTCCCACACGTGCCCTGTCCTGTATGTACCATTTCCATTTAATCACACTCGCCTCCTGAGCATGTCCAATTCTGTGAGTTTTCGGCGAACTCAAAACCCACTGCATGATAGGAATTTCAGGTCGCAGGACCACATCATGTCCCAAAGTTAATTGCTCGGTATCCACCAGAGCCCAATAACATGCAAGCAACTGTTTCTCAAAAGGTGTATAACGCTCACCAGCATCGGGTAACTTTTTAGTCCAAAAACCTAATGGTACTTTACTTCTGCCTTGTTTTTGCCACAAACTCCAATTTACATAAAGGCCTTGCACAGACACATTCAAATCCACATCACCATCTCACACAGGCCATAAATCCAAGGCATACTGAATCGCTTCTTTTGCCACACTAAACGCATCTTGCTGTGGTTTACCCCATTCAAACGCATTCTTTTTACGAGTGACTCGATACAAGGGGGCCAATATTTGACTCAAATGAGGAATATGCTGGCGCCAAAAACCAAATAAGCCGATGAAGCTTTGGGCTTCTTTCCTATTCCTCGGAACTGCAAAATCAAGAATCTTTTGTTTTACTTGTGGAATCACCTCTCTGTGACCTTCATGCCAATTAATACCCAAAAATGTTACAGTCTGGGAGGGACCTTGTAATTTATCCGGGTTGATTTCCCAACCTTTCTCACGCAAACACTCAAGGATTTTATCTAATTGGGTCTGAACTTCATCTTGTGTTTCACCTTGAATCAGAACATCATCAATATAATGACATATCTGAATTTTTGAATGTACAGGTACCTCAGCCAAATGCTCTGCCACCAGCCGGTGACATATCGTAGGACTATGCACATAGCCCTGGGGAAGACTTCTAAACGTCATTTGACGTCCGTTCCATGTAAAACTGAATTGTACCTGGCATTCAGGGGCAATCGGGATTGAAAAGAAAGCATTAGCAATATCAATGGACGCATACCATGTACCTGGATGCTTTTGGATTCTTTCAATTAAAGTAATGATATCCGGTACTGCGACAGTCAAAGGGGGCGTATACTTATTCAATTCTCGATAATCAACAGTCATGCGCCAGGAGTTATCACTCTTACGCACGGGCCAAACAGGATTATTCCAGGCAGAAGTAACCGGAGTTATAACTCCTGCATCCACCAAATCCTAAATAGTGGTACTAATTTCTTCATGACCACCTGGAATACGATACTGCTTCTGGCAAACCACTTTTGTCGCCTGGGGAATCTTTATGGGGGGCATTCTTAAACGACCAACCCGTACGGGTCTGGACGATATATTATGTTTAGTTCCAAATTGATAACATCCATCATCCAAATGTAAAGTCATTCCTTTCAAAATATCAATTCCAATGATATACTCTACGAGGGGCACAACTAATACAGAATATTCTTTTCTAGGAATTCTGCCTATTCTCATTTCAATTGTAGTTTGTACTGCGGGAGTTTCCTTCCCACCTAACCCAGTAATTGTAAAAAATTGGCCTTTAAATTTCTTTGATTTTCCATGAATAAGAGTGGCCTCCGCTCCTGTATCTACCAATTCTCGGGCCCTTTGAATATTACGATGTCTCCAAAAAATTTCAATATCTACATAGGGTCTATTATCTCGGTGAGCCCATCTGTGTACGGGAGCTTGACCTACTTCCTAGTCATTTTTACTGCGTTCTATCATCCAGGACAAATCAGGATAAAGGTTCTCACGTTTCTCAGGTATCAATATATCATGTTCATATCCATCTCCCTTACGAAATGCATTCCTGTCCTCCGCATTATACTGTGAATTTCGATCAGAAAATCTGTGTCGATCCTCCCTCCTCCTCAACTCAGGGGACTGATCTCTTTCATCTCTACGTCGGCTGTTACCATAATCATCTCTCCCCCTTTCTCTCTCCCCCTCTCTCTCTCTCTCTCTTCCATGACGAGGGGACGCATCACGTACATATTGTCGATCATCACGACGATCAGAACGCACACGTCGGTTGTCCTCACCGCTGTCATCAGAATACTCACGAGCACACTCATTCGTCCGCACACGCCGGGCACCCTCCTTTCGATCCAAACCGCGCTTGCGAAACAAGTCCCACAAACGAGAAGTAGTTTCACCATCAATATCCTCCTTCCTCACACCATCAGCCAAAAGTGCCATAAACATGTCACGTCTAGTAAGCTTATTGTCTCCAGGAGTACGAGTGTCAGGCCGAGACTGACGGTCAGGTTTAAACCAGTCACCCAGCTCACCGAGCTGGCGCACAGATTCCAGAACCATAGACAACGCATTACCAGTCTGATTGATCAATAAGGTCATCATGACCTGCTTATAAGCAACCGGGGAAGAACGAATAATACGATTCCGCACAGAAGACGTCAACAAACCATCAAGCAATCTGTCAGCAGTACTCAGAAAAATCGCAGTTTTCATCACCTCCTCTTTGAGACGTTGTGCAGCATCGCGCAATGTATACCACGGCTTGTCATTCACAGGCCAGTCAGATTCAGTAGGGTACTTTTGATTACACCCCTCAGTCGCCAACTGAAGCAAACTGATTTGACCACCACCATTATAATTACGAAAATGATCTTGTACAGTAGAATCCGAACTCAAGGAACAGAATTTCAAAGAATCGCCAGCATCCAACATAATGCCAGCAGCGCCCAGTTCATAAAGGCGCACCATCCACGTAAGCAAGGTCTCACCAGCGCGCTGTCGAAAACGCTGCAAAATATCACTAATTTCCTGTTGAGTAAAATCCTCCAAAGAATCCAAAGGAATACCGTTCGGATTACCGGGAGCCTGCTGCAACTTTCTACGAAAAACAGGATGTGCAGAGACCGCAGGAAGTGCACCAGAAGGAGCCTGAGCAGTAAACCTAGGGGAACAATCCGTGTGAGAAGTATCAACAGAATGCAAAGAGCGAACGCAGTCGCGGGACTCAACATCTGTAGCACAAGAAGCAGATTTAAAAGTCTGTCCGGAGCGAGAAGACTCGCGATTGTTAGACTCCTCATCCGAGGAACGAGAATCACTCGAATTCCAGATATTACCATCCCATTCATCAGGATTCCAATCCAGTCCGGCTTTCGCCACGACCAATCGCACTTTCCGTTTAGAAACGTGACCCCGACGAGTCTTGTATTTATAACGTGCAATCCGCACAGCCGCCCGTTCGGCGATAGTCTGATATGTCTCAAGCTTGTCGGCAAGCAATTTATTTTGACACCGCAACAAAGTACGATCATTCTGAATTTCAACAAACGTCCGTTCCATGTCTACATGCTCCTTCTGCAATGTCAACAACCTCTCATGTACAAGTCTGTACGCAGACAAGACAATCCAACCCCTGCGCCCCAAAATAGGAAGCTCATCACCCTTCGCAACTGGCGCCTTCTGCAAACAGGAAATCACATCATCCGGCTCCGCCAGCCCCAGACAAGAATTCCAATTTTCACTCAACCCAGTAGAATCAGCCCACTCGCGGGCCAAGGCCTCATAAGGCGTTGAATCCCAGCCGGGAATATCAACAGGCAACTTAAAAACAGATTTCGACTTTCTCAAAAACATTTCGACAAAACAAAACTACACACACAAAATAGAAAAAGAATACACAAACGAAAGCACGTACACGCCGAGGACAAATAGAAAGACAACAACGACGCACACAGGTTTCGTAAACGGTTCGTGACGCCAAATGTTCTGCTTGGGTTCTCAGATTAGATAGAACCAGCTCATCAGAGCCTCACTAACCCAGCCAGAACGTTACCCTCTGCCCCTCCCTAGGACCTATTCACAACAGGTATCTACCCCCTAAGGACAGGGAATTCCTAAGATGCATACCATGTACCTCCTATAATATTAGCAATCAGTGGCCTCGCGGTCCCATTCGAACCCAGACCTCTCTACCCAGACGGCAGTATCAGAATCAGCGATCTCGCGGTCCCATACGAACCCAGATCTCTCTACCCAGACGGCAGTATCAGAATCGGCGGCCTCGCGGTCCCATTCGAACCCAGACCTCTCTACCCAGACGGCAGTATCAGAATCGGCGATCTCGCGGTCCCATACGAACCCAGATCTCTCTACCCAGACGGCAGTATCAGAATCGGCGGCCTCGCGGTCCCATTTGAACCCAGACCTCTCTACCCAGACGGCAGTATCAGAATCGGTGATCTCGCGGTCCCACACGAACCCAGATCTCTCTACCCAAACGGCAGTATCAGAATCGGCGCTCTCGCGGTCCCATACGAACCCAGATCTCTCTACCCAGACGGCAGTATCAGAATCGGCGATCTCGCGGTCCCACACGAACCCAGATCTCTCTACCCAGACGGCAGTATCAGAATCGGCGATCTCGCGGTCCCATACGAACCCAGATCTCTCTACCCAGATGGCAGTATCAGAATCGGCGATCTCGCGGTCCCATACGAACCCAGATCTCTCTACCCAGACGGCAGTATCAGAATCGGCGATCTCGCGGTCCCACACGAACCCAGATCTCTCTACCCAGACGGCAGTATCAGAATCGGCGATCTCGCGGTCTCATACAGACCCAGACAACCTACCCAGACGGCAGCTTATCCTATGATTACCATTGTATAGAGGGATCGATCTCACTATTCATCAGGGTTATAGAACTACAATGTCCCGGATCACACAACAGTTGCCAATTTAGATAATGTGCAGCGGGGTCGTTAATTCAAGGGGCTCCTCTCTCCCTTATTCAGTTACCACTTACCTGATCAGGGTTAGCATCTGTTCACATAGCAGCATCTGACTAGAAGAATAGGTTACCCTCTCATACTAGAACACACGGCACATGTCGGTTCACTAAGAACTGGGGTACTATATTTCCCATTATGCAAAACAAACATATAACACCATACTACAACACATAGCCTGCAAAGAAAAGTAAAAGATTAGGTTGTACGCTCTACTAAGAAAGGGTCGACATCACCTTATTAATATGCAGTCCACACTCAGCAGTCATCTAGGTTCCCCTCTCGTCTGGGCCTTGGCTCGTCTTGAAGTCACACCTCCGCAATCATGGGTACACGGCTGCACCGCTATGCGCTGTTCCCTTCACCCTTCTCCAAGCCCCTGGGACCTTCCTCTCATCGGCTACTCTCCTTCCCTGGCTGTTCTGCTAGGAGAGTATCTGTCTCTTGATTCTTCTCCGCTTTTAGAATGGTGTCTGTCTTCCCTGGAATAAGTAATAGGTTTGCTACTAACGGCTAGATGCCGCCTACGAACTGACTGCACAACTAGCTCGGGCTTTCACTAATATAGAAGCGTGTTTCTTCATGGAAAATTCCAGCCAGTAACCTGCCGCCCACCAAATTCTTGTACCTCCCCGTACCAAGGACACGTTCCCAGCCGGCCGGCCTGATGTTGTGTCTTCGGCATGAAGAAAAATACAATCCTTCGACAAGGGCCGGCCTGAACCGGTTCTCTCCAAGCGAACAACACCTCATAACTAAAACATTACACTTGACCTAGAAGCATCCCAAGCTGCCGGGGCAGAAAGAAAGATGGAGTCTCTCCCGTTTGAGGCCTACCAGGCCCGAATCCAGCATAACTCCATGGAAAGTATAATAATACCCTAACTAAAGGACGGATTATCCCTGATACTAGCGAATCTATCCCCCAGCCTATAGGTATAAGCTCTAATCTAGGGAGGAGGATGCAGAATTACATCAAAGTGCCTCGTAAATAGGCTCTATCCACTACTCTGACCCTTGCACTGGAATGATAAGAGACTTAAGTCACCATCAATCACCTTTCCTCAAAAGAGGGCCGGGAAAATCGAGCAGAACAACAGCATAGCAAGCTTTCGTGGCCTTTAGAGTTTTCGGAAGCAGTTTCCCAAGACCATCACTGCAGCCATTGCAATCCAACAGAGGAACTTTTTCCAAGATCGGCATATTAACAGGGCTGCTGGTGTAATCGGGGCTCTTGCAGCCATTCAACTTAATTGAAGCTTTCACAATGACAGACCGACCACTGAACTTCGTGCCATGACATTTACTTATAACATTCTGCTGGGTCTTTGCCGAACTGAAGTCTACAAATGCAAAGCATTTCATTCCTCTTTGACATTTCTTGGCATGTAGTGGGTTGAAGTCTTTAAAGAGGTCCACAATTTGCTCCTCAGTCACATCACTTGAAAGATTCCCCAAGCCAGGCAGGTCCCACACCACTTGAAAGGACCTGCCTGGCCTCGACCAAAATGGCGCCAGTATGGGAGCGACTTGCAACTCCTTATGACGTTCTAGTTACTTAGCCGTGACGTTATGGGGGATGTATGCGGTCTTTGTGCACATGGCGGGCGGGGAAGGGTACTAACTGAGCATACGGACAACCCTATTGATGTCGGTTTTTCATTATTGATTATTGTATTATTAAAGCTTCGAAGTAATGTTACCCATGATACTCGCCCTTGGTGTGCGTATGGACGATTTTATTGTAACTGATCCTGTTATACTTTCAATTATAAAATCAACCTTCACTGATCCTGCAACCGTTTGTCACGTTTATTTTTTTCAATTAAATGGCTCGCTTGTTACATACTCCTATACCCCTGGCTTTTGACCCTTTCCTACGCGCGGTCTGTACTACCGCCCTCGGGCGATCTATGTAATGAACAGACTACCATTGCCGAGACACAAGGGAATGCATCTCAGAGAGATAAGTCAAGTACGTGGTAGATAAAAACATTTTCGTGTTTATGCACGCTGATGTGCTTTGAACGCTGCCCCCCCCCTCTTTTCTTTTTCTGCAGGTTACATTGGAATTTCAGCTGAAGTATGGAGAAGACCTAAACCGCACCGTGTTCCACGCGAGGAAAAATAGGCTAGCTCTGTGAGACGGTACATTAAATGTACGAGCTATCTCTGGGAGCGTGAAAGATTGTATGGTATGAATGTGCGCATGGGCCCTGATTTGTACGGTATGAATGCGTATGTGTGGCGCACGACTGGGTCAATAAAAGAATGCTTTTTGTATGACTGAGGCGTTGATCGAACGGTTAATGGAATGAGAAAAATAAGCCCGAACATGGTATCCGCATGTGAAGGACGAAAAAGAATATAGCACTTTCCTTACTTAGGAACAACTCTCTCTGGAGCTAGTGAATGGGAGAGTAGCCTACACCTGAAACTTGAAGGGTTATTTCAGTACGACGAACCCGACCCCAACCGATATCCCAAATCTACACCCAAAATAATGCGCACCAGTAAGTCAATTTATGTGCTGACTAAATAAGAGAAGTTAGCTCGGCTCCGCCGCCCACCCCGCCCAAAATAATGACAAACCCTATGCAAATATTATAAATATATACAACACACCAGCAAAGTAACAGGGTAAAACGTTTTATTAAATAACTATTTACATGGCAGCCTGCTGCAACATCGATCCAAATGCATGACGCTGTTCCTGTCGAGGTAGCATAGGTGGCGGCCTAGGGGTGGAGGACCGTTGTGCAAATAGCCCGGGGGCGACACCACGCGCCAAGGCCCGTCCCCGCGGTCAGCTGCAGCAGGGCGACCCTTAGCGTTTCACTCCCCGGTCAGCTGCACCAGGACTGCCATTGGCGTTCCACTCAGTTGGATGGCCGGGGACCCGCTCCGGTGGCCGGGGTGAAGAGCGGCTGTTGCTGCGGAACGCTCAAAATGGCGGCCGACTACCCGGATTTGGGCCTGGTCCACTAGAACGGCTCTGGACTACCCTGGAACTCGAATGCTTGCCTGCTCGGGCATGAGCCCCACTCTTGAAGACGTCCTCTCAGTTTTAAAGGTTCTACGAGAGTCGTTGGCCCTCGACTCCCGCGGGCTTCCGATGGGGGCAACCGCCACTGTTGCTCAACTATCCCCCATGGATATACCGCTGCCACGGGTGTCCGCCGCCTTATCCACATCTGGTGCCGTGAGGGAGGCTGATTCAGTGCATCGGCGGAGGGATACGCCTGCTGTCCCGCTCTCCGGAAGTGGCCACAACATTGTCACAGGATGGTAGTGCTCTCATGCTGACGCCAGTTTTTGTCCGAATTACTAAGAGACACTGTAGACTGCCAACTTGATCAGCTCCGGTGGGACCTCAGCGTGACCCGGTAGGGAAGATTTTGCCTCCCTCGCCTTTGAGTCATGGTTCATGCTGCCTGTTCTTTCTGTTGGCGATAACGAACTTTTCGAACTGCCGAAAGGGATTCTGGTCCTGCCGCTAGTTATTGGAGACATTGAACTATACTCTGGACCTGCCTGGCCTCGACCAAAATGGCGCCAGTATGGGAGCGACTTGCAACTCCTTATGACGTTCTAGTTACTTAGCCTTGACGTTATGGGGGATGTATGCGGTCTTTGTGCACATGGCGGGCGGGGAAGGGTACTGACTGGGCATACGGACAACCCTATTGATGTCGGTTTTTCATTATTGATTACTGTATTAATAAAGCTTTGAAGTAATGTTACCCATGATACTCGCCCATGGTGTGCGTATGGACGATTTTATTGTAACGGATCCTGTTATACTTTCAATTATAAAATCAACCTTCACTGATCCTGCAACCGTTTGTCACGTTTAGTTTTTTCAATTAAATGGCTCGCTTGTTACATACTCCTATACCCCTGGCTTTTGACCCTTTCCTACGCGCGGTCTGTACTACCGCCCTCGGGCGATCTATGTAATGAGCAGACTACCATTGCCGAGACACAAGGGAATGCATCTCAGAGAGATAAGTCAAGTACGTGGTAGATAAAAACATTTTCGTGTTTATGCACGCTGATGTGCTTTGAACGCTGCCCCCCCCCCCCTCATCATTTAGATTACCACCGCCCATTGCACAAAAGCGTACCGGGCGCTCCCCACGCAAAAATTTTTTTTTTTACAGTTTTTTTATTTTTATTTTTTATTTATTTGCCCCTCGGGGCCCTTTTAAAGCCTCCACATCAAACCTAGGGGGTCAGGGGGGATCTACTATGCCCCCTTATGGTCATTTCCCCCTTTGTTTTGGCCTCCTCTTGTCTCTTGATCCTACCGAGAGACAAGATGGCGGCCGCTCCGGACTGTTTAGAATGTTGACAGACACCGGAGAGCCAATCAGCTTCGCTTCGCGAAGTTCCGTTACGCGTCAAGTACGCGAACCGGAGCGCTACCCGGAGCGCTGTTACAGATACATATTTTTTTGGAACGTTAATTTATCAAAATCCACTGGAGCACATATATTGAGACCTAGCAAAGGCACATCGGGCTAACAGTCCCTACAATTTTGCCAAGTTTCATGCAAATCCATTCAGCCGTTCGGGCTAAAAGTGAGGCCAACCGCCCTATGGAAATTACCATGGGAAAAACGCGTTTTGGGACCCCCTTTTTCCTCGGCCCCCCCTTGACGAAGCCCCCCCAAATATACAGGGGCTGCCCAGAAACAAAATGTTCCATTTTCCTGAAAATTTCAGCCAATTCCATCCACAAACGCCAAAGTTATTAGACATAGAATTTTCAAAAATCCCATAGAGAAAAAATCCTAACTATATATACCTACTGGCGACCGCCAGTAGTTAATATATATATATATATATATATATATATATATATATATATATATATATATATATATATATATATATATATATATATATATATACATATATATATATATACACATATATATATATATATATCCATCACAAACTTCGTCCACAAAAGAAAGGGCCCACAGCAGGTAAATACACCTCAAACTCTTTTATTGAAGGTTGCTGTCTATAGAAACAGATTGCTGCTCAGCTGATTGTCTAGTACGCCCGACGCGTTTCATGCACAGCATTTCATCAGGGGCTCTTGGTTAACTGCAAAGCGGCAACATCGTTTTTGAAGACCTTTCATTAATTGTAATCCCCGCCCATGAGGGCGTCGCCATTCGCATGGCATCTTGGTATTTGGAGTGTTCCTCTGTTACCCCAGTGGGAAGTGCACCACAAGCAGTTCAATACAGGCAAATGTTACCCAGGTGGGTTGCGGCATGCAAGCATGTCTCTGTACCGGCACATTAATACCTTCATTGCCGGCTCCTGCTCCATTACCGTCACACCGGGTGGTGTAACAGCTGGTCCGTCACACAGCGGGGCTCCTTTCGCGGCCCAGGCGTGGCCGCTCCATATCCATCACAAACTTCGCCCACAAAAGAAAGGACCCACAGCAGGTAAATACAGCTCAAACTCTTTTATTGTAGGTTGCCGTCTATAGAAACAGATTGCTGCTCAGCTGATTGTCTAGTACGCCCGACGCGTTTCATGCACAGCATTTCATCAGGGGCTCTTGGTTAACAAACTGCAAAGCGGCAACATCATTTTTGAACACCTTTTATTAATTGTAACTCCACTCATGCTTCAACCCACTGGGGCTTTTATTACTTTTATCAGGAGGACCGGCGCCACCCACTTGGGGAAAACAGAAACTACAAAGACCAAGGGGCAATGGGCCTGAGTGCCGTGCCCAGGCCCAGAAGGGTGGAACTTTGAGAATAAGAAGACACGAGTCATTTGCTTCTGGTGTTCTCGTACTAGTGAGCCTGTGAACAAGGACGAGAGGCATCTGAAACGCGTTAGGCTGTGGATATCATGACGCGCGGATGGAAACTGACACGCTGCAGTCTTCAATAAAGAATGGAACTAATTCCCTGTGAGTGGCATTTTCATTGAGGGCGACCTTGAACTGTGTGGATGTTAGCGGCTGCCGAGCCGCGAAAACGCCCCGCTGCGAGTGCGGATCCGGCGAACCTAACCAGGTTACGCTATTGGAACAGGGAGTCCGCTTTTGAAGACATCATATTGTTAGTGTGCAGTAGCTCCACTCACGCTTCAACCCACTGGGGCTTTTATTACTTTTATCAGGAGGACCGGCGGCACCCACTTGGGGAAAACAGAAACTACAAAGACCAAGGGGCAATGCGCCTGAGTGCCGTGTCCACGCCCAGAAGGGTGGAACTTTGAGAATAAGAAGACACGAGTCATTTGCTGCTGGTGTTCTCGTACTAGTGAGCCTGTGAACAAGGACGGAGGCGTCTGAAACGCGTTAGGCTGTGGATATCATGACGCGTGGATGGAAACTGACACGCTGCAATCTTCAATAAAGAATAGAACTAATTCCCTGTGAGTGACGTTTTCATTAAGGGCGACCTTGAACTGTGTGGATATATATATATATACACACACACACACACACACATACATATACATATACACATAGATATATACATGTATAAAAAGTGTTTATTCATACCTGTAAAAGATTTATATTTTCGCTGTAAAGCCATGCATGGTAAAGGCATAGTTGTGGTAAAGATATATGTGGTAAAGAAGCATGGTAAAGGCACATGCATTGTAAAAATCGCATCTTAAAGGCATGCGTGGTAATGGCATGCATGGTTCCATCATACAACCAAGATTAAATATTGGAGCAATCAATGTTACCATAAAGTATTCCTACCATTACATTGTATACTACTTCACAAAATATTAGGGCAGGTACAGTCTGAAAGGCAGCCGCAGCTGGTCCATTGAGGCTGAGGGGCCACTTCCCGCCGCCACATTTTGCCCCTCATGATCAGTGTCTGTCAGGCTGAAAAAAGGTCAGCCTGACTGGCACTGCTCATTTTCCAGTCAGGCAGCTAGGAGCTAGACATGCGCTAAATTTGCAGGCTCCTGCCTGTGCTGAAATTTGCTGGGCTGAGGAAGTCACAACTCCTGGGGGTGTGAACTCCTCAGCTCAGCAAAGGTCCCTGAGGCCCTCCCCTCAGTGATGAGGGGTAGCATCACTGATTGCCTTGCACCTGCATGCTTCAGTTTTAAGCCCTGAAACACCCAGGGTCGAGTGTGAATCAGTGACACTTCGTCAAAGAGTGGGGTGGGGTCAGCAGTCTTGCTGACCCTATCCCACACTGTGATGACATTGGAACTGCCGCCTTCTCTGACCTTGGGTCATCCAATAAGGGAAGGCAGCAGTCCCAAGCCTCCTGCCTGGGACCTCCAAAGCAGAGCTGCAGGTAAGCCTGTGCTTTTAAATTAATGTTTTGCATGCAAACGTATATGTATGAATGTTTGGTAATGTGTGTTGTGAATGGATGTGTTTGTGTGTGTGTGCGCGTGTGTGAATGCATGGCTGTGAGTTTGTATGTGTATGTGTATGTGTATGTGTGCGTGTGTGTCCTGTCCGCCCCTCCCTCCTAAACTTACCCGCCGCCACCGCTGAAAGGCACACAGAATATCCGTAAGAACCTAACAATATACTAGGAACAGTTTGAATGCATTTCATGGGCTCTTACATTAACAAATATTTTTTGTAAAGTTACTTTTTTACAACTAATCCTCAGTATTAATATAAACCTACACCTCTCAAACAAACAGAAGGAAACATTCTTAGTAATTAGTTCTATAATGTTCATTAAAAAGGTCAAAAGATTTTGTGGCAGATTTACAAGCCCCTTGCGTCACTTTGTGTCTGTCAGGCTTTTAACTAGGTCCCATTCTTCCACCTCTAGCCTCATGTCTTTCATAGAAGCACCCCATGCGTGAAAGACATACTCATTGATTACCAAGTACTGCTCAAACAGACGCTCAAGCATGTAGAAGGTTGAGTTCCAACGTGTTGCCACCTCCTGGATGAGTCCTCTGACTGGCACTCTACGGTCACGTTGAATGAGCCTCAACTGCTTCCGGGCCTTAAAAGAATGGCTGAAATGTGTGCAGATTCTTCGGCAGGTGGTCAGTAACTTGCTGACTGTGTTTTCTTTTTTCAAGAAATCTTGAACAATAATGTTAATGCTGTGCGCCAAACACGGCACTCTGAAATAGCCACAATCAGCCATGGCCTTAACTATATTACTGCCATTATCCATGGAAACATAACCAATCATGCGCCTTCTTGGCTGCAGCCATTGAAAGACCTTACTGTTAAATTCCTCCAAAATGTTTACTGCAGTAAGAGATTTCTCCATGGCAAACATGGCTACTGTTGCATGTTTCCGAGTAGCTTGAAAAATTGTGACACTGTCAACACCTGCAGCTATCTTCTCTCTAACCCCCGCAAAAGAGACCCAGTGTGCAGTGATACACATGTAATCAATGGCTTGGCAACTGGTCCACATGTCTGTTATCAGGTGGATAGCACTCTCCTGCAAATCTGCCCCAATCACGTCCAGCACATCTTGATGTAGTGCTGGAACTGCAAGTCTGGCAAAATAGGACCGGCTAGGAACCTTCCATTTAGGGCAGACTGTTGCCACAAATTCTAGAAAACCCACCCCTTCCATGTAAGAAAAAGGGAGAAGGTCCAGCGCTAACATTTTAGCCAGCATTGCATTATACAGATGTGCTGTTGGGTGGTTGCGTTCAAATGGCGCCTCCGACCAAAACATGCTTTTAATGGTGGTCTGGACCATTTTCATATGTGATGATGATCCAGACTTCTTCAACCCAGTTAGGCTCATTGGTGTACTTTTGCGCATTGGTGTCTCTACCAGACTCTTACTGTGCCTCCTAGATGTTGCTGGGGTAGAGGGTGTGGGCGCCACCACTACAGTGCTGCTGCCAGGGGTACTGTGTGTACCAGAAAAAATGTCTCTCGCTTCTTCACCTCCCCCCTGCACGATCAGCTCTTCGTCATCAGATGCAATATCAAGGGTTACATTTGGATTTGTACTTTTGGCTTTCCGTGTGTTACTTAGGTGTGCCTCCCACTGGATGCTGTGGTGTTTTTGGAGATGACCTCTCTGGCCTCGGGTACCATAGTTGGTACCAAGCTTACCCCGACTAACTACTTGTTTACAAATCGAACAAATAACTTGGTTTTCCGCCTTTTTGCTAATACTAAAAAAGTCCCAAAGAGAGGAGTTGTGATTTCTGGTGGTGGTGGAGGTGCCACTTTCAATGCCAGATAAAGTGGAGGATGGGCGTGGCGGAATTTGACTCTGTTGTGCTCTTACACCACCACTACTTGAGGTAATGGAGGTCGAGCTGGATGGAGGTCTCTGCCGGCCCTTCTGAAGAGAAAATATGGAAGCTGTAGGTCGTGTTAGTGTAGTAGTTACCTGTGTTGGTGGTGGTACCAGTGCCATGCCGCCCACATCCCGCGCAGCATTTCGGGATAGGGTAAAAATGTCTGTCTGCTGCATACCCGCTAGGGCTGGAGTGACGACTGTGATGACTGGGTCGTCATCGTCAGACTCTTCATCAGCAGCAGAATACACCACTTCTACTTTTTCTACGTCAGACTCATCATCACCCATAACTGAAAGCCTTGCGGGAACCTTCCTTTTACCTAGCTTTGTCATCCCATGGCATGCCTCCCTCTCAGACTGAATTGGTGGGTGCCAATCAAGATCTATATCATCAGAAGGAAGGGGGCTTGAAGAAGAAGTTGTACTAGCCCTCCTTTTCCTTGCTGGGGATCTGGAAGACAATGCATCATCAGGAGTGGCTTGCTCAGCTGATACTTCCGCATGAATCTCGATTTCCTGATGTGCCGCTACTTCTGGAGGAACAAGTATTGTGGGCAGTTGTGCCTCTCCTCGTGCCTCTCCTTGTGCCTCTCCTTGCGCCTCCCCTTGGGCCTCTCCTTGCGCCTTTACATGCGCCTCTCCTTGCGCCTCTCCTTGCACCTCTCCTTGCGCCTCTACTTGCGCCTCTCCTTGCGCCTCTCCTTGCACCTCTCCTTGCGCCTCTCCTTGTTGCACCTGTGGTTGTCGTTACGGCTGTGGTTGAACACTCGTCAGATGAGTCACACCTTGCGTTGATTGGATTCTACTTTGCGATTAGTCAACGCCAACATCACTGGTCGATGGTGAAAGAGCAAATAAAGTGGCTGCCTCTGCGGCACTCATGGGTTTGGGCCTAACTTGGCGTGGTGGCACTAAGACCATTGAAGCGGAGGTGCTGCTACCAGCTTGGTCCCCGGCAGACACCGCTGCTGCAGGCATTAGTTTTTTATCCCAAAAAAAGTGTCGGTCGGCACACCAGTCTCCTTGGTAAGTGGCGCCACTTGCTTCTGCTGCTCCTTCTTACTGGCAGTGGCACTGGCAGCTGTCTTGGTAGAGGAGCTACGGCCATCTTTCTTTGGGCAGATCTTCTTCAGATGTCAGAACAGCAGGACGCAGTTGCACGAGTTGCAGAGTTGTCTGTGGCCATATGTGACGTCACGTGACGTTGTGCACACACTGCAGCAGGACTTCTTCCTGGCACTACAACAAGTGATGAGGATGATTCCTGGTTCTCAGTCTTTGTGCACATAAAAGCAAAGAAGCCAGAGGAACATCAGGTAAATAAATGTTGCATATGTCGTGCTTCAATTAATACTATTGTAACTAGGCATTTATTATTATTAACACAACACACCCAAAAACGGAAAGACCCAAAATAAAAATTGCAATTCTAATCAAAAATGAATGTTTAAATTATTAGAAGAGAGACCACACAGAGAGAGTTGCTTCATGCACCCATTCATAAACCTAGGCAAAAACTGCCTGGCCTCAATATGTACCCCTCCCCCACCCACATGGCCAGGCCCTGGACCAGGCCCCAAAAACACCCACAAAATCGAAATACACACAAAAATTACCCCAATTCAATGTCATCCATGCCCTAAATGATGTTTAAATCCAAAAGACCCCACAGAAAGACTTGGTCCATGCACCACTGAGTACACCTGGGCATAATGGATGAAAGCAAAGCAGACTGGGTGCAGCCCTATGGCACAAAGCACACTTTCTGGCTTCAAAATGGCCCCTAGACCCCCACCCACATGGCCAGGCCCTGGACCAGGCATCAAAATGGCCCCACCCACATGGCCAGGCCCTGGACCAGGCCCCAACAACATGTTTAAATTCAAGAGCCCCCACAGAAAGACTTGGTCCATGCACCACTAAGTACCCCTGGGCATAATGGATAAAAGCAAGGCAGAGTGGGTGCAGGCCTATGGCACAAAGCACACTGCCTGGCTTCAAAATGGCCCCTAGACCCCCACCCACATGGCCAGGCCCTGGACCAGGCCCCAACAACACCCAAAAAATCGAAATACACACAAAAATCACCCCAATCCAATGCCATCCATGCCCTAAATGATGTTTAAATTCAAGAGACCCCACAGAAAGACATGGTCCATGCACCACTGAGTACCCCTGGGCCTAATGGATGAAAGCAGGGCAGACTGGGTGCAGGCCTATGACACTTAGCACACAGCCTGGCTTCAAAATGGCCCTTAGACCCCAACCACATGGCCAGACCCTGGACCAGGCCCCAGCAACACCCAAAAAATCGAAATACACACAAAAATCACCGAAATCCAATGCCATCCATGCCCTAAATGATGTTTAAATTCAACAAAACTCACAGAAGCAGTTGTATCATGCACCCATGACTAACCCTGGGCATATCGGATACTGTGGCTACCCACAATATATATTTTTTAAAGTTGTGAAAAAGTTCCCGAGGTTGCCATCTGAACACGATAGACTCCTTTTAGATCTCATGCTCACACTTGCATGCAAAGTAGTTTTAAATAAATGGAAAAGTGCCTCCGAGATATCGTTCAAAATGTGGCAGGAATGGCTAACCTCTCTGAGGCGTGCTGACAATGATGCCCTACACTCGTCACCATGGTGGAAACCTCATACAAAACTATGGAGCTCACTTAACTCAAGGGAGACATGCTACGATCCGCCTTAGGCCAGTATGGGATACTATTCACTGTTTCACACCCTGTTTTGATCTACCAATTGTATAGCAATGGATTGCTTGACTTGGACAATTAGATGTTGCTAGGGACAAGTCTATGATATTCTGTTATGCTACTTCTGCACTCTGTAATCTATATTCCTCCTCTTTTCTTTTTCTTTTTCTTTTTCTTTTCTTTTTCTTTCTTTCTTCTTTCTCCTTTCTCATCCTATTCTTTCCTCATCTTATACCATATTGGTGTATTAGGAGTATGGAACCATATAAGGGAAATTATCTGACGTGTACCTAATGTGTATATTTTATGCCCACATGATGTGAACCGGAAAGATTATCGTCGGAAAACACCCTCTGTATCAAATTGTGTATTGTTTTCGGTCTCTTTCTCGTTTATTTTGTATTGATTTTGTATGCCTTTAAACCCTTAATTAAAAAGATTTGAAATAAAGTTGTGAAAAAGTTTATAAATTGTAGTTGCAGCAACTGCAATGCCCCAAACAAACAACACCAACTTACTTTTAAAATCTCAAATCCAAAAGGGATCCAAACAAAAAGTCCTCAAATACAAATATCCAGCACCAGCCACAAAGAGTAATCCTTCCAGCTCCAGATCCAAATGAAAAGTGACCAGGACATTGACAAAGCACTGGGAGGAGCCTGCTGGACAGGATCAGGAAGTTGGAGACTCTGGGGGCACTTCCTTCCTCCCACCCCCCAAATAATGGATTCCTTGCACAAAAAAGTGCAGCCAAATGTCAATCTGAGGAGTTATTCTGATCCAAGTGATCATTTTCAGAAGGTTTATGCTGCCAGCGATAGATTTCTTGTGCAGAATTGCAATTTTTGCTACTTCGGGAAAGCGAGCTGCAAGGGCATCTACATATTCGCTATTGTTTACTCTCGCGATGCATGATTGCGGGCCCTTATGACGTATTCGCGTTCTCAAAGTCTCGCAGTGCAAGATGGCGGGACTCCATGACAGACTCGCGGTCAAAAAGTCTTGCGCAATCACGCAGCCAGATCCAAAACTGCGCAGCGCACACAAACCGGGAGATTGTAGTTTTTGAAGGGGGACCAAGCAAAAAAAATTGCCAACTCGCGAATTGTGAATTGTTTGGCAATTTCGTGCGATTCGCGGACCGCGAAATTGCCAAATAGTCACAAATTCCGCTAGCGGAACGGATTTTCAGCCCATGCTTACTTGCGACACGACTCTAGCATTGCATGGCTTTTCCGTCAATAGATGCGCCAGAATTTCTGATACATCTGTCAATCCTTGTGCGATGGTGCACCGTATTGTAAATACGGCGCTTCCATGGTGACGCAAGGACTTTGCATGGTGGCGCAGGGATAGTGACGCATCTCTACAGATGCGTCACTTTCTTTTAAATCTGCTCCTTAATTTTTCCATTTCAAGTCACTTTTCAGCCATTCAAATTATAGAATCTCTTTGGAACTTTCGAGCAGTGTGAGCACCTTCATGATTAACTGCGAAGCAATGTTGTATTTTTAACTAGACCCATGCCTAATTTTATCTATGCTGGGGAAATGTGTGAAATATTCAAATTTCACTCTGCAATAAATTCACAGCTTTCATAATATGATATTTCACCTAGCTTTTAACTTTCGGGAGGCTGGTTCACGTAGAAAATTCATTTTGAAACGGTAAAACGGTTATGAAAGTTACTTTTTGTTTGAACTAGTGTCATGGAGTTATCTTGTGGGACTTTTGTATGTGCTATAAGCTATAAGCCGTGGCATAACATTTTCACTTGCGACATTGGCAAACTCATTTTTGTGTGATTGTTCATAGTTTTCAAATGTTGCGAAAAAAGGTATGCAACATCACTAACTCCCCTACGTTTAACCTGCACAACTTTTGAGTTTGTTCGTTTTATATTTATCCGTGATTTGAATATTTACACTCAACAATCTGGCAATTTATAGTTTCAGATTGAGTAGGAGTTTGTGCTTGCTGTACCATCCAGTGAGGTCTCGTGCCTCAAACAGAAATGAATAAAATACGTATTAAATCATACATACATCAAGGAGGCATCTTGTTGCTAAGGGAGTGGAAGGAGAAGAGGAGCAAAATATTTGCATTGTCTTACAGACTATTTGGAACCGATCTTAAGAGGTAAACTAAAAATTGTTTTTATGTTTAGACAAAAAGATAGGTTTATAATTTTTTGTGATAGACTTTGTAATGCACAATTGTTGTGAGGCCACTCTGTGGTTGGTTCAGCACCATAGTGGCTTGAACTGAAAAAGATTTTACTGAGTTAAATTATAGATTTGGGTCCAGTCAGAACATTTCACAAAGAAAGTCGCTTCCACCGCATACTGTGGCGTCAATTCATTTGTGATGTGCCTAAGGCCTTATTTGTTGCAATGGGTACTGTCGAAGAAAGTAATGTTCATGCTTGGAGAGCGAGTTAAGTGTAATTCCAAGTGTCAAACAGACCATCTGCAAGCACATGCGAATATAAATAGGGCTCATTTTCGTGTTCTTCTTTCATATTTAATGAACAATGTTAACATAAACTCACTGGGTTGATCGACAGTTATAGAACGTATATGCTCACTAAGAAGATTTAAAGTCACGAAAGAAATTACATTAAAACGCTGGGGTTGAAGGGTAATCTTTTAAATGTTATGACTTTTTTTTATTGCCGCAAAAGGATGACACTTTTACATCTTTTGGTGGAAGAAGTCCGAGCTCTGAATTGTTGCTCATTTTAAGCTTCTTACACTAAAAAGCTTCTTATATTTCTTTGATAAATTCCCGGACATAGAAGGCTGTGGTTACCTCGTGTTTCATGCCATTTTATATATGTCAATGTATTTGATTTACAAAGAAATAGAAACATCTTTGATAAACTCAGTCAATCAATCAATCATTTGTAAAGTGCAGCACTGTCACCCTGGGGGTATCATGGTGCTGTTTCTCTGTCGAAGAGCCAGGTCTTGAGTCTCTTCCTGAAGTCTGCCAGCGAGGAGGCTGTACAGAGGGGAAAGTTGTTCCATGTCTGGGCAGTGATGTAAGAGAAGGAGTGGCAACCACTGTGGCTGCGACAGATGCAGGGTGTGTGAGCAAGGGCAAGTGAAGAGGAGCAAAGGTGTCTGGAGAGCTGGTGGAAATTCAGTTGATGGTTGATGTAATCAGGTCCTATGTCATGGAGGGCTATATAGGCGTGCGTGAGGATCTTGGACTGACATCTCTTCTGGGTGGGGAGTCAGTGAAGGTCTCTCAGGTGGGAGGCGATGTGGGTTTGTTAAGAGAGGTCCAGGATGAGTCTGGCTGCAGTGTTCTGTATGGTCTCGAATCTTCTGAGGAGCTGGGTAGAGATGCCAGCGTAGAGGGTGTCGCCATAGTCAACGCGGCTGGTGACAAGGGCCTGAGTAACAGTCTTTCTGTGGTTGGTTGGGATCCATCTGAAGATTCTGCAGAGCATTCGAAGTGTGTGGAAGCAAGAGGAGGTGACTGCATTGACTTGTCATTTCATGGTCAGTTTGCTTTCGAGAATGTTTATGAGGTTACATGCATCGTCGGTTTGTCTGGGTGTGGGTCCGAGTTCTGCAGGCCACCACCTGTGGTCCCATGTGGAGGTATTCTTTCCAAAGATCCTCTGGGTTAAGTTAATCATTCTTTTGCTCACCATGCCACCCCAGTTTGGACCCAACCATATGCAAATCAGTCTTGAGCCTGCTACCCATGGGAACAGTCCGGCACGAACTGCCAGGTCAGGTCTTCCCTGGACCGGAAACAAGCATCTTGGGATGGGTTTTTGGGGTACCACCTCTTATCAGCCAGGCTAGCTTGAATCCAGTGGCACAGCGAGCAAGAAACCTACGATTCAGCACTCCATCCATCATCTTGTTGTGTATGCTATGTTTGTCCTAAGTGGCCAAGGGTATGCCCAGACATGGGTTCCTTGCTCGCTGTGCGACTGGATTCAGGCTAGCCTTGCTGATGAGGGGTGATACCCCGTAATCGGTCCAAGGATGCATGTTTCTGGTCCAGGGAGGAATGGTCCTGGCAGGTTCAGCTGGACTGTTCCCATGGGGAGCAGTGTCGAGACTGATGTGCATTTGGCCGGGTCCAAACTGAGGTGGCATAGTGAGCAAAGGAACGATGGATTAAACCCAGATCTCTTGACTGGGGGTGAGTGGTTGAAAAGCTTCAGCACTCCGTCCATCAGCTTGTTGTGTTTGGCATGTGTCTATTCACCAATTACTGCCAAAACAATGTCAAAAGTTTTTGTGTTTATTTTGGCTGTTTTAAATGGTAAAGTGTCTGTACGGTTATGTAATTTCTTGTATTCATGGTGTTTCAGTACATGCGCTTTCACTAGTTTTACTGGCTTGACAAATTGCATGCAGAAAAATTGCAAATAATGTGAAATAAAATCCGAGCTGTAAAATAAATACAGCAGGATTGGGAGAAGACTCCTAATCGAGCGATTTTTTTCAGGAACCACAAATGGTTTTACCAGCCTCTAAAGATAAAGCTACCACACATAAGTTTACCATCTGGCGTGCAATTAGGGCCTAAGTGTTTCACATGAAATTAGTAGGTAAAACCCTCCTATAGATTTTTCTTGCTGATTATGTGCTTTTGTTACAATGGTTGAAGCAACCCATTTTTGTGATTCATGCACTCTTTTTATTATTGCATTTGTTTTATCTTCAGTTTATAACCTATTTCCAGGGTGTAAATAAAAGGGACAAAGCAGTGTTACAGTTCACACGTAACTCACAATAGTGGCATATTTATCAAACATTGGCAAAGGCACCAGGTTTCACTTCTAAGGCAGACCTCTTGGATTTACCAGTGTATGGCAGCAGGATGAAAGGAGGCCACCAGGACCCTTGAAGACAGCAGCAGCCCGGAGAAAGGATGATGCGAAGGCACACTGAAAACCAGAAAGGGACGGCTCAAGCACCATTTCACTTCTAGATGTCACCCAAACAATATCTATCGTTTGTCACATAGTCGCTGAAGAAAATTGAGCCTATTAGCATAGTTCGGCAATGGAAAAATGCTGTCTGGTGACCAATTGGAACTCTTTAGCAATTTGATGCTTGCCACTAACTCTCAGCCCCCTTCTTTACAGGAATAAAGAGGATATGCATAAAGATAGTAAAATACCTTGCTAAAATAATGGACTTTGTTTGATTGGTTTAATGTGTGAATTTGAATTCCCTTTTTTATGAGAGCAACACCCAGACATGTATGTTTATTTTTTCTCCTACATTGGTACGCTATTTTTATTATAGATATATTCTCTCTTCAGAATTTTTTGCTAAAATAGCATTTTTAGTTTCTGCTTTGGGTAGATTTAGATGTATGCTAGAGCGCATGCCAACATAAAATGCAACACACAATATATAAATAGGGGATTTGAGTTAGCCTTCTTCAGTCACTTTCTCATGGGTGGGGTGTCCATAATGTTCTGATATAAGCACATGGCATCTCTTAGATTTTTAAACTTTCATTGGTACTGTCTGCATGGTGACTAGATTAAAATGTGTTTGTCTCTAGAATTGCTGTTGTCCCATGCATTTGGGCTTGTATTGGAGTGCAGGAGGACATACACCTGCTGATATTTTATTGCAGTGTCCGGTGGAGCAGAAGCCTGGTAGCAACTGCATGGAGTCACTGTCAAAAAGAGCACAAGAACTACAGTCCTGCATTTGCAGTTGGAAATACAATATTAGCACTGCTAATCAAAATAGTCACACTGCTAATCAAAATAAGACATTAGCCAACTGCGCAGAAAGAGTCCCTCGAAACACTTTTGAATAAGTTGTGTTTCTCATTTAAAACCACCAGAAACACCTTCTTGGGGCCAGGGTCACAAATCACCCTCATACTTTATTGCACATTGGGTATCCCACATTTGTCAGTGGGACATAATAGACCCCCCGGGTCATAAATCATCGGGGTAACATAAATCATTCTGCCACAATCAGCCATCATTTTGTTGTCATAAATCATCCTGCCTGATCATCATAAATAAGCAGCCATAAATTATGGGTCATAAATAATCGTGGTATCATAAATCATGCTGTCACAAACGGTTATAATTTTTGTCATCATAAATCATTCGGCATGATCATCATTAATCATCAGCCATAAATCATTGGCTGGTCATAAATCACTTGTTTGTCTTTGGCTCATTTGCATCTTTTAGGGTTGTAAATCACCCTGACAGTTCGTAGATTGTTCTTTGTTGTTTTCCACGTCCCTTTGCGTGTGAGGGTTAACCTTTCCCCTGGAGTTAGGCCCTAACTTTCTACCTTTCTTGTATCTTTGTGCCCTGCCATGTGGCAGGGCCTGGCCTGCAAGTGCCATCTCCCTTTGCTACCCCTTTTTTGCAGGCTTACTCACCCTGCAGTACGGCATCCCAGAGTGAGTGGCTGCACACCGTCCTATCGGTGTGTTTCCATAACCAAATCAATACACCTTTTGTTTCCACCACGCCACCAGGGAGGCTTCCGCCTACCTGCGGCTCCCCCTCCCTGTGCCTGTCGTTTTCACCTCCCGCTGGTCCTTCTGTGCAGCCTGCTGATGCCATAGTTTTTTTGGTTGCTTAGGGTACCAATCTTAGCAGTGGCTCCAGGAGGCCGGTGAGTGGTAGGCTCCAAAGAGATCATTCCCCAACTACCATGGTGCCCTCCGCTCCATTCTTGCAGTTATGTAGTGGCAAGCTTGTGTACTTTTTGCCTCTTCGTGTATTGTCCCCGCTCATCATGGGTCATACATGAAATCCCCCAAAAATTGGGAGACAGTAGGATACCGCTTCTTGAGGCGTGACACCGCATACAGTACCAAGTAACATTCTCTTGCTTTATGCACAGCTTAGGTGAAGTTACAACATGTATTGCAATAAAAAGGAGTCAGGCCTGTCTTTGTTTACACTCACTCCTCTCCTTTCAAGCTGGGTGAAAATTAATAGTATGCACCTTTGGAAATATTGCTTCCTTTCCATCCTGCACATAGGACCAAGTGCCCCCTGCGCCGGTCTATCGCTTAGCATGGATGCCCCAGAAGGCACTCTCGTCCCTGTCCCTTGGAAGCTGCCTTTGACCTTCCCTATTGAAATTGTAAATCATTTCCCTCTCTTAGGGTGCGCCTTGGCAAAGCCTTTTGCTAAATATTTGTGAGCGCGCGCATTCATATCTAATATTTTACAAAAATGTTGTGTCATTGTAGTGCTGTCAGCTTGGACAGTTATAATTTCCTTACCGTGCGACCCAACTGTACCTATTTTCTACTTGGGAGGGATGAATATCAGGAGTTGACCCTCCCTTGGTGCAGGAAAAATAGCATACGTATTGTTAACACGCCTGTGATCCCAAGGGAAACCTGGCGCTGGATAACCATTGTTTATTGTTACCCACTCAATTGTACCTATTTGGGGGGGCATTTATTGCAATAAAGTGAATCAGTGCTTGCACTTATGTTTGCACTGTGCTCACGCTGCCCATTTCTTCTCAACTGAGACTCTCCCAGGACTGACTGGAAAGCACACCCACCCACCAGCTGCAGCAGATAAGGAAGACGTGCAGGGCCTTAAAAAAGCCCCCAAAGAAGTCAAGCATTTGACATATGAGAATTGTTTACTCTCAAGGATGGACAACTAGGCTGGACCATGGGGCAGGAGTCCACTACTCCATCAGAACACCAAGCATGCAGGAAACATAAAGTCTAAGCACCCACCCAACCTGAATACACTAAATACTGTCAGGGAAGTGGTTACACCTCCCTGTGACAGGATGCCTATTGTTCTGCCTTCCCCTGCTCAAGCTTGGCTCAGCAGCAGGAGGGCCGAAATGTGTCTCCGGTCAACAGCAACCACTTTGTGCTGTCCGGGACTAGAAGGCTGGTACCGGGAACCCCAGAAGTCCCACGATGGATGCTTCTGAGGGGTGGAATCATACCTCCCATACCGGTTATCGGTGTGGGGAATGATTCCAACATGTTTGACACCGAACACGATAAGGTTTGTTTCAGCCATTTTAGAGTTGGTCGACACACGGTTGATTAATGCCCCTCTATATATAGTATATGGCTGTTTCACTGACAACCCGGGAGAATGGACTCCGTAGGCTGCAGGGGTGTCCTGCTCATGCAGGGGCACCCTCTCACTTAGAACCAAGCACCCTGCCCTCAAGATTGTAAAGACCTGCTATAGGGGTGACTTATAGGTTTTAAGTGCAGTGACCCTTAATTATAGTAAACCTATAACTTAAGTAAGTGGTGCACGCACTGACTTACACAGGCTGCAATGGCAGGCTTGTAGTTCCATTTTGAATGGTCTCCCATGGGTGGCATAATACATACTGCAGCCCATGGGGGACGTCTGGGGTACCTATGCCCTGGGTACATGTGTATCATATTCTAGGGACTGCCAAGGGCACCCCAGTATCCAATGCGGGGTGTACCTAAGTACATGCATAACAGTTTTAAGGAGAAAGCAGATAGACTGGGGTCCTGATTAGTAGGATCCCAGTCAGACTAGTCAAAAACAGCATCACATCAAGCAAAAGGTGGGTGTAACCATAAGAAGCTGATCCTACTTTCCTACAAAGGCCGTCCCAAGTCCCCCCATGAACTGCTTGCTTCTGTGATACATTCAAGCTTTTTTTATGATGGACCTAAATTCTATATGAAATGTTTCTATGAAACACTTTAATACCTCAACTCCTTAATGAGCTGCTTTCTATTTTAATACAATTAAGATCTTATGTATGACATAATAAACAAATACTATTACATGTTTTATATCTGCATACCTGCAATGGTTTTTACTAACTGTGCATTAACAATAAATAAATACTGGTGTTCTTCAGGCACGCTTGGCAATGTTATGCCCTCCTGCACCTCTGCACACGTTAACTGCCTCTGCTACCTGGTGTGATCCTGCTCATGCTTAGACGTTATGTTTCCTGCATGGTTGATGCTCTGATGGAGTAGTGGCCTCCTGCCCCATGGTCCATCTTAATTGTCCATCCTTGAGAGTTAACATTTCTCACATGTCAAATGCTTGACTTCTTTGCTGGCTTTTTTAAGACCCTGCACGTCTTCCTTATCTGCTGCAGCTTCACTCGATGGTGCATGCAGACTTGACTCTTTTGACTGTGCAGCAGATACGAAAAATGATTTCCAGAAACACCCTCTTAGGTCGCCTGCTTCTCACAAATGGGGCTACTGCCTCTAGTTGCCAGGAAGAAATATTGCCTACCTGATTCTGGCAGCCAATCAGAAAGGAGAGAGGCATTTCCCTTTTTTGTATTTTTATTAATCCATTCACACCCCTTCAAATTGCCATAGCCTTACTATACAGTTGCTATTAAAACTTATTATATGGTAAAGTGTTCACTTTTTTTCTTTAAATAATCACTCCCTGCAAAAAAACAAAAAAAATGCCATTTACAATGCCAATAGCTCCAATTCCAACAAATGTGAGACCTATTGCAATGCAATGCTTGTTTTAGTTTGGAATGCCGGCGGAGTGATCGAGAGCTGCTTTCCATTTGAAGTTGTGTCATCATTACACAGGAGAAATTCTGACTCTATCAGCAAGAATATTATTCACAATCACCAACGCATTCTGTTCTGCTTTCTCTGTTTTCGGCTCATCAGCATACAGGCTTTCCATTTTCAGAAAGGTGGTCACTGACTCGTCTGTGACAGGATATGGCATATTAAAACGCACAAACATATATCTTCATCAGAAACGTCATATAATTTGCACTTTTAATATTTTAATGAACGTTCTGAGAACTTAGGTTTTGGAGAGCTAACACAAAAGGAAAGGTGGAAATAGGGTAGGAAGGGAAATCTATGGTGTGGTTGTAAATCTTGCTTAAGGTCGTTTCACGCCTATTCTTAAAACAATGACGCCTAAATTAATCTCACTTTGTTTTATTCACAGACCGACGTTTCAAAATTAAAAACAATGTTTCCATAAGACATACATCATCATCATAAGGGGCTGTTCTGCTTGGGTTCTCAGATTAGATAGAACCAGCTCATCAGAGCCTTACTAACCCAGCCAGAACGTTACCCTCTGCCCCTCCCTAGGACCTATTCACAACAGGTATCTACCCCCTAAGGACAGGGAATTCCTAAGATGCATACCATGTACCTCCTATAATATTAGCAATCAGTGGCCTCGCGGTCCCATTCGAACCCAGACCTCTCTACCCAGACGGCAGTATCAGAATCGGCGGCCTCGCGGTCCCATTCGAACCCAGACCTCTCTACCCAGACGGCAGTATCAGAATCGGCGATCTCGCGGTCCCACACGAACCCAGATCTCTCTACCCAGACGGCAGTATCAGAATCGGCGGCCTCGCGGTCCCATTCGAACCCAGACCTCTCTACCCAGACGGCAGTATCAGAATCGGCGATCTCGCGGTCCCACACGAACCCAGATCTCTCTACCCAGACGGCAGTATCAGAATCGGCGGCCTCGCGGTCCCATTCGAACCCAGACCTCTCTACCCAGACGGCAGTATCAGAATCGGCGATCTCGCGGTCCCATGCGAACCCAGATCTCTCTACCCAGACGGCAGTATCAGAATCGGCGATCTCGCGGTCCCACACGAACCCAGATCTCTCTACCCAGACGGCAGTATCAGAATCGGCGATCTCGCGGTCCCATATGAACCCAGATCTCTCTACCCAGACGGCAGTATCAGAATCGGCGATCTCGCGGTCCCACACGAACCCAGATCTCTCTACCCAGACGGCAGTATCAGAATCGGAGATCTCGCGGTCTCATACAGACCCAGACAACCTACCCAGACGGCAGCTTATCCTATGATTACCATTATATAGAGGGATCGATCTCACTATTCATCAGGGTTATAGAACTACAATGTCCCGGATCACACAACGGTTGCCAATTTAGATAATGTGCAGCGGGGTCGTTAATTCAAGGGGCTCCTCTCTCCCTTATTCAGTTACCACTTACCTGATCAGGGTTAACATCTGTTCACATAGCAGCATCTGACTAGAAGAATAGGTTACCCTCTCATACAAGAACACACGGCACATGTCGGTTCACTAAGAACTGGGGTACTTTATTTCCCATTATGCAAAACAAACATATAACACCATACTACAACACATAGCCTGCAAAGAAAAGTAAAAGATTAGGTTGTACGCTCTACTAAGAAAGGGTCGACATCACCTTATTAATATGCAGTCCACACTCAGCAGTCATCTAGGTTCCCCTCTCGTCTGGGCCTTGGCTCGTCTTGAAGTCACACCTCCGCAATCACGGGTACACTGCTGCACCGCTATGCACTGTTCCCTTCACCCTTCTCCAAGCCCCTGGGACCTTCCTCTCATCGGCTACTCTCCTTCCCTGGCTGTTCTGCTAGGAGAGTATCTGTCTCTCGATTCTTCTCCGCTTTTAGAATGGTGTCTGTCTTCCCTGGAATAAGTAATAGGTTTGCTACTAACGGCTAGATGCCGCCTACGAACTGACTGCACAACTATCTCGGGCTTTCACTAATATAGAAGCGTGTTTCTTCATGGAAAATTCCAGCCAGTAACCTGCCGCCCACCAAATTCTTGTACCTCCCCGTACCAAGGACACGTTCCCAGCCGGCCGGCCTGATATTGTGTCTTCGGCATGAAGAAAAATACAATCCTTCGACAAGGGCCGGCCTAAACCGGTTCTCTCCAAGCGAACAACACCTCGTAACTAAAACATTACACTTGACCTAGAAGCATCCCAAGCTGCCGGGGCAGAAAGAAAGATGGAGTCTCTCCCGTTTGAGGCCTACCAGGCCCGATTTCAGAAAGTATAATAATACCCTAACTAAAGGACGGATTATCCCTGATACTAGCGAATCTATCCCCTAGCCTATAGGTATAAGCTCTAATCTAGGGAGGAGAATGCAGAATTATATCAAAGTGCCTCGTAAATAGGCTCTATCCACTACTCTAACCCTTGCACTGGAATGATAAGAGACTGAAGTCACCATCAATCACCTTTCCTCAAAAGAGGGCCGGGAAAATCGAGCAGAACATTTCACCCTTGACTTCAGTCTATTATACATTCATCAAGCAGAACTAACATCTGTGGTAGAATAATAGGAAACAAAACTAACTGATCTATGTCTAGTACCGGGTTTGCAGTATTGAAGTAGAGAAGGAATACACTGAATAAAGCAACAGATAGCAATCAGAATGCTAATAGTAATCAAAATCCCCCCTAATATTTGACGCAACATATGTAAATCAGGTAGCCAATTAAAGAGCCAGTCAAACCAGCCCTGGTCAATGTGTTTTCTAACCTCTTCCGTCAAGTCATGAAGTTTGTCAATATGAGCCTGAATGGATTTTGTATGGTCAGACAGGTTAAAACAACAAAGACCCTCAAAATCAGAACAATCATGTCCATGTTTAAGCAAAAGATAATCAATAGCCGCCCGGTTCTGCAAGATAGCTCTACGTTCACCCTGGGCGTCTAATAGTATGTCAGACAAAATCGTAGAAGTATGATTAATGGATTTTACCATCCAGCAGGCCATTTTCCCAATAGACTTGGCATTATAGACCGCCAAGGCAGGAACACCAACAATTGAGAAAGCTAAGCTAAGGTATTCAGATTTGGAATATAAATGCATAGACGAATCACAGTCCTCCTGTAACATTACAGCATCTCGGATCACACGGGAATTAGCATGAGGATGTGAGGAGAACATCAACAAACTCAGTCTGGTAATGGCACAAGGGCCTCCGGAAATGTTCGCGGGAATATATGGCCAGGATGTATTACCACAAGAGAAGAGCCAACCAGAGGGTAGCAGCATTGTACGGTAATGACTGGGAGTCACCACTAAACTCTTACAAGTCATATTATTTTGAACAGAAGCACATAATTTCGGTGATCTTCGGAAGCACAAAGTCCTTTCATGAGCTGTGAATGATGTAGCACCTTTCAATTTTAAACGCACACACTCAGAAATAGCATTAGGATCACAAGTAAGAAAGAAGCATAAATCACCCTGCGTGATATTATAAGTTATTATCTGGGACTGGATCAAGGGTGTTGAATCGGACAACTCAGTACATAAAGGGCAGTATTCATGTGTAGCAACGTCTCCCAAAAGGACATTAGGACGGGCATTCGATACATTGAAAATATGGGCCAAAGTCTCCAATGAAGCAGGGACAGCAACTAAACAAGTCGCTAGAATGTCAGTCACCGACCGCATCGGCGTTAAACAAAAATGAGGGGCATTAGTTACTCGCTTGGCCAAAGTAGTCCAAAAGTTCGATGATGAATGCCACGCAGCAAAGGAACGCGGCATCCGGGTTCTCAAATCAGCCCGGGTTGATGGGTTCCCTCCTCTCCCGTCGTAGCAGTCCAAAAGGAGTCCAACGCCGACACATCCTGCAGCAACAGTCCAAAGAATGATCTGAAAGAAAATCAAAGACAGGCATTATTCATTCTCGTAGGTAACATTTGTCAGCTGGGACAGCTTCCCAGCTATCTTTCCCTGGCCTCATGACTAGAACAGTATTATCATGACCGGTTGCAATAATCTCAGCTTGTTCAGGGGGATTCTTAGGCGATTGCACCCAAACTCTAGCTCCAGGATTATCCGTGGAGCCGAATCCTTTTTGTCCTCGTACAGTTAGCAACGTTGGGGCAGTGCCTTTTGTGATCTCACCACTGAAAACAGGCATTATCAACAATTGAGCAATTCGGTCTGTTTTATGAATCGGTACATCAACCTCACTGCTATTCAGCAGGAGCACCTTAATCTCTCCCTGATAGTCACTGTCAATGACTCCTCCGAGCACTTGAATACCTTTCACAGCCAGCCCCGATCTAGGGGCGATTAATCCAAAATTTCCAGTGGGTATACAGACACCAACACCGGTTTCGATGATGACTCGATCTTTACTTTTTATAATAGTATCATTCATGGCATGCAGGTCTAGACCTGCCGACCCCGGGGTCGCTCTGCATGGAGCCAGTGCTCCGGGGGTAATTTCCCAGTATATCACAGGGTCACCAATTTGATTGGGCTTTGCATCGACATTTGGAGGAAACAAACGTATCAATGGAGATTCAGCACTTAGAAAGGGACGATTATTCAAAATTAACAAGGCCTGAAATAAATAGTCCCTCCAATTCCTATAGCGGTCGCCGGTTAGCTTACACAGTTGATGTTTCAGCAAACCGTTCATCCGCTCAATGAGTCCCGAGGCCTGAGGATAATATGGTATATGAAACACCCATTCAATATTATTCTCCACACAAAATTCCTGTACCAATCTTCCACGAAAATGAGATGCATTATCAGATTGAATTTGGAAGGGGACACCATAATACAGCATAATCAATTCCAATGTCTTAATTGTATTCACTTGGGTAGCTTGTTTACAGGGGAGGGCCACTAACAGGCCACTGTATGTATCCACAATGGTGCAAATGTATTGACAGTTTTTACTCATAGGAAGTGGACCAATATAGTCAATTTGCCAAATTTGAGCGGGCAGTTTCCCGCGATGTAAATGACCTTTAACAATTTGAGGCACTTTCCGATGTCTAGCATGCTGACAAATGGGACAATGCAAAATAATGTCTTTGATTAAATCTAAAGGAATATAAATTCCTCGATCAGCGGCCCACCTGCTAGTGGCTTTCTCTCCATAATGTCCTGCTTTCTGGTGGGCCCATTTCGCCAATCCTTCCATATCAGAATCCTGCATGTCCACCATTGCCTCAGCAATTTTAGATTGTTCATCTGCAATATTATGAAAAAATTTGTCAAGGGAGTCTATTGGGGTATGAGCATCCACGTGAAAGATTGTAACAGTACTTTGCGGGAGCATGTCCCAAATCTCTTGCCATAATTCTTTCCCCCACAGTTCTTTTGAATGCAATTCCCAATTATGGGAATGCCAAGTCGGTAACCAAACTGCCAATCCATTGGCAGTGGACCAGGAATCAGTAAAAATATGACATGTGCCAGGTAACTCTTGCTTCAGAACTTGATAAACAGCATAAAGCTCAGCAAATTGGCTGCTCTTTCCCTCACCAGTTGTACTCAGCAACTTTTGTGTGATCGGATTATAGGACACTGCCTTCCAATGTCGTTTTGTCCCTATGAACCTTGCCGAACCATCAGTTAACCAAACGTGGTTTCTGTCCTCCAGGGACAAATCATCAAATGGCTTACCCCACTTGACAGGGGATTCCTGTACTAAAGGTACGGAGCATTCACTTTCTGTCTCAACCGATGGTGCCCGCGCCACCTGCTCATGCAAGGATGCAACTCCCTTTGGTCCCACACGTGCCCTGTCCTGTATGTACCATTTCCATTTAATCACACTCGCCTCCTGAGCATGTCCAATTCTGTGAGTTTTCGGCGAACTCAAAACCCACTGCATGATAGGAATTTCAGGTCGCAGGACCATATCATGTCCCAAAGTTAATTGCTCGGTATCCACCAGAGCCCAGTAACATGCAAGCAACTGTTTCTCAAAAGGTGTATAATGCTCACCAGCATCGGGTAACTTTTAAGTCCAAAAACCTAACAGTACTTTACTTCTGCCTTGTTTCTGCCACAAACTCCAATTTGCATAAAGGCCTTGTACAGACACATTCAAATCCACATCACCATCGCACACAGGCCATAAATCCAAGGCATACTGAATCGCTTCTTTTGCCAAACTAAACGCATCTTGCTGTGGTTTACCCCATTCAAACGCATTCTTTTTACGAGTGACTCGATACAAGGGGGCCAATATTTAACTCAAATGAGAAATATGCTGGCGCCAAAAACCAAATAGGCCGATGAAGCTTTGGGCTTCTTTCCTATTCCTCGGAACTGCAAAATCAAGAATCTTTTGTTTTACTTGTGGAATCACCTCTCTGTGACCTTCATGCCAATTAATACCCAAAAATTTTACAGTCTGGGATGGACCTTGTAATTTATCCGGGTTGATTTCCCAACCTTTCTCACGCAAACACTCAAGGATTTTATCTAATTGGGTCTGAACTTCATCTTGTGTTTCACCTTGAATCAGAACATCATCAATATAATGACATATCTGAATTTTCGAATGTACAGGTACCTCAGCCAAATGCTCTGCCACCAGCCGGTGACATATCGTAGGACTATGCACATAGCCCTGGGGAAGACTTCTAAACGTCATTTGACGTCCGTTCCATGTAAAACTGAATTGTTCCTGGCATTCAGGGGCAATCGGGATTGAAAAGAAAGCATTAGCAATATCAATGGACGCATACCATGTACCTGGATGCTTTTGAATTCTTTCAATTAAAGTAATGATATCCGGTACTGTGACAGTCAAAGGGGGCGTATACTTATTCAATTCTCGATAATCAACAGTCATGCGCCAGGAGTTATCACTCTTACGCACGGGCCAAACAGGATTATTCCAGGCAGAAGTAACCGGAGTTATAACTCCTGCATCCACCAAATCCTGAATAGTGGTACTAATTTCTTCATGACCACCTGGAATACTATACTGCTTCTGGCAAACCACTTTTGTCGCCTGGGGAATCTTTATGGGGGGCATTCTTAAACGACCAACCCGTACGGGTCTGGACGATATATAATGTTTAGTTCCAAATTGATAACATCCATCATCCAAATGTAAAGTCATCCCTTTCAAAATGTCAATTCCAATGATATACTCTACGAGGGGCACGACTAATACAGAATATTCTTTTCTAGGAATTCTGCCTATTCTCATTTCAATTGTACTTTGTACTGCGGGAGTTTCCTTCCCACCTAAACCAGTAATTGTAAAAAATTGGCCTTTAAATTTCTTTGATTTTCCATGAATAAGAGTGGCCTCCGCTCCTGTATCTACCAATGCTCGGGCCCTTTGAATATTACGATGTCTCCAAAAAATTTCAATATCTACATAGGGTCTATTATCTCGGTGAGCCCATCTGTGTACGGGAGCTTGACCTACTTCCTAGTCATTTTTACTGCGTTCTATCATCCAGGACAAATCAGGATAAAGGTTCTCACGTTTCTCAGGTATCAATATATCATGTTCATATCCATCTCCCTTACGAAATGGATTCCTGTCCTCCGCATTATACTGTGAATTTCGATCAGAAAATCTGTGTCGATCCTCCCTCCTCCTCAACTCAGGGGACTGATCTCTTTCATCTCTACGTCGGCTGTTACCATAATCATCTCTCCCCCTTTCTCTCTCCCCCTCTCTCTCTCTCTCTTCCATGACGAGGGGACGCATCACGTACATATCGTCGATCATCACGACGATCAGAACGCACACGTCGGTTGTCATCACCGCTGTCATCAGAATACTCACGATCACACTCATTCGTCCGCACACGCCGGGCACCCTCCTTTCGATCCAAACCGCGCTTGCGAAACAAGTTCCACAAACGAGAAGTAGTTTCACCATCAATATCCTCCTTCCTCACACCATCAGCCAAAAGTGCCATAAACATGTCACGTCTAGTAAGCTTATTGTCTCCAGGAGTACGAGTGTCAGGCCGAGATTGACGGTCAGGTTTAAACCAGTCACCCAGCTCACCGAGCTGGCGCACAAATTCCAGTACCATAGACAAGGCATTACCAGTCTGATTGATCAATAAGGTCATCATGACCTGCTTATAAGCAACTGGGGAGGAACGAATAATATGATTCCGCACAGAAGACGTCAACAAACCATCAAGCAATCTGTCAGCAGTACTCAGAAAAATCGCAGTTTTCATCACCTCCTCTTTGAGACGTTGTGCAGCATCGCGCAATGTATACCACGGCTTGTCATTCACAGGCCAGTCAGATTCAGTAGGGTACTTTTCGCCAACTGAAGCAAACTGATTTGACCACCACCATTATAATTACGAAAATGATCTTGTACAGTAGAATCCGAACTCAAGGAACAGAATTTCAAAGAATCGCCAGCATCCAACATAATGCCAGCAGCGCCTAGTTCATAAAGGCGCACCATCCACGTAAGCAAGGTCTCACCAGCGCGCTGTCGAAATCGCTGCAAAATATCACTAATTTCCTGTTGAGTAAAATCCTCCAAAGAATCCAAAGGAATACCGTTCGGATTACCGGGAGCCTGCTGCAACTTTCTACGAAAAACAGGATGTGCAGAGACCGCAGGAAGAGCACCAGAAGGAGCCTGAGCAGTAAACCCAGGGGAACAATCCGTGTGAGAAGTATCAACAGAATGCAAAGAGCGAACGCAGTCGCGGGACTCAACATCTGTAGCACAAGAGGCAGATTTAAAAGCCTGTCCGGAGCGAGAAGACTCGCGATTGTTAGACTCCTCATCCGAGGAACGAGAATCACTAGAATTCCAGATATTACCATCCCATTCATCAGGATTCCAATCCAGTCTGGCTTTCGCCACGACCAATCGCACTTTCCGTTTAGAAACGTGACCCCGACGAGTCTTGTATTTATAACATGCAATCCGCACAGCCGCCCTTTCGGCGATAGTCTGATATGTCTCAAGCTTGTCGGCAAGCAATTTATTTTTACACCGCAACAAAGTACGATCATTCGGAATTTCAACAAACGTCCGTTCCATGTCTACATGCTCCTTCTGCAATGTCAACAACCTCTCATGTACAAGTCTGTACGCAGACAAGACAATCCAACCCCTGCGTCCCAAAACAGGAAGCTCATCACCCTTCGCAACTGGCGCCTTCTGCAAACAGGAAATCACATCATCCGGCTCCGCCAGCCCCAGACAAGAATTCCAATTTTCACTCAACCCAGTAGAATCAGCCCACTCGCGGGCCAAGGCCTCATAAGGCGTTGAATCCCAGCCGGGGATATGAACAGGCAACTTAAAAACAGATTTCGACTTTCTCAAAAACATTTCGACAAAACAAAACTACACACACAAAACAGAAAAAGAATACACAAACGAAAGCACGTACACGCCGAGGACAAATAGAAAGACAACAACGACGCACACAGGTTTCGTAAACGGTTCGTGACGCCAAATGTTCTGCTTGGGTTTTCAGATTAGATAGAACCAGCTCATCAGAGCCTTACTAACCCAGCCAGAACGTTACCCTCTGCCCCTCCCTAGGACCTATTCACAACAGGTATCTACCCCCTAAGGACAGGGAATTCCTAAGATGCATACCATGTACCTCCTATAATATTAGCAATCAGTGGCCTTGCGGTCCCATTCGAACCCAGACCTCTCTACCCAGATGGCAGTATCAGAATCGGCGGCCTCGCGGTCCCATTCGAACCCAGACCTCTCTACCCAGACGGCAGTATCAGAATCGGCGATCTCGCGGTCCCACACGAACCCAGATCTCTCTACCCAGACGGCAGTATCAGAATCGGCGGCCTCGCGGTCCCATTCGAACCCAGACCTCTCTACCCAGACGGCAGTATCAGAATCGGCGATCTCGCGGTCCCACACGAACCCAGATCTCTCTACCCAGACGGCAGTATCAGAATCGGCGGCCTCGCGGTCCCATTCGAACCCAGACCTCTCTACCCAGACGGCAGTATCAGAATCGGCGATCTCGCGGTCCCACACGAACCCAGATCTCTCTACCCAGATGGCAGTATCAGAATCGGCGATCTCGCGGTCCCACACAAACCCAGATCTCTCTACCCAGACGGCAGTATCAGAATCGGCGATCTCGCGGTCCCACACGAACCCAGATCTCTCTACCCAGACGGCAGTATCAGAATCGGTGATCTCGCGGTCCCACATGAACCCAGATCTCTCTAACCAGACCGCAGTATCAGAATCGGCGATCTCGCGGTCCCATACGAACCCAGATCTCTCTACCCAGACGGCAGTATCAGAATCGGCGATCTCGCGGTCCCACACGAACCCAGATCTCTCTACCCAGACGGCAGTATCAGAATCGGCGATCTCGCGGTCTCATACAGACCCAGACAACCTACCCAGACGGCAGCTTATCCTATGATTACCATTATATAGAGGGATCGATCTCACTATTCATCAGGGTTATAGAACTACAATGTCCCGGATCACACAACGGTTGCCAATTTAGATAATGTGCAGCGGGGTCGTTAATTCAAGGGGCTCCTCTCTCCCTTATTCAGTTACCACTTACCTGATCAGGGTTAGCATCTGTTCACATAGCAGCATCTGACTAGAAGAATAGGTTACCCTCTCATACAAGAACACACGGCACATGTCGGTTCACTAAGAACTGGGGTACTTTATTTCCCATTATGCAAAACAAACATATAACACCATACTACAACACATAGCCTGCAAAGAAAAGTAAAAGATTACGTTGTACGCTCTACTAAGAAAGGGTCGACATCACCTTATTAATATGCAGTCCACACTCAGCAGTCATCTAGGTTCCCCTCTCGTCTGGGCCTTGGCTCGTCTTGAAGTCACACCTCCGCAATCACGGGTACACGGCTGCACCCTCAAAAGAGGGCCGGGAAAATCGAGCAGAACAGGGGCACATACTTAAATGTGTTCCTCCTATTACCCAAATATTTGCCTAGGGCATATGCCATATATGTAAGGGATAATAGAAATAAGATTGCATTAATAATGACAACTCGCCTTGCACCTTTGTGAAGGCACTGAACAGTAAACACTGTGAGGGACACTCCTATTTAACAAGAAGTTGATGCTCTCATCACTTACAGTAATCAATATTGAATGGATGTAAGCAGGGCTTTAAGTGGGCTGGGTCTCACCGGTGCTGAGCACCGGCAGTTTTTTTAAAGGGGGCCTCGAAACGGGTCTCTATCGGGCTCTGTTTTGTTCTCTGGCACAGGCGGTCGGTTTTTTTATGGACTGCAATGACAGCAGGCACATCGATGTGAGTGTGCTCACACTGCTCACTTCTCACTAGTGGAGAAGTTATGGCATGACCTCATGCCATGTGAGCAATGTAGGGGAAGGGAAATCCTTTAAAGAGAGTAATTTTCAAACTAAGACAGAGCAAGCTAAGAATAAGGTTGTTTGTATTGACCATAAAAACCCAGCGGAGAATGGGTCTGAAGAAGCCGTAATAAAACAAGAATTCCACACTTTTTTCTCAGATCTTTACAACGAGGACTGTAATCCCAAATTGGAAGAAATAAAACATTTTTTGGATCCCCTAATTCTTCCAACCTTATCAATAGAGTTGAGAGAAGAACTAAACTCAGAAATCTCGTCCCAGGAAGTAGAAGAGATATTAAAAAACCTTAAGAAAGGCAAAGCGGCAGGTCCAGATGCTCTACCTAACGAATTTTATACAAAACTAAAAGAAGCATTACTCTTACCCCTAACCACACTATTGAACAAAATATTTATAGGAAAAGAGGATCTTCCAGACTCATGGAATGAAGCGACAATTACCATCCTTCTAAAACAGGGAAAAAGCCCCAAAAAATGTGAATCCTACCGTCCAATCTCGATCTTGAATTGTGACTACAAGATCTATACACAGATTATGGCAAAGAGACACGGAAAAATAGCGGGACTTCTAATAAACAACAACCAGAAGGGCTTCATACCCAGAAGACAACTACAAGATCTAACGCAAGAACTATTCGCAGCTATAGATCTCGCCACCATCGAGAAAATCCCTCTATCAATAATCACCATCGACGCCGCCAAAGCGTTCGATAGAGTTAACTGGGTATATCTATGCGAAGCTCTGAAAAAATTTAATCTAGGGGTAAATATCCTGAACATGGTCACAAAAATATACTCCTCTCCTAGAGCTCATATCTTAATTAATGGAAGCCTTACCTCTAATATACAGATAAAGAGAGGAACGAGGCAGGGATGCCCCCTCTCCCCCCTGCTCTTCAACTTTTATATTGAGCCTATGGCGGAACATCTCAGAATTGATCCCTCTATATCTCCTTTTTCCTTCCAAAACTGGACTAAGAAGATTGCCCTATATGCAGACGACTTGATGATTTTCACAAACAACCTCAGTGGATCAATAACAACAGTCGAAGAGGCCTTAACCAGCTTTGGAAGTATTTCTGGTTATCAAATCAACCAAGATAAAACGGAAACTATGAGTTGGAATGATAGTTCAATTAGCCCTTACAATAAGGTTAAAATCAGATATCTTGGTATAGATTTAGTAAAAGACTTAGACAGGGTGACTCTCATTAACATACAAAGAATAGAAAAGGAAGTGAAAAGGTTACTGAAGGTATGGGAGGGACTCCCCTTGACCCTATTAGGTAAATCGAACTTAATAAAGATATCAATTCTACCAAAATTTACTTTTGCTTTTGGTGCCATCCCGCTGGAATTCAAGAAAGAAGTAATAAAAAGAATCCAGAGCGAAATCGCAAGTTTTATCTGGTCTTCAAAACCCCCCAGAATTGCCTGGAGCAAACTAAGAAGGAAAAAAGTGCAGGGGGGGATCGCAAGCCCTGATCTCTTTGAGTACTGCAGAGCTTTTCAATTTAAGTCAACCAGAAAGCTCCTCAATACATTTGAAACTTATCCGTCGTACCTTCAAACAATGACTAATAAAACCAGCCACTTCCTATATAAATTTGGGCATCCCAAATTTTTCAAAAAAATTAAACTTAAGACGCTGAAGTTTGCGGCCAAATCTTGGTTCGGTATAAGATGCACATTGAACATTCCTTACCACAGCGACTTGGCCCCCATATGGGACTCCCCTGGCACCCCAGAGTGTCTTAAAGACAAACTAGCACTCCCGATAAAATCAGCAGGAATAACCAAGTGGGGTCATCTAATGTCTGAAAAACATCCTTCTGGACTGGAACACCTTGTATTCAAAAACTAATGGCCTATTAGCAAAATTTAAGTTTTATCAACTATCTAGCTGGGCTAAATCTCTTAAAGAAGTTAAAGCGGGCAATCTAACCTTGGAAAAAGAAATGCAGAAAAATGAGACTATAAAAAAAGAAATTTCGCTTTGGTACTGGGCCTTGATTCTGGCAGGTGAAGAAGAATTTCGGATTCCGGAGAGAGTATGGGGGAAAGATCTGCCGACGCTGGAGTTGAACAACTAATGGCAAGTATCTATGAATAAATGCTGGACAATTGTAACATCAGCTGCATTAAAGAGAAACCATCTGTTCACTTCTCATAGAGCCTACTGGACCCCAAAAAAACTGTCGAAATTTGCTGGGACAGTAGTGAAAGTCTGCCCAAAATGTGGATTGGAAAGGGCCAACGACTTACATATGTTTCGGCAGTGCCCCCTTCTCGACGGATTCTGGAGTGATGTGGGTAAGACACTTGAGGGGGTCCTAGGAAGACATCTAAATGTAAGTATTGACTTAATTATATTTGGGGTAAGGAATCCAAATGTCTTAGAAAAACTTTCTATAGCACAGGAAAATTTACTTTTCATGTTAATACTGCTGGCAATGAGAGAAATCTGTGTGAATTGGGTAAACCCAGTCCCTCCATCCCATAGTGATTGGTTAACATCGATTTTAAGAATATACAAATTTGATAAAAGAAAAGCCCCAAGTAAAAAGCTTACATTTTGGGACATCTGGGAAAATTACCAGATAAGCCTAAGCTAATTTGTTTGATTAACTGTTCTTATATTTGTTTTGATATTGCTTCTAAGGCTGATACGGCGCATAGAGACCAATACAAAAGTCCAATGATTATGTGTAAGCAATAGAAAATCAGGAAGAAGGCCTGTTTGAGTAGCCAAAATGGCTAGCTCTCCCCCCTACACTAAATCCTTCTACAAAGTAATGGAAATAAGGGAATCCTCCTCTCTTTCAAACGCTCCAGGGGAACTGTCTAGATATATACACTCGGATATATGACGGTGAAGGCTAAAAATTAAAGAGAGTTTGGGGCCCCGACAACTCCTTACTAATAAAATTGCACTAATGAGGACTATGACTATGACTAAGAGAGTAATTTTCTCCCTGGATTTCCCTTCTCCTTCTGAAACTCAGAAGCAGCAACATCGTAGTGGTATCACCAGGGCTTTACGTGGAAGCTTTTTCAATATTATATACAAACCATAGTTGCTGATTATTTATCGTATGCAACTAACAACCAATGACAAAGCCAATAGTCCTGACTTGTAGGTATGATGTTATTTGTATCATATATCTGGATGCCATGACAGAAACAGCAAACTACAAGTCAGGCGGCACACTATGCTACGCACAGATGTTTGGCTTGCATGTTTTTAAGCCACGCCCTTCATTATATTGGCCACGGCCCTTTGAGAGACCCCCCCCCCCCAGTTTTTTCATCCCACTTAAAGCCCTGGAGGTAAAGCATACAGGTTTCACACATGGTCAGTCCCTTGATTAAGTACTTTGGACATTTGTGGACAGGGAGAGACACCATTTGAATCATGAGTAGTTCTCAATATTAGTATTCAAAACTGTTTGTAACTATAGGAAGGGTCCTCCACCCTTCTCCCTTCTCTCCTTAAAATGTGACACCTATATAAATAGGGGGAGTGAAATGACAATGAATGTATGAGATGTGAGGGACACATGGGTGTCCCTCACAATGTTCTGCGTGCAGTGATATTTCAAAGGTGTAAAGCATGTTTTGATTTTTTAACCATAGAAAAATTGCTTTAAGCAGTCTTATTTCTAATATCCCTTCTTTAAACGGCGGTAGGCATCAACTACAAGTGATATACCTTGCCAGACAAGATGAACTTGCATTTTGGTGTTGAATTGTATTAATCGAGTATAACCATGGATTCTTATCATTGTGTCCTAAAGAAATGGCTAAAATAAATTTCTGAAACATGTATACACTAATGTTTCTAGATGCAGGCAGATTAACTGTGTATGAAAACATCTGTTTTTTGACCTTTGAATCCCGTCTCAGCTAACCATTATAAAGAACTATAAGGGATAGACATAATGGAATTCTGAGCCTTATATACACATGAATATTGATCCGATCCCCCCCGTATGATATCTTGAACTTCCACATCTTTGGTTGAGCCAACTCCAGAAATAGTTTCCCTGTGGTGTGATAAAACTACTTATGGTGAAGCATGCCACGAAATGTGAGCTGAAGTAGCAATTAGTAGGCTTGGCAGTCTTGACTCAATTTACTGTTGGCCCCTTTTGTTTGTGATTTAGTAGTGTAGGGAGTGTAGGCTGCCTGGGGGACCATGGGGCATAGTGATGCTGTAAAAATCCAGGACCAGGAGCTGTAGGAGAAAGCAGTAGTGACCAAGGGCTGACACATGTGTGTTTAAACGGTTCCAGAATAACAGTGAATATTTTACCTGCCAGGAGACCTTAATTGTTCCCCCATGGACATAACCAAGAGAGGTGGGAAGGAGCCGGTATTCGAGTTTGAGATCACGTCTGGAAAGAACAATCCAGTTTTGCTGTTTACTGTTAGTGGAATATTTTGGTGAAAGCAATGGTTATATACGTGCATACATCTGGTACTATATTAACCCCTTCCATGCTCATGACGGAACGGTTCCGTCATCAGCGTCGGTGCTCCGGTGCTGATGACGGAACATTTCCGTCATGAGTCAATGTGATTTATGACCCTTCAGCACTGCAGCGAAATTCGCGCAGCACTGAAGGGGTTAAATGTATTTACATTAGTGAAAACTTTGACAACTGAAGGACTTACGTTCTATTTTTGATGTATATGAAGATATCCTGGACAAAGCCAGTAGGCTTGCCTTTATGTTAATGCATTCCAAAAATGTGTGTTAGCATTTCGTGATGGGGTATTGTATTTCTAGGTGTTAGGTCCTGCTGTTGCTCAAACTGCTAAAGACGCCTCTCGTGCAAGACGTCCAGTTTACACTTAAAGAGTTATTAGATCTGTCTCTTTCTGCTCTTTTTCTCTTGTTTTCCCTCTGCAGTTTATGATGCTCTTAAAAATGTGTCACCGTAAATATTTTCAGTTACCAGCTTGTACATAATTGGTAATTTGTGCATCACATTGCGTGTAATAAAGGATTCTAAAAAATATAAGGGAAAATTATAGACTGGATGACTCAACAGCATTTTATCAAGTACTGTTTGTTGTTTGCTGACTTTTGAGCCTCTAGACCAGGTCTCTTCCTCTGAGTAAGCCTTGGACTGCTCTTCCTCACTAGCCTCAAAGTGAAGTGCTTAAGGGTTTTTGGTTCCCAATTTGGGGGGCCTTAGTACAGGGGCCCCAGACACCGACAGAAAAAGTGTTCAGTTTTTAGGTCTCGCACCTGGCGATGCAGCGTGAAGCACTGTCGCCAGCAAGAACTATTGTTGCTGACTTGGCTCTCAGGGAGACAGGAGATGGGCATGCGCAGGCTGCATGCCGGACTGGAAATGTGGAGGCGCACGTGAACACGCGCTAGCATCCACTGTGAGCGTTGCTGTTAATTAAGTTTCAGTTTCATTGTTACAGCTTGCACGTGTTCGCTGGTACTTGTAAACGCACACACACACACATGTAGCAGCCGCCCCCAGGCAGTGCATGCCTACTCAATCACAAAAAACAAACACACGCACCAGCCCCCACGGTACAAGTAAGCCCCACTTACCGGGCTCTTTTGTCGCTGCTACAGGATTTCCCTGGTCTCATCTCCTCCGCATGACCTGGCACATGCGGGGCTTCCCTCATGCATGGAAGCCCCGCACTTGCATCGGCGGCCTCAGCCGCCACTTCTGACCCTCCTTACTTCTGCAGCCACAGCGGGGCTCTCCCTCAGGCATGGGAGGCCCGCGTCACCACTGCTCCTCTTGGCCAGCCACTCCGTGGGCTTCCCGCAGAAGGCGGAAGTCGTGCCCCACGACAGGCGTGCGCTCCCGAACTTCCATTTTTCGCACCGAATTGGGCAGGCGGCGGTGATATCTTCACTCCGAACTTAATGAAGGGTAGGCTCCCTCATTAATTACAGAATTGATTTGCCATTCAGCATAACAAAAGCTAAGTAGGTCAACACAATTGCAGGCAGATATGTGGGTTATTTGAGAAGAGGCACATGGGACACCTTGATTGCTGTGGTCACAGTCGTGCTCTGTCTCAGATTAAAGCGATCTCTCACTAAGGTTTGTAAAATAGTGTTCTCACGTGGTCATAAGAACCATGGGTGTGAGAGGCGTTGAAATACCAGAGCTCCCTGATATTTTGCGGGTGCTGGAAAGGATTATAGGTGTTTGTGAGTGGATGAGTGGGGGCATAGTATAGGGTGCTTCCTAGCTGTCAAAGTTGCATGCTTGTATGCAAGTGCATGCAAAAAGGATCAGTGCGCGTACAGGGCAAAAATCAGGAAACGAGGTAATTTGCACCAGCAAGGGGAGGAGTGATGGCACGATGACTGGTGGCACCTACATTTTGTGAGGAGCAAGGGTGTAAGCCTAGAACAGAGCACGTGGTGAGGCGATTGCACATGTGCGCCCTTTCATAATGACAAACCAGACTTTACACAATTGCATGATGCCCTACTATTACAATATAAGAGGAAATTGATCCATGTAATACACATGTTTTCCAGTTTAAAAAAAAATCGATAACATAATACAGTTTTTCCGAAATATTACTTTGTTTTGCTCATATTTCTGCCTCACTTTTGAGTGATATTTTTCTACTTTTTCTAATCTGTGAACTACAACTACATTGTTTTGTCATTAATGTATTTACTTGTTGCCAACAATGAGTTTCATTTAAAAATTGCATGCTCTCAACGGTGAGACATTTGGTGGCTCATATGAAATGATGCAAAAAAATTGCCAAAACTTTTCCCAGACCCATACTGCACATTATTACTTCTAGATGATCAACATTTTCACCTGTGAATCCAAAACCTAATTCTCTTTTAACAATATTTTCATTAGAAAATATTTCTCCTCCTTGCGCAATTTTTGCACTATTTGGAAGTGATTCTTCTGGCCTGACAGTATTTCTTTGGGCTGTGCCACTTGGATTCTCATTAGACAATCTTCCTTCTCTGCACAATCGTTAATGACCCTCGACAGTCTTCCTCCTTTAGAACAATCATTCTTGTCTTTGAACATTACTTATTGGCATGTATCTCTTTCCCTAAAAAGCAGCACCCCCTCTTTTTCGACAGCAGTTCTACTTTTGGTTTACTTTTAGGCTCCCAGTTTTATGATACTTATTTTTTGACGTTTCCATCTACATTTATCCACGTTTATGTTGTATCTATTTTATTTATATTTATCCACAAATATTTTTGTAGACAAAAGAGGAAGTTGCAGCTGATTTTTTCCACATTTATTTAAACATAAAATGGCTCTGTTGAATATGGACCCAACCTACCTACACTTTTCACCACAGCCCTTCAATGCAATAGGTCTCGCAGTGACGCAAGTTTATGCTATTGGCATTGTAAATTACAATGCCTTTTATTTATTTTTTTAAAAAGAAAACAAAAATAAAAGGCATTGGTATTTAGCAATGCCAATAGCTCAAACTCAGAGGAGTACGTGACACCCCGCAGCCCCTGCAGTGCCGGAGGGCCCCAGTCTTCTCTACATGAAGGCCGCCCCCCTGCAGCATGTCTCACTAAAGCAGCAGCAGTGTGCAATGGATCCTCAAAATGGTCAGCTTCCATGGTGTATTAAACAGAATGGAAGATTGGACAGCATTCTTTTGAGATTTTTTGACGAGTACGAGGTATTTTCCCTGTGTGAGCCTAAAAATACATACGTTCGGTTCATTGTTGGTAATGTCATTATACTACAAACCTATGATTACTGTCAAACATTCTTTCCCTCAGTTTCTATGTAATTCTTCATAATTGTGGGACGACAAGTCACCCCCATCACCGGGAATGTACCACCTCAGTTATTCCGAGGCTTTACCAACTCCCCCACTTTTCCGACACTTGCCCGCACTTGACATGGCCCAATATTAATGAACTTTTCAGATTGTTTATGATATACCCCCTCGCTTGCCCCCCTTTATGTGTGAACAGAACACAACTATTACATATACGGGTTAAAGCACCGATCCAATATGGATGACATTTTCTTTTCCTACTAACAAACACTTATGCTAGTTCTTCTTCCATTTTCTCAATTACATATGAGCTGCACGCGCAATCACTAATGCAACACCTTTGTGGTTGAGTACTCAGGCAACTTGCCACTAAATATTGGAGGTAAGACACATTAAGACTCTGTGAGCATGACTTTACTGAATTTTATGCTTGATTGTAAATAACACCATCACCCTTTCTATTTATTACCCTTTCTGTAGAACTAAAACATTTGGGATTGAACAGTATGGCTTATTAAGACTTCCTGGATGTTTGTACCATAACTTTGATGATCTCTTGCCAAAGAATCTGGAAATTGTTGTTGATATTTACTCGCCCCACTTCTGAGCTGTCCGTGTATAGGACCAGGTTAAACTTTGAGAAGTACGAGCACCATTTTGAACAATACCCTTGTTATGTATGTCTTTTTACATGTTGTAGGTTTCTTCTACTGATCGATAACCTTGATCCATTGTCAGTATGGGACATGCGTTACTTTTTCATTGTTAGTCTAGCGTAAATTGGCCTCCTCCACTTGATATTGACATCAGAGGTTCTCTAATAGAATTTCTCATGATCACCAATACTTGCTTTTACATGTGGTAGGGTCAAGCACACCGCTATTCCCACATTACGAGTTGTGGCTCACAATTTCCATAGTATATTTGTTGTGTTGACTTGCATGATGCATGGCTTGGTGTAGTGTTGATCTCGACATTCAATTTTTGCATGCACTTGCATGGCATGCAGAATTGCTTTTATATGGGCCTATGGGCCTACTCTTTCTGTGATGGAGCGCCACAGCGTAGCTACTGCTTGTAGATGCATGGTATTGTTTATTTCCACACTACTACTCAGTCCAGTGCTATTTTAGATCAGTTTCAGGATATTGCTCACTCGAACAGGCAAAATTAGCATATTCACACGTCACTCACGTATTACTACTCTTACATGCTATTGTTCTGAGGTATTCTTTAATTCCTTTTTTTTTACTAAGGTATTTATTTCTGTTGTCATGATGATGAACCTGTATTCATAATGAATCGCAATGTTGTTGACCTAAAAACACTCAGACCCTCTAAATGTGTACATATCATTCTTGAGTGCAGCAGTGTTCTGTTCTATGAATAAGTGATCTTTACTGTGTACATTATTGATGGTCAGACAATGTTCCTTGCCTGTTTTCTAAGTGGTGTTAACACTTGTTGAGAATTACCCCCAGTGGTGTTGATTTGTTATTGTTAAAAATTAAAATAAAATGTCCGATTGGTTAAATCCTGCATATTATGTTTTTCTTTCCAGAGTATTGGTTCTTATTTAATTGCTTAGGGATCGTTGTTCCTGAAACTATTGAATACGGTGTCAGGCGAAATATTAAAGCAACATGCAGTACATAAAGTGAAAAAAGAATTCACAAATATGTAGCAATAAACGCATAACATTGAAAAACAAAAGGGACCAGCTTTACTTAAATATTTCCAAGTGCTTTGTGTATTTTTTTTTTAAAACCAAAGTAGTCTACAAAGCTGATTTCCTTTCTGTTACATAAAAAGATTAAGGGCATTCAATATTTTTTGTGGTGGATCCCCACACATTTCACCACGCTCCTACCCTACATCCCTACGACCCTGATTTCTCACAGCACATAAAGAATTTTACGTTTTTAAATACATGCAGAAGCCACATTTCCATCCATCACAATTTTTCTCTGAAGCTCTGTTCTGACAACTCTTGAGAATATCTAATCGAGCGCATAAAGGTTTATTTATTGTTATAGTCATGACAGCTGTCTTTCACAATCCTAGAAGGGATTGAGTGTTCTCTGTCTTTGAACTAAACTTACTTGCACCTTTAGCTATGTTTTCTGTTGAAAGAAAAGTATAGTACAGGGACAATCAAAGTATGACTCAGAGGCAGCTTGCAGCTAACATTCGGAAAGCAGTAAAATCGGCAAGCATTAATGTACAGGTTTATGGAAGTAAAGGAAAAGTTGCAAAGAAGACTTTCTGCACCACATCTTTAAAAACACCTTCATCTTTAAAGAAATTGTGCAACAAATGAAAAAAAATGATAACATCTCTTACTCTTCAAAATAAAAAAACGGTATTTCATAAAAATGTAAAGGCATTTTACTATAGTATTTCAAAGTATATCACTGCATTGAAGGGCTTTTATTAAAAGTGTTAGTTTTTAAACATGAACATAAACATTCATGCCTTCTCTTTTTCTGACAATAATTCCTTACGTATCCAAAAGGCAAGGCATTTGGTATGTGCATCCTTCGGGTGGCTTTGGTTGTTAATATAAATGGAACCACATTATCTATACTACTATTATAAAGAGAGAACACAAACCTTTGAGCCAGGTAAACTCGGGTTTTCGAGTTTCACATTGTGCTATTCAGCCACTGGATGGGTATCTGTTTCCCGCTCTCATTTTACAAAAACAAGGTAATTATTTTTCTTATTTTTTTGGTGCAAGAAGTTTGAGAGTGGGTGACACAGAGAAGGCACATGAAGGCTCATCTCATTTTGGGTTTGAAGAGCCAAGAGAACCTTTATCTGTGCCAGAGTCATGGATCTGGCTGAGGCTTGGCTGGAATGTTCACTGGCTCTCCACCTCTATCACATAATGGTAATTAAAGGAAAAAAAGTGTAGGAAGGATATGATTTGACTATCAAAAACAATTTAGTGAAGCAACACCGTAGTGCAGGACTCCAGGTTTCAAGATTCATAAGTTTCTCACTACACCATATTTGTATAAAAGGGCTATGAGAGTGGGTGTTCTCTCACCATTGGTAAAATCAAATGATCATTGTGTTACAATCCTGTTTTTTCATCCTATACTTACTACCAGTGGTTAGTTTGAATTAAGTTTACCCTATCTCTGTCAAAAATATAGCTGAGTAATATATTCAGATAGGGATTACCCAAGAGTGCACCGTTTTTTACAAAGAGACACTGAGATTAATACAAATATGTCATACTTCCATAGTTTTCATTTTGCTCATTACACAGCAGTGGTGTGAGTGGTTCCAATGTGAAAATCAGGTACTACTCTCACCAAAGAAAAGCCACTATGTTGGGAGTACTGCACAGACTTTAAATACAGAGTTCATAACCAGCATATTGTGGCTAAATGGTAAAGGCAAGATTAAACGTCTAGTCTCATAGTGCTAGGTTAAAACGTTTCCACTGTCCCTTCTCTAGTAGTTGATGTTGCCTGTTTGAGTTTACCCAATTCGGTGACTTGCACACCTTGCTTGGGAGACATTGTTAATAATTTTGATAGCACTTGTTATCTTAACAGAGCCTATTTTTTTAAGCATACCTAATGCCAAATGTTTACAGTTAAGAGACTAAAGGAATACGAAGATTATGAGGCCTAAGATTCTTTTTCATTCTGATAGACCTGACAGCCATTGGTGTGGTCTTCATCCAAACATTCTGCCTTCTCTCCTACTTTTTGCTCATTTAGTTTTTGTATGCTTTAGAACTCTTTGCACTTTACCACTGCTAACCATGCTAAAGTGCATGTGCTCTCTGTCCTCCTGCCAACGAGGTAGCCCTGAGGATGCACAGAGTTCCAGAGGAGGATTGGGGCGGTAAGGTCTGTGGAAACACATATTGACAGTAAGGAGGTATATACTCCTTACACTACACATGGGGCACTAGATGAGGTATGCTCCCATGAAAGCCATTCTACTCACTAAGAGGGGGCTCACCTCAGAGAAATACCACATTAGGTTCAGGGACAGCCAGAATTTGCTAAATCAGTCTTGGGTAGATGTTGTGGATGACTCCAGCAAGGCACTGAGTGGTTGGGTGAGAGACAGTAAAGTAAATAATTTCAGTTGGCTGTATAACCTCATTTTGAGACAGCACATGCTCATTACTTGCTTTACAGAGTTACCCCAGCACCTCATTGACAACAACCTCACTTCACCTAGGGAGTTTGCCAAAGGGGCAGACATGTGGGTTACCACCACGGTATCCAAAAAGGTATCAGGGGACCACCAAAAGGGTGGATAGGGTCCCTAGCAGAAGAGAGTGGGGTGACAAAAATAAAAATAGGTAGTTCTTTAAAGATCCCCAAAATATTTCTCGGAGTAAGGAAATCCAGCTCCAAACTTACCAGAAAATGAATGGGTTTATTGAAAAGGAATCAGGGTAGATTGTCCCCAAGTGCTATAAGTGCGATAGGTGTGGCCTCTTGAAGGGAGATGTCAAGTGTCCCAAGAGGACCTGTCCCCCCACTTGTGGGCAGACACCAGGGTTGGCCCTTGTAGCACTTGGAAAGAAGATTTCCCCAGTAGCATGGGTGTAGAGAAGAGGTTATCTTAGTGTCACTGGGTGACACATAGATGGTGCCGAAATCCTGCATGACTTCAAATACTGCTAAGTACAGGGAGTGGGTCACCATCTTTAGGCAGAGGGTAGAGCCTCTGAGGGACACAGAAGCCGCTACGCTATGGCGTTGGTTCCTTTTACATGGGGGGATCTAAGGTTATCTAAAAGTAGCTGTGAGTCCTCTCATGCATATAGAGTGTCTGCTAAGGAATATTCTTAAAGCAAACCCTTTGGGAGGACATGGAGCTCCAATGTCACCAGGAGATATTAGGGTTAGCTGCGTGGGTGTGCCTGACCACATGTTCCATGGCAGTCCGAGAGGGTAGTCAGGATGACCCGGAGACAAAAAGAGTAGCCCAGTCAGCTGCCAAAAGAGAAAGGGCAAGGGGCATGGTAAACCAGCCAGTGAAACTCCCTCAGTCTGGGAGGTGGAGGAGCTTGAGACAGATGCCATGGACCTGACAGGGAAGAACATTGCTGGCCTGCGAGACCTGCCTGAACTAGCAGGATGACAAGCAGAGTGATGGCCAATAAGTAAGGAGTTCTGTAGAGCTAAAAGGGAGTGTCCCACACCTGAGGGCTTAAGGTAGCACGCTGAGGCCCAGGCAGCTGGTGACACCTCTAGAGATCACCTGATCAATTGGGAGAATGACCTCCTGTATAGTGAGTCTAAGGTTCCTGAGCATTGGGCAACCCTAGTGCTGGAGGCCATCCCTCTGAGGTCTGTAACTGCTCCTGCAATTGCCAGAGCCCTTACGGGTATTTTTACCCAGGTAGGGTTCCCCAAAGAAGTAGTTTCTGACAGGGACACAAACCTCATGTCTGCCTACATGAAGTATGGGGTGACTTACAAGTTCCTCTCACTCTATCACCCTTAGAACAATGGAATTGTTGAAAGATTCAAGAAGGCCCATAAGGGTATGATCATGTGTCTACCAGAGCTCATGAGGCAGGAGGCAGATGTCTCTAGCTATGCCTTGTTTTCACCTACAGGAAGGTAGCACGGAAATAAGTTGGTTCCAGTCCCTTTGAGCTCAAGTATGTCCACTCTGTTAGGAGACCTGTCAGTCTGGTGAAGTTTGGGTGGGAACAAGCTCCCAAGAATCCCCACCAAGATATAATTACCTACATGTTGGTTCAGAAATCAGATGCAGCACTTCTGTAAGAAGGCCTCTGATAAACTGGAAGCCAGCCAGGAGGTAATGAAGCCCTGGTATCATGAGATAGCAGCTCTGGTATGACCAGAAGCCACTCTGGTTGAGTTTCAGCCTGGTGAAAAAGTGTGAGTTAGGGAGCCAGTGGAGTGCATGGTCCTTCAAGATGGCTGGTCATAGTCTGAGGAGGTGAAGGAGAGATAGGAGGAGGTCACCTCAAGACCCTCAGGAACCCCGTAAGGGTCATCCATGTTAACTGCCTTAAATCCCACTATGAGAGTTCTGAGGGTAACATTCTCCTGGTGGCAGATGATGGGGTTGAGGAGGAGAGAGAACCTCACCCCGACCTCCTATCTCCCAACAAGCAGGATAGGTCAGTGGAAGGTGTCAGCCTCTCACCTACCTTAACGGCAGAGTTGCTGAGGGACTGTCACCAGTTACTGGGGCAGTTTTCCTCTCGGTTCTCCCTCTCCTGGGCTTCCACACTTATGTACCCATGATATTGATGTCCAAACCAATAACACGATGAGGGCAACGCACTTGTTTGCACAATGAGATGTTCCTAATAATCTCAGCAATCAATACCACTAACAACTTCCCTGGTGCTTAACTTCTTACAGCCCACCGTTAAAGCCACTAATACTAAAATTCAAACAAAAGTAGAAGGAGCGTCTAAGTAAACAATATTAACTAGCATCAAAATATACTGCAGTCCATGAAAAGTCAAAAAGTTCCATGCAAGCTTCCTTAGTACTTGTATTCTGTTCTTTTATTGAAGAAGGGTGCTCAATCAAAACAGTCTTTCTTGATGAAGGTATCAGACATGAAGATATTCAAAACATTGTACAACAAAGATTTTTTTTTAAATCCACAGCCTACGCATTTCCTCCCATCTGAGACATCATCAGGGCTCTATTCTATATCCACATCTTGATTTGATGGGCGATGTAGCTCCCTAATTCTTAGTCTTATCTCAATCCCAGTGCTTGTGATCAATGCCTCTCCTACTGTTCGACTATCAATAATATTTTTCCACTTTTATTTCCGGCGATTTCCACATTGTGCAAATTCCAAGGTTTACTATTTATTAAAACAAATATCTCCTCAACTTGCTTCTACTCCGCAAAAATCTATAGTCCATCTTCCTTAATTCCAATGCATCTGTATTCATTCCCTTATTCCTCCATTAATGCCTGTAGTATGTCTCTTATACACGGCAACAAGGCCCGATAAATCCTGCCCCTCCTAATCAGCAAAGACCACCATCCATCTTCCTGCAGTCAACTACGGAATTTATCGGGCCTAGCTGTTTTGGAGTCAGGACACACCACAGACACACCACAGAAGTTCATGGAGGAATAAGATAATTACTGCAGGATGACTGATGGTGGTCTGTGCTTTCATCATTTAGGTGCTATTTTATTTTATTTTTATTTGAAAAAATCATAATTCTGGTTCTACAGATTGGATTTAATTCATTTCAGTGTAATTATTTCATTACATTCTTCTCTATTTTTCTATATTTGTGTGGGACTTTTATTGTGTTGTGTTTTAACTTTATTACTGTTTGTGTGCTGATTAAAGGCTTAACACAGTGCCCCTAAACTAAGCTTGACTGCTTTTGTGCTAAACTACCAGAGGGTTAAGCACAGGTTGATTTAGTTACTTTTTTTTCAACCTGACAGGGATTGTGGTTGTTACTTGAGAAGGGTCTTCACCTACCACTATCAAAAACCCAATTTCCTCCATACTTCAGTTCACTATTCAAGTTACTTGCTTTGTACGCTTGTCTTGCCAAGGTAGCAAAAGGAAACAGAGAGGGTCTAACTCAAGGTGCAGCAAGGTAATAGCAAATCAGATACAGCATAATATAGTATTTTCGAAACTATGACTGTTCTAGTGACTTGGGATTTATTATAGAAGTTAGTGTGGAATGAAACCCACAAAATACCTCCATGTCTCACTGCTTTTCCTATGCCTATCTTTAACCGCCTGCCTGCCAGCCCCCATCCTCCTGGCATCAATTCCGCCCCCATACTTTTTGGTCCCTGAGAAAATATTGAGGATGGTATGATGAATTCCTGAAAACGTTGTCCCAAGTAATCATACAAAAAAATCAGCATCTAGACTGATCTCACTGCTGAACCAATGCAATACATTTTGTAATTGCAAAACCCAATGCATTATGAATCACTGTTGTTTCCAACCAGTGGGTGATGAATGATTCTTGCAACAACCAATAACTGAGATCATTGTCGTCCTTGTATAGATTACATGAACTCTGGCAAAGACCTAAAGCTGTCTGAGGCTAACATAATGTTACATTTCAAAAGGGAGTCTGACCACACTACACGATTTACACAATGTTTTTTAAGCTATACACATGGTTGTATGTCATCTACGGAAAAGCAACATTCTCATACACACCTCTTTCACATTCAGTGCATTCTTCCCCCATCCCTCATGTAGAATGGATGGGCAAGGCCCAGTGCAGGTGTTATTTGAGCAACAAATTCATTGGATGGGTGTCAAAAAGTCCATCTACGAAATACACTGATGCATGCTTATTTACTTGACCTCTTTTAAAAGTTCAATTGGATCAAAATGTATTATTTTTTGAGAATTACTACAGAAGGTAGTGTCTACATACAGACTGGTTAGCATTTAGACAGCGTTCTTGTTGTTTCAGCAGTGCTAACTAGGATCTGGTAGGGATTATGCTGGAAACAGCCATTACAAGGGGGTTGTTTACCCGCATGCCATTACATCGCAAGCGTTACAACACGTAGCCCTTACTATGCATTTTTTTACATCGCATACGCTTTTATAACACATGGGATGTAATGGTGATCCACCTTGTTGTGAGGAAACTGAGGCACTTCTGTGTTTCCTCACAGTGACGTGCACCGTGCACTGCCCATCAGCTGACGTTATGAGGAGAGAGGAACCACAAGGAGAGAGAGGTAAGGGGGATTGGGCCTGGGGTGGGGGTTACTTTTTAAAAGGTTTAGGGTAGTGTCGGGGAGTTCTGCAGGGTAATGTTTGAGTGTTCGGACCGGAGGTAGTGTTTTAGGGTTGAGGGTTCTGTTGTGGTGTGTGTGTAGTGCAGGGTAGTGTTTTTAGGGTTTGGGGTACTGTCGGGGGATCGTGCTAGGTAGTGTTTAGGTGTAGGGACCGGACTGGGGATCGGCAGGGGGGTTGTGTTGGGGGTAGTGTTTTAGGGTTTAGGGTAGTGTTGTGGTTTGAGTGTGTAGTGCAGGGTAGTGTTTTATGGTTTAGGGTTTATGGTTTAGGGTAGTGACAGGAGGTCGTACTAGGTAGTGTTTAAGTGTAGGGAGCGAACTGGCGGTTGGGGGACGGTCTTGCTGGTGGTAATGTTTTATGGTGTAGGGTAGTGTTGTGGTGTGTTTGTAGTGCAGAGCAGTGTTTTAGGGTTTAGGGTAGTGTCGGGGGTCATACTGGGAAGTGTTAATGTAGGGAGAGGACTGGGGGTCGGGGGAAGGACGTGCACGGGTACTAAATTAGGGTTTAGTGTAGGGTAGGGTAGTGTCACTTACATTTCAACTTTTACCATGAGTGTACCTTTACCACGCATGCCTTTGCATTGTAATGGCATGCGTGGTAAAGGGATACTCGTGGTAAAAGTTTGCGATGTAATGGCATCGTTGTAATTGACAGCACGTAGTAATACCCACGTTGTAATTGCACGCGTGTTATTGGTACGCGTTGTAATGAGACATATTCGCATCTTAGTGATGCTCAATGATGGAACTTTCCTTGGTCAATTAACATCCCCACTGCAACAAAAATTAAAACCATGCCGATTTAGATCTCATCTGCTGATATGCATCACAAGCGACCATAGAGAATTTACAAGCTGTGTACGTTAACATTTTTTTACTTACACTTCAGTGATCTTTGGGAAACGAAAGTTGAACCCTCAGGTGGCTGCACATACATTCAATAATTATAATTCTCTTGGCAATAAACTTGTCAATAAATGAATGATTCATTAATCGTGGTGAAATTATTATAATTACTGCTACAGTTCGCTATTGACTGTTTCGTTAACGACTATCACATCCAACATATATTCCTGTTTGTTGGGCATACGAAGGGCAGATGACAAGAGTATTTTTTCAGACAGAAGTGTCTCTTATTCCCGGAATAGATTGCAGTTACCACATGTGTCCCTCCAGCGTGACACACAAAGCACAGAAATATGCTTGCAGAGGCGCCATCGCCTCATGTATAAATTTTGCAGTCAACAATCAATTGCATACTTGTGAGTTCTCTGCTGATGTGTGTCGAAGTACATTTCCCCATGTGTCAGAGTGGTTAGGGAAATTCGTGGTTTAACATGTGAACTACCACACAATAACAACTTTTCACTTTTCACAAATAACTTGAGGTCCTTTTCTAAACGTATAAGGATATCTAACTGATCCTGTTTAAACAAAAGAGTGGAATGAGCATCAATATACTTCAATAATAATATTTTCATGAAGATCAAAAAGAAAAAAACACATTTCTCTGATTTCTTAATTGTACATATTTGTTAGCTGTGCGCTGCATAATCTCCACACATGTATTACTATGCACGTATGTTATGTGTGATCTTATGCATATTTAAGACCGATAGTTTTGTAAAGTATCCAGACAGCTGTAAATTATGACAATATGTTATGCAGATACGAAGTCATGAGTATTTTTGTGATTTAGGTCTTTACATCAGTGGATTTTAACCTTTCGACATATCTGGATGCTCACTTAGTCATTACTGAAATCAGGAGAACCCCACTGAATCTTTATTGCAAACTAGGGGACCTAGGGGCATATTACCAACGATTAGCGATGTTTATCGCTAACGAGGCTTAGCAACGAATTTTTTTACGCTAAGCATCGCCGGAAATTATCGCAGAGATAACTTGCTATTAGCAAGGTTTATCTCAGAAGTGATAAAAACTGCCAAATGAGAGATTATCGCTGGAAAACCAATGATAATCTCTCGAAGTTTGGCGTTAGCTTGATGATAGGGGCTCACAAACTTAGCCATGATATCCACCTTCCGTAGGATATCATGGCTAAGTCAGGAAAATACCAGGTGTAAAAAAACAGTGCTAACCGCGGTTAGTGCTGCTTTTTTTTATCACTAACAGGGTTAGCGAAATCCTTGATAATAGGAGAAATGTCGCTTAACAACATTTCTCCTATTATTTTTCTCTGGAACGCCCCCTTTGCAGCTCATTAGAGATGCAAGGGGAAGCGTAGAGAAAAAGGGTGCTAACATGCGAATTTGCATGTTAGCACCCTGTTGTTGATAGGGAGATAATTTTATCTCCGCTTTCTTGGCTTTTACAGCCAAAAAAGAGGAGATAAATCCCTTGATAATATGCCCCCTAGAGAGGGACGAGCCAACAAAAACACAGGGACAGCCAATACAAGGGTCTGGTTTAGCTACTAGAGCACATGCACGCCCCGAGCCCTGGAAATGTTTGCCATGTAAATCGAAAGAATGTCAATTCGCCTAAAGGCTAAGGTTAGTGGAAGAGACTTCACATGCCATTTGACCTGTATGCACACTCACACACACACATGCTTACTTATACACACACATACACACTCTTTCACATAAATACACTCTCACCTGCACACATGCTCTCAACATACATTTATAAGCATTTTTTGCTTACCTCAGCTGCTAGGGTGGGTCATATTCCAGTTGATTGCACTCCATTTTTATTACACTAATAGTGGATAACATATTATCATTCATTTTTAGTGTTATACAAATTGAAAAAAAGCAAGGAGGTTGAAGCCCTAACTAATCTCCATAAGGACAAATTGTACCTGTGTTTCTGGCACTGATATTGCCACCTCTGAGGCCAGTGGTTGCAAATGCAGTGCCAGTGGTTGGGATGGGCAAGCCTGGGTTCCCTGCAGCTACCTCTCACGACCCCTAAATGATGTCCATGGTAAATCATACCACAAGCATCACATGATATCTCTTGAAAAGTGAAAAAAAAAATTGTTTTATTTAACACATGGAAGCTTTGACATTAGTACTGCACGTTACAGCACCACACTGAGAAGTACTTCTTAAAAGTGATAGTTTATAGACATGAGCTTAGAATAATTCCTTCCCACACCCACCCTGTTGTGGATGCCATTAGGAAACTAAGAGGCAAGACAGTTGTCATGTGAACACTGTGGGGCCTATTACAATGCCGGTTGGAAAGCCCCCGATGATCGACACCTTCGGTTTAGATTCCGACCGCCTAATTACAATGTAGGCGGTCAGATTTGAAACCAGACGGTCATTCTGACTGGATTCCGATGGGCTCAAGAAGGCTGTCGGCCAGTCTGAGACCAGCCTGTAATAGCAATGTACGGTGTTTCTGCCATTGGTATTACGGTGCTCGGTTTCCGACTGGCTTTCCATGCTGGGCCTTCCGACAAGAAAAGCCTGTCATTAAGAGTGAGTTTGGGGGCCCCTAACAGGCCCCCCTTCTCCTTGCAGCCTCCAGTTGATCCCTGCACCATGTAGCAGGCACCGTGAGGTGCCTGCCAGGCGGTGCAGGGATGAACACAACCTCACATTTCTCTATGGGAGCTTGTGCTATGGCCTGTTTATGGCTATAGCACGAGCTCATATAGGGAAATGTGAGTATGCGACCGCACCATGTGCGCTTGCATCATGATTGGGCAGTTGGGACCACCAACCGGAGGTCGGTTGGTCCCAATTCCGCGATTATGTTGTTATGAGGCAAATTCGACCAACATCATAACTGACCGCTGTGTGTGGCCCAAATTGTTATAAATAGAGCAACAATATAGTCCAATAAATGAAACACAATAGTTTTTTGTATAGCTGGCAGGGCCGGACTGGGATCACAAACCAGCCCTTGCAATTGCGTTTGATCGGCCCGGGGGGATGGGCTGGGGGGGCTGTATGGCAACACTGTTGCTGCGCTTTTGTTACAAGGGGATGATGTTGCAGCACTGCTGCCAAACCAGCCCCAAGAAACAAAAACGTCTCCCACCCATTCCAAACCGACACCCACCTTTCCGGCACACCGGGGAAACGCCTGGTGCCCACAAATGCCAGTCCGGCCTTGATAGTTGGAATTCTGAAGGTGCTTTTCAGGTATTTGAAGGTGCTCTCATATGAAATAGTGTAGAAAAAGGAAGATTGGTGAACAAAATATATCCCTAAGATCATACAATTAACTAACTTAAGGGAAACACCACATTCAATCCAGGTTTTCTGGCTTCCCTTTGTATAAAGTGGCCACCAAATGGGTACATATTTATTTTATTTGTTGCTTTCCTGAAGACAATATTAACAAGGACAATATTAACCATCTCTGAAAGCAAAACATTAAACTTACACAGTGAAAAAGCCACCTAGTAAACACAAGAATTATATGGCCTCCTCGATGTCAGACAACTCATCTGCTTTATATTCTTTGCCTAATCACACCATTCAAACAGGACTTTACAATGTTAATTATATACAGTGTATTTACATAGATTGGCATTCTTCCTTCACATTCACAAGTGACAAGTGCATTGCAAGGACAACCATAGAAGCCTAACATGACGGTAGTACAGATTATTGCACTTTACCAAGTACAATGAGATAATGCAAGTCACATTAAAGGTCATAATACAGCCCTGAAAATTAGTTTTTCTTATTTTTTAAGGACACTGATTGACAACTACTTATGTGCTCGAATTTCAGCTCAGGCTGCTAAAAGTCAACCTTGGAATGCTGCAGGAAATGCGTTCCACTGCCAATAATTGTGATGAGCTTGTTCCAGCAGGTGCAAATGTGTGCAAGATTATGGCCCCGTTTTAAGATGGGTCACTGTGAAGGCGTTACAGAATTCCTTTGACTTGTGGGACACTTAGAGGAGTTTACTACAATCCACGGGTGTTCCATCACATCCTTTAAAGACAGCCTTTGGTATGGATTATGTTTCAACAGCTTTGAGATCAGGTCACGAGCGCCATCAGACACAGATGAAGGAAACTGATATTCAACCTTGGAAATGCGCCGGTAGGTTTCCTGATGCGAGTCAGCTTCAAAAGGTGACTTTCCAACAAGAAATTCATAGCACAGCACACCAAGGGGCCCATTACGATGTCAGGCGGATTGCCCCTGCCAGGCTGGTGGGGGCAATCCACCCGACATCGTTGCACTCAAGACTCCTCGCCATATTAGGATGGCGGGGGGACCTCGGCGGACGGAAAGACCGTCCGCCGCTTTTCCGCCCCGGTCGCCATGCGACCGCGGCGGAAAAGGAATAATATCTGATAGACACCTCCAGCCATATTAGGATGCCCTTCCTGACATGCTTTTCCGTGGCGGCAATGCCGCCACAGAAAGGCATGCAGAGACTCCCTGCGGGGGCCTGTTGCGGTCCCCCCGGGAGTCTGGGGGGTGGGAGGTGCACATGGGGGGGTACCATAGCCGCATTTCAAAGTGCAACATGGCGGGCACCGTGTGGTGCCTGTCATGTTGTGCTTTGAAATGCACAACGTGCATCTTTACCATTGCCGCGGGCGGCGCTTTCTACACCGCTTGTCGCAATGGTAAAAACACAGGATGCGCCCGCCTGTGTGGGGGGCGCATTCTAATGCTCAAGGCAGGACCGCCGCTCCTATGGCTGGCGGTCCCATTTTGCACGAGGATGGCGGGCAGGCAAAGTCCGCCCGCCATCCTAATGACCCCCCAAGACTCCAGAGATCCACTTTATCGTCATGCATTTTAGCTTCAATCATCTCAGGAGGCAGGTAGTCTAAAGTACCGCAAAGGGTACTTAACCGGGATGAGGGTGCATGCACAGACCAACCAAAGTCGTCAATCTTCAGCTCTCGATTTGAGCCAAGCAGTACGTTCTCAGGCTTGATGTCCCTGTGAATGACCTTCTTCGAGTGGCAGTAAGACAGTGCATCTGCCAGCTCTGTGATGTACGCAGCAGATCTTTGGTCATCAAACATCTTATTTTTCTGGAGCTCTCTGAATAGCTCTCCACGTGGTGCATATTCCAAAATAAGGTACACTCTGGTAGCATCATGGAAGTAACCATACAGCCTTAATATGTTGGGATGCCTTAAAGGAGACTGGATTTCAACTTCTCTCCTTAGCTGATGTTCAACTCCTGCCTTTTCCAGCTGAGATTTGAAGAGCACCTTCAATGCTAGAATGAATTTGCTTTGCTGCTCACTGGCAAGATACACATTGCCAAACTTTCCTTTACTCAATGGACGTCCTATTTCGAAATCTTCCAAACACCACTGTTTCTTTTTTTCCTGGTCACAATGATGGTCAGTGCCTTTCAGATCAGCCGATTTAGGATTCTGAGTAGGTTGTTGCTTTTCCTGTTCTGTTGTTTTTGAAGGCGGTCTACATGCTTGTGGATTTGGAGTAGTCAAGTGGGAAGGCTGAGGTCGCACTTGTGTTACTGGTTTGGTGTCCTGCTGACTTTGTGTCACTTTAGCCTGAACAGTAGGTTTCTGATTGACAGAGGCAGTTTTTTGAGTTTGTGGATAGGACACGCTGTGCACCATTTGATGAACATAAAATCCTCTGTGGTTGAAGCGCCCCACTATGGCCACTACTTTGAGGCTTGTGCGTCACAGGTACACGTTTTGCATCACCACCAGCTGGTGGCATATTCTCTGCAACTCCGGTAGATCCATTTTGATTTTCCTTGCCATGCCGGTCCATGTAAGCAGGCTACAACGTAACTTGCGGGAAATTAGAAGCCCGCGTCTTGATCAATATTTTAATCCAAAATTTAGAACACGGAAGATGGCCGCGCCTGGTCCGCTGCCTCTCTCTCTCAAGGCCGCACCAAGGGTACCTATTTGTCGCTTCTTTTTACCTCAAAAGTTAATACTTCATTTTTATCTCGTTGTGCATGGGGGTAGAGAGAGATTGGCATGCAAAATCCATATGAAATCTCCGCCCATTATGGGCTTGAGGCTCCAATTGGACCTTCGAGCTGAGAGCCAGACTTCAGGCTCAAAACTAGCTTAAGCTTTCAGCAGTTTGCCCACCAGTAAGGAGATTCCTCCTAAGTCATTATCGATATTTGGGGACCCCGTCCTAAGCAATTTCGATGATTTGACCAGCAAAACAATACACAAAAATATATATACACGCATTCAGCAAACAAATTATCAAATAGAAAAAATGTAAAATGTATATTTTAATGGGAAGGTTAGAGGGTTTTTAAATTCGATTGAGTCCATCCATCATTTTTATTATATTCTGTGTTATACTGAGGATACTAACTTCATTTTTAGTCTCCAATTTCAACTTCCTTCACATTTGCCATACTTTTTAAACTTTTCAATATAACATTTTGCTTTTTATTTATATACACTTTATTATTCTGTTAATATTATTTAATTTTCAAATCAGTCCCGGACCCCCTGAGTAGATGTCTGAGAATGCCAAAGATCCCTGGATCACAGGTTAAGAACCACTGCTTCAGATCAAAGTTTGATGTTGCTGACACGCAAGTTAATTATTATATTCTGTCAGTTTATCACACTCGTCCAAAGTAGGTGGTGAAAGCATGTTAATGTTATGAATCTATTGTGGTAAACTACGATCAGAGAATTAGGGCAGGATTACCATTTTGCTAGTGAAGCTTATATCCACCAGTGTGATGAAGATCGGCCTGCCACCACACCGGGAGTGGAAAATATGGCACATTTTGATTCCCCTGCAATCGAGGTAGAGGTTTGTCTAACAAAGTGCCTGTCTTTGGTGGATGAGTCACTTTGAGGGGTATACCTTTACTTAAAATTTCTGAAGTGCCATATAAGATGCTTGAATTTCCACTACCTAATGTGGGCACTTGTGACATACTCACAGAGTAGGGGTACATTATCAGTGGCCACACATCTTGTCTACCTAATATAGTGGTGTTTTTCCTAGCACATGGAGCGCTGTACACAACTTTTTGTGAACGTACACCATGCTATCCATGGTGATCTTTCACGGTGCTAACTCTGCCAAACTTGATGGGGGATTTGCCATTTTACTTGGGGTGGCTGTATCAGCATGACCTTCCATAGATTTAATAAAACAGCTAGTACTGAGCCAAATGTGATCCCTCATTTGGGGCAATTTCAATGAAAGGACCTCCTAATTGAGCAGGTAAGCCAGCAGAGTGGATGGAGGGCCCACCGTGTTTTTGTGGAATTTCAGTTACTGACCTCTTCTCAATCAAGCCATAAGCTTTTTTCAGTAAAATGTGACTGTGTCTACTTTACAGTCTTTCTATTTTAATACATCGGAGTTTCTAATATTCCTTTAGCCTCATTATATTTTAAGAAAAGGGACCAGGATTTTTACGCTTTTAATAAAATGGGATGGAATGAGAGAAAAGATTTCTGCTGTGTTAATATCACCACCCTTCACTTCACACTTCTTTATAATGTTTACTTCATGCCATTCATTTACATCCCATGGGTCTTGGCCCTTCATGACCTGCTGATTAACCCGAGCTCAAGGTAGAGCTGAGCCAAGTGCAGTTTCAATCAGGAGAAGGACAAAAAGCAGAACATTGCTGCATTGCTTGATACCTGACCCTCGAAATGCCAGCCATTAGCAAAGTTACTGCAGGATGGATTTAAGACGATAATATATTCTGACAGAAGTGATGACACGTTCGAAGGTGACGGTTTCTGTTATATTTTTCGCTAGATTGCATTTTGAAGCATTGAATAATATTGTTTCTTTCATAAAAAATAGTATAATAATGAATTTTTTGGCCATATACCATTAAATCACTTTGACACTTTTCACGCACTCTAGCAATGTCTGGTGACCTCTTGCTATCGGGTTATCTAAATGCATCAATCTTAGATTCTCCAATGTTTGAGAAGGTTATTTGCAAACAGCTTACTCTTTCATCAATTCTGAAGTTTTTTTAAGCATTGGCTCTGTCATATGGGAAATAAATCATCACGATTACTATTATACATCGATTGACATTGTTTTATGCTACTTTTGACCTTTTCGTTAGCCTTATTAAATTGTAACCTATATTTTGACCTTCATCGTCCTTCCTTGACGTCTTATTCTATATTTAGAGAGACTCAAGGTAATAGGATCCGATTCATTCGATATTGTTTTCCCTGCTCAATTGCCCCTGCTTTTGTAGAATGTTTAAACTAATGGTGTTCATACTTGTTCACGTCGTGGCACACATTGTAAAAATAAATAAGTGTGCCCCTTAGAATGACTAGCACATTTTCTCACAAGGTTTAGTTATGTCTTTTAGAAATGCAATTAAATACATGATTGCCCATGAGCTATTCGCAACCCAGACCCCCAAAAGTCTAACAGTATCCACAGTGGATGCTTTAGCCGACATGCCGAGAGGGACCTTGACTAATATTGGATCTCCGCTCCCACTCCCACTTTGACACCTACAGGACAAGAGTGACAAAACATTGCTGATGGCCCTTTAGAAAGTGTCTCCGTTTAACTCTGTTTTCTCTCACTGAAATACACCACTGCTTCCAGTAGGCGCTGGCCTTGACAAGCCCCCAGGGTATAGTAAATGCTCTTCTTGTCCAGAGCCCCTCCCCTGTGATCAATTCACTCCCACCCCTACCACCAAGGGAGGCCTTACCCACAGTTTGAAGGAGTTTGGTTTAAGGGCACTGAATTAGTGATTACCTACACAGAACTTGAAAGAAACTTGTGTACTAATAATATTGTAAATTCTCAGGCAACCTTCCTTATAATTCTGAGTACACAGGGAGAAAGCTGGGGCATCCTATGTACTCTGACCAAAGGAGAGTATTGTGTAACTGAAGAATATAGATTTGTATTCATGGTTTTTGTCTGAAAAATGTTAGGAAATTTGTGTCCAATAAGTGTGATTAGCTTGTGTAATTAGACTTCCAGTTTATAAACAACACATGTATCAACGATATTGGAAAATACGGATGTCTCACAGCTTTGATATTTTGGAAGAGTATGGGTTATGAGTGGTATGAATGAATGAATGGTATACGAATTTGGCATACATCTTTAATACATATATGCATATTTATGTTGTGGAGTTCATTAATAAAATGTATGAATTTTTGATAATTTCCCATATAATTATGTGAATTAAGCCTTACTATACCATCATACACAGAATTATAAGGATGTTGCCTGAGAATTTACAATATTATTGGTCTCTTTTCCTGTCTCAGGAACTGATCCTTGAGAGCAGGGGTCCCCTCTTATGTACATTAGCAACTTGTGTTCTTACTTTGGGGAAAAGTATCATCGTTTTTGCATTTTTAAAACACTATCCAATCCCATGTGGGCCAAAGTTAAAAAAGCACTCCTGACATGTTTCACTCTCATTAGACTTCAGCACGGGACAATAGCTAAGTCCAAACACAAGAAAGCACATTCAATGGCATTTGGTTTCAAACCGCATTTACAAAGATAGGAAATATTGACCACACTAAAAATTATATCCAGATGCCAATAACATCTGCATAACTATGATATGTTATAATAATCAGAGTGGCGAACAGAGAAATTCAGCTAACTTATTTCCCTCTAGCTTGACAAGTAATCAAAACTGACAATGTTGCCTTCCTGGCATCTGGAAAACCATCTGATGTATGTGCACTCAATAAGTAGAACATATCATAAAAAAACATAAGATAACATAACACAACCTGACATAACATAGCATATATTAAGGCTGATCAAATACAAATGTAGGAAAACATTGAAGGGGTAAGAAACAGTGGCAGTGTTATAGTACAAGCATGGGTATAGGTTCATCCAACATAGACTTGCAAATAGCTCAGGCAAGTATGGTAATCAAGGGCTTAGCTCTAATATGTGTAGTCAACTAGTAAATATAGCATAAGCTAAGGTGCATGTATACACAAACATAACTAAAATGCTGGGGTCAAGCACATAAACCTTGATTCTAGACTACAACCATAATCAGTCAAGCAGAGTTCACATGTTACTGTCGCTCAGCAAAATTCTCATAAATTTGTCCTAGTGGAATGTCTAACAATCAAAATCCTGGCCTCATGAAGGAGCCGGAAATGCTAAAAATTCAGGAATTCCCCACCTTACTGGAAAAGCCAGAATCCAATGTAAATATGTAAATAGCAACAGGATTTTGAGAAAAAAATCTTGTTTTCTGCTCTTTATATGTAAAGAGGTTTTTTATTCAAACTTTGTACTTCCATTTCTTTTTAATCAATTTGTTGTTATTCCAGTAACATGATGATTATACTGAGGCATACAAAGTGCTGTTCTCTTTAGGATTACATAGAGAATGCAGCTGTTTGCCTTATGGTTATATGAATTGCACTGAGCAACAAAGGAATTCCCCAAAGGAAATGTGTGAACTGTTTAACAACTCAATCAAGCACGAGTACAATCAAAAGATGAACGAGACAAATGGAGTGAAAAATAAACAAAAAACAAATCTGAAGGGTCATAAATCATGGTAACAGGAAAAGGTTCATTTTGGAAAGCGATGGTAAAAATCAAGAGAATGAAAATAACAAAGGGATATTGAAAAATAGTGAAAACATGGCAGACAGAACAAGTCTGGAAGCTGTATCCATACAGTGCTCATGAGTTGAATACATGTCATGGGAGCCTTTTGGTAAATGATAGGTATAAGATTAAAAGAAGGCTCAAAGAGGACCAATGGCTGGAGAGCGGCAGTGAGACTCGTGACCAGCCTGAATTTACTGAGTGCTCCTAGTCAAATGTTTGCCTTCAAACTTGAAACAAGTTGTAGAGCTTTATCTTATGAGGAGACTACAATTTGGCTTGGTAGGAAGCCTCAATGAACATCTTTTATTACTAAATTTGACAAGCTCTGAGCAGTGCAGGTCCATGTGATTATCTGACACTATCTTACCCTTGGTAGATGGACGATACTCATTCATTTAATTCCTCCAGAACCCAAAAATATGAAGCTTTTCTCCTACAAAAACACAATTCACAAAGTCATTTATCCTGCCAAAACTCATTTCACAAAGCAAATTCACAAAGCCACTTATAAGTGTGTGTAGTAGTACTCTAGAATGCTAGTACACATACTCATAAATGCAATCCATAAAGGGCAGTAATCTAAAAATACACCAATACTATCACTGATGTGCAGAGTTCTCTTACGAGAATATATAGAAAATAGTTCGATGTTTTATTTGTAAATGTGGATTGGCTCTGCAATTTAAAATCTTGTTAGGTATTCTGTAGTTTACTCTTCATGATTCTGACGTCCATTGAGGAACAGATTTTGCAACCATTGAATGTCACTAGTGCTTTGTGCTGCTTGGTGGTAAAATACCATATCTCCAGTTCCCCTTTTTGCATTTCTGTCATTTTGATGTCATTTTGTTTATGAAATGTTACTCTATTTTTCTAATTTTGTTTGATAATTTTATTATTTTGAATTTTGACTTAATTATTGTTATGGTACTACATAAAAACTTCACACATTGCTCTACAATAAGTCTGTCTACCCTATGCCATGGCTTCAAGGAGGTTGAGCTCAGGTGCATTTACAGATTTTAAAGGTTCACCCTAACAGTAAATGTGATTATTCCTTGAGATGGGAAGTTACCCACTAACCAAAAAATCCAGGTTCTTACAATCTGTAAGGTGTGGTACATTTCTTACAGCTACCTCTTTTAAAGAATAAAAAGTACTACCTTCTGTTGCTGCTTCGGAAAAAGCAGTAATGTAAAAAAGATGGATCGGTTGAATAACACTGGTAGGTGACAGCGGGAGTTGGAATCACTTTAATGATGTTGCTTTGGCAGGTAAATGAGCAGAAACACAGTAAGGATGTGTCATAGTTCGCAACAGGGAACCTTCATCGCCCTTCACTTTGAAATTATCCTGAGGGCTAAGAAACAGATATACTTACCATACAATACTCTGAAGGTACGCAGTTTTCTTATTTCCCTGCGGTTCAGAATATTTTCCTGGAAACTTTAATTGTGCATTTCAAAAGCACATATGTACGATTGTAAGCTATAATTGACTCCGCAGTAAGTCTTAAGTTATTTTAAGAATAATCCTGCACCTTGTTTGAGCGAAGGCCCGGGCAAGGTTTGAGGAGTTCTGGAAGCTAAAGATCAGACTTTCAGAGAATGGGACCAGTGGAAGGGAAGTAATAAGAACATTGGGCCTGATTTAGATTTTGGGGGGATATAAATCTCATTATGGGATATATTATATCCATAACCATTATAATGGAGTAAACCGTCCACCGATATCTAAATCAGGCCCATAGTTTTGTGTTATTATTTATCACACAAGCCATATTTGTTAAAACATTTGTTTCATTCGTGTGGTTAGCAAAAGTCAGGCTATGTCAAAAACACAATATTAATGAAGACGTTTTATGAGAGGCTATTTTACGGAAATCCAGATTGCCAGGATCCAGTAGGATCTACATCCGGCATGTTGGGTTTTGGTATTACAATCTTCATTTCTGTGGCCCATAAATGATGTTAAAATAGCTTGGGTCTGAGGTACAGCGATTCAGAATGGTAAGACTTCACTAGTTCACATGATAGGCAAAAAGCTTGAGATTAGAAAATGAAGTGAATCTACTGAACAGTAATATGTGCTTCTTCTGTGAGATAGAAGATAATTAACTATATATGCTGCATTTTCATGCTGCGTCGAAAGTTCTCTGTGTTTTTGTATCACGATGAACTCATACTTCTCACTGAATTCAATGGTTCTAAGGACAGGTTGAAGGTCATGCCTGAATTCACTTTAAAACATCATCATTCTTTGCGTTTTGTAATTATAGCGGAACCATATAATCTATACGATTATCCTGAATACTCTTGTCAAATAGACATGTCTAATTTGTATCTTTCAGCACTCTACATTTAGCACCATGCCTGGATATATGATAAAAGGGCTACCACTGTGGTGTAGCTGCCCCCCAACCCCCCGCAGAATGTGATGAGAAGACCTGTAGTCTACCATACCTCACGTATATTCATTGGTCTTGGTGCCACTGAGGGTCTGCTCAAGGGTTGGGGGCAGCTGCTGTACCGCAGGTGCTGCTGGGGGACTAGTTACACCCCCGTCATGGTCAATCAGAGACATAGGGTCCTTCTTTACACCCCTAGGCGACCAGTCAGTTATCTTTCTTATTAACAACCTGAAAATGTGTACCTCTAGAAGAAACAGGAGCCGTAAGTATTGGACCCAGTTAGGTTAAGGGACTGCGTTACGATGATGGATGAGGTGCTCCTTGAAGATTGGGTTTTAGTGCTATTATTCTAACTGCATGAACCATAGGCCATATGTTTATGCTGAGGAGAATTGGTAGTATTGTTGTGCTATGGTATATTTTATGGTTTTATCCTGTGCATGATCTTCTTATATGGCTTCATGATGCTGAAAAATAACTGATAACTAGAATCAAAGACAGTGGTGCCTAAACGATCAAAAAGTACATAATTGCTGAGAAGTAGCTTAAGGAAAAAGCAATGTTTAAAGTTTGTTTGTGAAGGGTGGTAGTTTGCTAGTTAGCTTTATTTCACGGGGGTGCATTTTCATAATTTGATTAGATATTGGAGAATACTCTATCACCTGATTTTGTAATCTAAAATGTCTTAATGACAAACAGGCAGGAACAATGTGAATGGAAAGTCCTGGGGAGATGGTAACATTGCACATAATCTGCCATAAATTGGAGAAATCTGATGTGCTGACGTAAGACTTTTGAAGTGGATATGTTAATGAAGACATAATAAAGGAGTAGTATGAGTCCTGGGTTCAGATTTAGAGGCTCATTAGGATGACGGGGGGACTTTGTCCGCCCGCATCCTGTCGGAATTCGGGACCACCCGCCATAAGGGCGGGGATCCCGTGGGGGGTATAAGAATGTGCCAGCCATAGTGGTGGGCACATCCTGCATTTTTAGCATTGTGGCGGGCGGTGCTCTCTGCACCGCCTGCCACAATGTTAAAAATGCATTGATGCATTTGCATAAACAAAGCGGCAGGCACCGCACTGTGCCTGCCGCTTTGTTTATGCAAATGAAGGGGGGTACCACAGGTTCCCCCGTGTTCACCCCTCACCTCTCCTTCTCTCTGGGGGCCCGCAGGGGGCCCCCAGAGTGAAGACTGCATGCCTTTCCGTGGCGGCATCGCCGACGCAGAAAGGCACCTAAAGACGCCCTTCATAATATGGCTGGCAGTGTCTATTAGACACCGCTACCATATTAAACCTTTTCCACCGCGGTCGCAAGCCAACCGGGGCGGAAAAGCGGCGGACGATCTTTCCGTCCGCCGCGGTCCCCCCCCCGCCATACTAATATGGCGGGGGGGAATCTAGGTGCGGATGGCGGGCGGATTGCCCCCTCCACGCTGGCGGTGGCTACCGCCAGCCTGGCGGGGGCTATCTGCCCGACATCCTAATGGGCCCCTTAGTTCCTAATCTTGAAACCAGCATTTAGTGAAGGATTTCTTGATGAGGCAGCAGTTGACAATGGCTTGCTATAGGGATTTTTTTTCCAGTCTGTCAATGTCTTGGCTACTTCTGTTGTGTTAGTCCAAAAAACATGCAGTTCACTAACAAAGGTGGAGTTTTGTTTACCTCTAGATATTATGGGGTATATTCACAAGAACATGTGATAACTACCGCAAGAGTAGCGTAAAGCAACTTTCAACATCGCAGCCTATCACGGGAAAATAACCCTGTGTCAACGTGGAATTCACAACATGGCAGTAGCATGCGATAGACACCAGATAATGTGGCAAATGTCCACATGAAAATCAACACCACGCCGCAAAAATGCGGTACGAGAACACAAAAAAACTTGCGATGAGGCCATTGCGGTACAAAAAGTAGCGAAAACCAGCCACAGGCCTGCAAATCCCACATGTTTGGCAGGACAATGCACCATAAAAGCCAAAGAAAAAATACACCAGAAACAAGCCAAAGCACATAACAACATGGATGCACCCTGACCCAGCGCAGAGGTGTACTCGAACCCCACAACCCCCACAGACTACCAGCAAGGAACAACTGGGTCGGGGAAGGCCAAGGAGAAGAGGGAGAGGAAGACGGGTGCAGACCGCAGGAAAACAAGACCAGAGTCACAGAGATGACAGAACACTACCAGCAACTTACCCACGAACAGACCACCTGGACTGCAGTCGGAGTGCAGAGGAGGCCAAACCAGGAGGCCAATAGGTGCCGGCATGACGTGACTACCTAAACCATGCACCAACCCGCTGCAAGAACGCAGCAACGGTGACAGGAGGTGGCAGTCCTGCACCACTGGAGTAGCAGGAGGAAACCCAGTCCACAGTCATCAGTGAGGAGACGGTGCAAGGAGTAGGGAGCATGGACACAGCTCGAGAGGACCTGACACAGCCTTAACAGGGAGTACAACAAACAGGGACTGGAGTGACGGGGAGATGGGCACAATGGCATACATGCACAACGAGGTGTAGCACACTGCACACCCACAATCACCCAGAATGATGTTCCAGATCCCCTTGGCACACTGCAGCACACACACATAGCACAAACAGCACACCCACATTGACGACAACGTGGAACAACGCGCATAGCCGACACTGCAGAACAGAGGACACAACTGGTTTCGCACATGCACAGAAACATGCCTACTACATCTGACAGAGCAGAGCCGGAAACTTTGAAATGGAAATGTACGTGTACAACCTCACATCCGTCATGTAGTCCAAATTTACGCTGTCCCGCAGAAGAATCCAGCACCCCCAAACAGTCACAATGTACATTGCCATATAGTCTGCATGCAAACCAGCATAATTCGCAAACATACATGTCAACACAAAGTCAACATGCACCTCCCCTTCACATCGCAGAGGGGCACATAACACCTTCAGCAGAGCGCAGAATGCAACACATCAGTGATGCCTGAGAGGACCACCACACCATCAACACCCACACCCTACAAAAGCCCATGGATATCTCACGCAACTCCCCACCAGGACCCGGCCAGGCAAGCTACTCAGGGGGGAACACTGAGCCTGCAACATACCACACAGCAGGAAGCACCCGCAAGCACAGCTGGCTCACCACACTTCACCCACCCACACATGGCACCAAAATGCCATGTGTCAGCACGCCAAAAGGTGGTCGCCCCGCAGGTGTGATCCGAACCCATGGCATGCCAACCAGGACACATACGTAGGTGTCTATCACCCTTCAGGGCCCACCCACACCCCACTAAGGAGACCCACACTGCCATAGAGATGCATGCAGATTCATATTCACAGTACGAACCACACCCAGGGGTGCTCAAATAGCAGTCACACACCCATGTTGGCTATGCATACAACGGCCTTAGCCACTCCCCTTACAAATTGAGTGGGTGACGACAAAAGCTACATGTCCAAGCTCCAACCCGCTGCCTGCAGTGACATGTCTGGGTCCAGGACCCTCAAGCATACAACAAAACCACAGGGACGCACGCAGATATCATGTTGAACTGACTACGGGCATATGCACCCGGCCCCTTTATTAGCAGGGCCACATGTACAGTGACACCTGTGCTGGATGTGTGTGGGGTGAGTGTAAGCCATTCCGCATGGAATGTCATGTGATGGCAAACACTTCAACATTGGACACCAGTGCAATGGAAACAGAAAACAAATGCATAACAGAGTAAACTGCTGAGCAACATGGAATGAGCCGGACAAAGTCCAGAAGACAGCCAACATGCAAACAGAAAAGCCCGTGAGTTTCAGTGCACTGGGGTTGGGACACTAGAGATGAGCGCGCTCATGTGAAGAAACGGTCTCGGCTGTGTCCCTTCGATATGTTCCTGATGCAGAAGCAGTGTGGTGTGTTAGACTTGGATCATCTTCCCCATCAACGTCTCAGGGGCCCCACACTGTTTGAGGTGACATAGCTGCGCATCAGCTCCACAGCGCAAAACACATCGCAACGGACAATGGCCTGTGGTGCACTGAGTCACTGGCACCTGGAGTGCTGAGCAGGGTATCAGGCTGATAATGGCATCCACGACAGGCCTGAACCACTCCGTAAGTCTGTCAGGACCACCTTTTCAACTCTGGCAGATGGCGGTTGGTGGTGGTCCTTGCGGTGATGTTATGTGCCTCCTGCAGTGATGCGACGTCTGGGTCGGTTTGGATTCGCTTTGGTGTGTGAGAACTGGTGGGACACATTTGGCCCCGGAGGCTGCGTACAGCACAAGGCCACAGAGAAATGTTGTTGATGACCCCAAGGCCTTCGCTTCAGGGGCCATCCAATGTCTCCGGAGAAGGGGTCCCGGACCTGACCAGCACAGAGTTAGCGGCTTCGGATGCACTGCAGCCGGCAAAGGCACCCCGCCACGAGACGCTGACATGCAGTGCAGTCAGATGGGCCATGCGACCTGAGCGGGTCACCATCAATGTCCGAGGTGTATGTTGCGGATGGTTGCGTGGGACAGAGGAAGGTGCCCTCCAGGCCATGATGCCGAAAGGTTTGATTTCATCTAAAAGCAGCAAATGGAGGAGTGAAATGTGACAGCCTCGTCGCCACCGCCAATTCAGTATCAGCTACATGAGGATAAAAACTGACCCCTAGTTCATAGACTCAGATGCCACCAAAGTTTGACCAGAGAGTGTACATGAATGTCGGGGAACAGACTTAGTGGTCCCAGGGATGAAAGGGGATACAGTCTGCAATGATGCCGTAACACTGATATGAATTCCACCATTAATACATCATGACTCTGTGACCTACTCGACCGCAGTGTAGGCCAGAGGCAGTGGTCAGCAGTGGCCCACAGCCATGTGTCGGTGGCTCGTGATGCACAGCGCTAGTGACACCAGGGCAATTGTCGGTAGTGTACGAACACCTACGTAACGGCAATCCTTTGCTCCTCGTCAAGATGCAAGGCATCATCCTCTGTTGCCTCTCCTTGCGTGCAATGGTATGTAATCTGCCTTTGCATACTCAAAGTTCCGTTTCTAAATCTGTGACCTACTAGAACGCAGCCTAAGCCGAGAACAGTGTAGACTGGAGGCAGCGGTCAACACAGCCATTCACCGAGTGTCACCGGCATAGGTTGGTGGCCCCACCGGCCTGTGTAGTTTAGGTTCAGTTGCACCACATGTTCGGTCACCTCTGTGACTGTGACCTGGCTTTTGTCTGGACTGAGCTGCATCTTCCTCTTACTCCTCTCCGTGCGACCACTGGTGTGGACTCTGCCATTTGTGATTCGTGACTAGGTGCTGGATGTGTGACCTACTGGTCTGCAGAGTAGTCCTGGTCCCTCGTCCATGTGTTGCCTGCTGGCATTGAACAGGGTTTGTGGCAGCATGTGTCGATGGCTGGCGTTGAATGGGGGTTTGTGGCGACATGTGTCGCTGGCTGGCGTTGAACAGGGTCTGTGGCAGCACATTTCGCTGACCAGCGTTGAACAGGGTTTGTGGCAGCACGTGTCACCGTCTGGCGTTACAGGGTTTGTGCCAGCACGTGTCACCGGCTGGCGTTGAACAGGGTTATTGGCACCACGTGTCGCAAGATGCCCATATGGAACTATGCCTCACGGATTGAAGGGAGTCTGGTGCTGTGGCAGCTGGCCCGGATTTGGGGTCACTGCCATTCATCCACTGTAGAATATGTCAATGAGGAAGGAGTAATGTGGCCCAGCGTTGGGGGGCCAGTGATGGTCTGAAAGGCTGGCAGGGTCGTGGGCCTCGGGCTTGGAGATTACACAGGCACGTGGTTGGCCCTCTTTGACACAAGCCAGTGTCGGCTGCTGATCAGTGTGACCTGGCTACACAGGGTTGGGCCTGACGGGTTTGTGGTCCAGCATCCCGGGGTATGGCAGGCGCACAGGATCTCAGGCAACTCTGCTAACAAGGACAGCATCAGCCTCATGGCGGGTTAGGAGGTGCCACTCTAGCAGAGACGTTGGGCATTTTGGAACAGGACCACGCCCAGGGCTACGTGCTTTTTATTCACACCCCTACACTGGCCTGGCGTACGCCGGGCCATCCCACTCTGCTCACGCTTATGGGGGCGTAACAGGCAACATTTATGCGAGGACCCCCACTGGCTGGGGTGACATGGTTGCTTCCACTGTCCACAACACTCCATACACCAGAGGTGTATGTCGGCCTGGATATGGGTGTGTTCTGCATACTTTGGTCTGTCCAGCACATCACCGCCACTCTTGGCATTGTGTACTTTCCTAATCATGGGTCTACTGCATCCTTCACACATACCTGGTTGCCACCTCTCCCCACATTCTGATATTGTGTGGCTGAGGTGCCATGCCGTTGTTTGGTCATGTTCACGGCTTGCCCAGGTTACCATTGTAAGTAGTACTATTGTGTCTGGTGGGTGGGCATGTTATTGTGCATGTTGGTTGTGAAGATCCCACAGTGTTGGGATGTTGCCTGCACATTGATGTGTGATGTGCGCTTCCTGTTGCGCTTATTGTGTGCTGTGTCACCAGGGGGCACAGGTGGAACATGTGTGCAGTGGATTTCCCCCAACACATACATGCATCCGGCTATGGTGTATGGTCCTTGCTTGGTCTCTGGCGGTTCATGTGCATTGTGTTGGACGTATGGGACCTGGAGTGCCAGGGTGATGGTGATGTTCAGGACAGGTGTGGGGGACTTGGATGTGGCTCGCTGTGAGAATCCTCTGACTCTGGCAGGTGTTGGTTGGGGTGTGCCAGGGGCCAACAAGTACAGCACAGCCAGCAGCTTGGTGTAGGGTGGGATGTTGGTTGCCTGCTGTGTTGGTGCCGTTGCCCTGCTGGGCAATGATGGCCAGTATGCATCGGATGGTTGTCCATTTCAGCCTGTAGTGGACAGTGACATTGTCAGATGTTGGGCCTGTGAGGCAGGTGCATTTCCTATGGGCCGCTGTCTTTGTCTGCCTACCTCTGTGGTGGTCCCGGGGGGGGTGCTGGGTGGGTGTTGTGGCCCTCTTGGGTGCCTCGGCTGCGTGATATGTGGCTCCATGGCATCTGTTGCCCTTCCGATTGCGCCCTGGGCTGTGCACCCTTTTGTGGTGCAGGCTGTGGTCCGACTTTACACCAGGTCATAGTAGGTGTTAATTTTCTGCTGCTAACGTGCCTTACCTCGTGTTTTGTGTTCTTATCGCCTATCTGGCTGGTCGTTGTGAATGTTGAGGTGTCGTGTATTCACGGCTTTTTGCACGGGAATGCTTACTCTGGACCTTATTAGCGATGGTTGAAGAGGTCCTCTGTGGCGATGGCTTTTGCGGCTGCTATCGTGGGAAAACTGGCGCTGTGGGCTTTTAGCATCAGCTTGTGAATGGTGTAGTACATTTATCACGACTTGGGCTGTGCTAAAGTGCCGTTAATTCTGCAATAGCTCCTTTTGAATATGCCTCTGTGTGTTTTAATAGTTGCCTGACAAACTATTGCCAGCAAAACCTTTGGCAACAAAAATATTGCCAAAGAAATAATGAGAACACAAATATTGGTTGGGTTGTTATTTGTGCCTGACATGAGGCCCGAGCAAGTAACAGGTCCGCAATTCTATCCTTTCTGGGACCAAGTACTCCATTGTAGCACTTAACTCTCTCAGGGTAGCAAAGCAGAGCAGAGCAAGGCCTACTCAGGGGAGGTTGTGTCGGCTAGTAAACCCATTGCTGCTACCAATGTAAGAATTTGAAGCATTAATTGTGGGGGTGAGAATGCACTCAAATATTAATCACAGTATTTGTCTGGGTGAACCACTGAAGTCACTAAATAAACCAGTACTTAGCCCCTTTGTACCTTGGCACAAGGCAGTCAAACTTAACTTAAAGGTAATGTGTAAAGTATTCATGCAGCACTCAAACAGTAATAAAATAAACACTCAACATAGGAACAATCCCAAACCATTTACGAACAATAGAGAACATGTTATAAATAAATTAACACCAGAATGACAATAACCCAATAAACAGAACTAAAGATATAGATGTTTAAAGTTTAAATTGAAAATAGCTCCAAAAAGCACAAAGCACCAACCACAGATATCTGGTTGTGCTAGACGAGATCAAATTGAAGAGTTGAGGCTGGCTGCGATGGAGAGCGGATCATATACAAGATCCAGGGTCATCCCAGTGCAAAGTTATTTCTATGACTTAGAAACGTTTATAGAGAAAAAATGTTTGTTGATGAGTCATCACAGGGGCAAACTTCAAGCTGGATCCAAAGTGGGCTTGATGACGGCGGGTTGGGGAGGTCAGTGACCAAGGGTGGAAAGCTCTGAATGGGTGAAGTTTGAAGTGTGAACCCAGAGTTGAGGCTGGCTGTGATGGAGAGCGGATCATATACAAGATCCAGGGTCATCCCAGTGCAAAGTTATTTCTATGACTTAGAAACGTTTATGGAGAAAAAATGTTTGTTGATGAGTTATCACAGGGGCAAACTTCAAGCTGGATCCAAAGTGAGCTTGATGACGGCGGGTTGGGGAGGTCAGTGACCAAGGGTGGAAAGCTCTGAATGGGTGAAGTTTGAAGTGTGAACCCAGGAAGGCCTCCATGGGTTTCTGCTCAGCGTTGATTTTGATTTAGCCCTATAGATTTGCACTTGGAAACTTTTCTAGGAGTCAGATTTCCTTCAGCAGAGCAAACCAACAAGCTGAGGTCTACCGGTGATTTGACTTCGACAGCAGTAAGTCTTGACAGCAATCCCGATCTCCGTTTGTTCTTCAGGGAGACAGTTGGCATAAAGTTTCTAAAACCCAGCTTATGCAGTGTCTAACACCAGCCATGGTTTCAGGGCCTGGGAGCCACCACTTGGAGGTTAGGACTCACTCCAATAAGAGACCAGTAGCAGGCGAGTTGGTACTGGTTAGCTTGGTAATTACAGTAAATGGGCCTCCAGAAGTCTGATGTGTCCTTGTAGCTCAAACAGAAGGGTAGTCAACTATCCCTTCAAGTCACTTCTGGACTCTCCAGTTCTAGGCAACCAAGTAGGCCCAGTCTTTCTTAAGGTTTTTCGGACAGCAGAAACAGTCCTTCTTCTGATTCATCATAGTTCCAGGCATGTTCTGATTATAGGTCTGTGGGGTGCAATTTTATGCCCAGTGATAGCCAATGGGTGGAGTGATGGCTGTAGTCCACCCCCTAAACAAGTTCTGGTCAGTTCCTCTACCCACAGTGGGTTTGGTGCAAGCTTGACTAGAGAGATAATAAACTGCTGTTTAGCGCCAAGATACCTTTCGGGGTGAACGTGCGCTTTACAAATACACATGTAATGTTATGTTAGAGATAACAGGGAGACAGGCCTAGGTATGAGCATTATCTGCCAGTGACAGGGTAGGAATCCTTTGAATTTCAGGAAGGGGATGGACAAAGAACTCAGGTGATCCTTTCAAGGGAGGAGTCTGCCTCCTAAACTCTACGGTCCCTTCATTGACTCTCTGTGAGAAATACACATCTCACCACAGAGGAGCTATCAGTGGCCACAAAACGGCTAGAGACTGTCAGGAAAGCCGTTTGGATTTAGGCGGGAAAATGAAAACCTGCTAATAGTGTTAATTCTAATACATTAATAGGTTCACCGATAAAATATCGATGACATAAATATTGATGTTCAGAATATCGAAAAATATATATAGTCTACAAAAATATTGACTCTCATACCTAAACAGGTAAGTACAAACATATCAAATCAAAAATATGGATGTAAAAAGCATAGATGTCAAAAATATGGATTTAAATATATATATAAAATACAATAATATATCTATATTAAATATTAATATTAATGTTAACAACATTATTTAAATTCAATATACATTTTAACAGAATATAACACATACAAATAATTTAAAAAGATAAACACACAAATGTAATAATTTATACATATCTATATATATTTACTTTAAAATTATGAATACACTATTATCGTTCATTTAGTTTAAAATCTTAAAATTATATATAAATACTATATATATATATATATATATATATATATATATATAAATCAATAATTTGAAATATATAAAAATTATTCTATGATAAATAAAAAAATTAACTACAAAAAAATATTTAAACATACATTTCCTAATACAATCAGTGCAACAGTAGGGAAAGTATTGCATAGCAAAATAATTAGATTTACTATTTCAACTCCAGTGAGTGCAACAGTAGGGAGAGTTTTGGATGGTGGATGGGTAAGAATTACTATTTCAACTCCAGTGAGAGGAAAAGTAGGCTAAGTGTTAGATAGCGGAGTGGAAAAAAATGCTATTCCCACTCACAAGAATGCAACAGTAGGTAAAGTGTTGGATAGCAGAGGAGTAAAAATTACTAGTTCCACTCCAAAGAGTGCAACAGTAGGGAAAGTGTTGGATAGCGGAGGGGTAAAACTTACTATTCCCACTCCAGTGAGTGCAACAGTAGAGAAAGTGTTGGATAGTAGAGGTATAAACATTACTATTTCCACTCCAGTGAGTGCAACATTAGGGAAACTGTTGGATAGTGGAGGAGTAAAAATTACTACTCCCACTCCAGTGAGTGCAACAGTAAGGAAAGTGTTGGATAGCGGAGGGGAAAAATTACTATTCCCACTCCAGTGAGTGCAACAGTAGGAAAAGTACAAGATAGCGGAGAGCTAAAAATAACTATTCGAACTCCAGTGAGTGCAACATTAGGGGAAGTGTTGGATAGCGAAGACACAAAAATTACAATTCACACTCAAACAATTAACACAAAAATAAAAACCAAAAAATTATTACAAAATCATGAAAATAAATAAACAATATTTAGAAATGAAAAATTAAATATATAACATCATAGTATAATATTAATTACATATAAAAAACCTACAAATAATAGATAACATCAAATATAAATATATGTATATAAAATCTTTTAAACTAGAAAATATTTGCAAACAAATAAATTAATTAATAAATACATTTATTTATTATATTTCCTACCCTATGACACCACACCAATCTCAAAATAATTCAACATTGTGTATAAATGTTCCCCCCAAAATTAACATAATTATTAATCAATTTAAAAAATATTATTAATTAACAAGTAAAATATTAATTGACTACACACACTTCAACTCTATGATAATCACAACAAACATCTAAAGTAAAATCTAAAATAATAAAACACAATAAAACGTATTTATAAATGTAAAATTATTACTATTAACAACTGAAGATAAACTAATTAAAATGTTTTTAATATCCACCCTTTACCCCTTTAAAAGTAAAAACAACAGGCAAAAAAAGAAACAATTACCTAAAATACGTATCAAATAATTAATATTAATTAACAACTATATATTAATTAATTAAATACAAATTACTTCCCACCCTTTACTCCTATAAACAACAAAACACACACCTAAAATGAATTACACAACTACCATAATTAAGTACCAATTATTAAAATGAATTAACATCCAATTATTAATTCATCAATTAAAAATGAATTACTTCCCACTCTTAACACCCATAAACACCACAACACCCACCTAAAATTAAATACACAATTACCATAATTAATTACCAATGAATTAATTAAAATTAATTAACAACCATGTATTAATTAATTAATAATAACTTTACACATTTAACACTATACATCTCAATTAAACAAATATTCATGAATAAAAAATAATAAATAAATGTAATATAATTAAATTACTTTCCACCCTATTCCCGTATAAACCCACAACCTACTACAGAACTAAAAACAGAAACATTCAAATAAAAAAAAGTAATAACCTCATAAAATTAACACTTACATTAACAATGCAAACAATTCTTATACAAAAAAACATACAACCCATATAAAATATATACTAAAATACATACCATTATTAAACAATCAATATTTTTAAAAACTATATTTTTGCAAACAATATTAAACACTTCGATATTACTTACCTTAAGTTGATAGTCTTGACCGCAATATTCTTGCCGTCGATTTTCTGACGCATGATATTTGCAACTCCATATTTGTGCAACCCGATATTTGTGATTCGATATTCTGTCTCTGCACCATACTAAAATAAAGTCACACTTGACCAATAGGATGGGAATTAAATTGCTATTAAAATGAGTCCCTAATCCATTTATTGAGTAGTTCCCAACCTTAATTTAGCAGGTATTGAAGGTAATTGTGTAACCAAACTATGAGTTACCCTTCCTTGACACAGGGAAAAAAAACGTTGTATGCTAGGACATTTAAAAAAAAATATATATACATCCTCCTATTTACATACCATGCACCATGCCCTATGAGTATTTTGGGTCTCGTTATGGAAGGTGTAACTTTAGGTCTGGCATAGGGTTTGTTTTTCCAGGTCAAAATAACAGTTTAAATCTGCACATCAAGGCTGCATTGGCAGGCCTGAAGACATGTTCTAGAGTGCTACTTTAGAGGGTGGCACAATTAATGCTGCAGTTCACTGGTGGCAGTTAGTTTACAGGCACTGCACACATGTAAAACCATGTTCTAGAGCTCTATAAGTACATTAAATGTGCCAATTAGGTATATGCCAGTTTTTTCCATGTTTCGAAGGGAAAGCACAAGCACTATACCACTGGTTAGCAGGAGTGAGCAGAGTCTTATGGCCAACAAAAATGGGTACAAAAAAGGACACACAAATATGGGGAATAACACACAGAGGAGTGCCATTATCAAAACACAATATTGTCCCACAATCTTGTCAAAAACTGGAAATTAGGTTTGATATACAATAGATTATCATTAAAACAAGCAGCTTACAGGGGGTCTCTCACACTGCAGTCCATGCAGCAGCGGTGCGCTTTTGGGCGAGGCAGCCTTTTAGTAGTGAATGTACAGTTCCACTGTGACCCTCTGCAGAAGGATAACGGACAATCCACCAGCTTGGTGCAAATCAGTTGTTTAATGCCATAACAGTGATTACCAGCCATATGGTACAAAGAAACACACCCAACGCATTTCAGCAAACCTGTCGGCTTGCTCACAGGTGAGAAGTTATTCTCTCTGTGGGAATTTTAAAGCATAACATGTGATAAACAGTGAAATCAACAGCAGGACATGCAGGTTGAACATACCTAACATATTACATGATGGCCATGTTAAGATGGTGATAATTGTGTACAGAGTATATCGCAATCCTCCTAATAGTCATGATAAAATGATACACCCATAGTGGGATGCAGAGAACAACATAAAGTAAACATAACATACAAATCTTAAAGTCTAATTACCATCATTGTCAAATTGAGCCCCAGTGAGCAATGCTGCGACCATCTTCCAGTGCCTAATCGATTGCCACATTGATGTACATGTGGTTTATTGCGTAAAGTATACTTTCTATGCCTTACATACTAAGACGGAACTCAAGGATCTGTGACCCTGTCATGTTAGCTCATACTGGCCCATAAAATTACGGTGTGGGCAGACGGTACATAGCACACAATAAGGAGATTACTGATTTTACAATATGTTGTTTTACTGTAGATTCATGGTGCAACCTTTGTCCTGATGATGGTCTCGTTTAATTGCGAAGTGTGAGACCGAAACGTCGACGAATCAACACTGTTTTGCGAACACCATCAGACTATGTATGGCATAAATGTATATAGTTGGTTAATAATGTATATATGGCATAAATTGTATATATTGTCCATATAACTTGCAAAAGTGTCAATCATTACTGCTCATACGAAGAATTGAAGTAGCAGTTTTTTTTTGTTTGAGTTGCCATTCATGAATTGTCATATGGATGTTTACCTATGCTGATTGAATAGGATATATTTGTGTATATATCTTATGTCATTATATAAATTCACTGATCATATAAACACATTCTCCGGTTGTTTATTGAATTATGTTCATTTCTATGACATCTATACAAGTTGTTAAATAATTTGAAATAATTCCTTCAGGAACTTTTTGGTTTATGTTATTGATAATACCCAGTTCCGTGGGAATATTGGGTTGCCCTATTCTGTTAGTCCATAAAATTACACATCCTGTATGGGTACATAATCATCTTGATACAGATCAAGAAAACGAGCAAGCGATTTTCCAGTAGCTAATAATGTAGGACTATATTATCAAAGAACGGCGATAACATGATCATCACTTTAGCGGCAGGAAACTGCTCCTAAAGCGACGATAAGAGGTTGATAATATGCCCTTGTGAGTTCCCATAGAAGCCCAGGTTCACACCAGAACCTGGGCTTCTAATAATCTCTGGCCTCATGTATTTAATTTTAAGGACTTGCTGAACCAGACTCTTTCTCGCAGACCCCAGCGTCCTAGACAAACGGGTGATGAAGGGTAAACACTAAGGGCTGGGTGCAATAGGCCGACGCTCTTTCTCCTCCTCCCTCTCTTTGTAATGATTTCCAGGCAGGTTCCGCAGGAGCGTCAGGGATCCGAAGATAAACCACAGCCTTCCCCTACGGCCTTACAATTCTATCAAACACTAGAGTATCGAGAGGCTCGCCAGGGGAAAACAGGGAGACAAAACAAGGAAAGGTTGGGAAGGGAAAAAGAAATCTTGACTGAAATCTTCTGCTTGGTCGTGCACACACTGTACGGAATTCTGATGGACGTAGGGCTGAAACAAATATACACGTTATGAAACAACAGTGTCTTATACTTATGTCTCTATGTTTCCCTGTGTCAATAGTACATACCATCAATGTTTTGTCTAAGCCTCAGAACAGATGTGTAGGAAGTGTGGAAGGTCGTCTTGAACTATGACTAGAGTGAATAAACAATAATTAATGTCAATTCTCCTACAACTTGAACATGTACTATTAAGCACCTAAACACAATGTTCTTACTTGGATTAATGTGCAAGATTGTCCAATGAATGTAGTAAATGAAATACACTTGGCGATAATCCAGAGCCACTTCCAATGCTGAGTATGCAAATCTATAATACGAAACACATGTATAAGGAAACTATAACCTTCAAACACTGTTACATAATCAAGTGGGCAGCGCACTGCGCTGTTACCGTAATTCTTTGATGTGTAGTTTCTGGTATTCTGCACCCCGATTAGAGTCCACGCAAGTTTTCCCAAACACGAACTTATGCTGGCTCAGAAAATAGAAGTAGAAGGAGCCAGTCGAATACAGCCAAGTCAGCAAGGAAAGGACCAACTAATGGAAAGGCGGAGAACAAGCCCGGCCCTAGAGCAGTATGTAAAACACAAGAATAATAAACCTAAATACCTAAAAGAGGGAAAGGGAGACACACACCACCCGGCCGGACGGCGGAGACCAAGCCCGGCCGTCGGGCGGAGCAGCGAACTGGTGGTGGAGTGAGTAGGGATGTGTAGCCCGGCCGGACGGCGGAGACCAAGCCCGGCCGTCGGGCGGAGCGAAGGGCAGGAACGGGTGCAAGAATAAGTGTGCCCGGCCGGACGGCGGAGCACAAACCCGGCCGTCGGGCAGAGCTATGGACGGGAGCAAGGGTCAAGGAAATAGTGCCCGGCCGGACAGCGGAGTGCAAACCCGGCCGTCGGGCGGAGCAGCAAAAGGCGCGAAGGCACCGGAGGAGATCCTGAGTAGAAGCCGTAAACAACACGGTAAACGCGAAGGACAGAGGACTCCGAACTCAGTCAGCAGACGGAAATAACCAAACAGGAAGTCAGGCAGAAGAGTTAAGACGGAACTAAGAGCCACGGAGCTAGACGCAAGAACGTAAAGCGTCGCTCCAAGGGCTCAGTCAGGATTTATAGTTGTAGGTCTTAAAGGGACAGTACTTGAGAATCTCGGGGCATGACAGTACACTCCCCCCACAAGTCCCCTCCCCTGGTTTGGGTTTGTCAGGATGCTTCTGATGGAATAAACGTATCAGACGGGGTGCATGGATATTAGACACAGGTTCCCACGTCCGTTCTTCTATTCCATAACCCTTCCAATGGATCAAATATTGAAGGTTCTTTCCTACTGTACGGGAATCCAGTATCGCCTCCACTTCATTCTCCTCCGAGTCTTGGAGAATCACAGGAGCAGGCTTATGGGGCAATTTGGTACCCGGTTCAACCGGCTTCAATAGCGAAACATGGAACACAGGGTGAATCTTAAATGAAGGGAGAAGTTCCAGTTTCATGGCCACAGGATTAATCATTTTCACCACCTTATACGGGCCAATGTATTTGGGGTTAAACTTGCGTGGACCCCCCAGAGCTATGTATTTTGTGGAGAGCCAAACCTCATCTCCTGGTGTGTAAATGGGTTCTAACCTCCTGTGTAAGTTAGCCCCTTCTGTGTACCTCACCTTTGCCATCTCAAGACAGTCTAATGCATCTTTATGTACCTTTTGTAATCTCTCTATTCTATCAGAGGCAGCGGGAGTGGAACAATCAGTAGGGGGTCCTGAAGGCAACAACTTGGGGTGATACCCATGAGAACAAAAGAATGGTGTGATGTTGGTAGATGAGTGTGGACTGTTATTGTAGGAGATTTCAGCTAGCCATACAAACTCATCCCAATCTTTCAGTGATTGCAATACTTGATTACGTATGTATTGTTCAAAACACTGGTTAACTCTTTCTGTTTGTCCGTCTGTCTGAGGGTGATGGCTTGAGGACAATCGGACCTCTATTTGGAATAAAGAACATAAACACTTCCAAAAACGTGACACAAATTGGGCACCTCTGTCAGAAACTAAGATGGAAGGAAACCCATGGAGTCGGATTATCTGTTGCATGAATACAGACGCTAGTTCTCCTGCTGAGGGTAATCCCTGTAAAGGCACGAAATGGGCCATCTTCGTGAACAGATCTACCACTACTAGCAGGGTGTTGTTCTTCATCTTAGTGAGAGGTAACTCTACTATGAAATCGAGAGACACGGTATGCCAAGGGCCAGGAGGGGAAGCTAGCAGCATGAGTAGGCCCACCAGATTAAGGTGTGATATCTTAGTCTGAGCACAAACAGGACAAGTCTTAACATAGGATTCGATATCCTTGAGCATGTCAGGCCACCAAAACCGGTCTCTCAAAGCCTTGGTGGTTTTCTTAATCCCTGGATGGCCTGCTATAGGATGAGAGTGGTACCACTGCATAGCCTGTTCCTGTAACTCTTTGGAGGGTAGAACCACTCCCTCCTGTACGCAAATCAAGCCTCCCCGTAAGGTCACTTCCCGGGAACCCACCAAGGATGTCATGTCCACCGCTTCCTGACTCTCCTGCACTCTAGTTAGAAAATCATCTTCAGTCGACATCCCTCCTATTATACTGGTTCTGGGGATGATGTAGGTTTGTTCTACCTTCTAACCGTGATAGTGCATCTGCCTTGCCATTTCTTCTCCCAGGCCTATATTGGACGGTGAAGTCATACTCGCTGAAGAATTGTGACCATCGCAATTGTCTCATTGAAAGAGCCTTGGCGGTTTTAATGTATTGCAGGTTGCGGTGATCTGTATACACCACAGCTGGATACCTGGCCCCCAGTAAATATTGCCTCCATTCTTCAAAAGCCTTCTTAATGGCTAGTAATTCCTTGTCCCCCACCGCGTAGTTATATTCAGCAGGGGTGAACTTATGTGAGTAGTATGCTACTGGATGACACTCGCCAGATTTCGTATCAATTTGGGACAGGACTCCTCCCACCGCCACTTGTGAAGCATCCACCTCCACCACAAAGGGCAAGGCAGGATCAGGGTGTCGCAGGACAGGGGCACTGGTGAAGGCCTTCTTCAGGTGACGGAAAGAGTCCTCAGCCTCTGGGGACCACACAAAAAGAACTCCTTTCCTCAACAAAGTGGTAATGGGCGCCACAAGGGTAGAAAAGTCACGGATGAACCGTCTGTAAAAGTTAGCCAGTCCCAAAAAGCTTTGGATATCTTTCACAGTACGAGGGGCTGGCCATGCCAATACCGCTTCCACCTTAGAGGAATCCATACGAAGACCCCAAGGAGAGATAACATACCCCAAAAAGGGAACTTCTTGAGTATGGAAGGTGCATTTCTCTAACTTACACTATAGGCGATTATTCAATAACCGTTCCAATACATTGCGTACGTGCTGTATGTGTTCCCCCATTGAAGAAGAGAATATCAAAAGATCATCTATGTAGGCAATGACATATATGTCCAGCATATCTTTCAACACTTCATTTATAAAAAATTGGAACGCTGCAGGAGCATTGCATAGCCCAAAGGGCATCACGAGATATTCAAAAAGACCGAATTTGGTACAAAAAGCGGTCTTCCATTCGTCCCCCTCCTTGACCCTCACAAGATGGTAAGCGCCACGTAGGTCTAGCTTGGTGAAGAATTGGGCATTGCGGATTCGGTCAAGGAGAGAGGCGATCAGAGGTAATGGATATCTATTCTTGATCGTGACTTCGTTCAGTTTCCTGTAGTCGATACAACAACGAAGACCCCCTTCCCTCTTGGGGACGAAAAAGAGAGATGATGAGGCTGGGGATCGGGAAGGTCTAATGAAGCTTTTTTCTAGCATGGTGTCCAAATATTCTCTTAAATATGCATTCTCCTTTTCTGTGAGAGCATATACTCTACTACAAGGGATTCTTGCCCCTGTCTCTAGGTCAATACGGCAGTCATAAACCCTATGTGGAGGGAGAATCTCGGCTTCTTTAACATCAAAAACTGCCTGCAAATCTTGATAGCAAGACGGTAGTTCTGAATCACTTTCCTGACTTGGAATAACAGAGGGTACCTTGTCAACTGCGGCTCCTACCACGTGAGCCCCTGTTGTCTGGGGAAGAGTGATCGTAGAGGTCTCCCAGTTTATTTCAGGATTTTGGGATCTTAACCACGGAATACCAAGGAGTACCGGGAATTGTGGAGAACAGATGAGATCAAACCTTATTTCTTCATGATGTTCTGGTTCTAACGTCATATGTAGTAATGTGGTATGATGAGTTACAGGACCTGAAACAAGTGAGCTGCCGTCTATAGTGGTAACATGACTGGCTATCTCTTTTTTAGTGTAAGGAATTATATTTTCTTTGGCCCACTCCTCATCCATGTAGTTCCCTGATGCACCGGAATCCACCATTACTAACACATGTATGCCATGCACTCCGTGGGACAGAAAGGCTGACACATAGAGGTGATTTGTGGGAGAGTGTTTGTAATCTGAGGAAGTGACTGTCAATCCAGACCTACCTGGAATCCTTGTCTCACAGGACTCCAGGCTTCCTAGTTTCCCGAATACTTAGGTTGTGCAGGCTTAACAGGACAATCCTTCAAAAAGTGACCCGCCTTCCCACAATACAAGCAAAGTCTAAGTGTTCGTCTTCTCTGTCTTTCTTCTGGCGTAAGGGGTCCCCTTACTATGCCTATCTGCATAGGCTCACTCTCATCACTGGTTTTGTCTGTGGCACTTTTCTTTTCTCTAAGAGGCAGAAACCTTGCTTCATGTTTGCCCCTCTCTTTCTTTCTTTCCTGGATGCGATGATCTATCTTAACCACTAGATCAATGAGATCAGTACAGGAAGTAGGTAAATCAACAATTTGTGAAAGAGCATCCTTTAAGTCTTCTCTTAAGCCTCTGTAAAACATTGTACTGTGCTTCTCTTCTGGCCAGTTGGATTCTACTACCAGTCTCCTGAAGGAGGTAATATAGGCTACAAGATCTTGATTACCCTGCTTCAGGCTCAGTAATTCCGTATCAGACGAATGGGTATAGACATGTCTATCGAACAATTTATGAAACTCCCTCCTGAATGCAGTGTAGCTATGTAAGAGCGGATCATCACGGTCAACTAACGGAATGGCCCAATCAGCAGCCGCCCCACTGAGATAGGAAATCACAAAGGCTACTTTTGCCTGCTCAGAAGGAAAACAATTAGCTTTACAGGAAAAATGAAGCTGACACTGACTAAGAAAAGCGGCACAACGGGCTGCGTCTCCTGCATATCTTTCGGGGGTGCTAGAGGTAGGGAAGGAGGTGTGGTAACCTGTACTACTGATGTACCTCCCCCCGTAGCCCCGGCAGCATGTTGACGTTGTAACGTGTCCACCCTAGAAATTAATGCCTGGGTCTCAACCTGCAAGTTCCCTAACATACTAGCTACATCAGAAAGGGAAACCGTTTCAAGATCCATGACGCTCAGGCAGAACGAACCACGTGAGCTTTACGTTCTGTAAAGATTTCCAGGCAGGTTCCGCAGGAGCGTCAGGGATCCGAAGATAAACCACAGCCTTCCCCTACGGCCTTCCGACTCTATCAAACACTAAAGTATTGAGAGGCTCGCCAGGGGAAAACAGGGAGACAAAACAAGGAAAGGTTGGGAAGGGAAAAAGAAATCTTGACTGTAATCTTCTGCTTGGTCGTGCACACACTGTACGGAATTCTGATGGACGTAGGGCTGAAACAAATATACACGTTATGAAACAACAGTGTCTTATACTTATGTCTCTATGTTTCCCTGTGTCAATAGTAAATACCATCAATGTTTTGTCTAAGCCTCAGAACAGATGTATAGGAAGCGTGGAAGGTCGTCTTGAACTATGACTAGAGTGAATAAACAATAATTAATGTCAATTCTCCTACAACTTGAACATGTACCATTTAGCACCTAAACACAATGTTCTTACTTGGATTAATGTGCAAGATTGTCCAATGAATGTAGTAAATGAAATACACTTGGCGATAATCCAGAGCCACTTCCAATGCTGAGTATGCAAATCTATAATACGAAACACATGTATAAGGAAACTATAACCTTCAAACACTGTTACATAATCAAGTGGGCATCGCACTGCGCTGTTACCGTAATTCTTTGATGTGTAGTCTCTGGTATTCTGCACCCCGATTAGAGTCCACGCAAGTTTTCTCAAACACGAACTTATGCTGGCTCAGAAAATAGAAGTAGAAGGAGCCAGTCGAATACAGCCAAGTCAGGAAGGAAAGGACCAACTAATGGAAAGGCGGAGAACAAGCCCGGCCTTTGAGCCGTTTGTAAAACACAAGAATAATAAACCTAAATACCTAAAAGAGGGAAAGGGAGACACACACCACCCTGCCGGACGGCGGAGACCAAGCCCGGCCGTCGGGCGGAGCAGTGAACTTGTGGTGGAGTGAGTAGGGACGTGTAGCCTGGCCGGACGGCGGAGACCAAGTCCGGCCGTCGGGCGGAGCGAAGGGCAGGAACGGGTGCAAGAATAAGTGTGCCCGGCCGGACGGCGGAGCACAAACCTGGCCGTCGGGCGGAGCTATGGACGGGAGCAAGGGTCAAGGAAATAGTGCCCGGCCGGACGGCGGAGTGCAAACCCGGCCGTCGGGTGGAGCAGCAAAAGGCGCGAAGGCACCGGAGGAGATCCTGAGTAGAAGCCGTGAACAACGCGGTAAACGCGAAGGACAGAGAACTCCGAACTCAGTCAGCAGACAAAAATAACCAAACAGGAAGTCAGGCAGAAGAGTCAAGACGGAACTAAGAGCCACGGAGCTAGACGCAAGAACGTAAAGCGTCGCTCCCAGGGCTCAGTCAGGATTTATAGTTGTAGGTCTTAAAGGGACAGTACTTGAGAATTTCGGGGCATGACACTCTTCTTTTGACTCTCCCTCCCCTTCTCTCTCTCCCTTCCACCCACTCCTCCTCCCTTCCATTCTCACTATGGTCCTTTCATTCGGCCTACTTTTCTTTAGCTCTTCCACATACCATACATACTTATGTTTCATTTTTGTCTTACAGCATTCCTACGCTGCTTCCACTGGAGTCCAATCCACTTTTTCTTTTATTATACTGTTCTATTAAAATTTAATTTCTATTTATTTCTGTTTTAATAAAGGTTACTTTTTTTCAAATAAATAACTGAGTGTATAGGTCTTCTTTTTCACTTGTCTATTATTTATTGTGAAAATCATCTGTTTATAGGAGATTTTAAGGACAACATTATTTAATATTAGAGTGCACCTACCAAACATAATCTAACTGACTATTAGACAAATGAAGCCTGGGTAATTGTACAACTGCAAGAGTTCTATGAGTGTATCACTTTATAACACTATAAATACTGCCCGTGTGATTACAGAACAAATAAGGCTCTGCCTAGGACCACCGAGGCTTCAGGTACTGCTGAGACCCAACCTGCATATTTAAATTAAAGACCCGGAGTGTGGCGATCCCCGGACTTTAATTGGCCTTGAACCCACGAACAATTAGTAAACAATACCCAGGAAGGTGGCGCTCCCCAAGGCTGAAAAATGACTCTGTGCCCTTCCGCGCCTAATATACATGTGACATTAAGATCCCCAGTCCTACAGAGACCCCACAATATAATAATTGGATTGGCCACGGAACATTTTCCATCAGGGGCCTCATAAAAAAGAACGGGTGAGACCCCGCTTTTTGTTGTTGTTGTTCTTTTCTCTCCATTTTTACCTACCGCATCCCCTCTATTACAGTGATACAAGGTTTTCCTCCTCTCGCTTCAAGTAGTCAAACAAGTATTTGCTATCACAGGGTGGAACCATGCACCACCCTCTAATAGCAAACACAAATGTCCCGCGAATGGACACCGAGGGACATTGTATGAGCTGCGCCTGAGAGGTCACCCTCCCTAGGACCATGATGCAGTTGTTAGTATAAACGCATACTAACACTACTTACACATGTGTAGTACAGCGACCAGATGACATAGTTCAATGAGCCGATGACCCTGGCATGAGTAGAAACAACTACATGAAGAAAACGGGTCTTCAGACCAATGCAAGCAATTTTGAAATATTGGTGAGTGGTGCCTTCTTTTTGCCTTCTCCCACTCGTTGCCTAATTCATGTAGTGAAGAGGCAGACAGCAGTGGATCCAATAAGTAGATTTATTACAAGAAAACAAGACACCTGAAACAACCACCAACACAAACTTAAAAAAAAATTTGAATTTAAAATAATTGGAAAAATATTCATTATAATGTCTAACGCTAAATATAAAAAAATCAACAGTATGTAAATATGTAATAAACAACTTACAAATTCAATAATACAAAAATTATAAATATATACAGGCAACAATGAATGTAAGCATTATTTAATCCTCGAATAGATCCCAAAAGAACTACACATGTTTAAAGATAGCCGCCATGGAAACTGACATTGTGATGACAAATGAATCCTTTTTTGATTTCACTGAAATTCCTGAATGTACTTTGTTAACTTTATTTAAACTAATTGAGAATGAATTGATACAATTGACATTGTGGAAGGCGACCGTGCCGAAATGCGTCAACCTGGTATGCTGTGAATTAAATACCATTGATCAAAATTGCTTATCCTAAAGTCTTTCCTCACCAGAAAAGAACAACGCTGAGTAAGCCCAGATTTGGTGAAAATCTTCAGTGATTTATTGTGCAAATCATTCGCCAGCCATCCGCCATGACGTGTTTCGCCTCCAAGTCGAGGATTGATCACATATATATATTCACAAAAAAAACGTAGGTTTTAGGGATGTTTTAGTTGGTTGAACATTTGACTCATATAAAACCAGATAAATTCGCCTGTTATTGTTAGTTGAGCTAACTATAACTTGCGTGCCCGCAATGCACTGCTGATGATGTCACATATTACATTATGATTTAATCAAAAAGAGACTAGCTCACGATTTACGAAAATTACAGGGAGTAAAAGACTCGAGTATGTTTCGTCATGGGGTGGGAACACCTGGTGAGTGTGTTCATAAAGCCCTCACCCACCAACCTAGTTGGTGTCATGCTTCATCATCGGACCCACCCAGTGACACCTAGCGTGTCCCGGGTGTGCTTCGACACCCGGGACACGCTTCGACGCCTGATTACAGCGGAGCAGGTATATTGCTGAGTGTGCAGTATATTGCTGAGTGTGCAGTGAAGGGTGTTATGAAAGTGATGTTAAAACGGCATGGCAGGGGACCCAGTACCCGAGGGTAAATTAGACTTTAATACCTGGGCCTCCGTCAGCGGTTAAAAATAAGGCTGTTGGATGTTAGAGGCGAGTTACGACCTCCCACATCCGGTGGGTCAACATGTTTCAGCCAGTGCCTTATGTATATGCTGGCTTTCTTCAGGACCTAGATAAAAAGGTGAGTGTAATTAAACTAGTGGGTGTGTAATTCAGACTATGTGTCTTCACGCCCTAAAGTGTTTATCTATGTGTGAGAGGGGGATTCCCTTCTCAAAACACGCTAGTTTTAGCAGGTTCGGACTTCAAGGTTGAGAGGTGGCAGGGGGTTGACCAGCTTTTCTGGGCAGAGCCTGCTCTGGACCTGTAGTGCCTCCTTCGCATACCGGTGAATATTACATTACTCATTACATGGTCAGTGACATCACTGATGACATCTCAAATGACCACTGATGACATCACTCATGACATCATCCAGTAAATGTGTGTTTCTGTAAAGTTTAAATATGTTTTATATATATATATTACCTACTGGCGGTCGCCAGTAGGTATATATAGTTAGGATTTTTTCTCTATGGGATTTTTGAAAATTCTATGTCTAATAACTTTGCCGTTTGTGGACGGAATTGGCTGAAATTTTCAGGAAAATGGCACATTTTGTTTCTGAGCAGCCTTTGAAAATTTGGGGGGGGTTCGTCAAGGGGGGGCCGAGAAAAAAGGGGGGTCCCAAAACGCGTTTTTCCCATGTTAATTTCCATAGGGCGGTTGGCCTCACTTTTAGCCCGAACGGCTGAATGGATTTGCACGAAACTTGGCAAAATTGTAGGGACTGGTAGCCCGATGTGCCTTTTGTAGGTCTCAATATATGTGCTCCAGTGGATTTTGAGAAATTAACGTTTAAAAAAAGATATATATCTGTAAGCGCGGACCGGGCAGCGGCCTAGGACGCGTACTTTTCGCGCAACGGAGCTTTGTGAAGCGAAGCTGATTGGTTCTCCGGCGTCTGTCAACATTCCAAACAGTCCGTAGTGGCCGCAAACAGTCCGTAGTGGCCGCCATCTTGTCTCTCGGTAGGATCGAGAGACAAGAGGAGGCCAAAGCGAAGGGGTAAATGACCATAAGGGGGAATAGTAGATCCTCGCTGACCCCCTAGGTTTGATGTGGAGGTTTTAAAAGGGCCCCGCGGGGCAAAAAAAAAAATATTATAATAATAATCTTACGGCTGAATGGATTTGCACGAAACTTGGCAAAATTGTAGGGACTGGTAGCCCGATGTGCCTTTGCTAGGTCTCAATATATGTGCTTCAGTGGATTTTGAGAAATTAACGTTCAAAAAAAGATATATATCTGTAACAGCGCACCGCTTCGCGTACTTTTCGCGTTACGGAGCTTTGCGAAGCGAAGCTGATTGGCTCTCCGGTGTCTGTAAACATTCCAAACAGTCCGTAGCGGCCGCCATCTTGTCTCTCGGTAGGATCGAGAGACAAGAGGAGGCCAAAGCGAAGGGGCAAATGACCATAAGGGGGCATAGTAGATCCTCGCTGATCCCCTAGGTTTGATGTGGAGGTTTTAAAAGGGCCCCGCGGGGCAAAAAAAATAAATATTAATAATAATAGAACGGCTGAATGGATTTGCACGAAACTTGGTAAAATATTAGGGACTGGTAGCCCGATGTGCCTTTGCTAGGTCTCAATATATGTGCTTCAGTGCATTTTGAGAAATTAACGTTCAAAAACAAGATATATATCTGTAACAGCGCTCCGCTTCGCGGAGATAAAATTATATCTGTATTACCTAGCTGTTGCTAACACCAGTTAGCGACGGCTAGTAGGAGATAGCGACCATCTTGGGCCCCACTTTGCATGTGAGTGATATTTATCACTAATGACATGCAAAGTGGGCATGCCAAGATGTTAGCGACTGGAAACAGTCGCTAACATCGCTATCTCCTATTATCAACTTTTGGAAATATTCGAGATAAGCGCGAATATCTCCAAAAAGTAACAGCTGCCCTGAGCAGTTCTTAGCCATGTTATCCTATGGGAGGTGGATAACATGGCTAAGAGGATAAGCTCGGTAATGCATGAATATCGCTGAGTTTTCAGCGATATTAATGCATTGCGGTCGGTTTTTATCGTATTTGCGATAAACTTTGATAATAGTAAGGTTTATCTGCGATAATTTCTGACGGTAAAAAAATCTTTGCAATGCATCGTTAGGGATAAATATCGCTTAACTTTGGTAATATGCCCCAACGTCTGTTAACGTTCGATTCGAAGGAAATCAGGAAGTGTTGAAAAACATTGTCTGCGCCATCTTGTCTTTTTTCAAATGCCACACTTTTGTCGTGCACGGCAGCCATTTTAGATGCCTTGACCAGACCCACTCTGTGCACGCTGTCGATCCTTAGCATGGCTCCCCACCCTCGCAAGCATCTCCCCCAGGCAGTGGTCACCCCCGCTCTCTGTCTTATGCATGGGTAATAAACCTCCCCCCATCTGCGCTGCTCTTTCCTGAGAATCACACCCTGTGCCCGCCCGACACCTCCCTTTCGCCCTATTCACTACTGCACCCTCTGACACTCCTTTTCCTCTGTGTCCGATTGTCCAGGCTGGTCCTAGGGTATCAGCTAGCCCTGCAGATGTAGTTTATGGCCACAGCTGTAAAGATTCACCCCTCTTCAAAGGAGTTATAGTAGATCAAGGCCCACACTCGATGAGATCCGTCACAGCAGAAGCGTTGCTATTATCTGAAAACCATCCTGTATTGTGATTGGGGAGGGGACCGAGCGTGAAGCGGAAGATTCCAGGGATGACTCTTTGTACATCAAAGTTTTTACAATTATGTGTCACATTAAAAATATATAGCACTCCGACAAAGTAGTAAGATTATAAAACTTTAATAATTTATAAATATATACAAGAAAACAAAAATAGTAATAACATATAAACATTTTTAGGGAAAAACAACGAAGTAGCGGTCGGCTGTGCGAATAGTCCCAACGCAGCACAACGTCCAGATTTCCGGCGTGGGGCGGGTCATCAGTAGCAAACTGTTGTGCGAATAGTTCCAAGGCAGCAGAACGCGCTGAAATCTAGATGACACGAAAGTGATGTCTAGTAAGTTGCCACCCAGCAAATAACGGCGTGGGGCGTCGCGGGGGGTGGGTCTTCAGTAGCAAACTGTTGTGCGAATAGTTCCAAGGCAGCAGAACGATGGCACCAAGGTGATGTCCAGTAAGTTGCCGCACTGGTTTTGGTATCCTACAATGCTGCTCCGAATAACGGCGTGGGGCGCCCCGGGGGAGGCGGCGTGAACGGGCCTCTCCAGGTGGAGTGTCATCTGTTGTAGTGGGGCGCCCCTTTACCGTTTCAGTTGCCATTCCGTCCGTTTTTGGTCCACTGTGTCAAAAGCCGCAATTCAGCTGAGTTGCGCCCACTCTTGCGGTGCAGCGATAGGCGGCTGTCACAGGACTCTCAAAATGGCGGCAGGCTCTTTCCTTTTTGGGCCTGGTCCACTGAAATGGCCCTGGGACACCTTGGAAATCGGACGCTTGTCTGCTAGGTCTTGGACCCCATTCTCGAAAGCGTCCCCTCCGCCTTGAGAATTCATCAAAAGTTTTGGGGGCCCCGACTCCTGCAGGCTTCTGGTGGGGAGCGGCTGCCATGATTGCTCGCGGAATGACTACGACGGAGCTACGAGATGGTGGTGCTCTCATGCTGACGCCAGCTTCAGTCTGAAACATCCAGAAACAAGGTGGGGCTTTCATCGTTTGGAAAAAAAAAAGTTTTCATCCAATGAAAAGTGTTGTTTTTAGGTCATATGATCAAGCCTTCCATCATTAGGAAACCAAAAGTAAAATGAACCAATGAAAAGTTTTATAAACAAGTCACATGACCTGTTATGCGGCATAGGGTATAAAATGCGGAGAAAATACGTTGGCACGTGAGGCGGCGTCAGTAGCGGACCGATGTGCGAATAGGCCGAAGGCAGCACAACGCGCCAAGATCCGGATGGCACCGAGGTGGTGTCCAGCAAGTTGCAGCACTGGTGTGGCCATCCTACAATGCTGAAAGTCGGCATGGGGCGCCCCGTTGGCCTGTGAGTTCGCGTCAGTAGCGGACCGATGTGCGAATAGGCCGAAGGCAGCACAACGCGCCAAGATCCGGATGGCACTGAGGTGGTGTCTAGTAAGTTGCCGCACTGGTGTGGCCATCCTACAATGCTGAAAGTCGGCGTGGGGCGCCCTGTTGGCCTGTGAGATGGTGTCAGTAGCGGACTGATGTGCGAATGGGGCCAAAGGCAGCGCAACAATATTTTCTGACGAGAAGACACCACAAGGCGCTGAGATGCCAAGATCCGGATGGCACCGAGGTGATGTCTAAGTTGCGGACTGATGTGCGAATGGGGCCAAAGGTAGCGTAACAATATTTTCTGTATGGAAGATACCACTAGGCGTTGAGATGCCAAGATTCGGATGGCACCGAGGTGATGTCTAGCAAGTTGGTGTGGTCATCCTACAATGCTGAAACTCGGCGTGGGTCGCCCCATTAGCCTGTGAGATGGCGTCAGTAGCGGACCGATGTGCGAATAGGCCGAAGGCAGCACAACGCGCCAAGATCCGGATGTCACAGTGGTGGTTTCATAGTTGAGAGGCACTTCATCTGCAGTGGGGCGCCGAGATCCGGATGGCACCGAGGTGATGTCTAGCAAGTTGCTGTACTGGTGTGGTCATCCTACAATGCTGAAAGTCGGCGTGGGGCGCCCCATTAGCCTGTGAGATGGCGTCAGTAGCGGACTGATGTGCGAATGGGGCCAAAGGCAGCACAACGCGCCAAGATCCGGATGGCACCGAGGTGGTGTCCAGCAACTTGCCGCACTGGTGTGGCCATCCTACAATGCTGCGCCGAAAGTCGGCGTGGGGCGCCCCGTTGGCCTGTGAGTTCGCGTCAGTCAGTGGGGGCTGTTTGAGGATCTGACTGCATTGGAAAGCAATGTGATGCTGTGCGTCGCCCCCAAGATGGAGGTTCCTCGGCTGCAGTGGGGCGCCCCTTGGTGTTTCACTCGCTATGCAGCTGAGTTGCGTGCGCACTTGTGGCGAATAGGCCGAAGGCAGCACAACGCGCCGAGATCTGGATGGCACCGAGGTGGTGTCCAGCAATTTGCCGCACTGGTGTGGCCATCCTACAATGCTGCGCCGAAAGTCGGCGTGGGGTGCCCCGTTGGCCTGTGAGGTGGCGTCAGTAGCGGACCGATGTGTGAATAGGCCGGAACCAGCACAAGGCGCCAAGATCCGGATGGCACCGAGGTGGTGTCATAGTTGAGAGTTCTGAGCAGCGCTTGTAACACTGTCTGAAGCTTATTTGCACCTGCTGCAGCTTCACTATTGCCCTGGTGTGGCCTAAGATCGCCCATGACATAGGCGGCCACCTCCCGGGGTCCGGCGGAACTTTTTTCCTTTTCCTTTCTGCATCTTGTCCCAAATTCGTTTGACCTGAAGACACGACCAGGTCCCTGAATGTGTGCAGGGGGACGCTATTGATTGAATCAAAATGGCGGCTTCACACAAAGCTGACTCAAGCGTTTTCTGGTGGTTTCATAGTTGAGAGGCACTTCATCTGCAGTGGGGCGCCGAGATCCGGATGGCACCGAGGTGATGTCTAGCAAGTTGCTGTACTTGTGTGGTCATCCTACAATGCTGAAACTCGGCGTGGGTCGCCCCATTAGCCTGTGAGATAGCTGTTCTTTGGATTTGGGCCTGGTCCACTAAAATGGCCCTGGGACACCTAAGAACTCGAACGCTCGATTTTTTTTTCCTTTCCTGTACATGCAAAAAAAGGTAAATGCCCGGTATGTTACACGCTTCATCTGCCACGATGAACTCTCCAGAGGAACCGAAAAAATATATAGTTGTGGTAACTATACCATGCATCGTCATATGGAGAGGTGGCACCAATTAATTATAGTGCTGCATAAAAGAGAGATTTGGAGGAGAACCCCTGACCTGCTAGTACATTCATCAAAGAAGTGGCACTGAGAGCTTCAGAGGCAAGGGAAACGGTCCCAAATATTTAGAAGAACTTTGGAAAGATTAAAATGACATGTTTAGATTGTGGTAAATTAATTTCATGTGGGCAGATGAGTGTTACTCTAATAAATACAGCATATGAACATCATCATAGTCGATGGTTGGTAGAGACATTTTGACTATATCCTGGACCTGCCCGTCCTCGCCCAAAATGGCGCCGGAATAAATGGGACTCGTAACTCCTTGTTGTGTACTGGTTGCAGAACCTTGAAATCACGAGATACGTATGCAGTTTTGAAGCACATGGCGGGCGGGGACGAGAATTGATTGAATATTTCGACATCCCTATTGATATTAAGTTCTGATGTGTTATTGATTACTGTACTGTTGAAAGTTCGAATTAACGTCACCCATGGTACTTGCCCGCAAATGTATATCTAGATAATTTTATTGTAACTGGCCCTGTCGTATTTTAATTATAAAATGTACGTCCACCGATTCCGTAACTGTTAGACACCTTAGTTCTTGCAACCTAATGGCCCGCCCGTTACGTTCCTCTACAGTGTAAATGTCTACTCATCACATACGATTACAGTTTGCTCCGTGGCCGGCCCACGTGGTTATAGGCTCGTATTTGTATAATGAAATTTTCACAATAAAGGTTTTTAAAAGAAAACATGGTAGTAGTATATACATTGGTAAAGTTTGTAATAATAGTCACTGTTTTAGAATCATTAAAAGGCAAGTGAAATAAAGCAGACCAATTACATGAAGGGTAAAAGGTATAATACGAAGGAACGCAGTAAAAATAAATGGTCAAGGGCTGTTGTGTTTTCTATTCCTGCAACATAAAGTGATCGATAAGAATCTCATATTCAGGCGTATCGGCGACTAAGACAGCAGGTCGACCCTCTTTTGCTCAACGGCTCCATCATGGGACGAAGAAACGCTCTTTTTCTCGAAAAAAGAATATATTTTACTTGCAGGACAGTTGTAAAATTTCCGGGAAAGTACATTAGCCTGGAACATTATAACATATATTTAAGAAAAAATAATGTTCGGAAGTAATGAAAAGCGTAATTTTTAGGTCATATGAGCAAGCCTTTCATCATTACAATAAGAAAAGTAAAATGAACCAATGAAAAGTTTTATTAACAAGTCACATGACTTGTTATGCTTACGTTACGCGCTGCGCGCCCCGGATGACTTCCGGATGCGCTAACGCGGCGCGTCATATGACGCATTACGCGACAACGCAGGTCCAGAATATAGTCAAAATGTCTCCACCAACCAGCGGTCGGAACACAACCCCTTTCAGCAGGCTAAATAGTTCTGTTAAATGTGAACAGAAGGGACAGGCAACAAGAACCATCAGTGAAAGAGGGGAGGGCTAGTTCTTCTCTACCGGGTTACATTGGGGCGCTACCGGAACTGATCGAATTGGTAGTCTACAGTGTTTCTGGATGTTTCAGACTGAAGCTGGGGTTAGCATGAGAGCAGCATCATTTCGTAGCTCCGTCGTGGCCATTCCGCAACCAATCATGGCAGCCGCTCTTTATCGTTATTTTGGGCGGGGTGGGTGGCGGAGCCGAGCTGTTTTGCAGCCATCATTGTGTGGAGTTCAGTTCATCTCACTAGTTTTGTATTTGTCATGAGGTGTTGTTCCTAATGTTTCTATTTTAGCGAGGTCAAAAAGAGATCCCATTAGTGGCCTACTGATTTTGCTCGATTCCTTTTCTTTTTTTTTACACGATTTTTCGTTATCTGCAAAGACTAAACAGAGTATTGCGACTCTGTGTTTGTTTGTAAATAGAGAATGAACCAAAGAGAACTAATTCTAAAACAGTAAATACTTGGATAACAATCAATCAAATGGAGAGAGAAGCAGGCACGACGGATTACAACGGGGGCAAAGGCCTGCGTTAACTACCTTTCACTATCTGCAAAGAGAGAGTACTCCTAATAGAAATGAGGGGGGGGGGGCACCATTCAAAGCAGATCAGTGTGCATAAACACGAAAATGTTTTCACTTACCACGTACTTGACATTCGACAGCTTATGATATTTGCTATTAAAAAACCATTGAAATTCACTGAAAAAACCATAGGTTATAGACCATATATAGTTAGGAATTAGCATTTACAAAACCTTGAAAATTCACTGAAAAAACCATAGGTTATAGACCATATATAGTTAGGAATTAGCATTTAAAAAACCTTATTTTACTCACACAAAACCATTGAAATTCCATATATAGTTAGTTGCACTAACTATATATCGCGCACCTGCAATCCACTGCTGATCATGTCACATATTACATCATTCATGACATGGTCAGTGACATCACTGATGACATCACTGATGACATCTCAAATGACATCACTGATGACATCACTGATGACAACATCCAGTGACTGTATGTTTCTGTAAAGTTAAAATATATCTTACATATTGAAGAATGAGTGGATGTATAAGTGTCTGGATGAAGGATTTAGTAGGTGCGTGACTGACTGTATGAGTGAGTGATTAAATGTGTCTCACTGAATGCATGGGTTAGTGACTAAACTGTCTTAATTTGTGCATCATTATGTCTGTTGTTCTGTAAACTGCTGCATGTGTTGATCATTAGCTATACGAGAGGCTATATGTGTTATTAATTGCTTGCCCAAGTATTTCTATGGGAGATTGAGTTTGTGTGGGGGTGGCTGGAAGGTGTGTGACTCTATGCATAGATGTGTGAACAGTTTATTCACTAGGTGTATGAGTTCAAGAGTGCATGTGGAAACAGCTACATGGGCAGTTGACTGTGTGCATGAGTGTATTGATGAGTGAATGGATATCTCAATGCTACATGTCATAGTAAGTACATATGTAAAACACAGTACATGTGAGAGTTGGCATATATAAATAACTGTGCATGAGAGCCACCGAATGAGTGAGTGGTTGTATCGATCATTGTGAACTTGTATCAGGGATTGTATAAGAGAGTAAATATGTGTTAGTATATGTTTCAATAAGTAAGGTGTGTATAACTGTATAGTTGAAGAAATGGAGGTGAGATTGTTTCTTTGCATGACTGACTGGGTGTGTGAGTAACTCCATGGATGAGTGGAAGTGTGTGAGTGTCTGTATACACTGAGTGTATCTAAGGTTATATTAGAGTCTGAAGAGGTTTATCGTATTAGCACAAGAATGATGTCAAATGAGATGTCATCAGTGATGTCATCAGTGATGTCATTTGAGATGTCATCAGTGATGTCATCAGTGATGTCACTGACCATGTCATGAATGATGTAATATGTGACATGATCAGCAGTGGATTGCAGGTGCGCGATATATAGTTAGTGCAACTAACTATATATGGAATTTCAATGGTTTTGTGTGAGTAAAATAAGGTTTTTTAAATGCTAATTCCTAACTATATATGGTCTATAACCTATGGTTTTTTCAGTGAATTTTCAAGGTTTTGTAAATGCTAATTCCTAACTATATATGGTCTATAACCTATGGTTTTTTCAGTGAATATATATATATATATATATATATATATATATATATTACCTACTGGCGGTCGCCAGTAGGTAGTTATAGTTAGGATTGGCTACCATAGGAAATCCGCAACATTCTATTGGGAATAACTCTGGCGCCGCGTAAGGAAATTGTGTGTAGTTTTCCAAAATTTTGGCCAGCTCCGCTCCGCTCCTTCCCTTGAAGTTTCGGGGGGATTCGTGAAGTGGGGGATGAGAAAAAAGGGGGGTCCCAAAACGTGTTTTCCCATGTTAATTTCCATAGGACGGTCTGACAAGTCTACAGCCCGAACCGCTGAACGGAATTACGCCAAACTTGGCAAAATTGTAGGGACTGGTACGCAGATGTGCCTTTGCTATATTTGGTGAAAAATGCTCCAGTGGTTTTTTTTTTATTAACTTCAAAAACACATATATATCTATAAGCGCTCTCCGAGCGCTCACAGGTGCGCGTACCGGGGAGCGCACCCGGCGTGCTACGGGAGTGCACGAGCGGAAAGCTGATTGGCTGTCGGGTGTCTGTCAACATTCTAAACAGCCCGGAGAGTCCCCCATCTTGTGTCTCGGTAGAATCGAGACACAAGAGGTGAAAAAGAAAGGGGGATATAATTAAAAGGGGGCAGAGTAGACACATCCTGACCCCCTAGGTTTTCTGAGGGGGGCCTAGAAGGATCCTGAAGGGCAAAAAACCTTTTTTTTAAAAACAAATTTCGCTGGGTAAGCGCTGGGTGCGTTCCCAGGTGCGGGCTCCAGTACGCGCACCCTGAGCGCACCACAGGGAAAAACAGTGTAAAAAATGATAGTAAAAAAAAGATTTAGAGTGCTTAGAGGTAGGGTAGCTCTGAAAAGAGCTGTTGTGTTATGTGGGTGTTTTTTTGTACCTACAAGTAGGTACCAATGCAGAGTCTTATATTCAAGAGGAAAACTCTATTCCCCTCATCTGTAAAATGCACACCATCTCTCCTATAGATGTCTTGCATGTTGTAACGCAAGTTGTTGTGGTAAATGGAACCCATACCATAGTCTCTGAGGAAAGCAGAAACAGAGTTATTCACATGTTTCCTTGCTTTCTCAATCTGTGGCCAAAATTGGTTGGACCAGTTCCATTTTGGCCTTTGGCATATATTAGAAAATACCAAGGCAGTTTTTGGAAAAAGTGACATCAATTGCCCAAAGATGTCCTTTAAAAGCATTTCCAGACCTCCCCCAGTCAAAGTGCCCAGGTCATTGCCACCACAGTGCACAATTATGAGGTCAGGGTGTGGTAGATGCATAAAGGATTTTACCAATGGTATCAATTGGTGACTTCTCAATCCTCTCTGTCCAATCCATACAATGTCCACATTTGGTAAATCAAGATTGTAAATACCTCTGTTAGCTGTGTATTTTTGACTCCGGTCGACAAAGCTATGACCCACAAACCAGACTTTTGGGATCTTGAAGGTAGATGTGCTTGTATTCAGATGAGTTGTGGAAATGAAATGGCAGTTTGAAAGTAGGAGTTATGTAAAAAAGTGGTTGAGATTCAGTGCACTTCAAAAACAAAAAATGATTGGTGCTTTCTTAACATGCTCCACTGAAAACAAGGGTGCAGGCTTTTATTTTTTTAAAGAAGTCATTTCAATGGTTGAGGAAAAGTCATTTCAAGAAACATTGCACATGATTAGCTGGTACATTGAGTGGTCAAACACCCTTGCTGCTTTTTTTTTGCAACATAGTATGATGAACTTCTGAACTGTGTGCTGGGTGAGGAGGGAGTTACCATGGTAACAGGGGAATGCGCACTGGGGGGATGGGTGAATGTTATGTGACTTTCAAAGTGTTCAAAACCAATTAAAATGTGCAGTTTCTTACTCCACTTCATTAACTCCTTCTCTTACTCCTTCTGTCCTCTTACTTCTACACTCCCCTTCCCTCATTCTCTCTCTGTTAGCCTCATTCTCTCCGTCCCCTTAGTCTCTCACTCCTTTTCTATCACGCTCACTCCCTATAACTCAGCCATACTCCCACACTCACCTTCTTTGAAACCTTCTCCTTTACTTCCCTTCCTCTCTCTTCCCATCCTTTGCTCCTTCACTCTTTTCCCTTCTCTTACTCCCCTTACTCCACATCAGTAACTCCTTTTCTCAATCCCTCTGTCCTCTAACTTACTCACTCACCTTTTCTCACTCTCTCTCTGTTACCCACATTCTCTCTGTCCTCTTAGTCTCTCACTCCTTTTCTATCACGCTCACTCCCTATAACTGAGCCGTACTCCCACACTCACCTTCTTTCAGACCTTCTCCTTCACTTTCCTTCCTCTCACTTCTCTTTCTTTACACCTTCACTGTTTTCCCTTCCCTTACTCTCCTTACTCCACTTCACTAATTCCTTATCTTACTCCATCTGTCCTCTTACTTCTACACTCACCTTCCCTCATGCTCTCTCTGTTAGCCTCATTGTCTCCGTCCCTTTAGTCTCTCACTCCTCTTCTGTCATGCTCACTCCCTATAACTCAGCCATACTCCCACACTCACCTTCTTTCAGACCTTAACCTTTACTTTCCTTCCTGTCTTTTTCCTTCTTTTGCTCCTTCACACTTTTCTCTTCCCTTACTCTCCTTACTCCACTTCACTAATTCCTTCTCTTACTCCCTCTGTCCTCTTAGTTCTACACTCCCCTTCCCTCTTTCCCTCTCTGTAAGCCTCATTCTCTCTGACCCCTTAGTCTGTCACTCCTCTTCTATCACGCTCACTCCCTATAACATGTTGCATTTCTATCTAGGACCCTAATTCAATATTCCTAATTTATGCCCTTGTATGGCTATAATATATAATATCCTTATAAAGGCATAATAATCATATCCATATTTAGTCGTAGCCCATGTAGTCCAAATAAAGCAAGGCTACTTCCCCAGACTCCTAGAGAGTACAACACGTTCTTTAAACAAAGCAAACCTCCAGCAACCTGGGAAATCCCCATGCTTCTGTTTTGATTTGTCCAAGAACTCCTGTGAGCACTGAAAGAACAGCCAGTTCTTACTGACATCTTTATTGACGTCTTATGTCCAACCTTACGTCTAACCCGGCATCTTTCAGGTATAAATATACCAACGTTGCTTTAAGCAAACACACGGTGGTTTGGAGCAGAGCGGCTATCTACTTGCCCGAGAGCCCAGCTGATGCGAGAGCCCACGGACGCCGCCCCTCCCTTTTGACGCACTGAGAGAGACGCTGTCTTTTCTCCAGCCGAGAAATCCAGCTCCGGTGTTTCCAGCCGCCCTTGCGGGTTGCTGGGATATCGAGTCCTGAGAGAGAGATACCAGACCTCCTGCTTTCTATTACCCAGGTATGGAGCAGACTAAACCCTTAAAGAGAATTCTTGATTCAGATTCTTGGCAAAACCAACTTAACTTAAACTGCTACTTACTTACTCCTTCCCACGTATTAGGCTTAGGTCAGGTACACCGGGGTAGGCGTATTTAGAAGCACCAGTTGAGTACGTTAGTCAATGTATTTATGTATGTATATGTTTTATCTATTTTAAAGTATCATATGGCTAAGAAAGCATATCAATGCTTTTACAGTATTATTTTATAATACTCCTTTTACTGTACGCATTTTACCTTATACTAAGTATTGCAATTGTGGCAATTAATTTCTCTTGCATGAGAAAGAAGACTGCTCAATAAATAACACCTTTTATTGAAAACGCCCGTCTCTCTATTCTCTGCACTCCGGTGAAACTAAGTATGCACGATTGACTGAGTAAAATAGCTGTCTATTGTTTTCACACGACTCTAGAGATACACTCTTATTCTGAGGGAGCAAAGTTGTCATGTTTTATGGTTGTCAGAAGCTAATCCCTTCTTGTCTATCCAGGGAAGTTAAACTCCTCCCTGTTTATTCGAGAAAGATTATAGTGACCTCCGAGCTAGCTGGCAAAACTAATTAAGTCTAATATAGTCAGTAGAGACCTAGTCGACCTCAGTCCTACGTCTACACTGCTGAATATATTATTCCAATGCGCAGAGCCTATTGGAAATATAGGAACTACACTACATGGCGCCCAATGTTTGGTAAGGCGATAATCTAACGCAAGACACTAAAGTAACTCAGTCGTGCTTTTTCACACAAACCCTTTTTTCCCGTAAATACTCCAAAAGACGTCTGGAGTGGGTAAAAGGTTCAAATCCGCCGGAACTTTGTAGGAAGAGATTCCTATGTATAGTTTTTGGTTTAGTCAACGTTGAAGGATACAGTGTTCCAAAATATTGTGCACCTAATCTTTGTTTCCTTGAAACTTGATCTGCAACAAAAAGCTTTCTGTTAGTAAAAATGACGGAAAGTGAAGACGAAAGGGAGACAGCTAGAATAGCAGCTCAACTCCTAGCGGATGACACAAGTCTCCAAGAAAATGACCCGAATGTTATACTCATTCCGGCAAATATAAGAAGAACTATAACTATTAAACTTATAGAAAATGGACTGACATCACGAGGTGGTACAGTCATATTCGTGGTAGAGGCCCATGAATATCGGCAGACAGAGGTATTCTATTCATGGATAAACTTTCCAGCAGCAAACGCTGTAACAAAAGAATTCCACTATTACAAAATAGAGGAACCTCCGGATGAATACACTCCTTTCGAGGATGTTGAAATCCCACTAAATTACCAAGAGCACCTGCTCTGGTTTAAAGGCGCCCTAAAACATCAAAATTACATCACCAGGCTCGGTCCACTAGGCAGACCAGGAGCCACATGGCCGGTTCTAGCCACCTACACTTCACATCCAGACATTGATAAAATGTCAGACCGAGAGCTCTTAGCTCAACTAAAACTGTTAATTAAAATACACAGACAATTGGTCCAATATGTCATGAGGACTTCAACAGTCCAACCGGCAATAACAATTCTAGAGACCACCCCTCACCAGGGGAACACCAATAAAACCACACCACAAAATATACAATCAGCCATTGGCAAAGTACCTAAAAAACTGGAACAAATTCCATTCTGGTTAGCTAAGAAAATCACTCAAATAGAGGCAGTATTTCCTGATACTACCCCTACTGAGAAACACAGAATTCTGACTATCTGTATTCCAATGGGGATCGCACCACATGTGGAGGACGGTGACACTTGGGGCACAGTCTTTGCTTCAATTTACACAAAAACACATGGTGTTCCGTCCATGGCGGTTATACCAGACGTACTAGGACAGATTCAAAATGAATACGGTCCAGAACCTCTTTTAACTCTGGGTATGAAATTACTGAAAGACTTCAAGCAGGTCTCGGCTATATTATTAGCCAACATAAAAGGAGAAGCAGCATCTGTGGCGATCCGCCAGAGATTGAAAGAAACAGATATAGCAGACCAACCATTTGAACTTGCCAGAATTATAGAAAAATCCTATGAAGAACTAGGTAGAGATAGTTTGGGAGAGAAACCAGTAAAACCCAAACTACTTGAAAATCCTGAAAAAACATTTATTAAAAGTAATCTAAACACTCCTAAAAAGAGTTGGGAAGGAAATAAACAATCCACTCCCAAAGAGAAACAATTCCAGTCCAGAGGAAGGTCTCCTCAATGGAGAGAAAGATCTCCAGACCGAGGAAACAAGTCTCCCCAGAGGGAGCCCTCTGAGAAAAGATACAACCTTAGAGATAGGGATAAATTGAGAAAACCTGACAGATATCAAGATATTGATACACGTCCCTCTCGATCTTTTCAGACTTCCTCGCAGAAATCGGAAAGAAGAGGACGGTCAGAACACAGGGAAGAGCACGTCAAGTCCAAAGACAAGGAACCTGCTCATCAAAGTAAAAAGTTACAATTTCCAAAAAAGAAGGTAGCCAGTATTAAAAATATTAAACATGCCGAGGATACTGAGGACACAACTGAAAAACAGAGAGTGGGCCCAGACAATGCTAGACAGCGCAGCAGAAGTGACCATAGCTCGCAAGATCTTGATGAAACTTCTGGAGACAGTGGACACGAATGAATACATTCAAGTGGAAACTGCAGATACCAGCGTTAGCAAACCTCATAAAATATACGAGATAACATTGCGTATAGAGGGAGATAAGACTAGGAAAGTAAGGGGTCTCTTTTGGGATAACCTTTCGAAAGGCTATGACATCCTTTTAGCTGAGAAAGACTGGCCACCAGAGTTTGTCAGGGAATTTGAATTTGAATTTAAACATATTTGTATAGCGCGCGTATACCAGACGGTTTCATGGCGCTGTGGAGGTGGCTCAAATTCAGATTACAGACTCAGAACCAGCTCAGGCTGGGAATGCCTGACGGAAAAGAAAAGTTTTAAGTCTCCCTCGAAACTCAATATAAGAGGCTGAGGAACGGATGGGTAAAGGTAAGGAATTCCAAAAGGAAGGGGCAAGGACAGCAAACTTGCATCCTCCCGACCTCTTCCTCCTAAAGCGGGGAACCACCAGGAGAGAGAGGGCGGAGGATCGCAGATGTCTGCTGGGAACATAAGGGTGAACAATGGATGTAATAAAGGCCGGAGCTGTTCCGGCCAGGGCTTGAAAAGTGAGGCAGCCAAGTTTGAACAAAGCTCTCTCTTTAATTGGGAGCCAGTGAAGGGAACACAGGGTGGGGGTGATGTGCTGGGATCTGGATAAACCAAGGACCAACCGGGCCGCTTGGTTTTGTACAAGCTGAAGTCGACGCAAGGCATAGTTGGGGATACCGTTATAGAGTGCATTACCATAGTCTAAACGTGAAAGGACCATTGCCATAAGAACAAGTTTGAGGGCTGACAAGGAAAAAAAACGTGAAATTTTGCGGATAGTGCGTAGAATAAAGAAACAAGCCGAAACCACCGTGCTCACATGTGAATGGAGAGTAAGATGTTGATTCAAAGTGATCCCCAAGGTTTTAACAGAAAAGGAAGGGAGAGGGGGAGGGCCAAGTGAGGGGGGCCAGAAAGCAGAGGACCAAGGGTTGAGTTGCCCACCAGTCAGGACAAGCTCGGTCTTGTCAGGGTTGAGTTTTAGATGATTAAAGTTCATCCAATCCCTGATGAATACCATCACTGACTGGAAGCTAGAAATAGAGAAAGAGGAGTGAGATAGATTAAAGATGAGCTGGAGGTCATCAGCGTAATTAAACACTGTGACCTCCATCTGCTGTAACGCAAAAATAAGAGGGAAAATGTAAAGATTAAAGAGGAGAGGGGAGAGAGAAGAGCCCTGGGGAACACCACATTGTACCTTGTGAGCTGTGGAGGAGAAATCCGCTAGATGAACAGCCTGGGTGCGGTCATTGAGAAACGATCTAACCCAGGACAGGGCTGAACCCCTGACGCCTGCCGCCTCGACACGGGAAAGAAGGATGGTATGATCAACCGTGTCGAAGGCGGCAGAGAGATCGAGAAGGATCAGCGCCTGAGGATCAGCGCCCTCATGGCGAAGAAATGATTATGCCTGCCTTCTCAAATCATATTTCAATTCATAAAAAATCCATATATGCGAGAAAATGGGCAGTAGCCCAAGCTCCTGCATTATATAAAAATCATGTAGGATGGGATGAGGACTCTCCTCCTCACAAAATCCAGTTAAAATGTCAACCCACTGCACAAAGGCAGTACCCAGTTAAACAAGAAGCTAAAAAGCAAGTCAGGGAAATCCTAGATCAACTTGAATACCAGGGGGTGATTGAAACATGCACCTCACAAATGAACAATCCTTTGTTTCCTGTCTCCAAACCAGACGATTCATATCGTCTAGTTTTGGACTACAGACACCTTAACTCATGTTGCAAAACATTTGCAGTACAAAACTCACACAGTGCAGCACTAATGAATAACATAATGTGCAAAAAATATAAAACGACACTAGATATCTCTAATGGATTCTTTTGTCAAAACATAGCACCTGAGAGCAGGTATTTGACCGCGTTCTCAATAATGGGGTCGCAAAAACACTTCTGTCGACTCCCACAGGGATTGAAGAATAGCCCAGGATTATTCTCAGCAAGGGTGACAGAGTTACTACAAATATATGATGATAAAGCATTATCGTATGTCGATGACATCTATCTCACAGATGATGACCTGGATACTCACTTAAAAAGAGTGAACACCATAATACTTGGGTTCGCAGCTGAAGGTTACAAATTCAACTTTAAAAAGTCACGAAATGCCCATCTTACTGTCCTGTTGTTAGGATATGAATTATCAAGTGAAGGCAAAAGCCTGGCTGACAACTTCTTAGAGAAGTGCGCTGTACTCCAAGCACCTAAAACGCTGAAGAACTTACAATCAATACTAGGTTTCCTGAATTTCGGAAGAACATACATTCTAAATTATGCAGAGAGAGTTAAACCTCTCTATGAATTAATAAAACCCGATTTCAAACCAATCAATTGGACTCAGAAACACACAGAAATTTTAAGATCATTGCAAACAGACATGTTAGCTAAAACAAAATTGCAAACACGAGAAAACATACGCAACCTTGTAATCCGAGTCATCCCACGAAGATGCGGATTTACGTACCTGACCTCTAATCAGGGAGAAACGGTACCATAGCTTACAAATCACACTTGTACACACAAGTTGAAATGAAATTCAGTTCTACTGAAAAAATTCTAATAGCGGTTCAAACTGCTGTAGCAAAAGAAAGAGCCCAAGCCCAAGGCAGAAGGCTAACTGTTTTAACAGCAGAATCAGCCCTTGAGGCATTAACGAGTCCACGCAATTTGACTACTGTGGCATTAGATCCAAAATGGATACAATGGGAAAATTCTCTTGCTACAGAAGACGTGAAGTACTATTTTGACCCAAAAATGAAAAAACTAGAAAATCTAGAATATGAAGAAGAATATCCTCTGCCAATCGGAATTCTGCCTCTCGAACAATACACATGTGTAATCTATAAGGACAGATTTGTACAACACTACGATGTAGAGAAAAAATCCTACAACGCAGCGTGCGCGATTGTTAAAGGTCGCTGGCGCTTGGGTAAATTCAGACCATTAATTACCAAAACTGAATCACTCAGAAACTGTTCAACTTAGCGAGCTGGAATAAGATCTTTAAAGATGGCGCTTGAAAATGCCGATCGCGAATTCCCCACACTAATAGTGTGCGATACGTAATACTGCGTCAAGTCTTACAATAATGACTTGCAGAATTGGGTTCAAAACGACTACAAAGATGACACAGGTGCCACAATAAAGCATAAAAAGCTTTGGGAACAGGTAGTTCTTTTGCAGAAAGAACTACAAAAGACTCACGTGATACATACACTGAGTTATCAACGTGATGGCGTTCACGTTGCAGGGAATTCATTGGCTCACAGAGCCACAGCGGACGCAGCTCAACCGGCTTCTGTAGCCACAAAAAAGCGTTCAGAAAAATACATAGACGGGGAAACAATGCTGGCGGTAAAAGTGACTTTGAAAGGCGACTGTGCAGCATTACCTGTGAACTATCCACTCAATTATACATACATAATTGATGCAAACTCCGTTCCTTTTGCTCAAATCCCTGGAGTGGGGGATAGAGTAATTCCAAACACGAACAGGAGAGTCTTTAATAGCAGACGCACACATGGGATTGGGTCTAAGCCACTGAGAGATCAAGGAATATCTGAAAGAATTACAATCAGAACACTGGAGGCCGGGGATGAGCCTACAACATAACACATTTGCAACGGGCTGTCCAAACTGCAACAGAGATCGCAGTCGTGAACCGACCGGGGTATTGCCAGGACCCTTCTTTTAGAAAGCATAAGGCTATCTATAGGCAGAAATCCAGTAGGAGAAATGCGTCCCATTTATGTTTAAGACTAGATTCACTTAAAATGTAGATACCAGCGCTCGGCTGACGCCAGAACTGTTATAAAAGATTTGCGAGTCTTTATCGACACATATGCAATTGGCATGCTACATTCTGACCAGGGTCCTGCTTTTAGCTCTCAAGCTTATAAGGAGGCCATGACCAGCATGGGCATTGCATTGCGGTAATCTTGTCCATTCCATCCTGAGGGAAATGCGGTAGTGGAAAGAAAAAACCGTGACATAAAGCAATCTATAACGGCGAGGGTATTAGGTGTCCTCGGGGACCTCAACTTCCACCTGGAGAACAACAATGACCGCAATAACACCACCCTGATTGACAACCTCGCCAACCTCGGACTCAAGCAGCTGGTGACCACCCCCACCCACCTCGCCGGACACACACTCGATGCCGTCTTCTCATCCAGCAAAGACATCGCCTTCAGCCACGCCACCGGACTCCACTGGACGGACCACAGCTGCGTCCACTTCAGCTTCAGAAGGACCACAATCCACCACCACCAGCAACAGGTTGCACGAAGAAGCTGGAACAAGATCACGGCCGACCAGCTCACCGCAGCCCTGAACCAGCACCCTCCCGCCAGCTCCGCGAACCCCAGCCAGGCCGCCGACAACCTCACGAAGTGGATCAGCAACTGCGCAGACGACCTCGCCCCACTGAGGACCCCGCCCAGCAGACCCGGCAGCAAGAAAGCATCTTGGTTCACCGACGAACTCAAGAGCTCCAAGAAGAACTGCAGAGCTCTCGAGAAAGCATGGAGAAGAGACCCAACACCGGACAACATGACCACCCTCAAGCTCGCCACTCGAAAACACCATCAACTGATTCGCGCCACCAAGAAAACAGCATTCAAGGAAAGACTGGACAACAACGAACACAACAGCAAGGAACTCTTCAACATCGTGAAAGAGCTCTCCAACCCCAACGCCGGAATCAACGACATCACCCCATCACAAGACCTCTGTAACTCCCTCGCCTCCTACTTCCACAACAAGATCGCTGACATACACAACAGCTTCAGCACACAACCAACGCTCCCCACGACCGCACCAACGCCCCCCACCACCACCCTCAGCGCCTGGACCCCTATCAACACCGAAGACACCATCCGCACAATGAACTCCATCCACTCCGGATCTCCAACCGACCCCTGCCCTCACCACATCTTCAACAAAGCCGACGCCGCCATCGCACCCCAGCTACGGGACATCATCAATGCCTCCTTCGACACCGCAACCTTCCCTGAGAGCTGGAAGCACGCTGAACTCAGCGCTCTACTAAAGAAACCAACAGCAGACCCCACCGAACTCAAGAACTACCGCCCCATCTCGCTCCTCCCGTTTCCAGCCAAAGTCATCGAGAAGACAGTCAACAAGCAGCTGGCCGCCTTCCTCGAGACAAATGGATCCCTCGACCCCTCACAGTCGGGCTTCAGGGCCAACCACAGCACCGAGACCGCCCTCATCGCTGCCACCGATGACATCCGTGCCCTGCTTGACAACGGAGAAACAGCGGCCCTCATCCTCCTAGACCTCTCCGCGGCATTCGACACTGTCTGCCACCGCACCCTAGTGCAACGCCTCAGGAACGTCGGAATCCAGGAGAAGGCACTGGAATGGATCATCTCCTTCCTCGCTGGAAGAACACAGAGAGTCCGCCTACCCCCGTTCAGGTCAGAGGCCACCGAAGTCATCTGCGGCGTTCCTCAAGGCTCCTCGCTCAGCCCCACCCTCTTCAATGTCTACATGAGCCCCCTTGCGGCCATCGCACGCCAACACAACCTCAACATCATCTCCTACGCCGACGACACACAGCTGATCCTCTCCCTGACCAACGACCCCGCCACCGCCAGAGCCGACCTACACGAAGGGATGAAACACGTAGCCGAATGGATGATGACTAGCCGCCTGAAACTGAACTCAGACAAGACGGAAGTTCTCATCCTGGGCTCCTCGCCCTCCGCCTGGGACGACTCCTGGTGGCCACCCACCCTGGGCTCCGCACCCAAACCAACAGACCACGCACGCAACCTGGGCTTCATCCTGGACTCCTCCCTCTCCATAACCAGACAAGTCAACCCCGTCTCCTCGTCTTGTTTCAACATCCTGCGCATGCTACGTAAGATCTTCCGGTGGATCCCCACCGAGACCAGGAAGACGGTCACCCAGGCCCTCGTCACCAGCCGTCTGGACTACGGCAACGCCCTCTACGCCGGAACCACCGCCAAGCTCCAGAAGAGACTCCAGCGAATCCAGAACGCCTCAGCAAGACTCATCCTCGACATCCCCAGACGAAGCCATATCTCCAGACACCTGAGAGACCTGCACTGGCTCCCAGTCAACAAGAGAATCACCTTCCGCCTCCTTACCCACGCACACAAAGCCCTGCACAACCAAGGCCCGAGTTACCTTAACAGCCGCCTCAACTTCTACGCTCCCACACGCCACCTTCGATCGACCAGCCACACCCTCGCCGCCGCCCCCCGCATCCGAAGAGCCACAACAGGAGGAAGATCCTTCTCCCACCTGGCCGCCAAGACTTGGAACTCCCTCCCTCCCGACCCACCTCCGCCTGACCCAAGACCACCCCGCCTTCAGGAAGCAGCTCAAGACCTGGCTGTTCGAGCAGTAGCGGACCCCCCCTCCCCAAGCACCTTGAGACCCTCCGGGTGAGTAGTGCGCTATACAAATGCTATGATTGATTGATTGATTGACAACACTTGTCTATTATTTATTGTGAAAATCATCTGTTTATAGGAGATTTTCAGGACAACATTATTTAACATTAGAGAGCACCTACCAAACATAATCTAACTGACTATTAGACAAATGAACCCTGTGTAATTGTACAACTGCAAGAGTTCTATGAGTGTATCACTTTATAACACCATAAGTACTGCCCGTGTGATTACAGAACGATTAAGGCACTGCCTAGGACCACCGAGGCTTCAGGGACTGCCGAGGTCCAGCCCGCATATTTAAATAAAGACCCGGAGTGTGGCGATCCCAGACTTTAGCTGGCCTTGAACCCCCCGAACAATTAGAAAACAATACCCAGGAAGGTGGAGCTCCCCTAGGCTGCAAAATGACTCTGTGCCCTTCCGCGCCTAATATACATGTGACATTAAGATCCCCAGTCCTACAGAGACCCCACAATACAATAATTGGATTGGCCACGGAACAATATCCACCAGAGGCCTAATAAAAAAGAACGGGTGAGACCCCGGTTTTTGTTCGTATTTTCTCTCCATTTTTACCTACTGCATCCCCTCTATTACAGCGATACAAGGTTTTCCTCCTCTCGCTGCAAGTAGTTGAACAATTATTTGCTATCACAGGGTGGAACCATGCTCCACCCCCTAATAGCAAACACAAATGTCCTACGAATGCACCCCCCGGGACATTGTATGAGCTGCGCCTGAGAGGTCGCCCTCCCTAGGACCATGATGCATTTGTTAGTATAAACGCATACTAACACTACTTACACACATGAAGTACAGCAACCATATGACATAGTTCAATGAGCCGATGACCCTGGCATGAGTAGAAACAGCTACATGAAGAAAACGGATCTTCAGCTCAACGCAAGCAATTTTGAAATATTGGTGAGTGGTGCCATCTTTTTGCCTACTCCCGCTCGTTGCCAAATTTATGTAGTGAAGAGGCAGACAGCAGTGGATCCAATTAGTAGATTTATTACAAGAAAACAAGACACCAGAAACAACCACCAACAGGAGCAGACAGCAAAGCAACCGTCTAATCCAGCACTGTGTACAAACTCTGCAAGGTTCCCCTTTTGACAGCATTACATTCTGACATTACATGCTGAGGGGCTCATTATCAAGGAACGGCGTTACAATTATAGTCGCTTTAGCAGCAGGAAACTGCTGCTAAACCGGCGATAAAGGGCTTGATAATATGCAGTTGAGAATTCCAAAAGAAGCCCATGTTCTGGTGTTAACATGGGCTTCTATTGGAATTCTCTATGGCATACTATCAAGCCCATTATCGCCGTAAGCGGTGATAATTTTAATGCTGTTCCTTGATAATATGCCCCTTAGATTCTAGTAGAATTACATACTAACGTTCTACTATGACTTACAATGGAATACTACACAGAGCACATGACTTTACAGCAATGAGGTCTTAGTTTCATCCGCGAGTCTTGAGACCGGTAGGGGTAAGTCTTTAACTTCCCACTCCCTGTATTGTATAAATGTAAACTAACACTTCTTCCACAGGTATGCTACAGCGCCCGGAGCACATCACTTTACAGCAATGAGCTCACAATTTAGGCTCAAGGTTTAATCCCCGAGTCTTCACACCAGTAGGGATGAGTAGTTTGCTTCCCACTCCCTATATACTATGAATGCATACTAATACTACTTACACACTTATGCTACAGCGGCTAGTATCCTACAGTGCCCAGAGCCCATCACTTTAAAGCAAACAGCTTGATTTCATCCCACGTCTTCACACCGGTAGGCGTATCTACTTTGCTTCCCACTTCCGGTATACTATCAACACACAGTAGCGGTCAGTAGTTCGCTTCCCACTCCCTGTATGGTATAAAAGTCTACTAACACTACTTGCAGACGTATGCTACAAACACCAGACCACGTCACTTTACAGCAATGACCTCGCGTTTTGGACTCTCGGTTTCATACCCGAGTATAGCACCATATCATATCACCACCATGCCTCTCTGAGCAACACCGCACTTTCAGACTGTTAACAGTGATAACTACCTACTGGCGACCGACAGTAGGTAATCAAGAACAAATTACAATAGTTCCTTGATTCTTTTAGCTTTGCAACTTCTCCCTATTACTGTCTTTTTACTTTTCCATATAAATAGTTTTTTAAATATTCAAGTACACTTCAAAGTCAGAAATGCAACGTATTCTATCAACACACTTTCTAGAACATTCTACAATACGTGGAGGATAAAAATTCATACATTTTCTAAAACCTAACAACATTTTTTTGCAACATTTTCTTGAACATTTAACGGCACGTGCAGGTTATAAGTTCACGATTGTTTTACGTTTGAACAGTGCCTTGCAAATGCAAGTAGCAGGTGTGGTTGAGTTAAGCAAATGTTATCCTATAATATGTACTCCACGTGCAAACTGCTTTTTCTTAACCAATCACCAAGATACTTTTCCACAAAACAAATGTGCACCCTACTTTAAAAAAAAAAAGCTTTTCATCTCCCAATCAGGTACCGTTTTGTATTTGAAAAGAAACTAGTTCCCATCTTTAAACATATCTCCTATTCTACGAAGGAACTGCATGAGCTACAGACATCTTTCCATACCTTCCAGCCATACCTTCAAAATGCTAGTGTGGATCGTAGGACATAGCTATGTTTTCTGGTGCAAGAGGTATGCAGAACAGAGACGTATTGACTTAGAACTAGGTTTACAAAATGTGGACATCAAATGGTTTGGACAGAGAGGATTGAAGTGGCACCAATTGTTACCAATTGTTACCTTTGGTTAAAACCTGTTTGCATCTCCAACACCCTGACCACATGATTGTGCACTGTGATGGAAACTACCTAGGTACCTTGACTGGGGTAGGTTTGGAAATGCTTATGAAGGACACCTTTGGACAATTGATGTGACTTTTGCCTCAAACTTTCTTTTTATATTCAAATATATGCCAAAGACAGAAGTGGAAATGGTCCAAACAATTTTGTCCTCAGATTGATAAATCTCAGAAAAAAGTCAACAAAGCTGTCTATGCATACCTCAGAGACCACAAAATGGGGCCCATATACAACAACAACATACATTTTGATATGGCAGATATATACAGAAGTGATGGAGTACACTTCATAGATCAGGGAAACCAAGTTTTCCTGAATAACCCATAGCAGCGCATCCGCACTTATAAGTAGCTCCAACTAATGAACACAAGGGCTTTTTTAAAGCCACCCTATTACTCACATCTTAGGCCCGCTATTTTAGGGCCATATAACGCCAACTCCTGCACCCTCGCCAACATTTATTCTCTACACAGCTGTGGTGCAGCATCCAGACCATCTCACTTTGCAGCACAGACCTCTCACTTTGATCCCCAGCTCTACTCACCCATAGTGGTTTGTAGTTTGCACTTTACAAATACCATATTGATTTACCTTTGCACTCCCTATACAACTCCACCTAAGCACCATACACAAGTTACAATGTTCTAAACAAAAGTTCATCCAAGTAGCCATAACTACATGCTGAAACTACTCGCACAGATGTGGCACAGTGGCCAGAGCACATGACTTCACAGCATAACACACACAGTTTGGGCTCACGCTTTAATCCCCGACTCCGGCAGCAGCTCAGCTTAGCAGCATGATACTTTAGACAATACCTCACCAGTATTCCGTTCCCCAGGACTTTCATACCAGTACAGGTCAGTAGTTCATGCTGGTAGTTATAAACACATCCGGACACTCCTTCCACAACTGTAGTGCGGCCACGGCACATGACTTCACAGCATAAGACACGCAATTTGGGTTCACGCTTTAATCCCCGAGTCAAGCACCAGCTCACCTTACCCGCATCAGATTCTACGCAATACCTCACTTAATTTCCATAGCCCACCACTTATAGATCGGTAGGGGTAAATACTTTGCTTCGCACCCCCTTCTATAGCACACGCTAAACACCCCACAGAGGTTACAGTGTTCCTACCCTCCTATTTCCCACTTTCTTCCCCCTTTTTTTACCTAACTCGCTTAAACGGAATCTCAAAATGGCGACCAACACTTCCTAGTTGCAACTGCTTGCACCAATCAGCAACACGCTTGTGCTCTTAACGCCTCAGCCAATCAGATGACAGAATTCCCAAACATCGATATCTGTAAATTTTGATATTTCTCAAAAACTACTGAATAAATTTACACCAAATAAACAAAAGCGTGATTTCTAGACCAAAACCCTTCTCCCTGCCAAATTTGGGGTAATTCCGTTCACCTGTTCGACCTGTAGCCTTGTCTAAAGTTTCCTATGGAAATTAACAAGGAGAAAACACGTTTTGGAACCCCCCTTTTTTCTCAGCCCCCCTTGCCGAATCACCCCCAAACTTTCAACATCTGAGCTGATCTCAACAAAGAATTAGTTTTGAAAATGTTGCCAAGATTCGTCAATCATCGCCAAAGGTATTGGGAATAGAATGTTGCGATTTTCCTATGGTAACTAGGTCCTAACTATAACTACCTACTGGTGACCGCCAGTAGGTAAAATATGTAAATATATATATACAGTTATTTTGCCAAGTTAAAGTGTGAGCTTCTTTTCGACCAAGCAACTAGAGAGAAAAAAACAAAAAATGGTGTTTACAGTTCAAAAATGCATTTATGCATAGTATTTATTGTGCAAGAATTTCAAATTGTTGTTTTATTACATAATTGCTTTTAATTTTGTGCAATATGGACATATAAAAACAACTACGCTTTCTGACATTGGACTCAGGCAAAAACAGTCTGTTGTTTGTGTTTGTAGGTCACTTGACCTTTCAGGAGGCGGGTAGTAGGCGGGGCAAAATGCATTTTAAATATCAATAAATTCAGCTACTCCTTGCATGTGAACAAGGGCTGCATAGCCCGAAACGCGTCATGGTTATTTGTACCACTAAGATCTGCAAATAAAAAATCAGTTACCTGAGAAGTTCGTGGTCTGTCTCCTGCTTCGCCGGTCCTGGGGGATTAGAGGTGGTAATGCGGAGTTTCAGCACATATATATATATATAGATATGCAGTTCCACAGGTTACCCCAAAGCAGGGCGCACTCACTCGTTGGCGCTACATCAGGACAAGGAAGAGTCGGGTACATCCAGCGTCCACAGCAACCTGACGCGTTTCGAGTATTGCACTCTTAATCATAGGTTTTCACTGCTGCTCACACAAACAAACTGCCTGCCAAAATGGTTTCCAGCAATCGCCCTTTATTAAACAATCAATCCATCTCAGGTGAGTAAAATTTTCAAATTGCATGCTGGGACTGGAAGTCCATATACTCATTCCCCAGTGGGCTGCAGGCAGTTTTTGCGTGAATATTAATGTCCATCACGGATGCGCCCGGACACACCCTTCCATAATAACCATGCGCCTGCAAGTTCTGAACCGCCGAATGCCAGCGTCAGAGCCGCCTGGTTTGCGGCGGTGCACCCCCCGGCCGGGTCGGCCGTTATGTATGCAGTTCCACAGGTTACCCCAAAGCAGGGCGCACTCACTCGTTGGCGCTACATCAGGACAAGGAAGAGTCAGGTACATCCAGCGTCCACAGCAACCTGACGCGTTTCGAGTATTGCACTCTTAATCATAGGTTTTCACTGCTGCTCACACAAACAAACTGCCTGCCAAAATGGTTTCCAGCAATCGCCCTTTATTAAACAATCAATCCATCTCAGGTGAGTAAAATTTTCAAATTGCATGCTGGGACTGGAAGTCCATATACTCATTCCCCAGTGGGCTGCAGGCAGTTTTTGCGTGAATATTAATGTCCATCACGGATGCGGCCGGACACACCCTTCCATAATAACCATGCGCCTGCAAGTTCTGAACCGCCGAATGCCAGCGTCAGAGCCGCCTGGTTTGCGGCGGTGCACCCCCCGGCCGGGTCGGCCGTTATGTATGCAGTTCCACAGGTTACCCCAAAGCAGGGCGCACTCACTCGTTGGCGCTACATCAGGACAAGGAAGAGTCAGGTACATCCAGCGTCCACAGCAACCTGACGCGTTTCGAGTATTGCACTCTTAATCATAGGTTTTCACTGCTGCTCACACAAACAAACTGCCTGCCAAAATGGTTTCCAGCAATCGCCCTTTATTAAACAATCAATCCATCTCAGGTGAGTAAAATTTTCAAATTGCATGCTGGGACTGGAAGTCCATATACTCATTCCCCAGTGGGCTGCAGGCAGTTTTTGCGTGAATATTAATGTCCATCACGGATGCGCCCGGACACACCCTTCCATAATAACCATGCACCTGCAAGTTCTGAACCGCCGAATGCCAGCGTCAGAGCCGCCTGGTTTGCGGCGGTGCACCCCCCGGCCGGGTCGGCCGTTATGTATGCAGTTCCACAGGTTACCCCAAAGCAGGGCGCACTCACTCGTTGGCGCTACATCAGGACAAGGAAGAGTCAGGTACATCCAGCGTCCACAGCAACCTGACGCGTTTCGAGTATTGCACTCTTAATCATAGGTTTTCACTGCTGCTCACACAAACAAACTGCCTGCCAAAATGGTTTCCAGCAATCGCCCTTTATTAAACAATCAATCCATCTCAGGTGAGTAAAATTTTCAAATTGCATGCTGGGACTGGAAGTCCATATACTCATTCCCCAGTGGGCTGCAGGCAGTTTTTGCGTGAATATTAATGTCCATCACGGATGCGCCCGGACACACCCTTCCATAATAACCATGCGCCTGCAAGTTCTGAACCGCCGAATGCCAGCGTCAGAGCCGCCTGGTTTGCGGCGGTGCACCCCCCGGCCGGGTCGGCCGTTATGTATGCAGTTCCACAGGTTACCCCAAAGCAGGGCGCACTAACTCGTTGGCGCTACATCAGGACAAGGAAGAGTCAGGTACATCCAGCATCCACAGCAACCTGACGCGTTTCGAGTATTGCACTCTTAATCATAGGTTTTCACTGCTGCTCACACAAACAAACTGCCTGCCAAAATGGTTTCCAGCAATCGCCCTTTATTAAACAATCAATCCATCTCAGGTGAGTAAAATTTTCAAATTGCATGCTGGGACTGGAAGTCCATATACTCATTCCCCAGTGGGCTGCAGGCAGTTTTTGCGTGAATATTAATGTCCATCACGGATGCGCCCGGACACACCCTTCCATAATAACCATGCGCCTGCAAGTTCTGAACCGCCGAATGCCAGCGTCAGAGCCGCCTGGTTTGCGGCGGTGCACCCCCCGGCCGGGTCGGCCGTTATGTATGCAGTTCCACAGGTTACCCCAAAGCAGGGCGCACTCACTCGTTGGCGCTACATCAGGACAAGGAAGAGTCAGGTACATCCAGCGTCCACAGCAACCTGACGCGTTTCGAGTATTGCACTCTTAATCATAGGTTTTCACTGCTGCTCACACAAACAAACTGCCTGCCAAAATGGTTTCCAGCAATCGCCCTTTATTAAACAATCAATCCATCTCAGGTGAGTAAAATTTTCAAATTGCATGCTGGGACTGGAAGTCCATATACTCATTCCCCAGTGGGCTGCAGGCAGTTTTTGCGTGAATATTAATGTCCATCACGGATGCGCCCGGACACACCCTTCCATAATAACCATGCGCCTGCAAGTTCTGAACCGCCGAATGCCAGCGTCAGAGCCGCCTGGTTTGCGGCGGTGCACCCCCCGGCCGGGTCGGCCGTTATGTATGCAGTTCCACAGGTTACCCCAAAGCAGGGCGCACTCACTCGTTGGCGCTACATCAGGACAAGGAAGAGTCAGGTACATCCAGCGTCCACAGCAACCTGACGCGTTTCGAGTATTGCACTCTTAATCATAGGTTTTCACTGCTGCTCACACAAACAAACTGCCTGCCAAAATGGTTTCCAGCAATCGCCCTTTATTAAACAATCAATCCATCTCAGGTGAGTAAAATTTTCAAATTGCACGCTGGGACTGGAAGTCCATATACTCATTCCCCAGTGGGCTGCAGTGAAAACCTATGATTAAGAGTGCAATACTCGAAACGCGTCAGGTTGCTGTGGACGCTGGATGTACCTGACTCTTCCTTGTCCTGATGTAGCGCCAACGAGTGAGTGCGCCCTGCTTTGGGGTAACCTGTGGAACTGCATACATAACGGCCGACCCGGCCGGGGGGTGCACCGCCGCAAACCAGGCGGCTCTGACGCTGGCATTCGGCGGTTCAGAACTTGCAGGCGCATGGTTATTATGGAAGGGTGTGTCCGGGCGCATCCGTGATGGACATTAATATTCACGCAAAAACTGCCTGCAGCCCACTGGGGAATGAGTATATGGACTTCCAGTCCCAGCATGCAATTTGAAAATTTTACTCACCTGAGATGGATTGATTGTTTAATAAAGGGCGATTGCTGGAAACCATTTTGGCAGGCAGTTTGTTTGTGTGAGCAGCAGTGAAAACCTATGATTAAGAGTGCAATACTCGAAACGCGTCAGGTTGCTGTGGACGCTGGATGTACCTGACTCTTCCTTGTCCTGATGTAGCGCCAACGAGTGAGTGCGCCCTGCTTTGGGGTAACCTGTGGAACTGCATACATAACGGCCGACCCGGCCGGGGGGTGCACCGCCGCAAACCAGGCGGCTCTGACGCTGGCATTCGGCGGTTCAGAACTTGCAGGCGCATGGTTATTATGGAAGGGTGTGTCCGGGCGCATCCGTGATGGACATTAATATTCACGCAAAAACTGCCTGCAGCCCACTGGGGAATGAGTATATGGACTTCCAGTCCCAGCATGCAATTTGAAAATTTTACTCACCTGAGATGGATTGATTGTTTAATAAAGAGCGATTGCTGGAAACCATTTTGGCAGGCAGTTTGTTTGTGTGAGCAGCAGTGAAAACCTATGATTAAGAGTGCAATACTCGAAACGCGTCAGGTTGCTGTGGACGCTGGATGTACCTGACTCTTCCTTGTCCTGATGTAGCGCCAACGAGTGAGTGCGCCCTGCTTTGGGGTAACCTGTGGAACTGCATACATAACGGCCGACCCGGCCGGGGGGTGCACCGCCGCAAACCAGGCGGCTCTGACGCTGGCATTCGGCGGTTCAGAACTTGCAGGCGCACGGTTATTATGGAAGGGTGTGTCCGGGCGCATCCGTGATGGACATTAATATTCACGCAAAAACTGCCTGCAGCCCACTGGGGAATGAGTATATGGACTTCCAGTCCCAGCATGCAATTTGAAAATTTTACTCACCTGAGATGGATTGATTGTTTAATAAAGGGCGATTGCTGGAAACCATTTTGGCAGGCAGTTTGTTTGTGTGAGCAGCAGTGAAAACCTATGATTAAGAGTGCAATACTCGAAACGCGTCAGGTTGCTGTGGACGCTGGATGTACCTGACTCTTCCTTGTCCTGATGTAGCGCCAACGAGTGAGTGCGCCCTGCTTTGGGGTAACCTGTGGAACTGCATACATAACGGCCGACCCGGCCGGGGGGTGCACCGCCGCAAACCAGGCGGCTCTGACGCTGGCATTCGGCGGTTCAGAACTTGCAGGCGCATGGTTATTATGGAAGGGTGTGTCCGGGCGCATCCGTGATGGACATTAATATTCACGCAAAAACTGCCTGCAGCCCACTGGGGAATGAGTATATGGACTTCCAGTCCCAGCATGCAATTTGAAAATTGTACTCACCTGAGATGGATTGATTGTTTAATAAAGGGCGATTGCTGGAAACCATTTTGGCAGGCAGTTTGTTTGTGTGAGCAGCAGTGAAAACCTATGATTAAGAGTGCAATACTCGAAACGCGTCAGGTTGCTGTGGACGCTGGATGTACCTGACTCTTCCTTGTCCTGATGTAGCGCCAACGAGTGAGTGCGCCCTGCTTTGGGGTAACCTGTGGAACTGCATACATAACGGCCGACCCGGCCGGGGGGTGCACCGCCGCAAACCAGGCGGCTCTGACGCTGGCATTCGGCGGTTCAGAACTTGCAGGCGCATGGTTATTATGGAAGGGTGTGTCCGGGCGCATCCGTGATGGACATTAATATTCACGCAAAAACTGCCTGCAGCCCACTGGGGAATGAGTATATGGACTTCCAGTCCCAGCATGCAATTTGAAAATTTTACTCACCTGAGATGGATTGATTGTTTAATAAAGGGCGATTGCTGGAAACCATTTTGGCAGGCAGTTTGTTTGTGTGAGCAGCAGTGAAAACCTATGATTAAGAGTGCAATACTCGAAACGCGTCAGGTTGCTGTGGACGCTGGATGTACCTGACTCTTCCTTGTCCTGATGTAGCGCCAACGAGTGAGTGCGCCCTGCTTTGGGGTAACCTGTGGAACTGCATATATATAGATATATATATATAACTACCTACTGGCGGTCGCCAGTAGGTAGTTATAGTTAGGATTGGCTACCATTGGAAATCCGCAACATTCTATTGGGAATAACTCTGGCGCCGCTTGAGGAATTTATGTGTAATTTTCCAAACTTTTGGCCAGCTCCACTCCGCTCCTTCCCTGGAAGTTTCGGGGGGATTCGTGAAGTGGGGGCTGAGAAAAAAGGGATGTCCCAAAACGTGTTTTCCCCATGGTGATTTCCATAGGACGGTCTGAGAAGTCTACAGCCCGAACCGCTGAACGGAATTACGCCAAACTTGGCAAAATTGTAGGGACTGGTACGCAGATGTGCCTTTGCTATATTTGCTGAAAATTGCTCCAGTGGTTTTTTGAAAATTAACTTCAAAAACACATATATCTATGAGCGCTCTCCGAGCGCTCACAGGTGCGCGTACCGGGGAGCGCACCCGGCGTGCTATGGGAGTGCGCGAGCGGAAAGCTGATTGGCTGTTGGGTGTCTGTCAACATTCTAAACAGTCCGGAGAGTCCGCCATCTTGTGTCTCGGTAGAATCGAGACACAAGAGGTGAAAAAGAAAGGGGGATATAATTAAAAGGGGGTAGAGTACACACATCCTGACCCCCTAGGTTTTCTGAGGGGGGCCTAGAAGGACCCTGAAGGGCAAAAAACTTTTATTTTTTTTTATTTTCATGGGGTAAGCGCTGGGTGCGTTCCCAGGTGCACGCTCCGGTACGCGCACCCTGAGCGCACCACAGGGAAAAACAGTGTAAAAGTTATAGTAAAAAAATAATTTAGAGTGCTTAGAGGTAGGGTAGCTCTGAAAAGAGCTGTTGTGTTATGTGGGTGTTTTTTGTACCTACAAATAGGTACCATTGCAGAGTCTTATATTCAAGAGGAAAACTCTATTCCCCTCATCTATAAAATGCACACCATCTCTCCTATAGATGTCTTGCATGAGCAAAGCAGAAACAGATTTATTCACATGTTTCCTTGCTTTCTCAATCTGTGGACAAAATTGGTTGGACCAGTTCCATTTTTGCCTTTGGCATATTTTAGAAAATACCAAGGCAGTTTTTGGAAAAAGTGACATCAATTGCTAATGATGTCATTTAAAAGCATTTCCAGACCTACCCCAGTCAAAGTGCCCAGGTCATTGCCACCACAGTGCACAATTATGAGGTCAGGGTGTGGTAGATGCATAAAGGATTTTACCAATGGTATCAATTGGTGACTTCTCAATCCTCTCTGTCCAATCCATACAATGTCCACATTTGGTAAATCAAGGTTGTAAATACCTCTGTTAGCTGCGTATTTTTGACTCCAGTGGACAAAGCTATGACCCACAAACCAGACTTTTGGGATCTTGAAGGTAGATGTGCTTGTATTCAGATGAGTTGTGGAAATGAAATGGCAGTTTGAAAGTAGGAGTTATGTAAAAAAGTGGTTGAGATTCAGTGCACTTGAAAAACAAAAAATGATTGGTGCTTTCTTAACATTCTCCACTGAAAACTAGGGTGCATGCTTTTATTTTTTGAAAGAAGGCATTTCAATGGTTGAGGAAAAGTCATTTCAAGAACCATTGCACATGATTAGCTGGTACATTGAGTGGTCAAACACCCTTGCTGCTTTTTTTGCAACATAGTATGATGAACTTCTGAACTGTGTGCTGGTGAGGGAGTTACCATGGTAACAGGGGAATGAGCACTAGGGGGTTGGGCGGGATGTTATGTGACTTTCAAAGTGTTCAAAAGTACAACTAATTAAAATGTGCAGTTTCTTACTCCACTTCATTAACTCCTTCTCTTACTCCTTCTGTCCTCTTACTTCTACACTCCCCTTCCCTCATTCTCTCTCTGTTAGCCTCATTCTCTCTGTCCCCTTAGTCTCTCACTCCTTTTCTATCACGCTCACTCCCTATAACTCAGCCATACTCCTACACTCACCTTCTTTCAGACCTTTTCCTTTACTTTCCTTCCTCTGTCTTCCCATCCTTCGCTCCTTCACTCTTTTCCCTTCCCTTGCTCCCCTTACTCCATTTCAGTAACTCCTTCTCTCAATCCCTCTGTCCTCTAACTTACTCACTCCCCTTCTCTCACTCTCTCTCTGTTACCCCCATTCTCTCCGTCCTCTTAGTCTCTCACTCCTCTTTTATCACACTCACTCCCGATAACTGAGCCATACTCCCACACTCACCTTCTTTCAGACCTTCTGCTTTATTTTCTTTCCTCTCTCTTCCCTTCCTTCACTCCTTCATTGTTTCCCTACCCTTACTCTCCTTACTCCACTTCACTAATTCCTTTTCCTACTCCCTCTGACCTCTTACTTCTACACTCCCCTTACCTCATTCTCTCTCTGTTAGCCTCATTCTCTCTGTCCCCTTAGTCTCTCACTCCTTTTCTATCACGCTCACTCCCTATAACTCAGCCATACTCCCACACTCACCTTCTTTGAAACCTTCTCCTTTACTTCCCTTCCTCTCTCTTCCCATCCTTTGCTCCTTCACTCTTTTCCCTTCTCTTACTCCCCTTAATCCACTTCAGTAACTCCTTCTGTCAATACCTCTGTCCTCTAGCTTACTCACTCCCCTTTTCTCACTCTCTCTCTGTTACCCACATTCTCTCCGTCCTCTTAGTCTCTTACTCCTTTTCTATCACGCTCACTCCCTATAACTGAGCCATACTCCCACACTCACCTTCTTTCAGACCTTCTCCTTTACTTTCCTTCCTCTTACTTCTCTTTCTTTACACCTTCACTGTTTTCCCTTCCCTTACTCTCCTTACTCCACTTCACTAATTCCTTCTCTTACTTCGTCTGTCCTCTTACTTCTACACACCCCTTCCCTCATTCTCTCTCTGTTATCCTCATTCTCTCTGACCCCTTAGTCTGTCACTCCTCTTCTATCACGCTCACTCCCTATAACACAGCCACACTCCCTCACTTATGTTTCTTTCCTCTCTCACTCAGAGCCTCATTTATGAGAAATGACGCATCGCTGCGTGAAAGCAGCGATGGGTCACTTCTCAGTGCGCTCTCCTTGCGACATTCCTGATGCGTCATATTTAATGTATGACGCCTCATGTCGCAAGGAGTTACAGATACGTCAGTATTTCTGACGTATCTGTAAGCGCAAAAGTGACGCATTGGTGGAGTGTGTCACAAAAGTGACGCAACTCCAGCAATGCATCCTTTCACATGGGGCAAGCCCCATGTGAAAGGGCCTGCGTAAGTCTTACACCTGCTGTGAGGCAGGTGCAAGATTTTGATGCAACGGTGTCCTAAAAGTGACGCACTGAAATCTCATAGATTTCACTGCGTCACTTCTACGACCCTTCCTTGCGTCAATACGCCCCCTTTGCATACATTATACCTGGCGCAGGTATAATGTGGCGCAGGGGTTTACAAAGTGACGCAGCTACCTAGATGTGTCACTTTGTAAATATGACTCAACAAGGTGCATTTTTTACACCACTGGTGCATCACAAAAAGTGACGCACCGGCGGCGTAAAAGTGACGCATGGCCTCATAAATGAGGCCCCCAGTCTTCTACTCTCACTTTTTCTTTCACTTTCTCTGTCTCTTCACTCCCTTACTCACCTTGTCTCACACTCTCTTGTCTTTATCCAGTCTGTATCTCCACTCTTTCCTAAACATCACTGCTCTTTCCTTACCCTTCCACACCCCCGTTCCTTTACTACATTTTCTTCACTTATCCTCATTCCCCATGTTCACTCTCCTTCTCCTCACTCTCCTTCCCCACACTCACCTTCTTTCAATCCCCCTACTATACTTCCCTTCCCCTCTCGTCCCTTTCTTTGCTTTCTCACTCATTTTCCTCTCCTCTCCTCACTCACTGCACTCCACTTCAGTTACTCTTATTCAATTTTTTAAGAATACAGCACTTTTTTGAGAATTGGAGGTAGTTCTAAAAAGAACTTTTTTTTTCTTCTTTTTTCGTTTTTTTCTCAACAAAAACAAAAACAGGGAATGTGAAACTGCTCAACAGGAGCAAAAAAAAAAATCAAAATTAGGGCTGGGGCCGGCAGCGGTGGTTCTCTATTGCTCGAACAATGTTCATAATACTTTGTTCCCCATAACAAAGTAGTGCATCACAATGTTTGCATTTGTTTGTGGCCTCATTAAAAACAGGCTGAATATTTGGTATTAGCTGTTCTGGTCGCCCCCTCACCGATGCAGTTGCTCCTCCAGTTGAAGTAGAAGCACCTTCCCCTGGAGCCTCTCGTGCCAGAGCACTGACACTCTCCGGGCATAATTCTGAGGGTATCTCATCTGGACGTGCCGAATCATGGTTGAATTTCCAAATGAATATTTTCTGGTAGGGTCACCCCGTGACAGAACAGTGTGACACATTCGGCACTCCACCTTTGGAGCATTTACTTTTTTTTTTGTCTGCAGGTATTGAAAAAAATTTCCATATGAAATGCTCCTTTACTCTAGGCTGAGGAGCCTCTTCCTCTATGAACCCATCTCAGTCCTCACTGCTACTGGTGGGTCTAGCAGCCATGATAATCCAAAAAAGATTAAGCAGGAAAAAGACAGGTCTTGCAGTCACAAAAGTGAAAGAAGAAGTGAAAGAAATGGGTGGGAACTTCATTCTTTGTAAAAAAAACTGTTAGCAACCAATGAAAAGTGTTATTTCAAGGTCACATGACTTGACACGCTTACGCTGCGCACACCAGAGTGCTTCCGGGGGTGCTTACTCGGCGCGAACGTAGGCGCTTCCGGGGGCACTTACGCGGCGCGCCTGAGTGACGTTTTCGTAGCTTTACGGAAATGCAAAATCATTTTCATTCAGAAAATCAAAAATACTGCATTTATAAATATGGTACTGGATGTCTTGCATTAATATTTAGTTTTCATACATTTTTTTTTACAAACGCAGAATTAGCGCTCTCGGGAGAGCTTACCGGTGAGCGCACCCTGAGCGCTCCAAGACAAAATGATACGGGTAAGCTTACCGGTGCGCACACCCTGAGCGCACCTGGAAAAAATGATAAAAAAATATATATATACATTGAACAAATAATTTAAAAAAAATATATATATAATTAATAGTTATATAGTTAGAAAAAACAGCTAATAAAAAAAATTGTAGGTTACAAAGTCGATATACAAAAGAATTAGCTTTTAAAAAAACTATGAAATTCACTGAAAAAACCATAGGTTTCACAAACGTTATAGTTAGGAATTAGCATTTAAAAAACCTTTGAAATTCACTAAAAAAACTATAGGTTTCACAATCGTTATAGTTAGGAATTAGCATTAAAAAAACTTTGAAATTCACTGAAAAAACCATAGGTTTCACACTCATTATAGTTAGGAATTAGCATTTAAAAAACCATTGAAATTCACTGAAAAAACCATAGGTTTCACACCAGTTATAGTTAGCTGAACATTTTACTCATACTAAACCATTGAAATTCCCACGTTACAGTTAGTTGGACTCACTATAACTCGCGCGCCCGCAATCCACTTTTGGCATTGAGGAGGATATCTGTTGGCGAGTTACACGTTTGAAGGACTTCCAATCCCAGAATGTTGTGCGGATATACTCACCTGAGTGGAATCTGCGAAATAAAAAGAGGAAAATATTAGTGCTTCCTTGTTATCATTTCCCTGCAGCTTACCTTTGACAAAGGGTGTCGGCCCGAAACGCGTCAGGACTGCTGAGGCGTGTTTCATCACGGAGCCCTCCCTGCTCTTAACTGTCTGACTGCGAGTGCATTCTATCCGGAGGGCAAACTCTTTCTTCTCATTCCACAGCGGCCGTGCCCAGCCGCGGGATACACCACCGCGTCACCGTGGATCTGTGACAGCTGATGGTAGGCTGTGTTATGCAGAGCAGAGATAGGCTGTGGGCATTGAGGAGGATATCTGTTGGCGAATTACAAGTTTGGAGAACAATCTACCATGGAAATGATTGCAGCCCACATGGGTTTGATGTTAAAAGGACTTCCAATCCCAGAATGTTGTGCAGGTATACTCACGTCGGCCCGAAACGCGTCAGGACTGCTGTGGCGTGTTTCATCACGGAGCCCTCCCTGCTCTTAACTGTCCCTCTGCGAGTGCATTCTATCCGGAGGGCAAACTCTTTCTTCTCATATATATTCTTCCAGCAAGGGATCACGCAGACACGGACCAGTTAAGTGCTAAAGTTTTTTATGTAGTGCAAGTTAGCCCCATGACGTTTCGGCTCAAAGGAGCCTTGTTCACATGACAGTGATCACAATCACGACGAGTTCTTTTAAAGTGCCAGTAATTGGTTCTTGCCTAGTCACGTGCAAGGGCTATAAGTAAACATGGTAGACATACTGGGGTCTTTATATCGTTCAACAGCGTTAAACTCACATCCAGTTGAAAACAGTATAAATTACATTTTGGTTTAAATGCAATAGAAAAATATGCTGATAATTTGGCTAATTGACAAAATACAAATCATGGTAAAATACCTATAGATTCTGCATATACGTGTATGTATTCGGTTTACACAGTTTGACATGGCAATATATAAATAATAATAGTTTGCCTATCCAATATTCATGTTGATAAAACCAAAGTGCTAGTGCTTGATATAAATGTGCAAAATACGCATTAGTGCAAATTTCAAAACTTCGGAAATGTGATTCCAAAAACATTTTTTGTGCAAAATACGCCTATGTGCAAAATAGAGTGTCAAACAATTAAACACCGAATACCTGATTTCATTATGAATAAGTATAATCATGTTAATGTCCATTTTATATATACATTGTCAATCACATCAAGTTAAGATTGTCCATAGTCGCATAATTACTGAAAATGTATACTGTACCATTGTAATGACCCCTAATTGGCAGACCTTGTAGTGTTTAAATAAATGAAATAAAATATAATTGAATTTGCATCATACAATCTGAGCATCAACTATTGGGGAATAAGGACCCTCCTAGTTTAAACAGATATGATGTGCCCTCATTGTGTACAAAAATGTCAAATCTTATAGCAACAGCTTCAGCAAAAAGTCCGACCTGTCTAATATAATTATTTTATCTGTGTTCCCAATCGTGGTGTTTCCCAGCCGGGCACAATCTCACGATGGGACATTGTTCCCATTGTGTGTAATTCAAGCTCAATATTGTGAATTAAATCGTTATTAAATGGCTCATGAGAGACAAGTGTAAATATCCTCTGTTACATTCAATCCACCTGGGGCCTTCGTGTCAAGTAAGAGAATGTAGCGAGTTTCCATGAATTTTCTTAGCTTTGCCTCTCTGTCACCGCCTCGTCTACTTGCATTTATCGTGTCTATCACAAAGTATTTAAGTGAAGTATTGATACTCTGGTGGTGGTCAGGAAAGTGTCTCGCCACCGGATAAGTATTATCCTCATTAGTGATAGCTCTCAAATGTTGGAGAAACGTATTTTAGTAGACAGGGGCATTGTAATACATAAATGGCATATTCAGTTTTACAGGTTAATACCTGTGTAATTGGATGTTGTACCTCACTAAAGCCATCAGTATAGGTTTTGGTATTGATTCCATGATTGCAGGCCTTGCAGGTCTTGCATTTGAAGAACTCCTTGTTATTTTGCCACCATGTGGTCTTCATGATGGGTTCAGGATTAGTTTCTACTAGTTGGTCTCTGAGGGAGGGTGCCCTGCTATATGTTAATGACACCCTTTTAGGTAGACCAGCACCAATAATAGGGTCACTTTTCACTATGGGCCAATGTCTGTTAACTATCCTGTAAATTTCACGGTGTTGTTTGCTGAAGCCAGTGATAATTCTAAAGTTCTTAGACTCCTCTGACTTCTTTTCACTCACATCTGGCTCAGTACCAGGTTGGTGTCTGATACTGTTAGTAAGGAGTTCCTCTCGGGTGAATTTCATGGATTTAACCCTGGCTTTTTCAATAGTCTGAACTGAATAGCCCCTTTAGAGGAAACGCTTTCTACTTTCCAATTGGGCTTTTTCCAGGTCTATAGGATTGCTGCACACACGTCTCATCCTTAGCATCTCCCCATAGGGGATGCTTGATATGAGATGCATGGGATGTGCACTGGCCGCATGTAAACTGCTGTTACCAGCAGTGGCATTGCAGAAAATCCTGGATTCAAGTAGATTTTTGTCAATATACAGCTCAGTGTCTAAAAATGTGACTGCACTCTGACTAAGTGTAGCAGTGAATTTGAGATTCAAATCATTCTGATTGATGTTATCAATAAAATTCAACGCTGCTTCCTCACTGCCTCTCCATATTACAAGTAAATCGTCAATAAAACGATACCAAGCGATCACATTATTTTCAACAGTTTGTTGGTGTGTAGCCCTGAGTACCAGCTCCTCCCAAGCTCCCATGTGCAAACATGCGAAGCTCGGGGAGAAGCTGGCCCCCATCGCCACCCCTTGTAATTGCCGGTACATTAGGTTGTTAAACATAAAAATGTTGTTTGTTAAACAAAATTCTAACATATCCAATAACATTTCATTATGATCTCCAAATATAGGGGCACGTCTTGATAGATAATGTTTTACCGCTGACAGTCCATGTATATGTGCAATACTGGTATATAGCGAAGTAACATCCAACGCTATTAACCAATCACCAGGTACCCAATCAGTGTGTTTCGTTTTCACCAAAAAATCACCCGTGTCTTGCACATAGGAATCAAGGGGCATATTATCAAGGGGGTTTATCTCTGCTTTTTTGGCTTTAAAAGCCAAGAAAGCGGAGATAATATTATCTCCCTATTACCTAGCTGTCGCTAACACCAGTTAGCGACAGCTAGTAGGAGATAGCGACCATCTTGGGCCCCGCTTTGCATGTCAGTGAACTTTATCATTAATGACATGCAAAGTGGGCGTGCCAAGATGTTAACGACTGGAAACAGTCGCTAACATCGCTATCTCCTATTACCAACTTTTGGAGATATTCGCGCTAAGCGCGAATATCTCCAAAAGCTAACACCTGCCCCTGAGCAGTTCTTAGCCATGTTATCCAATGGTAGGTGGATAACATGGCTAAGAGCATTTGCTCGGTAATGCATGAATATCGCTGACTTTACAGCGATATTCATGCATTTTGGCCGATTTTTATCGCTTAGGGGATAAACCTTGATAATAGCAAGGCTCCTAAGCAATAAAAATCGCCGCAGCTCGGCGATAAAAATATTGCCGCTAAGCCAACATAGCGATAATTATCGCCAGTTGTTGGTAATATGCCCCCAAGTTTTTGTACATAGACTTGTAAAAAGTAGTCCATGTATATCGATGTATGTTCAAGCAGGCTGCCTCTTGCAGAAATGATCGGCCTGCCAGGCGGATGTAATGGATTGCACTTTGGGGATAAAGTGCATGATGGGTGTAACTGGATTATCGACTTTAAGGTATTTGTACTCAGCATCACTGATTAGTTTTGTTGATTTCCATATATATATATAGATATATATATATATATATATATATTTTTTTTTTTCAGGCAGCGACCCGCGGCAACCACTCATCCACCAAGAACCCCAAAAGGAAAACGAGGAGGGGTAAGCGGGGGAGTGCAAGGCAGATCCACCCCAGTGGTGACGAGGAGTACTCGAGGCAAAAATTGGAAATAAGTGTAATGACGCCAAAAGAAAACACCATCATTAACTTATCAGATTGTAAATTGACAACCAAGGAGGAAGATTTATTACAATTAGGATTATCTTTTTGCCCAACTCCAACGTTTGATTATACACAGACACGGATAGATTTGTTTAGGTTTATCAGGAAAATGAAGCTACAGAAAATACACACCCTGAACCCGAAGACTGACACCAGACATACAGCAGGTGCAGTTGGTGAAAGTGATCCACTAGCAGTAATAACTGGGAAAGATTTACAAGCCATTGCTGTGGCTCAAACTCTGATTGGAACCAGTCATTCTCAAGATTGGGAGGTTCAACCCACACAAACATTGGAAGAGTGTGGAATAACGCAACAGGGCTGTAAAAGCGGAATGACAATCAAATCCAAGATCAATCCAAGGACACCTCATGATGGAATTGATACATTCCAAGAAATAGTCATTGAAGAACTCAAAAGTCTACAGACTGAAAAATTCAATTGGAAAAGAAGGAATCTGAGTAAGGATGATTGGGCCACTATTCAAAATCTCAGAGAGGATGAAAATATTATTTTTAAACCCAGCGACAAAGGTGGGAACATTGTTATTTTGAATCGCAGCCAATACGAGGATGAAGCATTCTCCCAATTGAATAAGAAGGAGCACTATATTGAGGTCAGAAGAGAGAAATACACTGAAAGTATAAAGGCCTTCAATGACATGATTGGAAACTGGAAAGACAAAGGGATCTTGGACCTGAAAGATTGGGAAAATCTCAAATGTGAATTCCCTCAAATCGCAACATTTTATCACCTACCGAAGGTTCACAAGAGCAAAATATGGCCTCCTGGTAGACCTATTGTGTCTGCGAAAGACAGCCTACTAGAAAAAACCTCAAGCTATATTGACAGTTTCATTGCCCCATTTGTGAAAGATCTCAGCTCGTATCTTAAAGATACGAAAGACTTTTTAAGGATCATACAGGATGTCAAATGGGAAGAGGACATGGTCTTGATAACATTGGACATTGCCAGCCTGTATACTTCCATTAAGCACGAAGATGGCCTGCTGGCAATGAGGAGTTTTCTGGATAATAGACCGATTAAATTTCGAAGCCATAACACCATGCTGTTAGAATTTACAGACTTCTGTTTACGAAATAACATTTTTTTGTTTGCAGGCAAATTGTATTTGCAACTCCAGTGGACCGCGATGGGCACGTGCTTCGCCCCCAGCTACGCGAATCTATTCGTGGGGTGGTGGGAGAAGCACGTGGCCTGGGCGGGGGAAAATGAAAAATGGATGAATAGCATCATTTTGTGGACCCGCTACATCGATGATCTTTTCTTGGTGTGGCGTGGTCCACAGTCTGAAGCTGAGGAATATATTGCGGAATTGAACAACAATAGTTTGAATTTAAAATTCACCAGCAATATTAGTAAGAGTGAGGTTTTCTACTTGGACCTTCGGGTCTATGTGGAGAATGGTTCTATTGAGACAGCGGTTTACAGGAAACCCACCGCGGGGAATACCATACTACACTCACGTAGCTATCATCCACGCAGCGTCATCAATAATATTCCCCTTGGGAAGTTCTTGCGTTTAAAACGCAATTGCTCAACTGCACAGGAGTTCCATACAGCAAAGGAGCAGTCGAGGGAGAGATTCTCACAGAGAGGCTATGGGAAAGGGATCTTGGATAGAGCCGCAATGAGAAGTGAGTTAGTGGGGAGGAAGGACCTATTAAGTGATAAGGTCAAATCCACAGATTCTAAGATCCGACTAATCACGGACTACTCAGACAAATCTCCAGAAATCTTTAATATATTGCGGAAGAATTGGAGGATTTTGAAATCAGACCCTGTAATCGGGAAATCTATATCAGATTATCCCCTTGTTACTTATAGGAAGGGAAATTCCTTTAAAGATTTTCTGGTGAATAGCCACTATGACAAGAAGAAAAAGAGGAAAATCACTGCTTCTGGCTTCTATCCTTGCATGAAGTGCAAGGCCTGTAGGAATTCACAAAAAGTAAAGGAATACTCAATTCCAGGCAAGAAAACAAAAAATAAGATCACGAAACTGCTTAACTGCAATTCTGACTATACAGTGTATTGCTTGATGTGTCCTTGCGGACACAAATATATAGGGAGCACAATTAAAGCTACTAAATTGAGGGTCCTTGAGCACATGAGGGCGATCACTACAAAAGACCCTAATTACCCTGTAGCACGCCACATCGAGCAAAAACACAACAGTAACAGCAATTTACTGACATACTTCATACTGGATCAGTTAGTCAGAACTGAGAGAGGGGGCAACTGGGTGAAAAAGTTGAGAACTCTGGAATCGAGATTCATCATCCAGCTACAGACTAAGACCCCGGGTGGGATGAATAATGAGGAAGAGATGTGGACACATATATGATTATCCCACCTCACTGTGTGTTGTTTTCTTAGGAACCTGGATCAAGAAATATGCATATATATTCAGAAATGTTTGCCCTTTTTCCCTTTACTTTGAATATATCGTGTGAATGAATTATTGGAATAACGTCTAGCCCATTCAGGGCGTGATAGCAGTATAGGTTGCACATATAGAATTTCAATTGTGAACCTTTCTTGAGAGAACTCATGTATGGAGTATTATGAGTTACTAGTTTTGAGGGCACTCGAGGCGCAATAAGACAAGAGTGTACGAGAATGTACATTATAAAGTACTGGGTAATTCTTTTGATTAAATTTGTAAATAGTGTGAATATAACTTTCACTTAACCCAAGCATTAACACTATATACCTGTATGTAATGCATTGTGAATATTGATTTACATTTCGTTTTTACCATTATAAGATGGCCGCCGTGTAATCACATTGAAAATAATATGTGCCTTCTTTTATGTCGTTGATTGGCAACACGTGACAGATGGTCACTATGTTGGTGTTTAAATAATGTTGAAAAGCCAACGCCCGCTTACACTGACGAAGGCGGTAACGCCGAAACGCGTTTGTAAGCTAACCTTATTTGCAGAGAATTAACTTTAATAAATCACTTGGCTAACCCACGATATACTGGCTCTGAGTGCTCTCAATTGTGGTTAATCCCGAGGATTGGGGGATTCCGGTGTTCGCAATATATATATATATATATATACCTCTTGTAAAATAAACTCTGGTGTTTCCAAGTGCGAGCACTTCTTTGAAGAAGATTGTTGTGCAACTTAAAATTTACCGGGAGACCTGCCTGGCGTACTCTAGCCACCTGTCCATGGACTTCAGAAAATGGGGTAATTTGTGCGTAAATTACCGAACGGCTGAACGGAATTACAAGAAACTTGGCAAAATGGTAGAGTCTGATTCGCAGATCACGCTTTTGCTCAAATGGGGTAAATCGATCCAGTAGTTCCTGAGAGAATCAAAAGAAAAATATATATATGTATCTATAAGCGCGCACCGTGCGCCCACCCGTGCGCGCATGGTGCGCGAATCGGGTGTGCGCGAGCGGAATTCTGATTTGCTGTTAGACGTCTGTCAACATTCCAATCGGTCGAAATCAGGAAGTGTTGGCCGCCATTTTGTGTCCGTGACAGAAGAGTGCCTAAAACAATAGTGGAAAACGTGAAAAGGGGGCAGGGTAGAGACTCCCTGACCCCCTAGGTCTTCTCAGGGGGTCCCTGAAGAAACCCATAGGCCAATTTGTTTTTAATTTTTTTGAAAAAATTGCGAGGTGCGCGCACGTTGCACGCACCCTCGAGGCAGAAGTGAGTCAAAAACAAAAGTGGAGAACATGAAAAGGGGGCAGGGTAGAGACTCCCTGACCCCCTAGGGCTTCTCAGGGAGTCCCTGAAGGACCCCGAAGGCCTAAAAAAACATTTTTTTTTATTAAATCACGAGATGCGCGCACGTTGCACGCAGGCTCAAGGCAAAATTTCGCGAGGTGCATGCACGTTGAGCGCACGTCAAAAAAAAAATAATACAGTTAAATAACAAGTTTGAGTGTTTAGATGTTGGTTGGCTCTAAATAGAGCTGTTGTGTTTATTGAGTGTTTTTGTACCTCCAAGTAAGTACCGATGCAGAGTCTTAAATTCAAGAGGAAGACTCTGTTTCCCTCATCTGTGAAATGTACACCGTCTCCTCTATAAATGCCTTGCATGTTGTAACGCAAGTTGTTGTGGTATATAGAACCCATACCATAGTCTCTGAGGAAAGCGGAAACAGACTTATTCACATGTTTCCTTGCTTTCTCAATCTGTGGACAATATTGGTTGGACCAGTTCCATTTTTGCCTTTGGCATATATTAGAATATACAAAGGCAGTTTGTGGAAAAAGTGGCATCAATTGCCCAAAGGTGTCCTTTAAAAGCATTTCCAGACCTACCCCAGTCAAAGTGCCTAGGTCATTGCCACCACAGTGCACAATTATGAGGTCAGGGTGTGGGAGATGCAACAAGGATTTTACCAATGGCATCAATTGGTGACATCTCAATCCTCTCTGGCCAATCCACATAATATCCACATTTAGTAAGTCAAGGTTGAGAAAGCATCTATTTGCTGCATACCTTTCACTCCAGAAAATATAGCTGTGTCCTACAATCCACACTCTAAGTATCTTGAAGGGAGATCTGGTTGTACTCAGATGGGCTCTGGAAACGAAATGGCAGTTTGAAAAGTTGGAGTTTAGAAAAAAATGTGGATCAGATTCAGTGCACTTGAAAAAGAATAAATGATTGGTGGTTTCTGTAAATTCAACATTGAAAACTAGGGTGCATGCTACTGTTTTTTTTAAGGAGAAATGCTAATGGCTGAGAGAAGGTGATTGAAAGGAACATTGCACAGGATTCGCTGCTGTTTTGAAAAGTCAAACACCCTTGCTGGTTTGCTTTGCAGATGAACTTTTCACCTGTGTGTTCAGTTAGGTGTTCTATGGAGTGTTACCATGGTAATGGGCAGAGAGAGCAGTGGGGAAAGGTGGAATATTATGTGAGATTGAAAGTGTTTCAATGTAGAACCAATTAAAATGTTAGTTTGGTTTTGAATTTGTGTGGGAAGATATTTGATTGGTGATCTACAAGAATATGAGTGTAAAATGAGAGGGAAGATATGTCATTCTATGATTCCAGTGACTGGTGCACAATTCAGAGATTCTGCTTAAGAAAATCTGTGTGTGTGAATGACACTGTTCTAAAACTACAAAAGCATTTTTAAAGGTGAGTTGTTAATTTGTAAGGGGATCTATGTTGTGCAGTTTAAGTTAAATTGAAAAATGTATTCTAATGTGGAAGCAGGAGTTTATTTGTACAGAGTCTGATTTTGAATTTGTCAGATTTGGGAAAAACATTGTGAAAGGAACATTTGGTATGTTGATGTGTTTGAGGAGATTTTTTTTGCAGTACAGTGCTGTTGTTAAAAATGATATAATAGTTTGCTTAGTTGATGTGTTTTAAAATATGTCAAAAGATGTAGTCATGGAGTGAGTCATTCCTTAGGACAGTTAGTGCTATAAAGTCCAAATCGTACACAAATAAAGGTGTAGGGTCCTGCAACTGACCAACCTGGACCTCAATATTTGAGAAACAGAACAAAATGGCTGATCAGGGTAATTGGAAACAAAGTATATAACCACACAACCAATGAGTTTCGTGCAGCCAAGGGTATAGATATTCCCAACAACTTAAGTATTTTTTTAAAAAGCTTTTGTATTACTCCATAAAAAATGGCATCAAATAAACACTCCGTCACAACAGTTCGTGCAAAAACACTGAAGAATATATACAAATATCTACAACAAATATATATACATTACATTGAAAGCAACATATGCATGAAAAAATGATGAATAACAATATAATACAATTATTGTGATGACACCAATTATAGTATACAATGTGAATTCAAAAGCACACGTTTGCAAATTGAACACTTTTTCTACAATTCAATAAAGAAATAAACCAGTCCTTTGGTAACAAAACATGTGAACAGGGCGGACACTGAGGTGGAATGGCCTGCCTGTCACACAACACCTGTGAATAGTAATTTTATAAGGAATTGCAGGTAGGGCCCACAGAAGTGGTATGAATTTATCCCTAGCTGCACCCTCCGTTCTTGACACAGGCTGGGGGTCAACGCGTTTCGAACCTTGTTTGTTCTAGGTTCTCCTCAGGACGAGGACTGGGTAAGGGATTACCTTCTCAGCCAACACGTTGACTGCGTGGAGAGAAGGGAGAACACCGGAATGAATCTGAGTATGGTGTCAAAGGTGCCGCTGTCTGGGGCACCAAGGGCGAGCTGTTTTTATCATCCTGGACTCACATCCTCCCTTATTGGTGTATTATTCAGACGGGGAGGGCTGCACGTAGTGCGATGTTCGAGGGAAAAGGCCCACAGTGAATTTTCAGGCTTGCGAGGCGGAATGAATCTCTCGCTGTCTATTCAAGCCTTGCTTGGATGAGTCCGCGATGTTCGTCTGCCGGTAGGGTCAGTGCCCCTACCGGCAGACGAACATCGCGGACTCATCCAAGCAAGGCTTGAATAGACAGCGAGAGATTGATTCCGCCTCGCAAGCCTGAAAATTCACTGTGGGCCTTTTCCCTCGAACATCGCACTACGTGTGCAGCCCTCCCCGTCTGAATAATACACCAATAAGGGAGGATGTGAGTCCAGGATGATAAAAACAGCTCGCCCTTGGTGCCCCAGACAGCGGCACCTTTGACACCATACTCAGATTCATTCCGGTGTTCTCCCTTCTCTCCACGCAGTCAACGTGTTGGCTGAGAAGGTAATCCCTTACCCAGTCCTCGTCCTGAGGAGAACCTAGAACAAACAAGGTTCGAAACGCGTTGACCCCCAGCCTGTGTCAAGAACGGAGGGTGCAGCTAGGGATAAATTCATACCACTTCTATGGGCCCTACCTGCAATTCCTTATAAAATTACTATTCACAGGTGTTGTGTGACAGGCAGGCCATTCCACCTCAGTGTCCGCCCTGTTCACATGTTTTGTTACCAAAGGACTGGTTTATTTCTTTATTGAATTGTAGAAAAAGTGTTCAATTTGCAAACGTGTGCTTTTGAATTCACATTGTATACTATAATTGGTGTCATCACAATAATTGTATTATATTGTTATTCATCATTTTTTCATGCATATGTTGCTTTCAATGTAATGTATATATATTTGTTGTAGATATTTGTATATATTCTTCAGTGTTTTTGCACGAACTGTTGTGACGGAGTGTTTATTTGATGCCATTTTTTATGGAGTAATACAAAAGCTTTTTAAAAAAATACTTAAGTTGTTGGGAATATCTATACCCTTGGCTGCACGAAACTCATTGGTTGTGTGGTTATATACTTTGTTTCCAATTACCCTGATCAGCCATAAAGTCCAAATCAGCATGTGTGTCAGGCCTCTGAATTCCCAAATAGTCTCCATGCTGTGTAATAAAGATCCTGGGTGTGCTGTAGAAATTGCATACCAACTTTTTCAGTAGCATGTAGAAATTATTTCAGTGACTTCTCATTTCTACATTCTCAGTCCCACCTTGAGCCCCTGCACTGCCTGTACACCACTGCACGGGAAACAACCTTTACAACGTAACTTTTACAACGCACTACCATTACAACAAAACTTTTACAACGCAACATCCATTGCATAGCATGCCATTACAACGCAACCATTACAACGCATGACACTACAACGCATATCATTACAATGCATGTCAATATAACGCAATCATTACAACGTATACCATTACAATGCATACCATTACCATCCAACACTTACCCTACTGTTGTACCCCCTGGAGTTAGAATATTAATTTTTACCCCTAGACTATCCAACACTTACCCTACTGTTGTACCCCCTGGAGTTAGAATAGTAATTTTTACCCCTACACTATCGAAAACTTACCATACATGCAATGTAATGCTATGCATTGTAATGGTATGCGTTGTAAAGGTAGTATGCTTTGTAATGAAATGCGTTGTAAAGGTAGATTTTAAAAACTTCATTGTAATGGTATGCGTTTTATTGAAATGAGTTGTAATGGATGTTTTGTTGTGAAAAATGCGTTGTAAATGTGTGCGTTGTAAAAGTATGCGTTGTAACGACATACAACCCCACTGCACTGTCCTAAAATCTAAAACAGCACTCTCAGCAAGACTTTCTTTCACTGTAGTAATCATTTTTACGGAAATGCAAGGCATACCTTCATGTGTCTAAGATCACAATGTGAGTCAGAATTCATTTCAGAAAAATGTGGCGGAATAATTTGCTTAGTTGATGTGTTCTTAAATTATGGTAATACATGTAGTCATGGAGTGAGTCAGTCCTTAGGACAGTTAGTGCTATAAAGTCCAAAGCAGCATGTGTGCCAGGCCTCTGAATTCCAAAATAGTCTCCATGTTGTGTAATAATGATCCTGGGTGTGCTGTAGAAATTGTATACCAAATCTCTCTGTAGCATGTAGAAAGCATTTCAGTGAATTCTTACTTGTACATTCTCAGTCCCATCTTGAGTCCCTATATTGCCTGAACACCACTGCATGGAAAACAACCTTAACAACGCAACTTTTACAACGCACTACCATTACAACAAAACTTTTACAACGCAACATCCATTACATAGTATGCCATTACAACGCAACTATTACAATGCATGACACTACAACGCATACCATTATAATGCTTGTCATTACAACGCAGTCATTACAAGGCATACCATTACAACGCATACCATTACCATCCAACACTTACCCTACTGTTGCACCCCCTGGAGGTAGAATATTCATTTTTACCCCTACACTATCCAACACTTACCCTACTGTTTCACCCCCTGGAGTTAGAATAGTCATTTTTACTCCTACACTATCCAATACTTACCATACATGCAATGTAATGTTATGCGTTGTAATGGTAAGCGTTGTAAAGGTAGTATGCGTTGTAATGGAATGCGTTGTAAAGGTAGTTTTTAAAAATTCATTGTAATGGTATGCGTTGTATTGAAATGAGTTGTAATGGATGTTGCATTGTAAAAAATGTGTTGTAAAGGTGTGCGTTGTAAAAGTATGCATTGTAACGTCATACAACCCCATTGCACTGTCCTAAAATCTGAAACAGCACTCCCAACAAGACTCTCTTTCACTGAAGTAATCATTTTACGGAATCGCAAGGCATACTGTCATGTGTCTAAGATCACAGTGTGAGTCAGAATTCATTTCAGAAAAATGTGGCAGAATAATTTTCTTAGTTGATGTGCTTTTAAATTATGGTAATACATGTAGTCATGGAGTGAGTCAGTCCTTAGGACAGTTAGTGCTATAAAATACAAAGCAGCATGTGTGCCAGTCCTCTGAATTCCCAAATAGTCTCCATGCTGTGTAATAATGATCCTGGGTGTGCTGTAGAAATTGCATACCAATTCTCTCTGTAGCATGTAGAAATCATTTCAGTGAATTCTCATTTGTACATTCTCAGTCCCATCTTGAGTCCCTATACTGCCTGAACACCACTACACGGGAAACAACCTTTACAACGCAACTTTTAAAACGCACTACCATTACAACGAAACTTTTACAACGCAACATATATTACATAGCATGCCATCACAACGGAAACATTACAACGCATGACACTACAGCGCATACCATTACAATGCATGTCATTACAACGTAGTCATTATAACGCATACCATTACAGCGCATACCATTACCATCCAACACTTACCCCACTGTTGCACCCACTGGACGTAGAATATTAATTTTTACCCCTACACTATCCAACACTTACCCTACTGTTGCACCCCCTGGAGTTAGAATAGTCATTTTTACTCCTACACTATCCAATACTTACCATACATGCAATGTAATGTTATACGTTGTAATGGTATGCGTTGTAAAGGTAGTATGCATTGTAATGGAATGCGTTGTAAAGGTATTTTTTTTTAAATCGTTGTAATGGTATGCGTTGTAATGAAATGATTTGTAATGGATGTTGTGTTGTAAAAAAATGCGTTGTAAAGGTGTGCGTTGTAAAAGTATGCGTTGTAACGTCATACAACCCCACTGCACTGTCCTAGAATCTGAAACAGCACTCCCAGCAAGACTCTCATTCACTGTAGTAATCATTTTACGGAATTGCAAGGCATACTGTCATGTGTCTAAGATCACAGTGTGAGTCAGAATTCATTTCAGAAAAATATGGCAGATTAATTTGCTTAGTTGATGTGTTTAAAAATATGGGAATACATGTACTCATGAAATTGATAAAACTAGTTTTGTATTATCTATTAGTAAAAATAATAAAATGAAATGTTTATATTTTTCTGCTAGGTACAGCAACATAATAAAATTTATTATGGATCAAAATCAGAAGAACATTGAAGTCACTTTTGAAATTTCTAATACTCTAATATAGGACTTAAATGTACCTTTTGTGGATAGCAGCAATGAAGAACAACCTATTGGTGCAGGGTATATAACCTGTGATTTTTTGGATGAAAGTTTAGATAATGAATTAATTGAAGCATTGGATGATATTGAGTTTAATGTGTCAAATTCAGAAGTTGATGAAGATGTTACTGAAATTGCTGATAACATCATGCTAGATGTTCTATTACAATATGAAATGTCACAAGAATAAATTTATGATTACAAATTAAAAATTATTTGAGAGAGTCTTCTTGTACAATTGTAATCTTTGAGCTAGTAGCCAAGTTCTTGCGGTATAAACTGAGTCTTACAGCATAGTTTTTATTTCCAGATGTATATTGTTTGACTTTTAGCAAAGTCTCTGTGATTGTTGATTTCCTATTGTACAGAGGTATTCAAGAGAATGTCTGTATGCACTGTGGTAAGAAAAATAAGACTATTTGTGATCTTAGACACATGACAGTATGCCTTGCAATTTAGTAAAATGATTACTACAGTGAAAGAGAGTCTTGCTGGGAGTGCTGTTTCTGGGTTTAAGAGTGTGCAGTGGTGTTCAGGCAGTGTAGAGGTTCAAGGTGAGACTGAGAATGTAGAAATTAGAATTCACTGAAATGATTACAACATGCTACAGAGACAGTTGCTATGCAATTTCAACAACACACCCAGGATTTTGATTACACAGCATGGAGACTATTTCGGTATTCAGAGGCCTGGCACACATGCTGCTTTGTAATTTGTAGCACTAATTGTCCTAAGGCCTGACTCATTCCATGAGTACACGTATTCCCATATTTTTAAACACATCAACTAAGTAAATTATTCTGCCACATTTTTCTGAAATGAATTCTGACTCACACTGTGATCTTAGACACATGATAATATCCCTTGCAATTCAGTAAAATGAGTACTACAGTGAAAGAGGGTTTTGCTGAGAGTGCTGTTTCAGATTTTAGGACAGTGCAGTAGTGTTGAAAGAGTTTAGCAGCTTTTGATAGGGATGGTGTATTAGGGTTTAGGACAGTGCAGTGCTGTTCAGGCAGTATAAGGGGTCAAGGTGGGACTGAGAATATAGAAATGAAAATACACTGACATGATTACTACATGCTACAGAGAGAGTTGCTATGGCATTTCTACAGAACACACAGGATCTCTATTACACAACATGGATATTATTTGGGAATTAAGAGGACTGACACACATGCTGCATAGATTTTTATGCAAAAAACACAGTTGATGGACAGAATGTAGAACAATGTCATACATTCACCCCAGTACAAGGATCTGGGCCTAAATCCATCGTTTTTTTGCACTCCACACCACCCTGGGTTAGACACTGGCGATATGCAAATCAGCTCTGACCCTGTGCCTCATGGGAACAGTCCAGTCCGAACTACCAAGCCATGTCTTTCCCAGACCGGAATCAATCATCCAAGGACCGGTTTCTGGCTATCAGCCTTCATTCAGCCTGGATAGCTTGACTCCAGTGGTATGGAGAGCCTGGGACTCACGTCTGAGCATACCCAACCCACTCTGGGTGAAAATTGCAAAAAACACAGTTGATGGACAGAATGTAGAACAATGTCATACATTCACCCCAGTACAAGGATCTGGGCCTAAATCCATCGTTTTTTTGCACTCCACACCACCCTGGGTTAGACACTGGCGATATGCAAATCAGCTCTGACCCTGTGCCTCATTGGAACAGTCCAGTCCGAACTACCAAGCCATGTCTTTCCCAGACCGGAATCAAGCATCCAAGGACCGGTTTCTGGGTATCAGCCTTCATTCAGCCTGGATAGCTTGACTCCAGTGGTATGGAGAGCCTGGGACTCACGTCTGAGCATACCCAGCCCACTCTGGGTGAAAATTGCAAAAAACACAGTTGATGGACAGAATGTAGAACAATGTCATACATTCACCCCAGTACAAGGATCTGGGCCTAAATCCATCGTTTTTTTGCACTCCACACCACCCTGGGTTAGACACTGGCGATATGCAAATCAGCTCTGACCCTGTGCCTCATGGGAACAGTCCAGTCCGAACTACCAAGCCATGTCTTTCCCAGACCGGAATCAAGCATCCAAGGACCGGTTTCTGGCTATCAGCCTTCATTCAGCCTGGATAGCTTGACTCCAGTGGTATGGAGAGCCTGGGACTCACGTCTGAGCATACCCAGCCCACTTTGGGTGAAAATTGCAAAAAACACAGTTGATGGACAGAATGTAGAACAATGTCATACATTCACCCCAGTACAAGGATCTGGGCCTAAATCCATCGCTTTTTTGCACTCCACACCACCCTGGGTTAGACACTGGCGATATGCAAATCAGCTCTGACCCTGTGCCTCATGGGAACAGTCCAGTCCGAACTACCAAGCCATGTCTTTCCCAGACCGGAATCAAGCATCCAAGGACCGGTTTCTGGGTATCAGCCTTCATTCAGCCTGGATAGCTTGACTCCAGTGGTATGGAGAGCCTGGGACTCACGTCTGAGCATACCCAGCCCACTCTGGGTGAAAATTGCAAAAAACACAGTTGATGGACAGAATGTAGAACAATGTCATACATTCACCCCAGTACAAGGATCTGGGCCTAAATCCATCGTTTTTTTGCACTCCACACCACCCTGGGTTAGACACTGGCGATATGCAAATCAGCTCTGACCCTGTGCCTCATGGGAACAGTCCAGTCCGAACTACCAAGCCATGTCTTTCCCAGACCGGAATCAAGCATCCAAGGACCGGTTTCTGGCTATCAGCCTTCATTTATGGGGAAGCTCGCTGAGAGATACGTAAATCAGCATTTGTCAAAGTTCATTGAACATGCAGGTGGGCTTGATCCCTCTCAGTCGGGCTTTAGGCCCAGGCACAGTACTGAGACCGCCTTGCTGTCCGTCGCTGACAATCTTCAGATGTTACAGGACAAGGGCTATTCCGTTGTCCTTGTACTCTTAGATTTGTCAGCGGCGTTTGACACTGTGTCACACGACATCATGACCGCCAGACTAGTTGACATCGGTCTGGAAGGCAAGGCCCTGGCCTGGCTAAGGAGTTTCTTCATCAAACGCACCCAAAGAGTCATTCTGGGACCATATCAATCTGAGGTGGTGGCGATCTCGAAGGGGGTGCCACAGGGCTCTTGTTTGAGCCCGACGTTATTTAACATCTACGTGGCACCCCTAGCTAACATCATGAGATCCCATGGGTTCATTCCAGTATCATACGCGGATGATACCCAACTCCTCTTCCCTTTTAAAACTATGACTCCTGAAGTGCGTGACTCCTTTGCCCGGGGGATGAAGGAGGTGGCATGCTGGATGGCAGCTAACTTCCTTCAGTGCAACGTCTCCAAGACCGAGGTTATGCTGTTCGGAGAAGCCAAACGCCTGTGGACTCCGGACTGGTGGCCTCAAGATCTTGGCCCCGTCCCTGAGCCCAAAATGGTGGTAAAAGACCTTGGAGTGAAATTGGATCATGAGCTTGCCCTAACACAGCAAACAAATCAAGTGGTAGGCTCATGTTTTCATGTCATTGGGCTTCTCAGGAGAGTATTCCCTCTGTTGCCGGATACAACCAGGAGAACGTTGGTCCAGTCACTGGTGCTAAGCAGGCTGGATTACTGCAATGGGTTGATGCTAGCTGCCAATGAGGGGATTTTTGCCAGATTGCAGGTGGTGCAAAATACTGCTGCGCGATTGGTTTTAAATGCCCCGCCTCGTACTCCCTCAAAACCGTTGCTGACTAAACTCCATTGGCTTCCAGTGAAGCAGAGGGTGATGTTTAAGATCTGTTGTATCATCCACAAATGCCTCACTGGAAAAGGTCCTAGTTACCTTACGGAAAAATTCACCCCTTATGTTCCATCTAGATCTCTAAGATCAGGAGATCAGGAATTGCTATGTGTTCCCAGGGCCTTTAAGGCAAGAAAGGGTGGAAGGGCTTTATCAGTAGCTGGCCCCAAGTTGTGGAACCAACTCCCAAAGGATATTAGAATATGCAGGGAACATTTCCCTTTTAGGAAAAAACTTAAAACCTTCCTATTTAATTTTTAGCTGGCCTTAGTGCTTACTCATTAAATCAGGACTAGTTTGCTGTCTTCAGATGCTGCCTAAGGCGCGGAGATACTCCTTCGGGAGTCGATTCCCAGCGCCATACAAACATGCAAATAAATAAATAAATAAAATTCAGCCTGGATAGCTTGACTCCAGTGGTATGGAGAGCCTGGGACTCACGTCTGAGCATACCCAGCCCACTCTGGGTGAAAAATGCAAAAAACACAGTTGATGGACAGAATGTAGAACAATGTCATACATTCACCCCAGTACAAGGATCTGGGCCTAAATCCATCGTTTTTTTGCACTCCACACCACCCTGGGTTAGACACTGGCAATATGCAAATCAGCTCTGAACCTGTGCCTCATGGGAACAGTCCAGTCCGAACTACCAAGCCATGTCTTTCCCAGACCGGAATCAAGCATCCAAGGACCGGTTTCTGGCTATCAGCTTTCATTCAGCCTGGATAGCTTGACTCCAGTGGTATGGAGAGCCTGGGACTCACGTCTGAGCATACCCAGCCCACTCTGGGTGAAAATTGCAAAAAACACAGTTGATGGACAGAATGTAGAACAATGTCATACATTCACCCCAGTACAAGGATCTGGGCCTAAATCCATCGTTTGTTTGCACTCCACACCACCCTGGGTTAGACACTGGCGATATGCAAATCAGCTCTGACCCTGTGCCTCATGGGAACAGTCCAGTCCGAACTACCAAGTCATGTCTTTCCCAGACCGGAATCAAGCATCCAAGGACCGGTTTCTGGCTATCAGCCTTCATTCAGCCTGGATAGCTTGACTCTAGTGAGATGGAGAGCCTGGGACTCACGTCTGAGCATACCCAGCCCACTCTGGGTGAAAATTGCAAAAAACACAGTTGATGGACAGAATGTAAAACAATGTCATACATTCACTCCAGTACAAGGATCTGGGCCTAAATCCATTGTTTTTTTGCACTCCACACCACCCTGGGTTAAACACTGGCGATATGCAAATCAGCTCTGACCCTGTGCCTCATGGGAACAGTCCAGTCAGAACTACCAAGCCATGTCTTTCCCAGACCGGAATCAAGCATCCAAGGACCGGTTTCTGGCTATCAGCTTTCATTCAGCCTGGATAGCTTGACTCCAGTGGTATGGAGAGCCTGGGACTCACGTCTGAGCATACCCAGCCAACTCTGAGTGAAAATTGCAAAAAACACAGTTGATGGACAGAATGTAGAACAATGTCATACATTCACCCTAGTACAAGGATCTGGGCCTAAATCCATCGTTTTTTTGCACTCCACACCACCCTGGGTTAGACACTGGCGATATGCAAATCAGCTCTGACCCTGTGCCTCATGGGAACAGTCCAGTCCGAACTACCAAGCAATGTCTTTCCCAGACCGGAATCAAGCATTCAAGGACCGGTTTCTGGCTATCAGATGCCTGTACTGGGGTGAATGTATGACATTGTTCTACATTCTGTCCATCAACTGTGTTTTTTGCAATTTTCACCCCGAGTGGGCTGGGTATGCTCAGACGTGAGTCCCAGGCTCTCCACACCACTGGAGTCAAGCTATCCAGGCTGATGAAGGCTGATAGCCAGAAACCGGTCCTTGGATGCTTGATTCCGGTCTGGGAAAGACATGGCTTGGTAGTTCGGACTGGACTGTTCCCATGAGGCACAGGGTCAGAGCTGATTTGCATATAGCCAGTGTCTAACCCAGGGTGGTGTGGAGTGCAAAAAAACAATGGATTTAGGCCCAGATCCTTGTACTGGGGTGAATGTATGTCATTGTTCTACATTCTGTCCATCAACTGTGTTTTTTGCAATTTTCACCCCGCGTGGGCTGGGTATGCTCAGACGTGAGTCCCAGGCTCTCCACTCCACTGGAGTCAAGATATCCAGGCTGATGAAGGCTGATAGCCAGAAACCGGTCCTTGGATGCTTGATTCCGGTCTGGGAAAGACATGGCTTGGTAGTTCGGACTGGACTGTTCCCATGAGGCACAGGGTCAGAGCTGATTTGCATTTAGCCAGTGTCTAACCCAGGGTGGTGTGGAGTGCAAAAAAACGATGGATTTAGGCCCAGATCCTTGTACTGGGGTGAATGTATGACATTGTTCTACATTCTGTCCATCAACTGTGTTTTTTGCAATTTTCACCCCGAGTGGGCTGGGTATGCTCAGACGTGAGTCCCAGGCTCTCCACACCACTGGAGTCAAGCTATCCAGGCTGATGAAGGCTGATAGCCAGAAACCGGTCCTTGGATGCTTGATTCCGGTCTGGGAAAGACATGGCTTGGTAGTTCGGACTGGACTGTTCCCATGAGGCACAGGGTCAGAGCTGATTTGCATATAGCCAGTGTCTAACCCAGGGTGGTGTGGAGTGCAAAAAAACAATGGATTTAGGCCCAGATCCTTGTACTGGGGTGAATGTATGTCATTGTTCTACATTCTGTCCATCAACTGTGTTTTTTGCAATTTTCACCCCGCGTGGGCTGGGTATGCTCAGACGTGAGTCCCAGGCTCTCCACTCCACTGGAGTCAAGATATCCAGGCTGATGAAGGCTGATAGCCAGAAACCGGTCCTTGGATGCTTGATTCCGGTCTGGGAAAGACATGGCTTGGTAGTTCGGACTGGACTGTTCCCATGAGGCACAGGGTCAGAGCTGATTTGCATTTAGCCAGTGTCTAACCCAGGGTGGTGTGGAGTGCAAAAAAACGATGGATTTAGGCCCAGATCCTTGTACTGGGGTGAATGTATGACATTGTTCTACATTCTGTCCATCAACTGTGTTTTTTGCAATTTTCACCCCGAGTGGGCTGGGTATGCTCAGACGTGAGTCCCAGGCTCTCCACACCACTGGAGTCAAGCTATCCAGGCTGATGAAGGCTGATAGCCAGAAACCGGTCCTTGGATGCTTGATTCCGGTCTGGGAAAGACATGGCTTGGTAGTTCGGACTGGACTGTTCCCATGAGGCACAGGGTCAGAGCTGATTTGCATATAGCCAGTGTCTAACCCAGGGTGGTGTGGAGTGCAAAAAAACGATGGATTTAGGCCCAGATCCTTGTACTGGGGTGAATGTATGACATTGTTCTACATTCTGTCCATCAACTGTGTTTTTTGCAATTTTCCCCCCGAGTGGCCTGGGTATGCTCAGACGTGAGTCCCAGGCTCTCCACACCACTGGAGTCAAGCTATCCAGGCTGATGAAGGCTGATAGCCAGAAACCGGTCCTTGGATGCTTGATTCCGGTCTGGGAAAGACATGGCTTGGTAGTTCGGACTGGACTGTTCCCATGAGGCACAGGGTCAGAGCTGATTTGCATATAGCCAGTGTCTAACCCAGGGTGGTGTGGAGTGCAAAAAAACGATGGATTTAGGCCCAGATCCTTGTACTGGGGTGAATGTATGACATTGTTCTACATTCTGTCCATCAACTGTGTTTTTTGCAATTTTCACCCCGAGTGGGCTGGGTATGCTCAGACGTGAGTCCCAGGCTCTCCACACCACTGGAGTCAAGCTATCCAGGCTGATGAAGGCTGATAGCCAGAAACCGGTACTTGGATGCTTGATTCCGGTCTGGGAAAGACATGGCTTGGTAGTTCGGACTAGACTGTTCCCATGAGGCACAGGGTCAGAGCTGATTTGCATATAGCCAGTGTCTAACCCAGGGTGGTGTGGAGTGCAAAAAAACGATGGATTTAGGCCCAGATCCTTGTACTGGGGTGAATGTATGACATTGTTCTAAATTCTGTCCATCAACTGTGTTTTTTGCAATTTTCACCCCGAGTGGGCTGGGTATGCTCAGACGTGAGTCCCAGGCTCTCCACACCACTGGAGTCAAGCTATCCAGGCTGATGAAGGCTGATAGCCAGAAACCGGTCCTTGGATGCTTGATTCCGGTCTGGGAAAGGCATGGCTTGGTAGTTCGGACTGGACTGTTCCCATGAGGCACAGGGTCAGAGCTGATTTGCATATAGCCAGTGTCTAACCCAGGGTGGTGTGGAGTGCAAAAAAACGATGGATTTAGGCCCAGATCCTTGTACTGGGGTGAATGTATGACATTGTTCTACATTCTGTCCATCAACTGTGTTTTTTGCAATTTTCACCCCGAGTGGGCTGGGTATGCTCAGACGTGAGTCCCAGGCTCTCCACACCACTGGAGTCAAGCTATCCAGGCTGATGAAGGCTGATAGCCAGAAACCGGTCCTTGGATGCTTGATTCCGGTCTGGGAAAGACATGGCTTGGTAGTTCGGACTGGACTGTTCCCATGAGGCACAGGGTCAGAGCTGATTTGCATATAGCCAGTGTCTAACCCAGGGTGGTGTGGAGTGCAAAAAAACGATGGATTTAGGCCCAGATCCTTGTACTGGGGTGAATGTATGACATTGTTCTACATTCTGTCCATCAACTGTGTTTTTTGCAATTTTCACCCCGAGTGGGCTGGGTATGCTCAGACGTGAGTCCCAGGCTCTCCACACCACTGGAGTCAAGCTATCCAGGCTGATGAAGGCTGATAGCCAGAAACCAGTCCTTGGATGCTTGATTCCGGTCTGGGAAAGACATGGCTTGGTAGTTCGGACTGGACTGTTCCCATGAGGCACAGGGTCAGAGCTGATTTTCATATATGCAGTGTCTAACCCAGGGTGGTGTGGAGTGCAAAAAAACGATGGATTTACGCCCAGATCCTTGTACTGGGGTGAATGTATGACATTTTTCTACATTCTGTCCATCAACTGTGTTTTTTGCATAGATTTTTATAGCACTACATGTCATAAAGTCTAACTCACTGCATAAATACATGTATTCCCATATTTTTAAACACATCAAGTAAGAAAATTATTCTGCCACAATTATCTGAAATGAATACTAACTCACAGTGTGACTTTAGACACATGACAGTATCCCTTACAATTCAGTAAAATTATTACTACAGTGAAAGGGGTTCTTGCAGGTAGTGCTGTTTCAGGGTTTAGGGCAGTGCAGTGGTGTTTGAACATTATAGTGGCATTCACTGAGGATGGTGATTCTGGATTTAAAGCAATGCAGTGGTGTTGAAAGAGTTTAGTAGGTTTTGCTAGGGATGGTATATCAGGGTTTAAGACAGTGCAGTGCAGTTCAGGCAGTGTAGGGGGTCAAGGTGGGACTGAGAATGTAGAAATGAAAATTTACTGAAATGATTAGTACATGCTACAAGAGAGTTGCTATGGCATTTCTACTGTACACTCAGGATCTTTATTTTATGTAGTGCTACAAAGTCCTATGCAGCATGAGTGTCAGGTTTCTTAATTCCCAAACATTCTCCATGCTGTGTGATAAAGATCCTGTATGTGCTCTAGAAATGCCATTGCAACTCTCTCTGTAGCATGCAGTAATCATTTCAGTGAATTGCATGGGATATTTTGATTTCTCTAGAATCAGAATGTGAGTCAGTGTGTTTTTGGGAATATTGTGATAGAATCACTTGCTCGATGCATGTGTTTGCAGATTTGAGAATACATGTACTCATGGAGTGAGTCCAGCTTTAGGACATACAGTGCTTTACACTCCCAGCCCTTACATGATACCATACACTGACCATGCACAACTGCATTGTTCTAAACTCAGAATTATCAGTCCCACCTTGAACCTCTACAGTGCCTGAACACCACTGCACTGTCCTAAACCCTGAAATACCATCCCTAGCAAAACCTGCCAAACTCTTTCAACACTACTGCACTGCTGTAAACCCTGAAACATAATTTTCAGCAAATGCCCCATATAATGTTCAAACACCACTGCACTGTCCTAAACCCTGAAACAGCACACCCTGCATGATCTCCTACACTGCTCGAATTCTGCTGCTGTGCCTTAAAATTACTTATGGAGTGAACCAGACTTAACAACATATAGTGCTTCTAATTGGTATGTAGTATGCTAGTAGTGGTCAACAATTGTAAAAAAAATAATTAAATATGTTGTTTTTTCTTCACAACAGATTTTAATAACTACAGAAAGAAAAAACAATTTGCCGTCTAAGAGTGAGAGAAGAAAAAGATATAAACAGGCTTACATTTCCAAGAAAAAAGAAGTACTAGATTTATCTAAAGAGCAATGTCTGGAAAAAACAAAGAAAGCTCCTGGTAAGTCAACAAAGGATTTTATAAGGAAAATTACACAATTTAAAAAGACTGTGGACAATCAGGAAAAAAATATATATATCTGTAACTACAAAGAAAAACCAGAAAAAAACGAAAAATGATGGGAAAATATGTGGGAAACCAAGGGGCAGATTTACAAGCTCCTTGCGCCTCTTTTGCGCCGATGTTGCATCACTTTTCTGACGCAGCGGTGGCGCAAAAGATGCACCATGGTGCGGGGTATTAACAACGTGTGACGCATCTGGGAGATACGTCACGTTGTAAAGCCCTGCGCCGTAAGGAGGCGTTCCTGCGCAGGGGGGCGTTCCTGCGCAGGAACGGCTCCTAAATGTGGCTGAGTGAAATCTACAAGATTTCACTCAGTCACTTCTAGGCCAATGCTGCGTCAAAACCCTGCGCCTGCTTGAAGCAGGCGTAAGGCTTGAGGCAGCATTGAAAGAATAGGCCCCCCCCCAGAGCATTGCTGGTGCTGTGTCGCGCTTGCCACGCAGCTCCAGCAATGCACCGCCTTCACGCCTTCACGGCACAGATGCGTGACACATCTTTGCCGTTTTGGCCCCGTGGTGCGCCGCATTGTAAATGCCGCGCATCATGAGTGACGGAGCTGTGGCGCACAATTACTGGCGCATTCCTGCTAATTTGCAGGGATGCGCCAGTAGTTGTAAATTTGCCCCATAGTCTTTATAGTAATAGGTGAAAAAATCAGTTTGTTGAGATTCAAAGTAAATGTTTCATAACAGAGTTGTTGTAAATGTATTAAAAAATTTTAAGAATTGTAAAAGAAAAACAGCTTTTTATAAGAAAAAAACATATACAGACAATTGTTGACAAAGCTTTTGAATTAAAAACAAAATTGTTTGTTTTAGTAATCAGTAGGATTCGAACACTAGATAAGCCAATCAATGTTATGAAGGTCAAAAGTAAGTGGAAAAGACTAATTAATAGAACTAATTTTTGTAATATTTTTTCTGGAGAATGGAAACATAGTTCAAGTTGTGAGCCGTTTTTTAATGAAGAGAGTTACTTTCAGAGTAATGATTTGTTGCATGCAGTTGACACCAGTGGTCGAGCTTATGAGGTTAAGAATGGTCCGATTGAAAAAGAGAAAATTGTCCCTAAAACGCAGAAGAGGTGTTAGCTGATGAAGTTTTAGGGAGACGTCCTAAGGCTCCAGTGTACACTTGGAATTGTAGTAGTATTTGTAGTGTACCACAGGATTCAATTGATTTTTTTCGGAATTAGTATACTAAGAAAAGTGTTAAACAGAAGATTAAGATGTTTCATGAATTAGACCCCTGCAGAGTGAGAGAAAAAACGGGTTTGCAAGGTCATTCTTTGGCTTGTCTTTCTAAAAAAGTATGTCAGAGTGTTTTTCACCATTTTAGGATGTTAGCAGTGCATCATACTGAAGTGAGGAAATTAGTGAGAAGGTTGTATTATGCAAAAAGTCCAGCACTAATGCTAAAAAAGTTGAACAGTGCTCTTTTGCGTGGATCTGTGTTAGATGTGATCAACATTTGTGTAGAAATTGAGGTTAGTGAATAGAAGGAAATGTGGAAGAAATTTACAGAATTTTCGTATAGAACATTTTGAGCAAGAAATTACAAGGTTTAAGGTCATTTCAGATGAAAAGCCAAACTTTTCTTGTATTTGTTGTAGACAAATTCATTATAAAAATCAGACCAGGTTAGTTAATCTATATTTAAAAAGTGGAAAGTAGAATAACAATGAGTGGAAGGAATTTGCAACTTATTTGTTGGTAGAGAATTGTTTTGATTTGGGTTCTGATCTACGTATTTGTAAATATTGTTATAATAAATTAGATGAGAATAAGATGGCTTCTAGAGCTGTTCATAATAATCTTGAGTTGGTAAATATTCCTTCTGAACTGATGGATTTAAATACTTATGAGTCTATTCTCATTCAATGTGTGCATCCATTTCAGGCTATTGTTTGCATGGAGCCTAAGACAGGGAAATTGCCTCTTTCAGATTTACAGAGAAGATTAAAGGGAAGAGTTGTTTATTTGCCTCTAGATTTAAAGAAAAATATTGAAACAATTGGTGTAGAAATTGTGGAAGAGGAACCTCTAGTTATTCTAGTTAATGGCGTTCCTACGAAGAGTAAGAACATCTGGCAAGAATTAGTGGATGTTAGGAAAGTGAAAAAGGCAACGTTGTATTTGGTAAAAAATAATCCATACTATAGAAATGTATATGTAGGAGAAGAGGAAACAACTGTAGAAGAGGACAATGATTTGCCAACTGGATAAATTGAAAAAGTGGATGTGTCCAGAACTGAAGAAATGTATGAACATTATAGTGTGCATCCACTTCACTCTTAAGAAGTGATGGGGAATGCTATTGAGTTATTTCAAATGAAAGAAGCGAAAGGAAGTTCCATTAGTGTATGGGAAGAAAGCTTGGAAGCTCGTTGTTTCCCTCAGGTATTTCCAACAGGCAAAGGTGGACGATATGATGAATGACCTGTGCAGATTCCTGCATCTGAATACCGGACTTCAAGATTATATGCAGAAGATCCAAGGTTTCGCCAATGTATTCCATATTTGTTTCATCTTCTGTTTGAGAGTGACTTGTCTGGACTTTCTTATGCAGTGAACCATATACTAAAAAGTTGAGTATATTTGCAAAATGTTTCGGCAAAGGACTTATGGATGAAGTGCTTCAGAAAAGGGGGTGGTGATGAACAGAGTGCCTGAATTAAGCAGACCACTCTTACCCAGTCCAAAGATCAGGGCTTGATCCATCACCGTTTTTTAGCTCACTGCACCATCCCAGCTCAGAACTTGGCTATATGCAAATTAGTCTGTTCCTGTCCCAGTGCATGATGGGAACAAGGCAAACCAAATTACCAAGCCAATTCTTGTACTGGGAAGGAAACAAGCTTCCGGGGACCGGTTTCTGCCATTTCAGGCGTCGTCGGCCCGGCTTGCTTGAATCCTGATGGTGCAATGAGCAAGGGACTCACATCTGAGTATACCCTTCCACGCTTATGGTGGACAAAATGATTCAGAAAAGGGGGTGGTGATGAACAGAGTGCCTGAATTAAGCAGACCACTCTTACCCAGTCCAAAGATCAGGGCTTGATCCATCACCGTTTTTTAGCTCACTGCACCATCCCAGCTCAGAACTTGGCTATATGCAAATTAGTCTGTTCCTGTCCCAGTGCATGATGGGAACAGGGCAAACCAAACTACCAAGCCAATTCTTGTACTGGGAAGGAAACAAGCTTCCGGGGACCGGTTTCTGCCATTTCAGGCGTCGTCGGCCTGGCTTGCTTGAATCCTGATGGTGCAATGAGCAAGGGACTCACATCTGTTCATCACCACCCCCTTTTCTGAATCGTTTTTGGCCACTATTGGATGTGGCAGGGTATACTCAGACATGAGTCCCTTGCTCACTGCTCCATCAGGATTCAAGCAAGCCGGGCCGACGAGGCTGAAATGCCAGAAACCGGTCTCTGGTAGCTTGTCTCCTTTCTGGAGAAGAATTGGCTTGGTAGTTTGGTCTGCCCTGTTCCCATGATGCACTGGGCCAGGGACAGACTAATTTGCATATAGCCAGGTTCTGAGCTGGGATGGGGCAGTGAGCTAAATAACGGTGATGGATCAAGCCCTGATCTTTGGACTGGGTAAGAGTGGTCTGCTTAATTCAGACACTCTGTTCATCACCACCCCCTTTTCTGAATCGTTATGGATGAAGTGCAGCAGAAAGATACTGTTTTGGAATCTCAGCTAATTATACTCATGGCAAGTCAGCGTGGTACTAATGAGGATTGGTACCGTCGTCATGGGGAATTTAAATCTATGCTAAGAAACTTAGGAACTCCTACATGGTTCCTTACTCTAAGCTGTGCAGAGTATGCTTAGGAAGATTGACTTCAATTTCTTCGAGAGGCAAATGCTAACATAGAAAATATAGAATACAAGACACCTGGAGAACTGTGCTCTTTGGATCCAGTATGCAGGTATTTCAATCATAGATTTGAAGCTATGATGTCTTTTATCACAAACAAAACAAATCCTCCTCTTGGAGAGGTTCTGGATTTCTTTTGGAGAAAGGAGTATCAAGCAAGAGGTTCTCCTCACATACATATGCTCCTATGGATCAAAGATGCCCCAAAATTTGGAACAGATTCAGATGACACAGTGATGAGTTTTATTGAACAATATTCTACATGTGCTGTACCCAAAAGTACAGTAGAAAACAATTTAAGACATCAAGTCTTACGGTTTCAAACCCATCGTTGTGGAAAATACTGTCGTTGAAAGTACAAATCTAAGGATAAGTTCTACACAAAATGTTGATTTGCATTTCCACGTCCAGTATTATCAAAAGGAAGAGTGAACAATTTTATGTCATCTTTGCGGCACACTCTCGCAAGAAAATCACTGAAAAATACCTACAACTTAAGAAGAAATGAAGAGTCAACATACAGAAATGACTATAACCCAGTCATTTTGTCCATGTGGAATGCTAACATGGATATTCAAAATGTTGCAGGCAACTCCATTGCTGTGGCTCGATATGTAACGTCTTACATTACTAAATCTGAAAAGACAGAACTAAAGGAAATGTGAGAGGAAATTTCTCATGAAAAGAGTCTAAGTAAGAAATTGTACAGCTACAGTTTGAAGATTTTGTCTCATCGAGAACTTGGAGAATATGAATGTTCAGATCATTTATCATCTGCAAGTCTTTACTCCAAATCTAGAACAATCATTTGGGTGAGTTTAGGTCTTGCAAGAACACGAAAACGAGTTTTGAAATCTGTACAAGAAATTGAGTATTTAGCAGAGAGAGAACCAGACAGTACATATATCTTGAAGACAAATATGTTGGATACATACTATCCAAATAGAAGTAATCATCTGTAGAGCGTTTGTCTCTATGAAGTACTGCAAAGCTATATTTTTAAGAGGAATATTACAGAAGATATCAATAAAGGAGTATATGCTGTGATTGGATCTGAAGGATGTTTAGTGAAACAAAGAAAAGGACATTTGATTAATCACCGAAAACTGAGTTGCGAAACTCCTGACAAAAGGGAATTTTACTATTTAGCTCTTTTGCAACTCTTTAAGCCATGGCGAACAGAACTGGAACTACTTGGAGATTTTGACTGTTATGAAGATTCATTCAACGCAACTAAAAATACTATAGAATGTCCTGCTTTTACCAATTATCTGAAAATGTTGAACGACGAAATACAGCAAGAAGCTACAATTGCAGCAGAGATTGCTAGAGACAGTTCTCAAGACAGTCAAAGTTCTCCTTCGTTGAGTCAGGATCCATTAGGAGAACCAATTATTCAAAATGAAGCAGCAACTGCCAAGGATGAGGTGGAAACAGTAATGCAACAAGCTCAAGAGGATATAATAAACTTAGAAGAATTGGAAAAACAACTAAATGTTGAGCAAAAACAAATATACGATCAAGTGACAGAACAGATTGAGCATGGTTTATATCATGAGAAAAAAGAGTGCTGATGTACGTCATTTAAACCTGTCCGACTGTACGTGAGTGGAGAAGCAGGAACTGGAAAAAGTTTTCTAATTAAAGGAACTGCAACTTATCTACAGAAAAGAACTGAGTCGTCATCGTTTTTGGAGATCTACTACAACTAACTCCTGTGAAAGGACAGCCAGTATTTAAAACAGTTACACATGAAGACACCAGAAAGTGCCTGGGAAGCATTGGAAATGTTAATATTTGGTCATATTTTGAATAATCAGAACTCATTACAAATATGCGACAGGCAAAGGACGCTGATTATAAAAGTATTTTTGAAGATATAAGAATTGGAAAAGTGAGTGAACACGGCAAAGAATCTTTACAGGCACGATTACTTACAGATTTGTTTCCAAACAAAAATATTCTCCCAGAGAATATATATAGACAAATTGCAGAAAAGAAATCAGTGATATGCGTGATGCCAACTCTGCAAGAATGTTCAAGATTCAATGAAAAAATGCTAAAGTTAGAAAATCAAGAAATTATAAAACTGGAAGCTATTGATAGAATAGAGCATGAAGGAGCTACTATTATTTTGTCAGAAAAGTAGAAGTCAAAATTGGATTCTTTAGAAAAATCAATATCTAAAACTGTTGGTTTAGAAAAGAATCTATATGCAAGTATAAATGTCGGATAATTTTATGACGCAATTTACATGTGGAAAGAGGTTTAGTAAATGGAGCAATGGGTAATGTTGTTGATTTTGTGAATTATCCAAATAGAGATGAAATTGAATTTTTGAAAATCAAATTTGATGAAATTGAAGAAGTACAACAATTGAGTCGTTGTTCAGCTCGATTTTTGCTTGTAAAAGATTTACATGTCCGCTGAAAACAGTATCTTGTATGTTTGGCATATGCAGTGACTATCCATAAATCTCAAGGTTTAAGTGTAGATTGTGCTTTGGTGAATATTGGAAGTACTGTGAGAGGGTAGGACATATGTTGCTTTATCTCGAGTCAGAACTTTATCTGGATTATACCTGATTGAATTTGATGACAATATGATTAGTGCAGATGTAAATTGTGTAAGAGAGTATAATAGGTTAAGAAGAGAACATGCTCCCAATTTACCTCAATATCCAGTATTTGAAAAGCGTGTGGTAAGTCGAAAAAGAGGATATGAGAAAAATTGTAGTGAGGTTGCAGATAAAAGAAAAAAACTAGATGAACCAGTGATAGTAAGCAAAAAGGAAAAAGGATTCTATTGAAGAGGTTGTTGGTTTTCAGTTTGAAAACAGTTCTGGTGTCAACTGCTATGCTAATGTAGTGGTTAATGTTGGTTTTTTTCTTGAAACATTACTACAACAAATTGTTGAAAATCGGGACAAAAGATTTTGTTGTTTGTTGAATTCTGTGTTTGAGAAATGTAGTAGTGATAAAACTAAAATAGAAAGTGTTTCTGATATTCGAAATGTTTTAGACATATGTTCTGGTTTAAATCAATTTTCACAGAATATTCAGCAAGATTGTCAGGAATTTTTAATGTATATGCTTGTTGTATTACAAGATGAAGGTATAGAAATTGAACATCTATTTGGCCTTTCTTATAAATGGCAACATGACTGTGACAATTGTTTGTTTTCAAGTAGTACTGAAATAGACACTGAAAGATTTATATATTTGACTTTAACAGACTGCAAATCAGTGTCTTTTAATAATCTAGTTAGAGAAGGAAATCAAAACATGGTCTGTACCCAATGTAACTCACAAATGTTATCAACATTATTTATACAAAGATATGGACAGTATGTAATTTTAATGCTGCAACAATGCAGACCTGATGGAAGAAAACTGACAACTTTAATTAAAAATGTTGTGGCTTCTCAACTATCAATATCAGGAAAAACTTTTGTAACTGTAGCAATTATTTTCCATGATGGTCCTTCTACAATATCAGGAGATTACACAGCTTATTTAAAATGTACGAAAGGCTGGACTCATTTTAATGATACTCAATCGATTTTTAAACAACGTTTGCCTTATGACTTACCAAATTCTTACTTGGGGGTCGATTCCGATCCGGTAAAAAATACGTCCGTATGAATCGTATCCGGAGCCCTCGCCGTACGACTCGTACACACGCCGTACGACCCGACGAGTACGATCCGGACCGGGGCATCAGGACGCGATCCGTACGGTCCACGTCAGGTAAGGGCGATTCGTACGGAAAAGCGCACAATCACATACACACCGTATGGTGTGTACCCCCATGATCGCAGGGGTATGCCCCGTACACCCAGCGTACATGGGGTACAGTGCGTACCCCCCATGATCGCAGGGGTACGCCCCGTACACCCAGCGTACATGGGGTACGGTGCGTACCCCTGCGATCATGGGGGGTACGCACCATACCCCATGTACACTGGGTGTACAGGGCATACCCCTGCAATCATGGGGGGTAAGCACCGTACCCAGGGGGGGTGTTTCATACCTGTTTCAGCACAAACTCTGCTTTTAAGACTGTTTTCAGCTCCCATAAAAAAAGGTCGTATGGTGCGTACCCGACACCTATCGTACTTGCTGGGTCATATAAACCAGCCGCGAGCCATAAAGATGTCGCGTACAGCGGGTTCCGACGGAGACTCGTACGGGTATTCGAGTCGTACGGTCTTTGTACGATTCGTACGGAGTCCGGCTCCTGGTAGGAATCGTACTTCGACGTACGAACGCGGGACGTTGCAGGGTATGATTCGTACGGGAAAAACGCTCCGAACAGCTATTCGGAGCGTTTTTTCCCGATTCAGAATCGAACCCCTAGTGTTTTTACAACTCAAATTTTATGGAAAATAATTGGCCTGGGAAAATTACTGCTGTTAAGAAAGGGTTGTCTGGTGTTGAAAAGTACTTTGAGAGTGAGGGTGATGAGGTTAAAAAATTCTTGTAGTTGACGTAGAGGTAGTGTAAGTGTATCAGATAGTGGGTGATGTGGCTATCACAGGAGATGTTAATCATCAGTGAGGCAGAGGTGTTTTAGATTTGTTGTAATTGTTGGAGATGTTGCTGACATTTTTCATTCCCTTGTAGAGGTTTCTTTTAATGGTATACAGCTCCTTGGTAAAATAAAGTATGAGCAGAGTGTGATCGGTATACCAGATGATGTAGAGGTTCTGATAGCATGCTAGTTGTTTAAGGTTCTGTGTACATGATAAATAGAATCGGGTGGAGGTATAACCATTGTTAGATGGTACAAAAGATGTTGGTGCTTTTGATTCAGAAGGTTGGGAAACGGACGCTTAAGAGTACTATTAAGTATGTTCCAAACTAAGGATTTCACACATACTATTTGGCCTTGAGGAATGGTATTTGAAACAAAAAATGACTATTTCGGGTAAATGTTGTTAGCATATGTTTGTACATTCCTTTCTTTAGAGTGTATAAAAAAGAAGTAATAATGTTTTGTTACTTTGTGATTGTTAGTGATATCCTTTACTTGCGCAAAAAATTGTGGTTTGAAAAAGACATTTAAGATATGTTTTTTTCAAATTGTTACATTCTTAATGAAAATGTTGAATGGGTTTTTTAAAGACAATCTTAATGATTGTCTTTTTTTTTGCCCGCTGTTATATGATGAGTGCTATTGAATTCAGTGAAATTCAATATATTCTGAGAACAGCAATATTAAATACATAAGATATTGTACAAATTATTTTGTATTGTGAAATATATATTATAACTCAATTGTTTCTTCTCTTCCTCAGATATTATATTTATTAAAAATAGATTATTAACTTTTCATTACTTATAAGGTGAGTATGACAAACAAAAAATACTTTCTCATCACTCTCTTACTTCTCTTTCCCTTTTTCACTTTCTTCACTTTGTCTCTTATTCCACTTCCTTTGCTCATGTTACTCTTTTTCCCTCACTCTCTTTACTCCTCTTAATTCACCTTTACACTCCTTCTCTCACCATCAGTACCCTTTCCCTTACCCTCACTTACCTTCTCCTGCTCCCTCTTTCCTCTCTGTGACCCTCACTTCTGTTTTCTTTCCTCCTCTATGACTACCCTTCTTTTGCTCTATCCCTCACTATTTTCTCTTTTTCCCCCCTTACTCTCTACCCTCTCACCATCCCTCACTCACTTTCAGTCACTCCCCTTCTCTTATTACTTCACTTCCTTTTGCTCACTCCCCTTCCTTTATTCCCTCGCTCACTCCCCTTTCCTCCATCTGTCTCTAAGTCTCTTCCTCTGTCTCAGTCACTATAACTGCCTCACTCTCTCACAGTCCCTCCCTCTCCCTCTCTTTCTCTCATGTTTCGCGCACCCGCAATCCACTGCTGATGATGTCATATATTACATCATTCATGACATGGTCAGTGACATCACTGATGACATCACTGATGACATCACCCAGTGAATGTGGTTTGCTTCGTTATTTAAATATGCATTATGTATATAGAAATTTGCATTGAAGAATGAGTGGCTATATAAAAAAAAATATTTGAATGGAGGATTTAGTAGCAGTGTAATTGACTGTTTACTTTAACAATTTATAGTGTCTCACTAAATATAGTGGATAGTGACTAAACTGTGTGAATATCTACATCACTTTGTTAGTTGTTGTATAAACTGGTTGTCCAGTTGGTTTCTTGCTATGTTTAAATCTATATTAGTTATTGATTAGTTAACTGAGTTTTTGTATGGGAGAGTGAATGTGTGTGTGGTTCGGTGGGGGGTGTGTGACTGCAAAAGATGAGTGAATAGTTGATTCAGCTAATTTCTAACTATATAAGGCCTGAAACCTATGGTTTTTTCAGTGAATTTCAAAGGTTTTTTAAATGCTAATTCCTAACTATATAAGGCCTGAAACCTATAGTTTTTTCATTGAATTTCAATGTTTTTTTAAATGCTAATTCTTAACTATATCTGGTCTGAAACCTATGTTTTTTCATTGAATTTTGAAGGTTTTTTCAAAGCTAATTCCTAACTATAACGTGTGTGAAACCTATGGTTTTTTCAGTGAATTTCAAAGATTTTTTAAATGCCAATCCCTAAATATAATGTGTGTGATTTCTATGGTTTTTTACATGATTATAAATACAACAGCTAAACACTCTAAGTTTTTTATTTTTTTTGTTTGTTTTTTGACGTGCGCGCACCTCGCGATTTTTTCAAAAACAAAAAATGATTTTTTTTGCCCGTTGGAGTTCTTCTGGGACCCCCTGAGAAGGTCTAGGGGGTCAGGGTGTCTCTACCTTGCCTCCTTTTCACGTTTTGAAACTTTTATGAAAATCGGGCAAAACGCCATTTTGAAGCGACGTGCGCGCCCGGGTGCGCGCACCGGAGCGCGCACGTCAAGTCATGTGATTTGAAAAAAACACTTTTTATTAGTCAAAAGTAGTTTCTGTTCTAGAACCTTCAAAAACCCAACCCACTTCCCTCACTATCTGTTTCACTCTCTTGGGAGAAGGAGCATTTCCAGCTTTACAGAGAAAAACAGTATTCTTGGCAGAAAATGGCAGAAAGATCGGATTCTTCTTCAGAATCAGATGACCTTGAAAATGAGATTCCACCTGCTGTGGCCAGCACATCAAGAGGAGCACTTAATGCCTCACCATCCACATCAGCGTTGGATATACGCCCGTTCCTCAGCAAAGTGACCATGAGATGCAATATCTGCAACAAGATCCTCTGCTACGGGGAGCAGAACCTCAACTTGATTGAAATTAGAATTATGCAGCACCAATGCTCCTAGAGGAGATTATTTTTTTTTATTTGATTTAATTTGTTCCCGTTTTTCATTTCCTGTTTCCTGTTCTTGAACAAAAAACACAAAAAAATATAAAACTTTCAACAACAAAAATATATATAAAAGAACAAAACAAAAAAAAAGTTATTTTCAGAACTAACTTCAGTTTTCCAAAAAGAGCTGTATTTCTTAAACACTGTGCCAGTCTTTTTTGAATGAATGTGTAGTGTATAAATAAATGACTGAAATGACTTAGTGAAGGGGAGGAAGGGACTGAGGGAATAAGTGAGGAAAGGAGGGTATGGTGAGTGAGAAAGGGGAATCAAAGAGTGACTGTAAAAAGGGGACTAAGGGTAGGGGAGTGAGTTAGGGAGAGTGAAAAAGTAAGGGACGGCCAGTAAGGAAAAGGGAGTGAGGGAGCCATAGTGAGAGAAGTGGAGCGAGGTCAGAGACAGGGAAAGGGAGTAAGGGACGGAGAGGGAGAAATAGAGTAGGGTAAGGTGAGTGAAGGTAAGACAAGTGGAGTGATGTTGACAGAAGGGGTATGAGGATGATAAAAGGGAGGTAAGTGAAAGTGAGAATTGGGGAGTGAGAGAGAGAGAAATTGAGTGAGGGAATGGAGGGACTTAGGAAAACGTAGTGAGGGAAGGGGACTGAGGATTTACATTAGTGTAGGAGAGTGAGGGAGAGTGAGGGATGAGGGAGAGTGAGGGAAAGAGAGTGGTAAAGAAAAGAGGGATAAGATAGAGACAGGAGGAAATGTAGTGGGGGAAGGGGAGTGACGGTGAGAAAAGGGCAATCACAGTTAGAGAAAGGGTATTGAATGTATTATGTAATATGAAACAGCACATGTATTTTTTATGATTTCTATGAAGTTGAACACTATACTCTACATCTTCAATCCACATGTAAACAGTTAATTTTTTATTTTATTTTTGTGTTTTTTTGACGTGCGCGTCCGGGTGTGCGCACCTCGCGATTTTTTATTTTTTTTGCCCATCGTGGTTCCTCTGGGACCCCCTGAGAAGGTCTAGGGGGTCAGGGGGTCTCTACCTTGCCTCCTTTTCACGTTTTGAAACTTTTATGAAAATCAGGCAAAACGCCATTTTTAAGCAACTTACGCACCCGGGTGCGCGCACCACGTGCGCGCACCACGTGCATGCACCCGAGCGCGCACGTCAAGTCATGTGACTTGAAAACAACACTTTTCATTGGTTCATAGTAGTTTCTATCCTAGAATCTTCAAAAACCCCACCCACTTCCCTCACTATCTGTTTCACTCTCGTGGGAGAAGGATCCTTTCCAGCTTTCCTGAGAATTTTCAGAAATGGCAGAAAGACAGGATTCATCTTCTGATTCTGAGGAAGAATATCGGCTACCTAAAAGAAAAGGGAAGGAATCATTCATTTGGAAATTTTTTACTATACCAGAAGGGCAAAAAAAAGTGAATGCCCCAAAAGTCACATGCACTATATGTGGCACTGTTCTCTCAAGGGGAAATCCTTCAAAAAAATACTCCTTCTCAATACACACAATGATAAGGCATGTTAGACAAGTGCACCCTGTGCAATTTGCACAGGCATCAACAAGAGCCCTGGCCACACAAATGCCACCAGCTGTGGCCAGCACATCATCAGCACGACCACCTGCATCTCCATCCACTGTAGAAATAGACTTAAGACCATTCTTCAGAAAAGTGCACATGAGATGCAACAAGTGCTTTGAAATATTTGTGTATGGAGAGCAGAGCCTCACTCTGATTGAGAGGAGAATTAATGAACACCAATGCTCCCAGAGAAGATGATTTTTTTAAAAAATTTTGATTTATTTTGTTCTTGTTGAACAGTTTTGTAGTTGAAGATTCCTGTTCCCGTTTGAAAATATATATATATAAAACTTTCAAAAAAGAAAAAGAAATATATAAAACAACAAAACAAAAAAAAAGTTATTTTCAGAACTAACTCACGTCTCCAAAAAGAGCTGTATTTCTAACACAATGTGTCATTATTTGTTTGAATGAATGTGTAGTGTATAAATGAATGACTGAAATGACTGAGTGTAGGGGAGGAAGGGACTGAGGGAATGAGTGAAGAAAGGAGAGTGTGGTGAGTAAGGAAAGGTGAGTCAAAGAGTGACTAAAAGAAAGGGACTAAGGGTAAGGGAGTGAGTTAAGGGGAGTGAAAAAGTAAGGGAAGGGCACTAAGAAAAAGAGAGTAAGGGAGGCGGAGTGAGAGAAGGAGAGCGGGGGCGGAGACAGGGAAGGAGTGTAAGGGACAGAGAGAGGGAAATAGAGTAGGGTAAGGGGAGTGAAGGTAAGAGAAGTGGAGTGGTGGTGAGGGAAGGGGTATGAGGATGATAAAAGGGAGGTAAGTGAAAGTGATAAGTGGGGAGTGAGGGAGACAGAAATTGAGTGAGGGAATGGAGGGACTTTGGAAAGCGTAGTGAGGCAATGTAACTGAGGATTTAAATGAGTGAAGGAGAGTGAGGGAGAGTCAGGGAAAGAGAGCAGAAAATACAACAGGGGTGACATAGAGACAGGAGGAAAGGTAGTAGGGGAATGGGAGTATGAGTGAATAAAGGGCAGTGACAGTTACAGAAAGGGTATGAGGGTGAGGGAAGGAGAATGAGGGAGAAAGAGAAGGAGAGCAAGTGAGTGAGAGAGAGTGAGGCAGTTAGACTGAGTGACACAGAGAGAGGGAGAGTTAAATGGAGTGAAGGGGAGTGGGGGACTAAACGAATGGAAGTTAGCAAAAGTGAATGAGGAAAATGAAGTAAGGGAAGAGGATTGACAGATGGAGTGAGGGAAAGAGAGTAATGGGGAGTGAGAGAATAGAAGCAGGTGAAAGAGAATAGGTGTGATGCACAGAGATAACAATATGAAGTAGGAGAAGATGAGTGAGAGTTAGTGAAGGGCAGTGACAGGGAGAGAAAAAGAAGCATATTAAGAGACAGGAAACAGTAGTGAGTAAGAGAGAAGGATTTATGGAAAGAGAGAGAAAAGAAAAGGAAGACTGGTGGAGAGAGAGGCAGGCAGTAAGAGAGACAAACAGAGAGACAGAAGAAGTGTGAAGGAGTAAATCAGTTATACTGACTGAGACAGAGGAAGAGACTTAGAGGCGGGTAAAGGAAAGGAGAATGAGGGAGAAAATAAAGGAAGGGGAGTGTGGAAAAGGTAGTGAAAGAGTGAGAGAAGTGGAGTGACTGAAGGTCAGTGAGGGATGATGTAATAGAAAGAGAGTAAGGGGGGAGTGAGAACAGATTGAGTGATACAGCAGCACAAGGTAGTGATTGAGGAAGATAGGAAAGAGAAGTGAGAGACAGGCAGTGGAAAAAGGGAGTTAGACAAGGTCAGTTATGGTGAAAGAAGAGAACTTTTGAAGAGAAAAGGAGTGTAGAGGTGAATAAAGGGCAGTAATGACAACAAGAAAAGGAGAGTAAGATCAGTAAAGGAAGGTTAGTAAGAGAGAGATTAAAGAACGTGAAAGAGAGAAAGAAAAGTAAGAGACTGATGAGTACGTATTTTTTGTTTGTCAAACTTACCTTATAAATAATGACAACTTTATAGAATATTTTTTACAAAAAATATACTATCTGTGGAAGAAAAGAAAAAATGTAGTTATAATAAATATATTACATAATATAAAAGAAAATAGGAGTGAAGGAAAGAGAAAGAGAAAGAGAGGAAGGGTGAGGGTGAGGGAGTAAGAAAGAGAGAGAGAGAGAGTGAGAGAGAAAGAGAGGGAGAGCAAGTGACTTACAAGAAATGAAGTGATTACACTAAGTGAGACAAAGGGAGAGAGGGAGAGAGAAATGAACTGACAGAAGTGAGAGAGTAAAAGAATAAAAATTAGCAAAAGAGGTTGAGGAAAGGGGAATAAGGGAAGGGGATTGACAGATGGAATGAGCAAATGAAAATGAGGGAAAGCTAGGAAATGGGTGCAGGAAAAAGGGAATGACAATGATGCACAGAGAGGAAAACATGAAATGGGAGAACACAACTCAGATTGAGTGAAGAGCAGTGAGAGTGAGAGAAGGGATATAAGTGTAATGGGAGGTCAGAAATTAAAAAAGAGACATTTTAAGAGAAAGGAAAAAGAAGTTAGTGAAAGACAAGTATTTATGTAAAGAGACAAAAGAAAAGGAAAAAATGAAGAGAGAGAGAGAAAGTGAAAGAGACAAACAGAAGGAGACTGAGGGAGTGTAAAAGAATAAAACAGTTATAGTGACTAAGACAGAGGACGAGATTTAGACATGGATGAGGAAAGGGGAGTGAAAGAGGGAATAAAGGAAGGGGAGTGAGCAAAAAGGAGTGAAGGAGTGTAAGAAGTAGAGTGACTAAAGGTCAGTGACAGATGATGTATTTGAAAGAGAGTAAGGGGGAGTGAGAACAGATTGAGCGATACACCAATACAAGGTAGTAATTGAGGAAGATAGGAAACAGAAGTGAGAGACAGTGGAAAGAGAGAGTTACACAAGGTCAGTTATGGTGAGCGAAGAGTACTTTTGGTGAGAAAAGGAGTGTAGAAGTGAATGAAAGGCACTAAACACAGCGAGAAAAGGTGAGTAACATGAGTAAAGGAAGGTTAGTAGGAGAGAGATTAAAGAATGGGAAAGACACAAAGAAAAGTAAGTGAGTGATGAAAAAGTATTTTTTATTTGTCAAACTTACCTTAAAAATAATATAATGACAACTTTATAGTATATTTTTAAAAAAAATATACTATCTGTGGAAGAAAAGAAAAAATGTAGGTATAATATATATTTCGTAATAGAAAAAAAGTAGAAGTCAAGGAAACAGAAACGGAAAGTGAGGAAGGGTGAGGGAGAGAGAAAGAGAGAGAGAAAGTGAAAGAGAAAGAGAAAGAGAAGGAGAGCAAGTGATTTACAGGAAATGAAGTGATTAGACTGAGTGAGACAAAGGGAGAGAGAGGGAGAGAAATGAAGTGAAAGAAGTGAGAGACTAAAAGAAAGGGAGTTAGCAAAAGTAATGAGGAAAGAGGAGTAAGCGAAAGGGACTGACGGATGAAGTGAGGGAAATAGAGTGAAAGAAGTAAAGAGACTGAAAGAGAGTGAGGGAAGATGAGTAACGGGAGAGTGAGAAAAGACTAATCAATACAGCAAGACAAGGGTATTGATGGAGGAAGATAGGAAAAAGAAGTGCGGGACAGAGAGGGGAAAGAGGGAGTTGGATAAGGTACTTCAGCGTGAAGGAAGAGTACTGATGGTGAGAGAAGGAATGTAAAGGTGAATATAGAGGAGTAAAGAAAATGATGGAAGAGGACTAACATAAACAAAAGGAAGGTGAGTAAGAGAGAGAGTGAAGAAAGGAAATAAGAGAAAAAGAAGTAATAGAGTGATGAAAAGATATTTTTTTGTCATACTTACCTTATAAATAATGGCAAATTATATTGTATCTGTGGAAGACAAGAAAAAATGGAGTTATAATATATATTTCACAATACAACAGAAAATAGGAGTGAAGGAAACAGAAAGTGAAAGAAAGTAAGGGTTAGGGAGAGAGAGAGAGGGATAGAGCGACAGAAAAAGAAAGGGAGAACAAGTGACTGACAGGAAATGAATAGGTTAGACCGAGTGAGACAAAGGGAGTGAGGGAGAGAGAAATGGAGTGAAAGGAGTAAGACACTAAAGGAATTAGAGTAAAGAAAAAAAGATTTAGGAAACGGAAATAAAAGAACTGGATTGACGAATGGAGTGAGCAAAAGAGATTGAGGGGGAGTGAGGGAATGGGAGCAGGACAAAAGGAATTAGAGTGCTGCAGAGAGAGGAGAACATGAAGTGGTGGAAAAGAACTATGATTGAATGAAGCACAGTGTCAGTGAGGGAAGGGATATAAGAGTGAGATAAGAGATACGATAAAAAAAACAAAATAAGAGAAAGTAAAAAGAAGTAATGATAGAGAACCATTTATGGTAAGAGAGAAAGAGGGAGACAGTAAAAAAGACAAACAAATGGAGATTGAGGGACTGTGAAGGACTAACTCTGTTATAGTGATTTAGTCAGAGGAATAGACTTAGAAACGGATGGAGGAAAGGGTAATGAGGGAGAAAAAAGGAGAAAGGGAATTAGCAAGAGGGAGTGAGGAAGTGAAAGGAGTGGAATAAGTGAAGGTGACTGAGGGATAATGTGAAGGAAAGAGAGTAAGAGGGCAATATAGCAAGGCAAGGGTAGTGATAGAGGAAGATAGAAAAGAGAAGTGAAGAGTAGACAGAGGAAAGAGGAAATAAGTAGAATAAGAGAAGAGGAGTACGTTGAGGAATGGTAAAGGAGTAAAAGAGAGAGTGAACAAAAAGAAAGAAAGAAAGAGAAGTAAGAGAGTGTTTTTTCTTTGACGTACTTACCTTATAAATATAATATCTGAGAAAGACAAGAAAGAATTGAGTTATAATCTATATTTCATAATACAAAATAATTTGTACAATATGTTATATATTTTATTTTGCTGTTCTCAGAATATATTGAATTTCACTAAAAACAGTGAGTCCAATACTATTCATCATATGACAGCTGGCAAAAAAAAAAACACAATCAAAAAGATTGTGTTTAAAAAACCCATACAACATTTCAAAAATTAATATGAATATTTGAAAAAAACATATCTAAAATGTTTTCTTTCAATCAGGAATTTCTTTCATAAGTACCCAATATCAACAACAATATTATTACTTCTCATTTATACTCTCTAAATAAAGTTATGTACAAACATATGCTAACAACATTTACCCGAGATAGTCACTTTTTCTTTCAAATACTTTTCCACATGGCCAAATAGTATGTGTGACATCCTTATTTGGAAGTTACTTAACAGTACTCTTTTCCGTCCATTTCCCAACCGTCGAAATCAAAAGCACCAACATCTTTTGTACTATCCAAAAATGGTTATCCCTGTTTTGTTTTTCAACTTGATCACCCTTACTCACAAAGTTATTCTCAACAGCAGATTAACCTTACTTAACAGGACTAAACTGCCTACATCAATTATTTCCTCAAAAATGTGGGTTTTAAAAACACTAGGTAAGAATTTGGTAAGTCAAAAGGCAAACGTTGTTTAAAAGTCAATTGAGTATGATTACATTGTGTCCAGCCTTTTGGAGATTTTAAATAAGCTGTGTAATGTCCTGATGTTGTAGAAGGACCATCATGGAAAATAATAGCTACAGTTACAAAAGTTCTTCCTGAAATTGATAGTGGAGAAGCCACAACATTTTTAATAAAAGTTGTCAATTTTGTTCCATCAGGTCTACATCGTTGGAGCATTAAAATTACATACTGTCCATATCTTCGTATAAATAATGTTGATAATATTTGTGAGTTACATTGGGTACAGACCATGTTTTGATTTGCTTCTCTAACTAGATTATTAAAAGACACTGATTTGCAGTCTGGTAACGTTAAATATATAAATCTTTAAGTGGCTATTTCTGTACTGCTTGAAAATGGACAATTGTCACAGTAATTTTGCCATTTATAAGAAAGACCAAAAAGATTTTCAATGTCTACACCTTCATCTTGCAATATAGCAAGTATATACATTAAAAATTCCTGACAATCTTGCTGAATATTAGAGACACTTTCTATTTTACTTTCATCACTGCTACATTTCTCAAAGACAGAATTCAACAAACTACAAAATCTTTGGTTCCGATTTTCAACAATCTGTTTTTGTAAACTTTCAAGAAAAAAAACAACATTAACCACTACATTAGCATAGCAGTTGACACCAGAAATGTTTTCAAACTGAAATCCAACAACCTCTTCAATAGTATCCTTTTTCTTTTTGCTTACAATTACAGGTTTATCTAGGTTGTTTCTTTTCTCTACAACCTCACTACATATTTTCTCATATCTTCTTTTTCGACATACCACAGGCTTTTCAAATAAAGGTTATTGAGGTAAATTTGGAGCATATTCTCTTCTTAACCTATTATACTCTTTCACACAATTTTGATCTGCACTAATCTTTGTTTCATCAAAATCAATCAAGTATAATCCAGATAAAGTTCTGACTCGAGATAAAGCAACATATGCCATACCCTCTTTGAACACAGTGCTTCCAATATTCACCAAAGAATTATCTACACTCAAACCTTGCGATTTATGAATAGTCACCACATATGCCAAACAAACAGGAAACTATTTTCGGCAGACATATAAATCTTTTACTAGCAAAAATCGAGTCAAACAAGGACTCAATTGTTCTACTTCTTCAATATCATCAAATTTGATTTTCAAAAATTCAATATCATCTCTATTTGGGTAATTCACAAAACCAACAACATGTCCCATTGCTCCATTTACTAAACCTCTTTCCACATGTAAATTTCGTCGTAAAATGATCCGACAATTTAAACATAGATATAGATTCTTTTCTAAACCAGCTATTTTAGATATTGATTTGTCTAAAGAATCCAATTTTGACTTCAACTTTTCTGAAAAAATAATAGTAGCTCCTTCATGCTCTAATCTATCAATAGCTTCCAATTTTATAATTTCTTCATTTTCTAACTTACACATTTTTTCATTGAAGACTGCACATTCTTGCAGAGTTGGCATTAAGCATATCACTGATTTATTTTCAGCAATTTTTCTATATATATTCTCTGCACCAACATTTTCCTTTGGAAACAAATTTGAAAGTAATCGTGCCTGTAAAGCTTCTTTGCCATGTTCACTCACTTTTAATTCTTATATCTTGAAGAATACTTTTATAATCAGCATCCTTTGCCTGTCGCATATTTTGAGTTAGTTCTGTATATTTGAAATATAACCATATATTAACATTTCCAATGCTTCCCAGGCACTTTCTGGTGTAACGGTTTTAAACACTGGTTGTCCTTTCACAGGAGTTAGCTGTAGTAGATCTCCAAAAACGATGATATGTTTGCCTCCAAATAACACATAATACGCTGTTTTAAGAATTTGTTGCTTTCTTAACCCCTTCCACGCTCATGACGAGCTGGGCTCGTCATGAGGTAGCCTCCTCGCACGCTCATGACGAGCCCAGCTCGTCACGTAACATGCGATTTAAAAAATCTCAGCGTGCGAGCGGAATTCCGCCCGCACGCATGCGGTTAAATGCACAAAGGCAAGCATTAAATTTGATACCATGCTTACCTCATCAATAATGAGAAGTTTCATTTTTTCAGGACTCTGGAAACTTCACAACAAGCTTCTCTAGATAGCTTGTGGTATTCTAATTTATTTCTGTGCTCTACTGACAGCATCAACAAACGTTGTAAAGTAATCCCTTTAATATTATGTGCTGCCAACCCAGCTGGAGCGGTAACAACACAAGAGAGTGACGACTCTGTTCTTTTCTGTAGATAAGATGCAATTTCTTTAATTAGAAAACTTTTTCCAGTTCCTGCTTGTCCACTCACGTACAGTCGGACAGGTTGAAATGACGTACACGAGCACTCTTTTTTTTCATGACTTAAACCATGCTCAATCTGCTCTGTCACTTCATCACATATTTGTTTTTGCTGAACATTTAGTTTTCTTTCCAATTCTTCTAAGTTCATTACATCCTCCTGAGCTTGTTCCATTACTCTTTCCACCTCATCCATGGCAGTGGCTGCTTCATTTTGGATAATTGGTCCTCCTAATGGATCCTGACTCAACGAAGCAGAACTTTGACTGTCTTGAGAATTGTCTCTAGCAATCTCTGCTGCAATTGTAGCTTCTTGCTGTATTTCCTTGTTCAACATTGCTAGATAATTGGTGAAAACAGGATATTCTATAGTATTTTTGGTTGCGTTGAATGAATCTTCATAACTGAGAAAATCTCCAAGTAGTTTCTCTTCTGTACGCCATGGTTTAAAGAGTTGCAAAAGAGCTAAATAGTAAAATACCCTTTTGTCAGAAGTTTCGCAACTCAGTTTTCGATGATTAATCAAATGTCCTTTTCTTTGTTTCACCAGACAACCTTCAGATCCAAGTACAGCATATACTCCTTTATTGATATCTTCTGTAATGGTCTTCTTAAAAGTATAGCTTTGCAGTACTTCATAGAGACAAACATTCTCAAGATGATTACTTCTATTTGGATAGTATGTATCCAACATATTTGTCTTCAAAATATCTGTACTGTTTGGTTCTCTCTGTGCAAAATACTCAATTTCTTGTACAGATTTCAAAACTCAGTTTTGTGTTCTTGCAAGACCTAAACTCACCCAAATGATTGTTCTAGATTTGGCATATAGACTTGCAGATGATAAGCGATCTGAACATTCATATGCTCCGATTTCTCGATGAGACAACATCTTCAAACTGTAGCTGTTCAATTTCTTGCTTCAACTCTTTTCATGAGAAATTTCTTCCCACATTTCCTTTAGTTCTGTCTTTTCAGATTTCGTAATGTAAGAAGTTACATATCGAGGCACAGCAATGGAGTTGTCTGCACCATATTGAATATCCATGTTTGCGTTCCACATGGACAAAATGACTGGGTTATAGTCATTTATGTACTTTGACTCTTCATTTCTTCTTAAGTTATAGGTATTTTTCGGTGATTTTCGTGTCACAGTATGTCGCAAAGATGACATAAAATTGTTCACTCTTCCTTTTGATGTTACTGATCGTGGAAATCCAAAATGACATTTTGTGTAGAACTTGTCCTTTGATTTGTACTGTCGACGACAGTATTTTCCACAACGATGGGTTTGAAACTGCAAGACTTGATGTTTTAAATTCTTTTGTTCTGTTTTTTTTGGAACAGCACATGTAGAATACAGTTCAATAAAACTCATCACTGTATCATCCGAATCTGTTCCAAATTTGGGGGCATCTTTGATCAATAGCAGCATATGTATGTGAGGGGCACCTCTTGCTTGATACTCCTTTCTCCAAAAGAAATCCAGAACCTCTCCAAGAGGAGGATTTTTTTTGTTTGTTGTAAAAGACATCATAGCTTCAAATCTATGATTGAAATACCTGCATACATTAACTGGATCCAAAGAGCACAATTCCCCAGGTGTCTTGTATTCTATATTTTCAATGTTTGCATTTGCCTCTCGAAGAAATTGAAGTAAATCTTCCCAAGCATACTCAGCACAGCTTAGAGTAGAGAACCATGTAGGAGTTCCTAAGTTTCTTAGCATACATTTCAATTCTCCATGACGACGGTACCAATACTCGTTAGTACCACACTGACATGCCATGAGATTAATTAGCTGAGATTCCAAAGCAGTGCCTTTCTCTTGGACTTTATTTATAAAGTCCCTTGCCGAAATATTCTGCAGATGTACTCCACTTTTTAGTATGTGCTTTACTGCATAATAAAGTCCAGACAAATCACTCTCAAACAGAAGGTGAAACAAATATAGAATACATTGTCGAAATCTTGGCTCTTCTGCATACAATCCTGATGTCCGGTATTCAGATGCTGGTATCTGCACAGGTCGGTCATCATATCGTCCACCTCGACCTGTTGGAAATAACTGAGGAAAACAATGAGCTTCCAAGCTTTTTTCCCATACACTAATAGGACTTCCTTTTGCCTCTTTCATTTAGAATAACTCAATAGCATTCCCCATTACTTCTTTGGAATGCAGTGGATGAACACTATAATGTTCATAAATTTGTTCACTTCAGGACACATCCACTTTTTCAATTTGTCCAGCTGACAAATAACTATCTTCTTCTATAGTTGTTTCCTCTTCTCCTACATATACATTTTTGTAGTATTGATTATTTGTTACCAAATACAACGTTGCCTTTTTGACTTTCCTAACATCCACTAACTCTTGCCAGATTTTCTTACTCTTTGTAGGTACGCCATTAACTAGAATAACTAGAGGTTCCTCTTCCACACTTTCAACACCAATTGTTTCAATATTTTTCTTTAAATTTAGAGGCAAATATACAACTCTTCCCTTTAATCCTCTCTGTAAATCTGAAGGAGGCAATTTCCCTGTCTTAGGCTCCATACGAACAATAGCCTGAAATGGATGCACACATTGAATCAGAATAGACTCATAAATATTTAAATCCATCAGTTCAGAAGGAATATTTACCTACTCAAGATTATTATGTACAGGTCTAGCTGGCATTTTGTTTTCATTTAATTTATTATAACAATATTTACAAATACGTTGATCACAACCCAAATCAAAACAATTCTCTACCCACAAATAAGTTGCAAATTCCTTCCACTCATTATTATTCTCCTTTTCACTTTTTAAATTTAGATCAACTAACCTGGTCTGATTTTTATAATGAATTCTTCTACAACAAATACAAGAAAAATTGGGCCTTTCTCCTGAAATGACCTTAAACCTTGTAATTTCTTGGTCATAATTTTCTGCACTAAAACATTGTACATTTTCTTCAACATTTCCTTCTATTACTGTATCAGTTTCTGCACTGCCCTCTTTTTCACAAAAGTAACTAACCTCAATTTCTTCACAAATGTTCTTTACATCTAATACAGATCCATGTAAAAGAGCACTGTTTAACTGTTTTAGCTTAAGTGCTGGACTTTTTTTGCATAATACATCCTTCTCACTAATTTCCTCACTTCAGTATGATGCACTGCTAACATCCTAAAAGGGTGAAAAACACTCTAGCATACTTTTTTAGAAAGACAAGCCAGAGAATGACCTTGCAAACCTGTTTTTTCTCTCACTTGGCAGGGGTCTAATTCTTGCAACATCTTAATCTTCTGCTTAATACTTTTCTTAGTATAGTTACGTAAGAAATTGTGGAAAAAATCAATTGAATCCTGTCGTACACTATAAATACTACCACAATTCCAAGTGTACACTGGACCCTTAGGATGTCTCCCTAAAACTTCATCAGCTAACACCTCTTCTGAATTCCTTGGGACAATTTTCTCTTTTTCAATCGGACAACCATCCTTCACCTCATATGCTCGACCACTGGTGTCAACTGAATGCAACAAATCATTAGTGTGAAAGTAAGCCTCTTCATTAAAAAATGGCTCAGAACTTGAACTATGCTTCCATTCTCCAGAAAAAACATTACAAAAATGAGTTCTATTAATTACTCTTTTCCACTTACTTTTCGCTTTCAAAACATTAATTGCCTTATCTAGTGTACGAAGTCTATTGATTACTAAAATAAACAATTTATTTTTTAATTCAAACACCTGATCAACAAAATTTTCTATTATTTTTTTTTTGCTTATAAAAAGCTGTTTTCCTTTTAGAAGTCTTTCCACTTTTCAATAAATTTAATACTACTCTGTTATAAAACATTCTCTTACGAATTTCAACAAACTGATTTCTGCGTCTATTACTAAAGCCATTTTCATCGCCAGACACTTTTGCAACATTTTTCTTTTTTAAGTCCTTCTTCTTTCCTCTTACGGATGATTTGTTAATCTTTTCCACATTATCCAGATTTCTTTTTCTTGCAGTTAATTTCCTAATAAAATCCTTTGTTGTCTTACCATGAGCATTCTTCTTTTTCTCTGTACAATGTTGTTTAGATACATCTTGCAATTGTGTTGTCTTGGAAAAGTAAGCCTGTTTATATTTTCTTCTTTTCGCATCCTTGGTAGGCATCTTGGTTTTTCTTTCTGTAGATAATAACAATCTATTATGAAGAAAAAAAACATGTTATAGACCACTACTAACATACTACATAGCAATTAGAACAACTATATGATGTAAACACTGATTCACTTAATAAGTAAGTTGAGGGTACAGCAACAGTGTCTGAGCAGAGTAGGAAATCATGCAGTGAGTGCTGTTTTTGAGTTTATAGAAGCGCAGTGGTGTTTTAAAATTGTAGGGTAATTTGCTAAGAATGGTGTTTCAGAGTTCAGAAGAGTGCAGTAGTTTTTAGACAGTGTAGAGAGTCATGGTGGGATAGATATTTCTGACTTTAGAGCAATACAGTTGTGCTTCGGCAGTGTATGGTATCATGCAAGGGATAGGATTATAAAGCACTGCATGTCCTAAAGTCTAACTCACTCCATGAGTACATGTATTCACATTTCTTAAAACACATACACCGAGGAAGTGAAATGATTACTACATGCTACGGAGAGAGTTGCTATGGCATTTCTACAACACAGTCAAGATCTTCAGTACACAGCATGGAGACTATTTGCAAATTAAGAGCCCTAACAGACATACTGCATAGCAGTTTCTACTACTACATACCGTAAACCATAACACACTTCATCAGAACATGTATTCCCATATTTTTTAAACGCATGCGTGCGGGCGGAATTCCGCTCGTACGCTGAGATTTTTAAAAGCGCATGTTACGTGACGAGCTGGGCTCGTCATCAGCGTGCGAGGAGGCTACGCCATGACGAGCCCAGCTCGTCATCAGCGTGGAAGGGGTTAAACACATCAACGATCCAAATGATTACATTAGTACAAAAAGACTCACTCGAATAATTTTTCATTATAAATTATACATTTATTCATCAAACTTTTCGTATTCCAATAAAACCCCCAACATCACTTCATCCGGTATTTCATTTTGATTTTCCTCAATTTCAAAATTTTGATCTTCAAATACAATATCTTCCACCGCTTCCAGAAATTCACTGTCCAAAGTCTCATCAAATAAATCTGTATTTTCTTTATTAATTTCCTCTGCAAATGGTCCATTTAACTCCTCTATTAATTCATTTGAGATGTCAAAATTTAAAGCAAAGTTCTCCTGATGCTGTTCCATTGCACCAATATGATAATTTTGTTGCACCTTGCAAAAAATATAAACACTTAATTATATCATTTTCACTAATAGATAATAAAAAAATACCTTTATCAATTTTATAAGTACATATATTCCCATATTTCTAAACACACTAACTACACAAATTATTCTGCCACATTCCTCTTAAATAAAAATAGTCTCACACTGTAAAATGATTACTATAATGAAAGGGAATCTTGCTGGAAATATTCTTTCAGAGTTAACAACACTGCAGTTGTGTTGCAAGAGTTTACAATATTTTTCTAGGAATGGAGTTTCAGGATTTAGGCCAATGAAGTGAATTTAAAGCAGTGTAGTGAGTCAAGGTGTGACTGAGAATGTACAAATGAAATTCACTGAAATGATTACTACATGCTACAGACACAGTTGCTTTTCCATTTTAACAGCACACCAAGCATCTAAATTGCACAGCATAAACACAATTTGAAAATTAAGAGGCCTGAAACACATACTGCATAGGACTTTCTACAACTACATCACCTCTGTGTCTCTACTTCAACTATTTCACCCTCTCTCTGCACCATCTTTTCTCTGACTGCACCACCTGTCCCTCTGCCTGCAGCCCTACACCATCTATCCTCTAATTGTAACAGTTTACTCTCTGCCTGCATTATCTAATTTTCAGTCTGCACCAACCCTCTCTCACTACCTGCACCCTCTCATATGCATCTACAGAGTCCTATTATGATATACCTGCTGGTATATATTACACAGCGACACCATATTAAATCTTTCCCTTCAATGCCTGTTGTGTCATACCTTGTCTGAGTCTGCTTGCACTATCTGTGTCACTTCTTGAACCATGTCACCCTCTCTCTGTACCATCTTTTCTGTGACTGCACCATCTGTCCCTCTGCCTGCAGCCCTACACCATCTATCCTCTGATTGTAACAGTTTAATCTCTGCCTGCATTATCTTATTTTTTGTCTACACTAACCCTCTCCCAGTGCCTGCACTCTCTCATCTAACATCTGCACGGGCCTATTAAGATATGGCTGCTGGTGTGTATTACACAACACTACCATGTTAAATCCTTTCCTTCTCTGCCTGTAGTCTCATACCCCCTGCATGTACCATTTCATCACTGTTTTCACTATCCCCCCTGTGTGCTCAATTAGACTCTGCATGTAACATTTCTCAAACTGTTTCCAGCATTTCTTCTCTGTTGGACAATTCTATCCTCTGTGTGTATCATGTCGGTGTATGCTTGCACTATCTGTGTCTCTGCTTGAACCATTTCACCCTCTCTCTGCACCGTCTTTTCTATGACTGCACAATCTCTCCCTCTGCCTGCAGTCCTACACCATCTACCCTCTGTATGTACCATGTTTGTGTCTGCTTGCACTATCTGTCCCTCTGCCTGCAGCCCTATACCACCTACCCTCTGTGTGTACCATGTCTGCTTCCACTATGTATATCTTTGCTTGAACCATCTCATCCTCTCTCTGCACCATCTTTTCTGTGACTGCACCATATGTGCCTCTGCCTGCAGCCCTACACCATCTGTCCTATGTATGTACCATGTCTGTGTCCGCTTTCACTATCTGTCCCTCTGCCTACAGACCTCCACCATCAAGAGTTTTGAATATTTTTCTAGGAATGGAGTTTCAGGATTTAGGACAATGAAGTGAACTTAAACCAGTGTAGTGAGTTAAGGAGAGACTGAGAATGTACAAATCAAATTTACTGAAATAATTACTACATGCTACATACACAGTTGCTTTAGCATCTCAACAGCACACCCAGCATCTAAATTGCACAGATTACACACAATTGGAAAATTAAGAGGCCTGAAACACATACTGCATAGGACTTTCTACAACTACATCACCTAAACCATGACTCAGTTCATGAATTAGGTGATTTAGCACACAGAGGGAGACAAAGTACAAACAGAGACAAAATGGTACCCACAGAGGGTGCAAGACTACATGCAGAGAAGGTAAAGATTTAACATGTAAGCGCTGTCTAACACACACCAGCAGCCATATCATAATAGCCTCTGCAGATGAACATGAAAGGATGCAGGCAGTGGGAGAGGGTTGGTGCAGACAGAAAATTCGATACTGCAGGCAGAGAGTAAACTGGTACAATCAAAGGATAGATGATGCAGGGCTACAGGCAAAGGAAGAGATGGTGCAGTCACAGAAAAGGTAGTGCAGAGAAACGGTGAGATGGTTCAAGCAGAGACACAGACAGTGCAAGCAGAAACAGACATGGTACACACAGAGGATGAAATGGTACAACAGAGAAGAAATACAGGAAACAATAAGAGAAATGTTACATGCAGAGACTAATTGGAACATATAAAATGTCCTCTCCACTGTTCTTCACTGGATAGACTGTACTATGATATCTGTGACATCATAGAATGCCTGTGTAACTCTCTGGCTCACAGTGTCTCTCTCTACCTGACTCTGGCAGTTGATCAACTCAGGCTGAGCTGCTAACAGCTGGCTCCTGGTGGGGTTTCACTTCTGTACTTCTTATCTATTTGTCTTGGAAGGAACTTACAATAAAGGATCTTAACTTACACAGTGGACTACACTTCTTTGTTTACCACAGTTTGGCGATGATTTAAAGAGGATGAACCTGCGTGTGCACTAAGGACAAAGGTCAACTAAGGATTTAAGCAACTACAAGTAAAGGAACTTAAACTTTAAATTTGAAACTAAAAGGTAATGCCCAGCTGACCCCACCAGGGTCCTGTTCCACCTGGACAGCCTGCAACCTGGGAGTGTATCTTCACTTTGAAGTTTGCTTGTGTCTGAACAGCATACAACCTGGTCGTGGGTGATTTTTGCTCTCTCTCATGTCATCTGGAAGATTTTTGGAGGGACCGATTGTGTGTAGGAATTGCTCCTGCCTGTGTCTGCCTTGTGTGTAAAAGCCGGCGTTTACTGGACTGAGCATCACATGTACCCCGCACATTGGTATATAGCATCGGTCTACTGAGAGACGTTACATCTGTTTCACTGCTCTGGCAGCACTATTCCAGGTGAGCGTTGTGAGCGCATTCAAGCGGGCGCTTACTGAAGGGAGTCTTGGAGCTGTGCCGTGCATTTTGGAGGAGGGCATCGGCTCTCTTTCTTACTGGTACGAACTTTGGCATATCGCTCTGTATGTGAGCTGTTTTGCATCTCGTTTAAAGTCGGACTGTATGTTCCCGGTGAGTGAGGGACATTTCGATGTGTTTTGCGCACTCGCAACGGGGTTTTGGCAGTGACAGTTAAACTGCTGCATTTTAAACGAGCCACTGTTCCTTGCAAAGTTCGTCAACTCACCTTCTGTTGTGTTTGTGACGGTTGGGCAGCAGAGCTCTTCTCAGTTCCCCTGCCAGCATCCAATTGATGACGGATCTGGAATTCATCTGGTTGTTAGTGAAGGTCTTTGCTCCTGTGACCCTTGTGACCTCTGAAGACATGTCGAGCTTGATTCTCACGCTGCTTACGCCGCTACGGTCGACGTGGCGGCCATTTTGTCTTCAGCTCAGTTACCACGACAACAGTTTATATGCCAGTCTCTTGACAGTTTCAGTGGCATGCGGAAGGGGAAGATTTTGTCTCAACGGAGGATGATTCGTTTGCCAGCGGCAAGCGTATGGTGAGAAATGGAACTCGTTGGTCCACTTCACAGTTTTTTTTGTGACTATTCAGTTTTTGAACACTTCAAGCCTTTGGTGTGCACTGCGCTTTTGGTGTTTGTCACTATCAAAAGAAGATGTCGATGGGAATCCGGATGAGAGATCGCTCACCGGAGCTAACATTATTAATGTATTTGTGTAGCAGTTTTCACTGCATATTATTTAACACAGTTTTTCTATGTTTACCACAGAGCACAGAGAGGGAGATAAAGTGAAGACAGAGATAAAACGAAACAGACACAGAGTACGAGAATACAGGCAGGAAAGGAAAAGATTTAACATGTAAGCGCGGTCTAACACACACCAATAGCCATATCATAATAGGCCTCTACAGAAGCACATCAGAGGATGCAGGCAGTGGGAGAGGGTTGGTGCAGACAGAAAATTAGATAAGCAGAGAGAGACAGACTGTGAGGAGAGACAGGGGAGATTATACAAAAATATGCAAATATAATTCTTTAATTTACACAGACACTCAGTGTGATCTTAGTCAAAAATGTTAAAATCATAGATTTCACCAAAACGCATATACCACAGAAAAAACTTTAAGAGACAGAACAGTATCCCTTCCAATTCAGTAAAATGAGTACTACAATGAAAGGGAGTCTTCCTGGGAATATTCTTTTAGGATTTACAACTCTGCAGTTGTGTTGCAAGAGTTTTGAATATTTCTCTAGGAATGGAGTTTCAGGATTTAGGACAATGAAGTGAACCTAAACCAGTGTAGTGAGTTAAGGTGAGACTGAGAATGTACAAATCAAATTCACTGAAATAATTACTACATGCTACAGACACAGTTGCTTTATCATCTCAACAGCACACCCAGCATCTAAATAACACAGCTTACACACAATTGGAAAATTAAGATGCCTAAAACACATACTGCATAGGACTATCTACAACTACATCACCTAAACCATGACTCAGTTCATGAATTAAGTGATTTAGCACACAGAGGGAGACAAAGTACAAACAGAGACAAAATGGTACCCACAGAGGGTGCAAGACTACATGCAGAGAAGGTAAAGATTTAACATGTAAGCGCTGTCTAACACACACCAGCAGCCATATCATAATAGCCTCTGCAGATGAACATGAAAGGATGCAGGCAGTGGAAGAGGGTTGGTGCAGACAGAAAATTAGATACTGCAGGCAGAGAGTAAACTGGTACAATCAAAGGATAGATGATGCAGGGCTACAGGCAAAGGAAGAGATGGTGCAGTCACAGAAAAGGTAGTGCAGAGAAACGGTGAGATGGTTCAAGCAGAGACACAGACAGTGCAAGCAGAAACAGACATGGTACACACAGAGGATGAAATGGTACAACAGAGAAGAAATACAGGAAACAATAAGAGAAATGTTACATGCAGTGACTAATTGGAACATATAAAATGTCCTCTCCACTGTTCTTCACTGGATAGACTGTACTATGATATCTGTGACATCATAGAATGCATGTGTAACTCTCTGGCTCACAGTGTCTCTCTCTACCTGACTCTGGCAGTTGATCAACTCAGGCTGAGCTGCTAACAGCTGGCTCCTGGTGGGGTTTCACTTCTGTACTTCTTATCTATTTGTCTTGGAAGGAACTTACAATAAAGGATCTTAACTTACACAGTGGACTACACTTCTTTGTTTACCACAGTTTGGCGACGATTTAAAGAGGATGAACCTGCGTGTGCACTAAGGACAAAGGTCAACTAAGGATTTAAGCAACTACAAGTAAAGGAACTTAAACTTTAAATTTGAAACTAAAAGGTAATGCCCAGCTGACCCCACCAGTGTCCTGTTCCACCTGGACAGCCTGCACCCTGGGAGTGTGTCTTCACTTTGAAGTTTGCTTGTGTCTGAACAGCCTACAACCTGGTCGTGGGTGATTTTTGCTCTCTCTCATGTTATCTGGAAGATTTTTTGAGGGACCGATTGTGTGTAGGAATTGCTCCTGCCTGTGTCTGCCTTGTGTGTAAAAGCCGGCGTTTACTGGACTGAGCATCACATGTACCCCGCACATTGGTATATAGCATCGGTCTACTGAGAGACGTTACATCTGTTTCACTGCTCTGGCAGCACTATTCCAGGTGAGCATTGTGAGCGCATTCAAGCGGGCGCTTACTGAAGGGAGTCTTGGAGCTGTGCCGTGCATTTTGGAGGAGGGCATCGGCTCTCTTTCTTACTGGTACGAACTTTGGCATATCGCTCTGTATGTGAGCTGTTTTGCATCTCGTTTAAAGTCGGACTGTATGTTCCCGGTGAGTGAGGGACATTTCGATGTGTTTTGCGCACTTGCAACGGGGTTTTGGCAGTGACAGTTAAACTGCTGCATTTTAAACGAGCCACTGTTCCTTGCAAAGTTCGTCAACTCACCTTCTGTTGTGTTTGTGACGGTTGGGCAGCAGAGCTCTTCTCAGTTCCCCTGCCAGCATCCAATTGATGACGGATCTGGAATTCATCTGGTTGTTAGTGAAGGTCTTTGCTCCTGTGACCCTTGTGACGTCTGAAGACATGTCGAGCTTGATTCTCACGCTGCTTACGCCGCTACGGTCGACGTGGCGGCCATTTTGTCTTCAGCTCAGTTACCACGACAACAGTTTATATGCCAGTCTCTTGACAGTTTCAGTGGCATGCGGAAGGGGAAGATTTTGTCTCAACGGAGGATGATTCGTTTGCCAGCGGCAAGCGTATGGTGAGAAATGGAACTCGTTGGTACACTTCACAGTTTTTTTTGTGACTATTCAGTTTTTGAACACTTCAAGCCTTTGGTGTGCACTGCGCTTTTGGTGTTTGTCACTATCAAAAGAAGATGTCGATGGGAATCCGGATGAGAGATCGCTCACCGGAGCTAACATTATTAATGTATTTGTGTAGCAGTTTTCACTGCATATTATTTAACACAGTTTTTCTATGTTTACCACAGAGCACAGAGAGGGAGATAAAGTGAAGACAGAGATAAAACGAAACACACAGAGTACGAGAATACAGGCAGGAAAGGAAAAGATTTAACATGTTAGTGCTGTCTAACACACACCAGCAGCCATATCATAATAGGCCTCTACGGAAGCACATCAGAGGATGCAGGCAGTGGGAGAGGGTTGGTGCAGACAGAAAATGAGATAAGCAGAGAGAGGCACACTGTGAGGAGAGACAGGGGAGATTATACAAAAAGGTGCAAATATAATTCTTTAATTTACACAGACACTCAGCGTGATCTTAGTCAAAAATGTTAAAACCATAGATTTCACCAAAACGCATATACCTCGGAAAAACCTTTGAGAGACAGAACAGTATCCCTTCCAATTCAGTAAAATGAGTACTACGATGAAAGGGAGTCTTACTGGGAATATTCTTTTAGGATTTACAACTCTGCAGTTGTGTTGCAAGAGTTTTGAATATTTTTCTAGGAATGGAGTTTTAGGATTTAGGATAATGAAGTGAACTTAAATCAGTGTAGTGAGTTAAGGTGAGACTGAGAATGTACAATTCAAATTCACTGAAATAATTTCTACATGCTACAGACACAGTTGCTTTAGCATCTCAACAGCACACCCAGCATCTAAATTGCACAGCTTACACACAATTGGAAAATTAAGAGGCCTGAAACACATACTGCACAGGACTTTTTACAACTACATCACCTAAACCATGACTTAGTTCATGATTTAGGTGATTTAGCACACAGAGGGAGACAATGTACAAACAGAGACAAAATGGTACACACAGAGGGTGCGAGACTACAGGTAGAGAAGGTCAAGATTTAACATGTAAGCGCTGTCTTACACACACCAGCAGCAATATAATAATAGGCCTCTGCAGATGCACATGAGAGGGTGCAGGCAGTGGGAGAGGGTTATTGCAGACAGAAAATTAGATACTGCAGGCAGAGAGTAAACTGGTACAATAAAAGGATAGATGATGCAGGGCTACAGGCAGAGGAAGAGATAGTGCAGTCACAGAAAAGGTGGTACAGAGAAAGGGTGAGATGGTTCAAGCAGAGACACAGACAGTGCAAGCAGACACAGACATGGTACACACAGAGGATAAAATGGTATAACAGAGAAGAAATACAGGAAACAGTAAAAGAAATGTTACATGCAGAGACTAATTGGAGCACAGAGAGGGAGAGATAGTGAAGACAGAGATAAAACGAAACACACAGAGAGCGCGAGACAACAGGCAGAGAAGGAAAAGATTTAACAAGTAAGCGCTGTCTAACACACACCAGCAGCCATATCATAATAGGCCTCTACAGAAGTACATCAGAGGATGCAGGCAGTGGGAGAGGGTTGCTGCAGACAGAAAATGAGATAAGCAGAGAGAGGCAGACTGTACGGAGAGACAGTGGAGATTTTACAAAAAGGTACAAATATAATTCTTTAATTTACACAGACACTCAGTGTGATCCTGGACAAAAACTTTAAAACCATACATTTTACTAAAACACATTTACCACACGAAAAAGAGACAGAACACAGCCTATCTATTTCTGAACTACAATACAGTGCAGAAACCTGAGTCATTATCAAAATACTTTTCCAATTTACAGCATTACTTTTTTGACAGCATTACATCCAAACATGAGACACAATTTCAGAAGAAAGAACACAGGATAAGCAGAGAGAGGTAAACTGTGAGGAGAGCCTTAGGAGATCATACAAAAAGGTGCAAATATAATCCTTTATTTTACACAGACACTCAGTGTGATCCTTGACAAAAACTTTAAAACCATACATTATACCAAAACACATTTACCACACAAAAAAGTTTAAGAGACAGAACACAGCCTATCTATTTCTGAACTACAATACAGTGCAGAAACCTGAGTCATTTTCAAAATACATTTCCAATTTACAGCATTACTTTTTGCCAGCATTACATCCACACATGAGACACAATATCAGAAGAAAGAACAACACAGTATAAGCAGAGAGAGGTAAACTGTGAGGAGAGCCGTAGGAGATTATACAAAAAGGTGCAAATATAATCCTTTATTTTACACAGACACTCAGTGTGATCCTTGACAAAAACTTTAAAACCATACATTATACCAAAACACATTTACCACACAAAAAAGTTTAAGAGACAGAACACAGCCTATCTATTTCTGAACTACAATACAGTGCAGAAACCTGAGTCATTTTCAAAATACATTTCCAATTTACAGCATTACTTTTTGCCAGCATTACATCCACACATGAGACACAATATCAGAAGAAAGAACAAAGTATAAGCAGAGAGAGGTACACTGTGAGGAGAGCCGTAGGAGATTATACAAAAAAGTGCAAATATAATTCTTTATTTTACACAGACACTCAGTGTGATCCTGGACAAAAACTTTAAAACCATACATTATACCAAAACACATTTACCACACAAAAAAGTTTAAGAGACAGAACACAGCCTATCTATTTCTGAACTACAATACAGTGCAGAAACCTGAGTCATTTTCAAAATACATTTCTTTTTTTTATGTTTGAAAGCTTTATTGAAGTAAAGTTGTCAATACAATAAGGTGACATCAGCAGAACAACAAGAGAAAGGGAAATTATGGGAGAGATGAAACATAAGCAGCCGTTAGCACAATGAAAACATCAAAGCATTTTTGAATTTTAAGGGGGGGGGGAGGAGAAGGGAAGGGAGGGAAATAAAACCATGATAATATAATACAAGAATGAAACAGAAATAAGCATAATGAATGTTGGCAATAAAGTACAGTAAATGCACAAATATCTAGCGAATATATGGAATAAGAACGTTAGAAAAACATGAATAAAGAAAAGAAACTGCATTAGTGAAATTTAAAACCTGTAACTACAAGCAGGAGTACAAATGTTCAAGGGGGCTTGAAATTATCAGAGGAAAATGGAGAGTATTTCTTTTTGGTGGATTGATCCAAATATAGGGTAAGAGGTAACCGAAAGAGTTCAACATTGCGAGAAGGTTTGCAGGAGGATGCAAAAGCAACATCAAGTCTATGGGAATGACATAGAAGGTTCCACCAGCAAATTAAGGAAAGTTTGGTCAGAGACTTCCAATTAGAAGCAATATGTTGTAGTGCAAGGGCTAGCATAAGGTCAAAAAGACCATGTGAATGTGGGGGGAGGTCAAAAGACTCTGAAAGGCTACCCAAAAGCACCAAAGAAGTAGAAAAAGGAATAGAGAGACTAAAAATACGGGAAATACGAGACCATATCTGTGTCCAGAAAAGTCGAACTGAGGGACAGAGGAAGAAAAGATGAAAGAGATCAGCATTGGGAGCATTACAGGTCCAGCAGTTAGCAGTAGAAGAAGAAAAAAAAATGAAAAAGAGAAAGGGGAGAAAGGTAGAGTCTATGGTAGAAGAAAAATAGGGATTGAGTGAGAGATGCAGTACGGGAAGTCTTCAAGGATTTAGCCCAGAGTTTGTCCCAAAGAGAAGTCGGCCAGGAGTGACCTAAGTCTTTTTCCCAAGAAAGTTCCAGTTTTGATTTGGGACGATCAGGAGCAGGAGTTGAGAAGTATCGATAAATAAGAGAAGCTTTAGGAATAGTAGAAAGAATGGTAAGTAGAGAGGAAGACGATGCGGGTAATTCATCAGAAATAAGAGAATAGTATCGATCAAGAACGATTTCCATAAGAATGAAGTATTTCTTTGCGAACGAGGAAGGACAGTGAAATTGGGATTGAAATTGAGGAAAGGAACAAGGAGATGAACCGTCAAAAAGATGGTGAACCCAGATGATACCCTTCGATCTCCACGAAGGCCAGGCAATAGATCTATTGCGTATTAAAATGAGTGAGTTATACCAAATGGGTAATAATAAGAAGGATTCCCGAGAAACAGAAACTGTGGATACCAAGGGCCGCAAAAGAGAAGAAGTGTGTTTGAATAATAGGGGATTAAGACATGGAGCCTTAGCGGTGAAGCGAGTTACCTCCTGAAAAGAGTAAGGGAGCAATAATTCATGCTCAACAGAAAGCCAAAGGGGAGAAAAAGGGGAGATATCTTGTGATAACCAGCGAGAAACTTGGCGAAGAGTGAAAGACTTATGATAAAGACGGAAGTCTGGAAAATTAACCCCACCATTTGATTTAGACTTACGAAGGGCTGAGAGAGATATACGTGCTTTTTTCTGCTTCCAGAGAAACTTAAATAAAACAGAGTCAATACGACGGAAGTAGAGAGCTGGGATATGAATTGGGAGCATGAAAAGTAAATAGATTAACATCGGAGCAATCATCATCTTGATGGAATCAAGACGACCCCACCAGGAAAGATAGAGAGGATTCCAAGAAGAGAGCAAATAATCTATTCTAGAGATGACTGCATTCATGTTAAGTTGGATAGAGGATGAGATAGAGTTAGAGAAAAGAACACCAAGATACTTTATTTTCTTACTATTCCAACCAAAGCCAGTGGAGGTAAAGAAATGTGGAAGGCAAAATTTAGTTATAGGAAGAATCTCCGTCTTGTCCGAATTTATTTTATATCCTGAAACCAGGGAAAATTTCTCAAATTCATCTAATAAGGAAGGAACAGAGGTAACTGGATCTGAAATGAATAAAAGTATGTCATCCGCATAGGCAGATAGTTTAAGATGATGATCGCCATACGGAAAACCAGAGATGGAGGGATTGTTACGAATAGAAGATATGAAGGGTTCAAGAGCCAAAATAAACAAAAGAGGTGAAAGAGGACAGCCCTGACGAATTCCACGTTTCAGTGTAAAAGGGGAAGTAAGTTGACCGTTGACGAGAACTGATGCCTTGGGCATAGAATATATTAAAGAAATATAAGAAATAAATTTAGGACCAAAGCCATGCCATTGCAGTGAAGCCATCAAAAAGGACCAGTCAACCCAATCAAAGGCTTTTTCAGCATCAACTGAGATAGCTGCAATGGGAATAGACAGAGAGGGGGCCTTACTTAAAACATGAAGGAGGAGTCTGGAGTTGTCTGAGGTGAGGCGGCCCTTAACAAAACCACATTGCTCTTTCCCAATGAGATGTGGCATGAGTGGGGCAAGGCAAAGAGCTAATAATTTTGCAAAAATCTTATAGTCTACATTAACCAGAGATATTGGCCGATAATTCTTACAAAATTTGGGATCCCGACCCTCTTTAGGGATGAGGCATATGGTAGCATCTTGAAATGATCCTTGGGCCAGACCGGCGGAACAAAAAGACTGAAAAAGAAAGAGAAGTTTGGGTAATAGGAGATCGGAAAAGTGTAAATAAAATTCAACTGGAAAGCCATCAGGCCCTGGAGTCTTGCCCTTGGTTAGAGAAGACAAAGCAGTGGATAACTCAGAAAGTGTAAGATCTGTATTAATGTCCGAGAAATTAAGTTGGGAAGTATCTGGTTTAGGCAAGTTCTCAAAATATGATTGGAGGAGATCTGGGGTAGGGGGATTTTCAGGAGAGTATAAAGACTCATAAAAAGATTGAAATTGCTCTAAAATTTCTTCATCTGTGTGTAAAAGGACATTAGAAGGGGAATAGATAGAGTCTATGATAGTTCGCTCTTTACGCGATTTTAGATAGCAAGTAATTTGCCCGATTTATTGCGACCTCCATAGTACCGTGCACTACTCCGAAGAAGAAAAGAAGAAGCTGTGTCCGTAGTGAGCTTGTTAAATGCAATTTTAGCTTGAAGAAGGTCAGGAGACATATGATTTGGAGAGGAAGTATAAAATTGATGTTCTAATGACTTAATATGCGCAAGAGCAACCTTACGTTTTTGAAGGAGCTTTTTCTTTTTTTAGAAACAAAGTCGATAATAAATCCGCGGGCTGTGGCCTTGAAAGAATCCCAAAGAACATGGGGAGGGGTATGAGGATCAGAATTGAGTTGGAAAAATTCAGAGGTGAAAGAGCGAAAAGAGGAAGAAAAAAGAGGATCGGTGAGAAGAGAAAAATTAAAGCGCCAGCGAGAAGATTTAGGAATAGGAGGAAGAAGATCAAAAACAGTGATAATAGGAGCATGATCAGAGATAACAATAGGTTCAATAGAAGAGGATAAAAGATTTTGAGATAAACAGGAGGAAAGAAAAATATAATCTAAACGAGAAAATGAAGAGTGTGGAGGAGAGAAAAAAGAAAAATCTATAGTGTCTGGGTGAGTGAGCCTCCATGAATCCACAAGATGAACCTGAGTAATAGTATCAAGAAACTGTTTATGGGGCTTGTGAGGGGTGAAACGAACAGAGGACTTACGATCTAAAAAAGGGTCGATAATCTGATTACAGTCTCCGCCTAATAAGAAAGAATCATCTTTGTGTTGGATACATTTTGCAGTAATCGAGGGTCAAAAAGAGGAGTCAAAGCATGTAGGGCCATAAACATTGAACAGAGTAATTGGGATAGCATTAATAAGCAATTTAGCTAGAATCCAACGACCCTCATCATCCTTTTCTTCAAGAATTACTTTACATTTGAGACGTTTGTGAATCAAAATAGCAACACCATTCTTTTTATGAGAAGCTGGAGAAAACAAGACAGTACCAACCCATAGTCTTTTTAGTTTCATAGATTCAATATCTGAAAGGTGGGTTTCCTGAATGAGAACAATATCAGGATTGTAAGAGGAGAGGTGTGAAAGTACTCTCTGCCGCTTAATAGGATGGTTAAATCCTTTCACATTCCATGAAACAACTTTGAAGATGAAAACATATTAAACTGTTCAAAATTGAAAAGTGCAAAAATATACTGTAAAAGCAATAAGTCAAACCGTAAAGAATTAGAAAATAAGCGAACCATTAAAAGATTAGAAGGAAGAATAGGAGGAAGGAGAAGAAAAAATGAGAGGGAAAGGAAAAAGAAGAAGGGAAAGGAAAGAGGGTCAGCAAAGGAAGGAGAAGAAAGAAAAGAAAGAAGGCATAGAAGACAGTACAAATCCGTAAGGATGACTGTAAGAGACATACCTGAAGGGGGAAATACACAAAGGGAGGTGGGGAAGTGGTGATGCATTACAAGACGGGTAGACCAGGAACAGAAGCACAACCGCACCGAGACCTCACAAAAATTACAAAGGGTGGAACATGATGATGAAGGGAACAACCGATATATATCTGCATGGGGAAGAAAGAAAATAATTAATACACCATGGAACATGTGACACAGCGCATATAACCAAAGACAGGATACAAATATAAAAGAAGTCAAAAATAAGAAGACCAGTTGAGAACCTGTTTCGAGGAGATACAAGAAAAAGAAGAAGGCCAAGTTGACAACGGGGAACCTTGAGCAGTAACAAAAGAATGAAAAAACCAAGAGAAGGATTAGATAGAAGTACAGAAGACCAGAGAAAACAATTAGAGATCATTACAAAAATACAACAATAACATTTCAGCCACTGTTTGAAGGAGAGGTTTCCATTCCCTCTTCACTCTGTAGAAGGAGGAAGTTTCATAGTTCACCAGGATCTTGAAATGACCATGTCTTATTCCGATGAGTAACTCGGAAGGTACACGGATGGAACAAGCCATATCGTGCTCCAAGGGAGCGCAAAGAAGGGCGGAGAGCTAGAAATTCCTTACGCCTGGAGGCAGTAGCATTAGAAACGTCTTGAGACAGGTAGACTCGTTGACCCAGCCAAGATATTTGTCTCTTGGACCTTGCTGCTGAAAGAATTGAGAGAAGATCTGTGAACTTCAAAAAGAGAATAATAACACCACGAGGTTTTGTAGATGAAGTTGTTCGTGCTCCCAGTCTATGAGCTCTTTGAATACTGATGGACGTAGAAGGGGGCATGTCTAGAAGTTTCGGGAGGAAGGAGGTAAAGAAATTCACTGGGTCCTCACCCTCAAGATTCTCTGGTAAACCATAAATACGAAGGTTGTTTCTTCTGTTGCGATTTTCCAAATCCTCCGTATGTTGCTGTAGAGAAAGGACAGTCTTTTCCAATGCTACAATGCGTTGCGTGTTGGATTGAACTTCAGGGATCTGTTGTTCAACTGAGGATATTCGAGCATCCATGGTCTCGCATTTATCTTTTAAAAGTTGCATATCCTTGCTTGTCTCCTCGATGAAAGGACGCATTGCACAAATTTCTTCCAAAATTTGATCAATGGAGGATGAAGAAGAGGATTTATCTGGTGTAGGAGACTCGTGTTTAGGTCGTTTGCTGGATGTAGCAGGAGGGGAGGATCTATTGGACGGCGATTGCCCCGAAGGGGAGCGCTGAGAAGATGGAGTCGCCATCTTGGAAGATTGAATAGATGTAGATGCACCAGTTGAAGAGCTCACAGGGGTAATCACAGAGGGAGTAAAAACAAACTTAGGTTTACGTAACCTCACCATAGGAAGTCTGCACTCTAATCCAGTGACTAATCTCAATGCTCTGAAAAACAGTCAAAAGTGCGCGGAAAGCACAAGCTCCTGTAAGTAAATTAAATGTGTCTCAGAGGATCATCCCAGTACAATTTGGGCCAATATTATTATACTGCAAGATGCTCCATAAACGTAACACACTTAAATATCCATGAACAACTCCAGCAGGAAGAGAAATGTCAGTGTGTAAAACCAGGAGTCCATAGCAGGGAGCACCAAAACACCTCCAGTGGGCCACAGGGATTGTGCGTGTCATGAGATCCGGCTGTGCATATATTGAAAATAAAGTACTTCAAGGTGCAGCAGCATGGGGTGCACGAAGTGTGTCAGGAATAATTATTGTTCCTCAGGATTCACTTGAAAGTTGCACCAGAACACCGCCAGTGGGCTGAATAGGTTGTACGCTAGGAGAGCCAGCAGCGCTGAATAGGCAGAGCGCTTAAAATGGCGGCAATGCGTGTAAATGCTGGGGATAGCGTATTATAAGGCGCGGTAGCGTGGGGCACCTGAGGCTTGGCGACATAAAACATTTAATCATCAGGAATCCATTACGAGTGGCACCAGAGCACCGTCGGTGAGCAGGAGGGCTTATAAGCTAGGAGAGTCTGTAGCGCTGAAGAGGCGGAGCCTCTAAAATGGTGATTTCTACACAGGCGGCGCCATGACGCAGATTCCAAGTAGCCCCTCCACAGAATAAACAGAGCAACAAAAGGCACAGGAAAAGTTAATGATATTCCCGGTTGCTCACCCCAAAGTCCGTTGATGCAGGATAACAAGCGTTGAAAGAAATGTATCCTGGCATGTCAGGGAGGCGGAGGTCCGGTAGCGTGAGGAGCGCTGAAGATGGCGGTTCAGTGAGGTGCGACATCCACGTCGCGAATTTAGATGAAATGCGGCACTCTGGAAGCCGCAAAGCCGCTCCGCTTGTTCCCCGCGAGTTCCGGTTATGAAATCCGGCAAAGAGGTGTAAGAACAGTACCCTTCACATCGGGAAAGCTACTCTGAGGCGATATGGTGCGGCGGAGTTCAGCACCTAGCCGGCCATCTTGCGCGGCACCCAAGCCACGCCCCCTTCAAAATACATTTCTAATTTACAGCATTACTTTTTTGCCAGCATTACATCCAAACATGAGACACAATATCAGAAGAAAGAACACAGTATAAGCAGAGAGAGGTACACTGTGAGGAGAGCCTTAGGAGATTATACAAAAAGGTGCAAGTATAATTCTTTATTTTACACAGACACTCAGTGTGATCCTGGACAAAAACTTTAAAACCATACATTATACCAAAACACATTTACCACACAAAAATGTTTAAGAGACAGAACACAGCCTATCTATTTCTGAACTACAATACAGTGCAGAAACCTGAGTCATCTTCAAAATACATTTCCAATTTACAGCATTACTTTTTTGACAGCATTACATCCAAACATGAGACACAATATCAGAAGAAAGAACACAGTATAAGCAGAGAGAGGTACACTGTGAGGAGAGCCTTAGAAGATTATACAAAAAGGTGCAAGTATAATTCTTTATTTTACACAGACACTCAGTGTGATCCTGGACAAAAACTTTAAAACCATACATTATACCAAAACACATTTACCACACAAAAATGTTTAAGAGACAGAACACAGCCTATCTATTTCTGAACTACAATACAGTGTAGAAACCTGAGTCATCTTCAAAATACATTTCCAATTTACAGCATTACTTTTTTGACAGCATTACATCCAAACATGAGACACAATATCAGAAGAAAGAACACAGTATAAGCAGCGAGAGGTACACTGTGAGGAGAGCCTTAGGAGATTATACAAAAAGGTGCAAATATAATTCTTTATTTTACACAGACACTCAGTGTGATCCTGGACAAAAACTTTAAAACCATGCATTATACCAAAACACATTTACCACACAAAAATGTTTAAGAGACAGAACACAGCCTATCTATTTCTGAACTACAATACAGTGCAGAAACCTGAGTCATTTTCAAAATACATTTCCAATTTACAGCATTACTTTTTTGACAGCATTACATCCACACATGAGACTCACACTGTGACCTTAGACACATAACAGAAATCCTTGCAATTCAGTTAAATGATTACTACAGTGAAAGGGGGGAGGAAGAGTGTAAGAGCAGGAGAGTGACTAACTTCCACATTGCAACTCATTTTTATAATTAACATAAAATGCACAATATATATCCCCTCACAAATTAATAACTCACCTTTAAAAATGCTTTTGAAGATTAAGAACAGTGTCAATCACACACCAGATTTTCTTAAGCAGAATCTCTGAAATGTACCTCAGACACTGCAACCACAAAAGGCCCTGATTCCCTCTCATTAAACACACATATCTCTGTACATGCCCAATGAATTTTCTTCCCACACAAATTCAAAACCAAACTAACATTTTAATTGGTTGTACATTTCAACACTTTCAAACTCACATAATGTTCAACCTTCCCCCACTGTTCTCTCTGCCTGTTACCATGGTAACTCTCCATACACCACCTAACTGAAGTCAAAAGGTGAAAAGTTCATCTCTCAATGTTGCAAACCAAAGCAGCAAGTGTGTTTGACTTCTCAATATTCCAACTTATCCTGTGCAATGTTCTTTTCAATGACTTTTTCTGAACCAATAGTATTATTCCTTTTAGAAATCAGTAGTATGCACCCTAGTTTTCAATGTTAATTAATCAGAAACCACCAATCATTTCTTGTTTTTCAAGTGCACTGAATCTCAACCACATTTTTTTCTAAACTCCTATTTTTCAAACTGCCATTTCATCTCCAGAGACCATCTGAGTACAACCAGATCTGCCTTCAAGATGCTTAGAGTATGGATTGTAGCACACAGTTATATTTTCGAGAGTGACAGGTATGCAGCAAATAGATGCTTTCTCAACCTTGATTTACCAAATGTGGATATTATGTGGATTGGCCAGAGAGGATTGAGATGCCACCAATTGATGCCATTGGTAAAATCCTTTTTGCATCTCCCACACCCTGACCTCATAATTGTGCACTGTGGTGGCAATGACCTAGGCACTTTCACTGGGGTAGGTCTGGAAATGCTTTTAAAGGACACCTTTGGGCAATTGATGTCACTTTTTCCACAAACTGCCTTGGTATATTCTAATATATGCCAAAGGCAAAAATGGAACTGGTCCAACCAATATTGTCCACAGATTGAGAAAGCAAGGAAACATGTGAATAAGTCCGTTTCTGCTTTCCTCAGAGACTATGGTATGGGTTCTATATATCACAACAACTTGCGTTACAACATGCAAGGCATTTATAGGAGAGACGGTGTACATTTCACAGATGAGGGGAATAGAGACTTCCTTTTAAACTTTAGACTCTGCATCAGTACTTACTTATAGGTACAAAAAACACTCAATGAACACAACAGCTCTTTTTAGAGCCAACCAACATCTAAACACTCTAACTTGTTATTTAACTGTATTTTTTTTAAAGTTTTTTTCTGACGTGCGCGCACCTAGCGATTTAAAAAAAAAAAGAAAAATGTTTGTTTTGCCCATCGGGGTCCTTCAGGGACCCCCTCAGAAGGCCTAGGGGGTCAGGGAGACTTTACCCTGCCCCCTTTTCACGTTCTCCACTTTTATTTGTCACTTTCTTTCAAAACTACTCAAAATAGCGGCTATAGAGTGCGAGCACCGTGCGCGCACCTCGCAATTTAAAAAAAAAAGAAAGTTTTTGGCCTTCATGGGTCCTTCCGGGACCCCCTCAGAAGGCCAAGGGGGTTAGGGAGACTCTACCCTGCCCCCTTTTCATGTTCTCCACTTTTATATGCCACTCTCTTTTAAAACTACACAAAATGACGGCTATAGGGTGCGAGCACCGTGCGCGGACCTCGGGATTTAAAAAAATAATAATATTAATTTTTGCCTTCAAGGGTCCTTTAGGGGCCCCCTCAGAAGGCCTAGGGGGTCAGGGAGACTCTACCCTGCCCCCTTTTCACACTTTCCACTTTTGGCCTCTGCCTCCGACAAAAAATGGTGGCCAACACTTCCTGATTGCGTCCGAATGGAATGTTGACAGACGTCTAACAGCAAATCAGAATTCTGCTTGCTACGGTGTCGTGGAGGGCCTTATGAGCATGGGTTAGCATCTTGAAAGTGACACTAGCTTCGATGGGGAGCCAGTGGAGTGTGCGCAGGTGCTCGGAGATGTGGCAGTGTCTTGGCAGGTTGAGGACCCGTCTTGCGGCAGTGTTTTGGATGTTCTGTAGCTTGCATGTGAGGTCTTTGTTTATTCCGGCATAGAGTGCATTGCCATAGTTGAGCTTGCTGGTGACCAGGGCATGAGTGACGGTCTTTCTGTGTTCGAGGGGGATCTATTTGAAGGTCTTATGTAGGAGGCGGAGGTTTTGGGAGCATGAGGATGAGACGGAGTTGATCTGGCGGTCCATTTTGAGCTCTGAGTCCAGGATGATTCCCAGGTTGCGTGCGTGGTCCGTGGGCGGGCTTCCGAGGGCAGGGGGCCACCAGGTGCCGTTACAGGCATCAGGGTAAGGGCCCATGATGAGTATTTCCATTTTGTTAGTGTTTAGTTGTAGGCAGCTAATTTTCATCCATATGGCGACAGCTTCCATGCCTTCTCGAAAGTTGTGTCTGGCGGTGTTGGGTACGTTGGATAGGGAGAGGATGAGTTGGGTGTCGTCTGTGTATGACACAATGTTGAGTCCTTAGGTTCTGATGATGGGGGTGAGCGGAGCCATGTAGATGTTGAAGAGCGTAGGGCTGAGAGACGACCCCTTGGGGACTCCGCAGGTGGTAGGTGTAGGGTCGGAGAGGAAAGGGGGGAGTCTGACCCGCTGCGTTCTGCCAGAGAGGAAGGATCAGATCCAGTCGAGGGCATTGTCTTGGATCCCTGCATCGTCGAGTCTGCGAATTAGGGTGCGGTGAGAGACTCTGTTGAACGCCACAGAGAGGGCGAGGAGGATGAGGGCTGCTGTTTCTCTCTTGTCCAGTAAGGTATGGATATTGTCTGTTGCGGCGAGGAGGGCAGTTTCCGGGCTTTTTTTTCTGAAGCCGGATTGGGAGGAGTCGAGGATGTTGTGCTCTTCGATCAATGTGGCAAATTGGCTGTTGATGACTTTCTCAATTACTTTTGCTGCGAACAGGAGCAGGGAAAGAGGTCTGTAGTTTTTGAGGTTGGTGGGGTCCGCTGAGGGTTTCTTCAGGAGGGGGTTGATCTCAGTGTGTTTCCACTTTCAGGGAATGAGGCAGTTGCCAGGGAGCAGTTGATGGTGTGGCAGAGCTTGGGTGAGATGGTGTCTGTGGCTCTGTTGAAAATGTGGTGGGGACAGGGGTCCGTGGGGGCCCCGGAGTGGATTGACTTTATTGTCTTCAGTGTGTCTTTATTGGTAGGGCTGTCCAGTTGTTGATCACTGGCTTCACGGTGTCAGGGTGGTCGGTGAGGGTTCAGTGTGTTGGTTGTCTTTGTTGAAGTTGTCATAGATGCTCTTGATTTTGTGGTGGAAAAAGATGCTGAGTTTGTTGCAGAGGTCAGGCGGAGGGTGAATTTGTGGACCATGTAAGAGCTAAGGAGGACTTTCTTCTCCTTGGAGATTTTAATATACACATGGATAATCCTGAAGATCATGAATCCATACAGTTAACAGCAGACCTGTCTAATCTCGGATTAGAGATAAAAAATAGGGGAGCAACGCATACAGCTGGTCATACCCTTGACTGTATTTTTACCAATTGCACCAAAATAAGGTGCCTCCCTGCTACAGAGATTTTCTGGACCGATCACTCCTTGATTAAGTTTTACTTGGCAAGATCCAGTAAACAACAATCTAGAATACCACCTCCCCCTATTTTACGACGCCAATGGTATAAAATATCAGCTGAAAATCTGCGCCAACATTGGCAACAACCCCAATTTTCCGAAGGTGATTCTGCTGAAGAAGCACTAGGAAAATATAATGAATCCCTTAAGTCTGCTATTGACTCTCTTGCCCCGCTAAAACTTCATAGACAGTTTCCTCCCACTAAACAAGAAAAGTGGTATACTCTTGACCTCAGGAAGGAAAAACAGAAATGTAGGAGGTTAGAAAAAACTTGGAGGAAATCAAAAAATGAGCAGGAAAGGAAAATGTTTTTAGAGGCCCAGGCAAATTATTATAAAAATATAAAGCTTGCTAGAAAAAATAATCTATCCTTACAGTTGGAAGAGGCAGGTAATTGCCCTAGGGAATTATTTAAAATCTTGCTAAGCTTTGTAAAGCCATCAGCTAGTGAGAGCCCTGATGAAGCCTCACAGACATTGTGTGAGGAGATCTCCAAGTTCTTTGAGGACAAAATAAACCTGATTTATGATAAAATCTTGGCCTCACAAGGCGCAGTAATAGTGTCCCACCCCCCATGTACACCTCCGGCACTGTCCAAAAACACCTTTCTTGCTATTCCACCAGTTAGTGATTTAGATCTTCCCCTCCTCATTAACCATATGAAAACTGGCTCCCCAAGCGATCACCTTCCTGCTAAAATGGTGGCCCCTCTTATTTCCATCTTGGGGCCTTCCATTCAGTCAGTTATGAACACCTCGCTGACGAAAGGACAAGTTCCGAGAGAATGGAAGATAGCGGTGGTAAACCCTATCAGGAAGAAGGCGGCCTCCCCCTGGACAGATCTGTCCAACCTTCGGCCTATTTCCCTCCTACCCTACATCGGAAAGATGACGGAGAAGCACGTAAACACCCACCTATCGAGCCATCTTGAAGCAGTAGAAGGCCTGGACCCCTCCCAATCTGGGTTCAGGCCAAATCACAGCACCGAATCAGCCCTACTGGAGGTCACCAATAACATCAGGTTGACACTAGACAGTGGGGGCTCTATGATTCTGGTGCTGTTGGATTTGTCTGCTGCTTTCGATACGGTGTCCCATGAAGTGCTTCTCGGTCGTCTGAGGGGTGTAGGGTTGGGAGGGACAGCCCTGTCTTGGGTGGAAAGCTTTCTTTCCTGCCGATCTCAAGAAGTCAGGCTGGGCTCCCACAAATCCATCTCCAGGGAGCTCACCAGGGGTGTGCCACAGGGCTCATGTCTTAGCCCCACATTATTTAATGTGTATGTGGCCCCCCTGGCCGACTTAGTGAGGCCATACGGGTTTACCCCGATATCCTACGCTGATGACACCCAGCTGATGTTCCCCTTCAAAATCTTCTCACCTGCCCTGCAAAAATCCTTCGCGGAGGGCATGAGGGCTGTGTCATGCTGGATGGCTGAGAATTGCCTACAATGCAATGTGGGCAAAACAGAGGTGTTACTGTTTGGGGAGGCAGCAAAACTCTGGTCTGGGGATTGGTGGCCCACAGAATTGGGTCCTGTTCCGGTCCCAAAGCAGACTGTCAAAAACTTGGGGGTGTTATTCGATCAAGCCTTGACTTTTAAACATCATGTCGACCAAGTTGCTGGCACCTGCTTTGGAGCCATTGGACTTCTGAAAAGGGTGTTTCCTCTTATACCGGATGGTCACAGGAAAACCCTTGTGCAGGCTCTGGTGATCAGTAGATTGGACTACTGTAATGGCCTTCTTTTGTCAACCAATGAAGGCCAATTAAAAAAACTACAAGTAGTCCAAAATACGGCGGCGAGGCTTGTTCTCAACCTTCCATCTAGAACTCCCTCCCGCCCTTTACTAGCTAAACTTCACTGGCTACCAGTGCGGCAACGCACAAAGTTCAAAATTCTGTGCACCATTCATAGGTCTCTGATAGGAAAGGGTCCTAAATACTTGACAAAAGCTTTTTTACCTTACGTCCCAGCCCGATCACTTCGATCGAGTGATTTGTACCTTTTACAGGTCCCTAAAATAAAAAAATCCCGCCAGGGAGGCCGTGCTCTGGCATACGCAGGTCCCACCCTTTGGAATTCCCTTCCCCTCCAACTCAAACTCATCACTAACCATTTATCATTTCGTAAAAACCTCAAAACCCATCTTTTCACCACCATTTAATCAGCTTGTGTCTTACCTCTCTGTTTATGATTAGCCCGGTGTTTGGCACGCTCGTTCCATCTTAAGCGCAGAGATATCCCTCCGGGGATCGATTCAGGCGCTATAGAAGCACATAAAATAAATAAATAAAATAAAATAAATAAAAATTGCGATTCCTCCTCTTGGGCAGGTGGGGCGCTCCTTCCTGGAGATCTTGTCTTCTTGGGGAATGGCAATGGCAATGTCCGGTCCCGAGGTTGTATTGGTCCAGGTTTCGGTGAAGAATGCTAACTCCGGGGTGGTGCTGTCGAGGAGGTCCCAGATTTCGGAGCCGTGTTTGTGAAGGGTTCGGACATTGAGGAGGATGCATTGCAGGGTCTTCGGTTTGGTTGTGTTCTTGTGGGTGGGTTGCACTGGGTCAGTGGTCTTGGCGGTGCTGCAGGTGTGCCAGCAGTGGTGACAGCTGAAGGGTCCGTGCTTGTCGGCTGGTGATGCTAGCGTGCAGTTGTTGCTGTGGCCTGGGTTGAGAGTGTGGAGTGCCGCTGGGTCATAGCATTGGCAGTGCAGAGATCCAGGGTTCCTGGTGCTGATTGAAGTCAGGTCTCAGATGGGCTTCCCTTTAGCGCGCCGGCGGCACGGCTGCAGCGCAGGCGCACAACGGCTGCCATTAAGTAGGGGTCGGGGAGGGCTGGACAGCTGGGAGGTGGGAGCGGGGAGGGGAGCAGGATTGGACTGGTCGCACTAGTCGTGCTGGGGGGAGGGGCAGCGAGGGCAGCAGCAGCGGGGAAAATGGGCTGAAAAAGGAAAAAGGCAAAAAGAGATTGAAAACTGCAAATAAGGCAGCAAAAGTGCAAGAAAGAGTGGAGTAAAGACACAGAGGACACATAAGGAGAGTGAAAGGGGGAAATTGAGATGAGGGTAAAAACGAGGGAAAAATGGAGGAAAGACACAGAAGAAGAGTGAAGGGGTGAGCTTGAAATGAGGGGAACAACAGAAAATGAAGGGGGAGATGGAAGTGAGGGAAAAAAGGAGTGAAAAAGGAGAGAAAAATCGGAGCGAGAGAATGGAGACAGAGGTCCACTGGACCACCAGGGATGAGATGCAGGTGAAACCTGCGGGTGGAGGAGGGCCTCAAACACCAACATTCGAGAGTGCAGGGGCTCGGGGAATGGTGGAGCTGCGAGGGAGGGAGAACAATTTCTCTGACAATGAGTCAGTGGTCTTGCTCGCCTGTCCCCGCAGCGGCTGCCATTGAGTAGGGGTCAGGGAGGGCTGGACAGCTGGGAGGCGGGAGCGGGGAGGGGAGATGGATTGGGCTGGTCGCACTGGTCTTGCTGGGGGGAGGAGCCGTGGGGGCAGTAGCGGCAGGGAAAAACTGACTGAAAATGGAAAAAGGCAAAAAGAGAGAGAAAAATGCAAATAAGGCAGCAAAAGTGCAAGAGAGATTGGAGGAGAGACACAGAGGACACAAAAGGAGAGGGAAAGGGGGAGATTGAGATGAGAGTAAAAAACTAGTGAAAAACTGAGGAAAGACACAGAAGAATAGTGAAGGGGGAGCTTGAAATGAGGGGAAAACAACAGAAAATGGAGGAAAGACCCAGAAGGAGAGTGAAGGGGGAGATAAAAGTGAGGGAAAAAAATGAGTGTAAAAGGAGAGAAAAAGCAGTGTGAGAGAATGGAGACAGAGGTCCACTGGACCACCAGGGATAAGGCGCAGGTGAAACCTGCGGGTGGAGGAAGGCCTTGAACACTAACACACGAATGTGCAGGGGCTCTGGGGAAGGCCTCACTTAATGGTGGAGCTGCGAGGGATGGAGAGCAATTTCACTGACAATGAGTCAGTGGTCTTGCTCCTCAGGAGCCCCAATGGACCCCTGCCCACCGCACATCTTCCAATGGGCTGATACTATCATCGCACCCGAACTGGGACGCACCATCAATGCCTCCCTCAGATCAGGCATCTGCCCAGACAACTGAAAATGGGTGAAGGTAAAACCCCTCCTCAAGAAACCAACGGCCTACCCAATGGGCCTGAAGATTTACTAGCCCATCTGTCTCCTCCTCTTTGCGGCCAAAGTCACGAGAGACTGGTAAACACCCAGCTGTCCACCTTCATAGAAGAGAACTCCATCCTTGATGCCTCCCAATCTGGATTCCGCAGCAACCACAGCACCTAACCGCCCTCCTCGCCGCCACCAATGACACCCCCATGCTACTAGATCAGGGACACACCGCGGCCCTCATCCTTCTAGACCTCTCCGCAGGCTTCGACACCATCTCACATCGCACGCTCGCAGCCAGTCTGCACAATGCGGGAATACAAAGAACCGCCCTTGACTGGATCCAATCCTTCCTCTCCAGCAGAACCCAGTTGATCCAACTCCCTCCCTTCCTCTCCAACCAACAGAAATCAACTGCAGAGTCCCACAGGGATCATCACTCAGCCCCAAGCTCTTCAACATCTACATGGCCCCCTCACTGCCATCGTCAGACAGCATGGGTTCAGCATCATATCCTATGCCGTCGACACCCAGCTCATCTTCTCGCTCATGAAGAATGCGGAAGACACCGGACTCTGTTTCCAGGAAGGAATGAAGAACATGGCAGCCTGGATGAAGGACAGCTGCCTGAAACTAAACTCAGAGAAGACCGAGGACCTCATCCTCGGTCTGTTGTATAGCGTTTTAGAAACCGAGCAAAATGTACTGATTCATGCCCTTATATAGGTACAATTCACATTGCCATTATATAGGCATAGAAATCATAACCATATTTAGACATAGCCCATGCAGTCCAAATACAGGTATGGCTACTTCCACTCGTTCCAAAAAGCCACACCGATTTCTTGGAAAACTCGGCTTAAGCAGTCAGGGACATCCCCTTGCTTGAATATTGATTTGACCAAGAAATAATGGAGTTTTCAAAGAACTACCATTCCCTTTCTTTGATGACGTTATTATGTCCAACTTTACGTCAAACTAGGCACCTTCCAGGTATAAATATGCCTACACTTGCCCTAGCAAACACACGGTGGTTCGGAGCAGCTCGACTATCTACTTGCCCGACGCAGCTCGCTACAGCAAGTGCCAAAGGAAGCCGACCCTCCAGCTGACGCACTGATCGAGAGGCTGCATTTCTCCAAGCGAGAATCCAGATCCAGTGTTTCCAAGCTCCCCTTGCAGGGTGTTGGGAAATCAAGTCCCGAGACCGAGATACCAGACCTCCTTCATTCTTAAACCAAGGTATGGAGCTGATTAGACCCTTAGAGAAATCTTGGTTAGATTCTTGGCAAAGAAAAACTAAACCTATGCTGCACCTCACTTACTTCTTCCCTCGTACTAGACTTAGGTTAGGTACATTGGGATAGGGGTATTTTAAAAGCACCATTTGAGTACTTTTAGCCTTTGTTATTTATGTATGGATTAATCTCTGGTTTAGAAACCATAAAATGCTCTTACAGTAATATTTTATAATACTCTTCCTACTGTACGCATTATACTTTGCAGCCAGTATTACGATTGTAGCAGTTCACTTTACTTGCATGAGAAAGAAGACTGTTCAATAAATCATTTTATTGAAAACACCCGTCTCTCTATTTCTCTGCACCTCTGATGAAACGAAGCATGCACGAATGACTGAGTAAAATATCTATCTATTGTTTCCATGACTCCGAAGATACGTTTATTCTTAGGGAAACAAAGTTGTCATGTTTATGCGGTTGCCAGAAACTAATCCCTTCTTGTGAATTCGAGAAAGTTTCTAGTGACCTCTGAGCTAGCTGGCACTCACAATTAAGTCTAATATATTCAATAGAGACCTAGTAGACCCAAGTCCTACGTCAAATCTATAGGATATATTATTCCAATGCGCAGAGCCTATTGGGAATATAGGAACTACACTACAGATCCCTGCACCTCCACCTGGGACAACACCTGGTGGCCCTTCACCCTCGGGAGCACACCCACCCCTACAGACCACGCTCAGAACCTCTGCATCATTCTTGACTCCTCCCTCTCCATGAACTGCCAGATCAATGGCGTTGCCTCCACTAGTTTCAACTGCCTTCACATCCTCCGTAAGATCTTCAAATGGATCCCCCCAACTGCAGAAGGACTGTCACCCACGCACTCATTACCAGCAGACTGGACTACGGCGATGCCCTCTATGCCGGACTCAACAAAACTCTTCTACACAAACTTCAAACAATCCAGAATACGGCAACCACAGCCAAACTCGTCCTCAGGACACCGCGCCACGAGCAAATGACCCAACATCTACGAGGCCTCCAATGGCTCCCCGTTGAGAAGAGGGTCACCTGCAAACTCGTCATCCATGTCTACAAATCCCTCAACAACATCAGACCGAAATACCTCAACGAGAGACTATCCTTCCACGTGGGACCTCCGCTCTGCCGACCTCGCCCTGGCACACATCCGCAGAAACAGAACTGGCGGGAGAGCTTTCTCCTACATCGCAGCCAAAACCTGGAACAAGCTACCGTGAACATCAGATGCTCCCCGACCCTGCACACATTCAGGAAGGACCTCAAGACCTGGCTCTTCAACTGATCCAGAGCCATCCCCCCAGCGCCTTGAGACCCTCACGGGTGAGTAGCGCGATATATAAACCCCTGATTGATTGATTGATTTCATTGTAAATATCAGACCCTATATGTGTTAATATGAGATATCAATCTCAAACAATAGAGAGTCTGTATAGTACCATCCAGCGATGGAAAAAATTTACATCTTTTTGGAAAATCTGTGTCACGATTTCTGAAATTGCAAACACAACAGTGATGGACAGAATGTGGATCAATGTCACAGATTCACCCCAGTCCAAAGATCTGGGCCCAAATCCATCGTTTTTCCACTCCACACCACCCTGGGTTAGACAATGGCGATATGCAAATCAGCGCTGACCCTGTGCCCCATGGGAACAGTCCAGTCCGAACTACAAAAGCCATGTCCTTCACAGAACAAAAACAAGCATCCGAGGACCGGCCCGGTTTCGAGGTAACACCTCTCATCAGCCCGGCTAGCTTGATTCCAGTGGTGTGGAGTGCCTGGGACTCACGTCTGAGCATCCCCAGTACACTTAGAGCGGTAATTGCAAACACAACAGTGATGGACAGAATGTGGATCAATGTCACACATTCACCCCAGTCCAAAGATCTGGGCCCAAATCCATCGTTTTTCCACTCCACACCACCCTGGGTTAGACAATGGCGATATGCAAATCAGCGCTGACCCTGTGCCCCATGGGAACAGTCCAGTCCGAACTACAAAAGCCATGTCCTTCACAGAAGGGAAACAAGCATCCGAGGACCGGCCCGGTTTCGAGGTAACACCTCTCATCAGCCCGGCTAGCTTGATTCCAGTGGTGTGGAGTGCCTGGGACTCACGTCTGAGCATCCCCAGTACACTTAGAGCGGTAATTGCAAACACAACAGTGATGGACAGAATGTGGATCAATGTCACACATTCACCCCAGTCCAAAGATCTGGGCCCAAATCCATCGTTTTTCCACTCCACACCACCCTGGGTTAGACAATGGCGATATGCAAATCAGCGCTGACCCTGTGCCCCATGGGAACAGTCCAGTCCGAACTACAAAAGCCATGTCCTTCACAGAACGGAAACAAGCATCCGAGGACCGGCCCCGTTTCGAGGTAACACCTCTCATCAGCCCGGCTAGCTTGATTCCAGTGGTGTGGAGTGCCTGGGACTCACGTCTGAGCATCCCCAGTACACTTAGAGCGGTAATTGCAAACACAACAGTGATGGACAGAATGTGGATCAATGTCACACATTCACCCCAGTCCAAAGATCTGGGCCCAAATCCATCGTTTTTCCACTCCACACCACCCTGGGTTAGACAATGGCGATATGCAAATCAGCGCTGACCCTGTGCCCCATGGGAACAGTCCAGTCCGAACTACAAAAGCCATGTCCTTCACAGAACGGAAACAAGCATCCGAGGACCGGCCCGGTTTCGAGGTAACACCTCTCATCAGCCCGGCTAGCTTGATTCCAGTGGTGTGGAGTGCCTGGGACTCACGTCTGAGCATCCCCAGTACACTTAGAGCGGTAATTGCAAACACAACAGTGATGGACAGAATGTGGATCAATGTCACACATTCACCCCAGTCCAAAGATCTGGGCCCAAATCCATCGTTTTTCCACTCCACACCACCCTGGGTTAGACAATGGCGATATGCAAATCAGCGCTGACCCTGTGCCCCATGGGAACAGTCCAGTCCGAACTACAAAAGCCATGTCCTTCACAGAACGGAAACAAGCATCCGAGGACCGGCTCGGTTTCGAGGTAACACCTCTCATCAGCCCGGCTAGCTTGATTCCAGTGGTGTGGAGTGCCTGGGACTCACGTCTGAGCATCCCCAGTATACTTAGAGCGGTAATTGCAAACACAACAGTGATGGACAGAATGTGGATCAATGTCACACATTCACCCCAGTCCAAAGATCTGGGCCCAAATCCATAGTTTTTCCACTCCACACCACCCTGGGTTAGACAATGGCGATATGCAAATCAGCGCTGACCCTGTGCCCCATGGGAACAGTCCAGTCCGAACTACAAAAGCCATGTCCTTCACAGAACGGAAACAAGCATCCGAGGACCGGCCCGGTTTCGAGGTAACACCTCTCATCAGCCCGGCTAGCTTGATTCCAGTGGTGTGGAGTGCCTGGGACTCACGTCTGAGCATCCCCAGTACACTTAGAGCGGTAATTGCAAACACAACAGTGATGGACAGAATGTGGATCAATGTCACACATTCACCCCAGTCCAAAGATCTGGGCCCAAATCCATCGTTTTTCCACTCCACACCACCCTGGGTTAGACAATGGCGATATGCAAATCAGCGCTGACCCTGTGCCCCATGGGAACAGTCCAGTCCGAACTACAAAAGCCATGTCCTTCACAGAACGGAAACAAGCATCCGAGGACCGGCCCGGTTTCGAGGTAACACCTCTCATCAGCCCGGCTAGCTTGATTCCAGTGGTGTGGAGTGCCTGGGACTCACGTCTGAGCATCCCCAGTACACTTAGAGCGGTAATTGCAAACACAATAGTGATGGACAGAATGTGGATCAATGTCACACATTCACCCCAGTCCAAAGATCTGGGCCCAAATCCATTGTTTTTCCACTACACACCACCCTGGGTTAGACAATGGCGATATGCAAATCAGCGCTGACCCTGTGCCCCATGGGAACAGTCCAGTCCGAACTACAAAGCCATGTCCTTCACAGAACGGAAACAAGCATCCGAGGACCGGCCCGGTTTCGAGGTAACACCTCTCATCAGCCCGGCTAGCTTGATTCCAGTGGTGTGGAGTGCCTGGGACTCACGTCTGAGCATCCCCAGTACACTTAGAGCGGTAATTGCAAACACAACAGTGATGGACAGAATGTGGATCAATGTCACACATTCACCCCAGTCCAAAGATCTGGGCCCAAATCCATCGTTTTTCCACTCCACACCACCCTGGGTTAGACAATGGCGATATGCAAATCAGCGCTGACCCTGTGCCCCATGGGAACAGTCCAGTCCGAACTACAAAAGCCATGTCCTTCACAGAACGGAAACAAGCATCCGAGGACCGGCCCGGTTTCGAGGTAACACCTCTCATCAGCCCGGCTAGCTTGATTCCAGTGGTGTGGAGTGCCTGGGACTCACGTCTGAGCATCCCCAGTACACTTAGAGCGGTAATTGCAAACACAACAGTGATGGACAGAATGTGGATCAATGTCACACATTCACCCCAGTCCAAAGATCTGGGCCCAAATCCATCGTTTTTCCACTCCACACCACCCTGGGTTAGACAATGGCGATATGCAAATCAGCGCTGACCCTGTGCCCCATGGGAACAGTCCAGTCCGAACTACAAAAGCCATGTCCTTCACAGAACGGAAACAAGCATCCGAGGACCGGCCCGGTTTCGAGGTAACACCTCTCATCAGCCCGGCTAGCTTGATTCCAGTGGTGTGGAGTGCCTGGGACTCACGTCTGAGCATCCCCAGTACACTTAGAGCGGTAATTGCAAACACAACAGTGATGGACAGAATGTGTCCTCGGATGCTTGTTTCCGTTCTGGGAAGGACATGGCTTTTGTAGTTCGGACTGGACTGTTCCCATGGGGCACAGGGTCAGCGCTGATTTGCATATCGCCATTGTCTAACCCAGGGTGGTGTGGAGTGGAAAAACGATGGATTTGGGCCCAGATCTTTGGACTGGGGTGAATGTGTGACATTGATCCACATTCTGTCCATCACTGTTGTGTTTGCAGTTACCGCTCTAAGTGTACTGGGGATGCTCAGACGTGAGTCCCAGGCACTCCACACCACTGGAATCAAGCTAGCCGGGCTGATGAGAGGTGTTACCTCGAAACCGGGCCGGTCCTCGGATGCTTGTTTCCGTTCTGGGAAGGACATGGCTTTTGTAGTTCGGACTGGACTGTTCCCATGGGGCACAGGGTCAGCGCTGATTTGCATATCGCCATTGTCTAACCCAGGGTGGTGTGGAGTGGAAAAACGATGGATTTGGGCCCAGATCTTTGGACTGGGGTGAATGTGTGACATTGATCCACATTCTGTCCATCACTGTTGTGTTTGCAGCACGATTTCTGAAATTGCACAGATTATATTAAATAAATGTCAACAGTATCTCAAGTAACAACTCTGCAATAGCATAGCTCACACAGAAAGTCAAATGAGATCCTGCAAGAGGAGGAAATGCCTCTTAGAGAGAGGTTTCTACTTGAATCGGTCGTCTATTGGCAAATATACCCTAACTTTAACAAAGTAATGACATTGTCACACATTTCGCTTAACCCTATATTCCCGAATTAGGCAAGATTAAGCTAGTGAACCAAATATTTCTCAATTGTTTAGCCCCATTTGTATATGTGGAAATATGTTAACTTTGCCCTAAAAAATAAGATTGTTTAATGATTCTGATTGTCTCCAGTGTTATTCAGGAGTTTAGTGGTATAATAATGTAACACTCTTTGGCCATATCACAAAGATGTGTAGGCCAATGAATACGCAATTAACAATTACATTGCACGGAGTACAGTGCCAGCATGCGCTTGTAAACTTCAAATGTGATCGCACAAGTGATATACTGAGTTCAAAGTCTTCATTTGATTCACTTCATAATTGTTGAGAGCCTGCAATCCTTGTTTAAAAGCTTGTCTCTAATGTCCTTATTACAGTCGTGTTGTGTCCTCTGTTGGCACCTTTAATATAGACATGACGTAACTGATCAGCTGTAATAAGTCAATATATTTTAAATTGTGCTGTCATAATGCATGCTGCCAGAACCAGCAGCCACGATGAAATACAGGGCGCAGAGCATAATTATAGCTGCAGTTTTAACTATGAAGGTATGGAGTCGGTTTTTCTAAATGCGCAGTGATCATCAGAAAGGATATATGTATGGCAACATGTTTACCTGTATGGCATTAGAAGAAAGACAGAATCTCTTTGACTATTTTTTACATACTTTGAGCTACTACGTTTTCTTATTTGACACGTTAACTTGATAATAACATATGTTTGCAACATATACCTAAATGCTTTTTGGTGTGTTTAATTTTGCACTAGAGTTAGCTTTTACTATTAATTTCTGCACCCATACTCTCTCTTTCATATAAAAGAACAAGACTCCTAGGATTTAGGTGGTTTGTGATAAGGACCATAGTGCGACCATGAATGACAAGAAATAAAATGTCGGATGTCCGCAGAGTTTCACGCCTCTGCCTAGGCTCCTGTGAGATCCTCGACCCATGGCCCCGCCCCTGTAATGGCGTATGCAGTGAATGCTGAGACGCTGAAGCGCTGATACTACCGCTGATACCGATACCGAGACCAAGAGCCAAGGCCGGAAAGGAGAAGGTGTAATGCGGCGCCGAGCTGAGCAGAGCAGAGGAATTCCGGCGGGCGTTAGAATGCGCCGAGAAAGATGACGATACCTCACGCTATCTCGCCGCTGCAGTAGCTGTTTTTTTTGATCCGCCAACCAGACAGACAGGGGCTCAGGAAAGCTCAATCCATACAGGTAATGCCGTTCATTTGTATTGCGGCCGCTCGTCTGTTCCTCCCCGAGGTGAGCACATCATTAATAGCGGACTAGTCAAGGAATCTTATACCGGTCTGCTTTAAGTGCATTTCTTTAGGCTGTGGGAGACACGGTCAATTACAGGACAGCTATGGAGTGATTCTACTCACAGACTTAACCATATTGGGCTGTGCTAATTCTAATTCTCCACGGAGGAGTAGCTGCATTGAAGTGCATTGCATTGTAGTGATTGAACACAAAAAATTCGCTGGGGGTTCCTGAATTCACTGGAACATTAAAAAAAAACTTTTCTCTTTATCAAAAAAATAAAAAAAGGGATAAAGGACAAGGGGAGTTTACTTCTTCTAAAAAAAAAAAAAAAAAGAAGAAAAAATGGGCAAACTTTTGAAAGATGATGACACGGTAAAACTCAGCAAAGTGGAAGCAGCGGCCCGCCAGAGAGGTAAGACTCGCCTCGCCCTAGCTCTTGCTAAAAAAGCTGCACGAAAAGCGGCTTGTGAAAAAAATAAAGACACCAATAAGGAGGAGGCAGGGTGCTTAATAACAGATGATACAACACCTGAATCCTCAGATATCGAGTCGCCCTCCTCCTCTACTTCCGTACAGCACAGCGAACAGCAAGAAGCGGCAGAGGAGGGAGATAAGATGAATGATGTTATTTCAGTAGACGTACTTACACAGCCACAAGCGGAAGTAGAAATCCACCCTCTAACTCTTAATCCCACCCCGGCACAGGCTATTACAGCGCCTCAGGTGGTAGAAGAAGGGGGAAACAGTGGGACGAGAGGAAAGGAGATGAGAGATTTTCCACTGTTTACAAAAAGAACTACTCCGAAATCTCCCCTCTCTAATTCTTCACAGCCCCTGCTGGTCTCTTGTACTCTGGATCCCCCAGCCTCGAATGTGTTAGCTACGGGCCCTGACTTGACTGCATCTCCATCCCCATCTCAAACTCAGTTTCCTTCAATAAATGTAACAAATTAAGTGGTTCAAGAAGGGGGGTGTATGCAAGACAAGACTCCCGGGAACGAAGAAACTCCAGGACTTGATTCTAGTCTCATCGATAAGGAAGCAAGATCTGAGGTAAAATTCCAGCTTGATATTCGCGAGATGCTCAATTTAATTCTCGATGAGATCCGTGAAATCAAAAACAACCAGCGAACGGAACTTGCTGCTATCCACGCTAGAATAGACAAGCTGGAGGAATTGACATTGGCGCTCCCCAATAGGGTCTCGGAAGCTGAGTCACGGATAGCTATCCTTGAAGATCAGATGAATCTGGTTTCAGGAGAGACTAAAGAGGCCTCGAAAAAGAGGATTTCTATGGAGAACAAACTCGAGGAGTTGGAAAACCACTCCCGTCGATCTAACCTGAGGATCGTAGGGGTTCCTGAAGGAACGGAAGGATCCGATACAGTGCAGTGGGTTAACTCTTTTATACAGAGGGCAGTTTTGCCAGACTTTGAAGGAGACTTGACAATAACAAGAGCCCACAGAGTACCGGCTCAGCGCTTTGCGAACTCTCCATTTCCTAGAACTATTTTATTAAATTTTGCGGATTTTAGAATCAAGGAACGTATACTCTCCAAGGCATATCAACAACGCCAGTTTTCTGTTTCTGAAACCACAAAATGCAGGATCTTCTCGGATATGACAGCAACTGCGGCTAAAAGAAGGAAAGAGTTTGTAAAGTTGCTGCAGTTATTCAAGGCTAATGGGGCACAGGCCTCGATTGCACAGCAATCAAAACTGAAGGTTCTCGTTAAGGGAAAAAAAATTCTGTTTACTGATTTAGAAGAGGCACAGACCCTTCTAAATGAAATATCAACAAGGGCCTAGACTTAGTGGTCTAACTATATTAATGTTGAATATGAGGAATCCATGTTACAATCCTGTGCTATAATTAAGAGAGGAAAAAGGAAAAAAAAAAAAATAATGAGAGTTTGAAAATATCCAGGCGGGGGCTCTTGGGTTCAGGGTCGCACCGGAGTCACACCGGGGTGTAATAAGAAGACACCCGAAGTAGAAGAAAGGGAGGGATGTGGGCAGCGTGGACAGGAACGGGGGTCCTGCATCCATGGGGGGGTTTTCGGTGGGGGGTGAATGCAGTAAAAAAATACAAGAGAAGTAGGTTTTCTGTTTTTAATATTGGTTGGTACAGAAGAGGTTTAGTACTTCATAGCCTTATCAATGACAATTGACTTATGTAATATCCTGTCCATTAACGCGAATGGGCTGTTAAATAAACAGAAATATGGAGCACTTTTGAAATGGGCAATTACTTTTAAACCCCACTTGGTCTTCCTTCAGGAGACGCACTGGAAATCAAACTCCCCAAAGTTGTTTCTTCCTAGATATTTTTCCCATGGGTTTTTTTCCTCTGCGGGTGTTGCCCAGAGGGGTGTTGCTATTTATTTTGCAAGAAATTTACCCTGGGAGATTCTACAAATGCAAAGAGACTCTAAAGGGAGATGGCTTTGGGTGGCAGTGAAATTGTTGGGGAAGATATTTAATTTTCTCCACTATTATGGCCCGATTTTTGATGACACCTCGGCCTTGACTGAAATTAGTGAAAAACTAAGGGGTACTGCAGGACAAATTATAGTAGGAGGTGATTTTAATTATATTCAAGATTTAAAGAAGGATACCTCCAATAAGAACAAGAAACAACTAAAACCAAAGACCAAAAGGGTATTGGAAAAAAAAAAAAAAAAAAACATTTTGCACATAATAATATTTGCAATTTTAAGCGTTGTTTTTTTTTTTTAATATACTCTTCGCTTAGCACTTTATAAACAGTATAGTATTATTATTACTGTGTTACTATACATTGGCACTTTATTGCATTAGTCACTTTATATAGGCTATATTTTGCACATAATGGTATCCTCTAGCGTTGGCTCTTCTTTTCTTGCATTTGCATTAGCACCTTAGTAACGATATAATAATATTATTCTTGATGCTGCCCAAACCAACTGCTGCTGTTTATAGGTTGGGCAATCTAATCTGTTTTGGAGTTATTATTTTGATTACGGTAATGATAATGATTTTCTTTCTCTTTGATATTATTATTGTATTATATCAATTGGTTTACATTTTGAAGTATAATATTGGTTATTTTCTTGTTATTACTGTGGCATTCTATTGTCTAGGTTTGTCTCTTGGAGTTTGTCATTTTCTGGGTTAATGTATGTCCAATTATGAAGAATTTAATGTACCAATGTATTTTTCTTACCTACGGCTTGTAATTAAAAAAATAAATAAAAAAAAGAAATAAAATGCCCTCTGACGTAAACTAAAAGGATATTGTAAGTCAACTTGGAGTTCCTTGACCTGATAAAGAAATCAGCCTTTCCCCTCATTCCTGTATATGTTCATGGAACTCCTTCCTCAGTGACGTGCATTATTCCTATATTGTATGGCATGGGGTATTTTAGCCCATAAATAACTAGGCAAATTTTGAAATCAATCATTAATTGCCAAATGTATTTTGCGGACAATGGTTGCTTCATGAGGACTTTGACACAATTTAATAATCAGTCAAATCAAATCAAATCATCTTTATTCGGTTTCCATAATTCGTAGAAAGCCATAAAACTACACATAAAACATATTTACAGTAAAAATCTTTAAAAAGTTACATGATTTGGTGTAAACTTAGATAATAGCAGCATTTAGTTAGAATTAAGATTGGGACGGTGGTTGACACAGAATTTAAAAAAACAAGCAATAGATTTAGCATATATTTAATTGTCCAACAATTGCAGTGCAAAAAAGGCGGGGTGGCAGGTTCGAAGTCCCATTATTCTTAGTATTGGAATGATCCAACGTCTACGTGGGATTTCGTTGAACTTGCAGAAGAGGAGTATGTGAATTGAAGATTGTCGGGAGTTATAATCACACGGACAAGGTGGTAAATTCTTAGACCAATCATTCTGTTTGGGGAAACAAAATCAACCGATGGAAAACATCTAATCTGAATTGAGTTAGCAAATATTTTTCAAACTGATTCAAGTTGTATATTAAATAGAGTTGGATCTAAAAGGTGGTTTGAATGGCTAACAGGTGTTGCACTGAACTTTTCCCTATTTCTTGGGTCAGTCGAAGTTCGCCTAAATGTAGAAGACACAATTTTTTTAACTCCTTTCTTGGCACTTCGGAAATAGTAAGTTGGTGAGTGAAATACCTCAAAACGCCCAAATCATCAAAGAAGGACTTTGCATAGGCTAACCATCTTATCTTTCGCATATTATCGAGTGCCATGCATTCCTCAATGAGACTGCAGGTTAACTCGCACTGTTTAGTGGTCCGGATACACCGCCATAACATTATTGGTTGAATCTTTAAGATGTCTGAAATGTTATCCAGCCCTAATTCTAAATGGCATCCGTATGTCGTAGTGCCTTGGGGGACTGGGAGAAGGTATTGCAAAAAAGAATTCTCTACTCTCTGTAGATCGTCCGTGTTTAAATGCCCCCATAAGCCTGAACCATAACTTGCAACACTGATGCATTTTGCTTGGAAAATCTTTAACATTTCTTGGGGAGATCTCTTTCCTAACTTTTGCGCAAATGCCACCAGTGCTGTTGTAGTCCTTAAAAATGCTAATTTCCTGGCTTGAATGGCCATTGTCCACTTAAGCTTATTATCTATTAGGATAACTAAATAGGGATAGGATGTCGTACACTCTAGGCTAGAATTATTAACAAATATGATTTTAATTTTTTTTTATCTCGGGCCAGCATGCATGGTGTATGTCTTTTTTATATTAACTTTGAGATTCAGGGAGCTCATAAAGTTACAATAGCTACTTAGAGATCACTGTAGCTGGACGGGGGTTCTTGCCAGGATGACAGCGTCGTCAGCATACAGTAATGCTGGAATTGGCCGACGACGTATTGCTGGCAGATCTTGACTGCCTTTCACCATCTCTAATTCCAGCCCGTTGGTGTATAGTGTAATTAGGAAGGGGGCCAGAACACACCCTTGTCTGATCCCCCCTCTCTATCCTAAAAGGCTCAGTGAGTTCTCCCCCTGCCCCGTGTCTCACTCTAGCCGAGGCTTCTGAATAGAGCTCCCGTACAAAGTTCACCAGCGGAGGATACACCCCATTGGCTAAAATAATTGCCCACAATTTAGAATGACTGACACAGTCAAAGGCTGCTGTCAAGTCTACATAGACCATATGCAAAAATCCTCCCTTCGCTGGTACATATTTCCCCATTAAATAAGAGAGGTTCAGAGCTTGGTCCACTGTGCCCAGACCCTCTCGGAAGCCATATTGTAGATCTGATATTATACTATTATCAGAAGCCCAGACCTGGAGACGATCAAAAAGGATTCGGCCGGCGACTTTACCGAGAGAATCCAGGAGCGATATGGGCCGATAGCAGGCCGGACAATGACGATCGCCTTTTTTAAAAATCGGCACCAGGATTGATGTGGACCAAGATTCAAATAATCCAATCTTACTGGCTGCTTCCAGAACTCTCATTAAAATAGGGGCCCATAAGTCTAATTTGTATTTGAAAAGGTCCACTGGAACCCCATCGGGGCCTGGTGCTTTTCCTGATTTTGATGTTTTGAGGGCGTTTATCACTTCTTTGTGGGCAAAATTTAGCTGAATGGGATAACTTGTTTGCTGCAGAGCCTCAACTGGACCCTGAATGCTATCTTATTCTTGCCTAAAAATATTTGAAAAGTGTTGAACCCAGGCATTTGCAAATACTGCTACCTCTAGTTTTGGAAGATCACTAACATCACAGAGAAAAGGTGATTTAACTATTCTCCAGAAAGTGGCTCTATCTTTCATGGAACAGCTCTCATGCAATTGCTTCAATAAAGTATCTTTAATCTGGGCTTTGCAGTTTTTTAGCGCTAAGTTGTAAGCTTTCCTTAGTTCAACTATTTCATTCCTATCCCTTATTTCCTTGGTCAGTGCTACTTTTAATTTTGTGTAGGATTTTGTGCAGTCAGTATTAAACCATCCCCTCCTAGTGGTCCCTTTCGGTTTGCTTTTACAGAATAGTTCATTTCTAATTGTTTTAGTAATGATAGCATAACTGGACAGAATTTTCTCAGGGGTGGCAGTGGAATCAAGACAGGTATACAAGGAAGGCAAATCTTGCTTTTTCACATTGCCCGTTACTAGGTCTTGGTTTACCTTGCCCCATTTAAAGGAAAAACCATTAAGTCTGTCCAGTTTCAGAGATTGTTGGTCCAAGAGGCTCCAATAAACTGTCTCAACCATGGTAGAAGGACTACCTATTGACATGCTATTAGGAAAATGGTCGCTAACTGCATTGACAATTGTCTCGAATTTACACATTATTGATGCAATACGCTTGGAAACAAGTATAAAATCAATTGTGCTGTTTAATCCTCTCCCATTAAAGGTAGTAGAAAAAGGGATCGGGGGACTAACTAATTCATTTGCAAACCCCAAATCTGTGGCAGCCATTATTTCATTCATACGATCGCACGCGGTCGTATGTGCAAAATGGGTTGAATTATCCCCACCATCGTCCTGAATACCGCAATTGTTAGTGCTACTTCCTTTGCACAATGACAAATTAAAATCACCACCCCAAATCAGTGCTACGGATTTGTTAATGTACTTCACATGTAAATCTTGCAATGAAAGGGAAACCTTAATTAAAACATCAATTAAATCAGTTAGTTTCAGATTATTATAAAAATGTATCATAATGTAAATTGACTCCTTGTTACGAACAAACATAAGTACCTGATAGTTGGTTTCTAATCTCAGGACTTCAATTTTATCAACCAACAGAACGTTGGATATATATATATATTAGACCCCCTTGGATCTTCCAGAGGGAGATGGAACGGCCTCTGAAAAATAGGTCTTATATCCCACCAGGTGAGCAGGGGTATGAAGCCATGTTTACTGTAAACCTATGATGTTATGTTTTGTTGTTTGTGCCAGCCAGTTATTATTTGTAATTTTAGTCTGCAATCCAGCCACATTCCAAAAGACGATATCAAGCATTGGGCCCTTAGTTTTTGTTTTAAAATAAGCATTAAAATTCTGCGGGAATGTGCTCTCTGGGTGTTCAAACTGGAATAGACCATTCGACTGCGCCCTTCCCGGGAATAAGCGCCGGGTCTGCATGTGATGTTGCACTGTTTATATCTTGAAAACAGGAAAAACCTGAGGTGAATTAACTCGAGTAACCCCAGTAGATGTTAAGTCCTGTTGAAAGGTTAAGTTCATTGGGCTTACTGGTGATGGGTCTACCGGCACCGAGTCCAGTCATTCAATGTCGTCTAAACCCGACAGTGCGCTGAACCTATTATAAGTAAGAAATACCTGTAATGGCCACTGAGGCTTATAGGGATTTCGCAGGGGCGTGGGGCGGCAGTTCGCACTCGGTGGAGGATAAAAAAAGTCTAATGGCAATATGTTGATCCCTTCCATAGTTGCAGTATGATTTTGCCCGATGTTCAAAATTTCCTTTACTAATCGTGGCGTTCAAAATGTCATGACTACACAATCCCCCATCAGATCCTTCTCCCTCACCCCTACCCATTGAACTCGTCTGACCATCTTGAGATGATGAAACAGTTGGCAGTTGGCTGTGGAGCCCTGTCCTGTTACTTAACCAGTGTAGAGACTTATTTTTTAATGCTGTCCAGGTTTCTTCTTTAGGGGGTTGATTAGCAGGTACATTTCCTAGGATGATGACATAGGGGGTGGCTTCTGGCGGAAGATGTAGGTGTGGGTCTGCAGTCCTTTGATCAGCAAGAAGAGGAGCAGGAATATGACCTTGGCTAAAATGCTGAGGACAGATAGGCATTGGTGCTTGAATTGTTTTTGCCTGTAAGTGTGGATTCAAATGTGTGTTAATGTGCCTTGATGACATGTGGGATGCCCCTTTTCCCATTTGGTTTGAATGCGCTTTCTCTGTCAGTACTGTAGGAGTATCTAGAGGGGCTGGCCTTTTCATTACATGCCTCCCAATATCCAATACGTTTTGATTCCCTGCCTGAGTGTTTAGTGATTATATTACCTGTGCGACTGGCTCTTTGTTTAGATTGATTTTTAGGGAGTTCTACTTGTTTCTTCTTAGATAGAACACTTTTCTGATGTTTAGGATCACTGGGGGAGGGATGGACTAAACCTGGGCCTGGATCTTTGTGAGAGTTTTGGACACCGGGGACTCCTGATCTAGGTTTCCTCTGCTTTTTTTGGGGGGGTTGAGTAGGTGACTCACTGCCGATAGACTGAATTTCGTCAGTACATGGTTGAATACAACTGTTTACTTTGATGACATTTCCCCCCCTGGATTTGATTGAGTTGAGTCTTCACTCCGGGGTATCGCCTGGCTTGACCCAGAAGACGAACCCACAATGGATTCTTCCACTGAGGGGATCTGTTTATCCAGGACATCGACTGCCCCAGTTAAATAACTCAGTAGAGTCTGCTGAGTATCAGAATTAGGCCTATTTCCCCTAGGGCTCGCTAGTTTCCTTTTACCCATTTCCCAGAAATATTACCTAAAATATCCAACCTGTTGGAATAATGCTTTCAATAGTTACACAAACAGGACGGCCCCCAAAGTATTGTTCACAGTAAGGAGATAAAAGAACACAAAACCAATAACTGGGCCCAGCCCAGCTTCTACCGGCCGATGACGGGCAAGGACGGGCCCGCCCTTGGCCCGCCCACGTCCCACGGTGTGGGAGGACGCGGTAGTTTTTAAAGGTCCCGGGGGGGCGAGGCAACTGCTGGGCGCCTTTCGTGAGACCGCGCTGCCCCCCTGGATGGTGTAGTCGGGGCAGCGGTCCGGGGGTCACACAGGGCGCAGATAGCAGGCAAACCCCCCCCCCCCTCTGGCAAGCAGTCAGTCCCTTTGATGCGGCAAGTATGGGCGGCAGCCAAAAAGGTTCAGGTACAGATTTGATTCCCAAAGCGTCAGTCAATATAAGAAGCTTAATTTGCACATATTTTGACCATGCAGAGAACTGTTTATCGTTATCACATGTCAGTTCTGTAGCATCAGGGTATATTGTTGTCAGTGATGCTAATCCAGTAAAAATAAATATCAGTATTTGAACTCACGGTAGTATACGAATTTCTTTACAGTGTCCACTGGTGATAGATCCACAGCAGCCATCTCAGTTTAATTTTGATTAAAATGGCGCACAGCCCCCCTGCAGCCGCCACCAGCCACGAAATAAGCTGCGGGTCTTCAAGATTCAGTCCCTGATGCGTTTTCTGCAGAAATATTAAGAAAGTGTTCTGTTTATGATTTGAATAAGTGCACCTCACGGAACATCCCCCCTGGACAATAACAACAACAAAAAAATAATCTATGTTAAAATATTTATCCTTTGGCAAACAGCAGTACAAAAACCATTTTCCAGGAACTATTAATTTCGTTGGACAATTTGAACATTTCGTTCACCGCGAAGTATAAATATATTTAATGTTAATAAATAAAAGAGTTGCTTGCTTCCGTTGGTGATGTATAAGTGAAACCAGCTTGATACAACCAAAACAGATCTGAGTGCTTCAGGGAATGTAACAAATTATTTATTGGAACTGGAAAGAGCAATTAGAGAGTAACAGTGAGGCAACATCTCTTTTGAATTAATGCACCTAACTATGCCATACGAGCTGCGTTCTCAGTACATGATGAATGTCTCGGCTATTTGCTCTTCCTATTTTACGTGGAAATAAGGGCTTTTTGATATTGAAGTTGACTGTAATTAAAAATCCATAACTAAATCTGCCATTACTTAAAATAATGTTATTGTAATGTTTAGAGGCCGGGAAAAGGTTTCCTGAAATGGAGGAGCAGGACTTTCTTTTGAAAGAAGCCGTGAAGAAAAGCAGTTCTTTCCTCTTTTGTCACAAAAGAAATCGAATTACAAGATAGCAGATCACCCGCATGTTAATAATATAGTTGAACCTACAAAAAAGGGAATAGCTGGCAATATGAAAATCTCCTGAATAAGGGGTAATTGCATATAACGTTCCTGTAGATTGCCGAAACAGCAGAAATGCCCAGCAAGGTTAGTGTAAACTTCTGCCGTTTTCTTGTCTTCTTAAAATCTCACATGTTGCCTTTTACCTTTTGCAGACCAACATTTTCCCTCAGTGTATTTAACATTCATATAGTCCCCTGAGGGAGCTTCATGTTTTCCACCAGAAGAGCACAACCATCTGAATCCTGTCCCCAAGCCCATATAAAGGCCCATCACCACCAAGGGGCCACAGATGCAGCTGCAGTGAGGGGCGTTGACCTTTTACCAGTATCTTTGGTAGATAATTCTACAACCATCTCAATGTAACTCCACTAAGTCACAATAATTGGAAGGCGCCATGTGCCCCTGCATGTATTGGATGAGTTGTGACATCTGCCATACTTACAAGTCTGGAATGGCCGTAGCAGACATCAGGTATTTCCCTGCCAGGCTGAAATGTTGGGGGGCTGGGTAGAATTTGCCCACCAAACTACACACCACACAATGTCCTGCCCATCTTAGCCCCGGTCCCAAATCACCCCACCCATACCCCCACAGTTATTTGTGCAGCCCCGAGTGATACTCCAGACTGTACATTCCGGCCCCTGATGAAATGTTTGTGAGTACCCCTGGTGTAAAGCATTGCCTGGCACACCACCTTCCCATAGTCGCTGTGATCATCCACCTACTTCTGATACTGGCAATACTATCAGAGGAGTAGCAACATGTGAACCTTATGGATCATTTACCACACCAGCCCCAGGGAACCGGAAGGCTGGTGCAAAGGCACAAATCTGCTAAGAGTAACTCCTGTGAAAGCTTCTCTTATTTTGTCATCTTAGAGGTAGAAAAGAGCCTGAACACAAAGTTGGGTACACAGGCGGTGTTTACAGAAAAATTGTCCTTGACAAGCTTGGGTTATATTTCATACTACTGTAGACATGCACATATCTTTTACTGAATTTCTGTGGTAGCCTCTCACGGAGTTAATTCTATCATAGAAGGCGGTGGGTCATTCAGACTAAATCCTGTATCCTGTTTTTCCTCTCTCATAATCAAATCATGAACTAGATTGAGCAGATGGCAAGGCTTGGCACATCACTTCCATGGTCAATAGGCCATGGATAGGACCCTGTATAGTTCAAATTGTCTTCAGCTTCTTGTTGCTAATAAATGCACAGAAGATGTGGCAGGATTCACATCAAGGGAATAATATAAAGAGTGCTCATACCTCCGTAGGTGCAGACAGGGAATCTGCCTTTTGCTGATGGATTCTGTGTTATTGCATCCTCTAAATCACGTGCTCACAAACTGGTTTACAGGTAGGGTTACGTTTTTACTATTTACCATTTTGAGGGACATACATACCCAGCCAAAGTTGCAGCTGAAAATCCACCACGTTTAGAATTGCCGGGTAAGATACTCCATCAAAGTGGCGGGATGTGTTTTAGGACTAATCATTTTGTCAGACAAACATGTTTGAGGGAAATACACCAGTATCCATAAATGCTGGTGAAAATTCCACCAACGAATGTAGACATAGCTTTTTCTACAATAAGAGGCACACATTCAGTGCTCACATTGTGGCCTTTCCATCGTGCAGTTGGTGATTTCAGCATGCTGGGAATACTATATTTACTTTTTTGGGAAGTTTGCAAATATTTCATTAGAGACCTTACATGCAGTTAACTCTTGGTGCTGGACCAGGAATCCTAGATTGTGTGGCTGTTCCATCACAATATCTGTGTGGGGCAACTTGAGACCATGGCAAAGTGGAGAGCAGAGCTGGGGTGTATTTAATGGCAGTATGAAACCCTCTTACTGTGCACTAAATAAGAAGGTCGTACAATTTTGTTTGCAGAATGATTAGCATCTATCTTTTGTAGATTGTGTATTTCCTCACTGCAAACAAAAGCTTTTCCTTTGGGTTTGGGAAGATTGGATGTTAGAAACTGAGTTGTTGGTTGACTGGGGTGTGAGCCCTGGGCATGGCAACAGCCACAATCCCTTGCAGGTTGAACCACAAAAAGTCACTGAATAAACCTGTGCTTAATCCTGGGTAGCTTGGCATAAAAAGCAGTCATGCTTATCTTAGAGGCAATGTGTAAAGTATACTTTAGCGCACAAACAGTAATAGAGTGAAAACACAACACTAGAAATATCCCAAAACAATTTAAAATAATAGAGTACATTTAAATAATTAAAATAACATTTTTATATTGTTTTTTTATAAACATGCAACATGACTCAGATTATCTGCCATATCATACACAGTTTGCTTAAGTACACCATTGAGCAGTCACGAGAAGGCGAAGGTAAACCCAATAGCCCACAAACACAGTTTCCACTAATGGCGTCTCCCCGGCCTGGTTTGTATGTTGTAGTCAGTATAATTAAGATCCCGCACACAACACATCCCCGCCATCCACCAGCGGCAAACCTAGTTCTACGACCAATAAGTATGTGTGGCCCGTTGCAGTGATCACCCTAACAGAGAGTTTAGACGGGTGTCCCATTACCTCTACTATCAGAATTAGGGCAATAAATATTGTATAATTCCCAAAAGTTTGTGGGCCTATTGCGTGGGGGAAGGAGCTCACTAAAAACCTCTGTCTGCATACTACAGTATGCCATGTCATTCTTCCATTGGGTAAGCGTACGGACCCCTGGACCAGTTGATAGCAATTCGGCGCTTGGCCATCAACATACCCATGTAAACCAATCTACGGGTCACCTTTGGAATGCTTTTAGAATAACCCAACAATGCAAGAGTAGGTTGTGGTTCTAGGGTAAGATTCGTGATCTGACCTATTTCCTTGAAGACTAAGCCCCAAAAGACAGCTATGCCTGGGCATGCCCAAGCCAGGAGTAAGAAGTCTGCAAACTGAGCATGGCACCTGGCACAGTTCTCGTCCCTACGTAGACCATACCTATGTAGCCTCTCCGGCATGTAGTACACCCTGTTGCGGTATTTGAAGTGTACCAAACGGTGCCTGCCGTTGAGTGAAATGCTCCATGTGTTGATGAAGCAATATGTCCACATGGTGTCTGTTATTTCTATGTCTAGGTCATGCTGCCACGTTAATCGTGCCTTAGTGTAATGATTGGCTCTGTATAACATGGACAACGCCTTATAAATAGTTGTCACTGTACGTTTGGAAGATTTTGTACATATAATGAGTGTTAGGGCCAGTAGTTCCGGTGGTTCTAGATATTCGCTCCCCCAGTAACTCCCTCAGTGCATGACGCGTTCTGTGGAATTGGTATCTCGTCAGTGCAGTTGGGACAGGATCAAAATTGCTAAATTCCTCCCATTTTCTAGCAACCCCACCATCATACAACTCCCCAACAGTGCTAACACCCAGGGTGCGAAGCGCTTGCGTGACCCCTTTTTCCCTACAGGGAGGCAACCACAAACACCAATCCAGCAAAGCTGCAGGGGAATAAAGAATCGCACCCGCCCGTAACTGCAGTAAATAGTTCTAGGCATGCGTTGTGGCATTAATAGAATCCAATATGCATGTCCGACGATCCGTGGCCTGACACAGCAACGAGGGGAGAGGCTGCGGGGCCGCCACCTCCGATTCAATGCGTAGGTGTGGTATGTCCGGGGAGCCATGCATCCAAAAATAGGCATGTGCACCCTGCGCAGCTCTGTAATATAAATTAAAATCTGGAGCTCCCAACCCACCCATGGAGTAAGGTAGTACCAATATCTGCCATTTTACCCGAGGTTGTTTACCAGCCCATGCCAATCTAACCATGAGAGACGTAAGGTGGTCAAAGAATACGCACGGGAGAACCATGGGTATTTTATTAAATAAAAACAGAAGGCGCGGGAACACAACCATTTTCATGATGGATATTCTACCAAGAAGGGAAAGCGGTAGCTTTATCCACTTCTCAAGGTCATCTTCTAGCTTGCTGAAAGATTTCCCATAATTCTCCCTGAAGACCATGTCGGAGTCTGTGTGCACTTCAATGCCCAAATATCGTACAGCCTCCGTATACCAGAGAAGAGGGTATTCCATTTCGAATTGGGGGGTGTTCGGAGTAAGAGGGAAGATAATGGACTTAGACAAATTGACATGCAGCCCCGAGAGACCACCGAAGCGCACCACTTCCTGTACGACTGCCGACAGATTAGATTCCAGGTGTCGAATATACAGGAGAGTGTCATTGGCATATGTGGAAACTATGATTTTATAATGCAGGAAGCATATACCCCCATGCTGATGGTATTCCCGTAGTGCACAAGCTAGGGGCTCTGCGACTAAAGCGTAAAGCAGCTGAGAGAATGGGCAGCCCTGTCTCGTGCCGCGGGTAATGGTAATAGGAGCAGTCACTACATTGCCTATTTTTATATGAGCCGTGGGCTTACTGTAGAGTGTGCCCATTAATTGTAAAAATACCAGACTAACTCCCATCCTGGTCAACACGTGTGTCATAAAAGACCACTCCACCGAATCAAATGCCATTTCTATATCTAGAAAGACCGCCACCGCTGGTGTCTCTGGCTTAACATGCTGCAGGTTTCCAAAAACAGTCTGCAAGTTATAATTTAAATAACGGCCGGGGACAAACCCCGCTTGTTCCGGAGCAACTAAAATTGGTACTAAAGGGACCAGGCGATAAGCTAGGATTTTAGCAAATATCTTTGTGTCCACATTAAGGAGGGACAATGAACGATATGAGGCACATTCCTCTGAGGGCTTTCCAGGTTTAAGGAGTGCAAATATCACTGCCTCGGACATGGAAGGTGGCATCCGTCCCGTAACACACATGCCGTCGAAAAGCGCAGCTAGTTGCGGGAGCAATAAATCCAAGAATCCACTGTAGAATGCAACCGTGAGACCGTCGGATCCTGGAGCACTCCCTGCCCTCATGCTTGTTAAAGCTAGAATAATTTTGTCTCTTTCTAGGGGCCTCATAAGAAATTCTCTATGTACATTAGAAAGCCAAGGGAGGCGTATATGTGCCAAGTAGTCCAGAATCTCTTCATCCGAGGCAAGCTTTCTGGAGGCATATAAAGCTGTATAGTATTGACGAAACCTCTCAGAAACTTCTGTGTTTTCAGTTAAGAGCACACCCTCAGCAGAGTTGACTGCCACCGTGAGCTGGACCTCCCTACGTTTCTTAAGCAATTGTGCTAAAACGGTCCCAGGTCTCTCACTCTCTCCATACGACCTAGCAGTGGCATATTTACCCAGATGTTTGATCTCATCATCAGCTGCTGTATTATATTCTCCCAGCAACACCGATAGCTGTACACTAGCCGAGCTGTCCGCATCAATGAAAAGGCTACGCTCAAGAATTTAGATTTTTCCCTCTAAGTCCTTCAGGCAATTTCTTATAGAGCGAAGAACCCACGAGTGCTTTGATATGGTGATCCCCCTGACATAGACCTTAAACGCTGCCCAGACAACTTGATAGTCATCCACAGAGCCCACATTCTTATCAAAAAAGGTCTCAATTGCTTCTGCTAATTCTTCTTTGAATACAGCGTCTAGAAGTGAATAGTGGGGAAAGTGCCAAGTGAATGTGGGTATACGCTTGCTGGGAGAAACCAATGACAAAAGGATCGGCGAATGATTGGAAAGTGTACGTGGGAGGACGTGGTACGACCGAACCTTGTCGCACAGAAAGCTAGCCGCAAGCCAGTTGTCTATACGTGTGGACAAGTTATGATATCATGCGTAGTGCGTGAAGCCCCCTAGATTAGGATGCCTCGAGCGCCACATATCTCTCAAATCAAACCAAATAAGTATACATTCCACCTCTCTGGCTGCAGCCATAATGTGTCTCATAGGACCCCTTAATCTATCTAAATTGGGGTCTCGTGCCAGATTGAAGTCGCCACCCCACAGCTGAATTGTGTCGTTCTGGTCCCTCACTCTGCGCGCTAGTGTAGAAAAAGCTCAGGGTTATCAAAATTTGGGCCATATACATTCACAATAACAAAAATCATGCCTTTCCCGCAGAACCTAGTTATTACATATCTGCCTTTGGCATCCGTGTGCAATGGATGAATGGTTAGCGCTGATTTAGGGTTAACCCATGTGAGCACACCCGCGCGTGTGGTGAAACCCGCAGCATGAACGTTTCCCAGCAAACCCTTACTGCTCAGCATGGGAGAAGTGAGAGGGAGGTGTGTTTTATGCAGGAGGGCCACGTCTATATTCACCCTAATCAGATAAGAAAGGACTTTTCTAACTTTCCTGTGGTCATTCAAACCCGAACATTCAACGTGAGAGCTCTAAGTGTGTTGATTGAAGGATTTTTCTCACACCCATGTAATTGCGGTTCAGAATCGTTCACATTCGCCATATTACATTAGTGCATGAATTTGTGATACCACATAGCAACTGTGATTGCTCGAGCTCAAGTACATATTAGCTTCTGAGTCTCAATAACCCCACACCCCCCACCCACATCAAGGCCCCCCCAACCAGGACCTGACGAAAAAGTACCCAAAACTCTTCCCGAAACTGAACATACATTAGATAGCAGTAAACAATAGAGAACAGTCCCGCCCACCTGTAAACTACTGATGCAGTGCCCCCCACTGCTTCAGTAGTTACCAACTATGCCCCGTCTGTTTACATAATCAACAATTAGCAACCCTCCACATTCTCACACGCAAATGTTTTGCATTAGCAAAGAACACACGCCCCTCCATGCACATCATGTAATAATAGAACTTAATACGCAGTCCAGTCCGCAACACCTTCTGTCATCAGAAGTTAAATACACTGAAGTATTCATTATAACGCAACAATTAATCAAGCAAGCACTCGTGAACAACAAATTGCTCTTAAAGGTGCAAGAGCAACTTGTTATTTTAACAATCCTGTTATTGTAGACAAATCACATAATCTCCGCATGCCTGAAAATTTACTGTAAATACGGTGCTCATGTAAACCGCTGAAATAGTTTTGGGTCGACTTCACGCTCCATAAATATGCTACAAAAAAAAACTGCAGCAATTGCAGACACTTATTCATTTACAATACACTTTGCTTGCAGTACTCTAATGATCCAGTTTCTACGTTTGTATTTGTAGAAGGAGCGAGAGAAAGTTACATAACCAAAGTTTTTCCTACTGCCAAAGGTAAGATGGTTGCATACGCTGTTTACAGCACAATGTAATGTGGTATGGCCCAGGGGCAGCATTTTACAGATATAATGAATACACAGACACAGATAGATAGTTGAAGTGGGTACGGGCACGTGCACTCGACTCCATTTTATTACCGGAGTCACATGTCCAGTGATGTTTGTGGTGGGCGAATGTCGGGTGAGTGTTAGCCAAGTACGATAGTAATCATCATATCATACACAGATATTCCATTTTTAACGGTTTATGACTTGTGCTGCACAAAGGTAGGAGCACTATATGTGAAATAATACACAACAGATTCTATTGTAAAGAGTTCATGACTTGTGGTGCGTTGTGGTAGGGGCGGCATGTGTGGTGCTTGCGATGATGCGTGGTCCGGGCAAGCTGCACTGGAAGCAATGTCTTTTACCTACTGAATTTTGCCTTAATAAGGCCACGTGGCAAATATTTATGGTGCACTGAGTCAGTGGTACGTCTGATGCTCAGCGTGCACGCAACATGCGACGATGCACGGTCCGAGCGGGCTGCACTGGAAGCATTGTTTGTTGCCTACTGGACTGCATCATCAGTAATCTCAATTCAAATAAAACATGAAACATGTATGGAAAACATTGTCGAAATATGTAGGTTTCAGGGACATTATAGTTCAAATTGTGAGCTGTGCTGTCCGCAGTGTAGACTGCCATTCAGTGTTCCTTTGGACTTGCAGGATGAAATTGTTTATTGTAGTAAACCTATAACTGATATAAAAGAAGTTCTTGAAGGAAGGATACTAAAGGTATCTTGTGTAGCTTTGAGGAACGCTATACTTAGTTTGGTACTACACTCAGCAAATAATGAATGAAGAGTCAATTTAATTGTGAGCTCTGATGACTGAAGTGTAGGCAGGAGGCAGCGGTTAGCAAGGGCCCACGACCACGTGGCATTGAGGAGAGCTGCACAGTATTGATAATTTAACGTGTGTGCAGCCAGCGATGATAACATTGAGTTAGTGGCACTTAAAGCAAGGTTCTGTGGAGCCTGAGATGATGCGTGGTCACGGCAGGCCACTCTGGTAGCAATGTTTTTTGCTTTGTGAATTCTGCCTTAATAGGGCCACGTGGCGATGATTTATGGTGCACTGACCTAGTAGTACCTTCGGTGCTTAACGTGTACGTACCTTGAGATGATGCGTGGTCCGGGGGGGACCGTACTTGGACCAATGTCTTTTGTCTATTGAATTCTGTCTGAATTTGATTTTTGAGTGGTAGTATGCGTCATTGCTGGCATAAAACTGTTCACTCTTCTTTGCGATGATTTATGGTGCACTGGGTAAGTGGTACCTCTGGTGCTCAGTGTGCTCACACCCTGTGATGATGCGTGGTCCGGGCAGGCAGCACAGGGAACAATGTCTTCTGTCTAAAGAAGTGTGCCTTAATAAGGGCACGTGGCAATAACTTGTGGTGCAGTGAGTTAGTGGTACCTGAAGAATTCAGCGTGTGCATACCCTGCGATGATGCGTGGTCCGGGCGGGCGGCACTGGTTCAATGTGTCTTGGTTACTGTACTGCACAGTTGGGGGACTAGGTACTCTCACGGTCTATAAACAAACTCCCCTAGGACCCTCCACCACTCCTTTTGTCTTTTTGTTTACTGTACTGCACAGACATTGAGGAATGCTTTTTGTCACATCCTTTAACAAAATCTGAGGACATAGAGTACAATTACCTCTGCATTAAATAAAGCAAGGCTGAATTCCGTGCTGTCCGTAGTGTAGATCCAAAGCTGAATTCAAGTTGTGAACCTTGCTGTCCACAGTGTAGATCGAAGGCAGTAGCCAGCACAGACATCGAAGAATACTTTTTGTCACATCCTTTAACAAAATCTGAAGACATATAGTATAATTGTCTCTGCATTAAATAAATCAAGGCTGAATTCCATGCTGTCCGTAGTGTAGATCCAAAGCTGAATTCAAGTTGAGAACCTTGCTGTCCGCAGTGTAGATCCAAAGCTGAATTCAAGTTGTGAACCTTGCTATCCGCAGTGTAGATCGAAGGCAGTAGTCAGCACAGACATCAAAGAATACTTTTTGTCACAGCCTTTAACAAAATCTGAGGACATAGAGTACAATTGTCTCTGCATTAAATAAATCAATGTTGTCTGTAGTGTAGATCCAAATCTGAATTCAAGTTGTGAACCCTGCTGTCTGCAGTGTAGATCGAAGGCAGTAGTCGATACAGACATAAGTCTGCGGTGCTGTGGTGCTGAGTTTGAAAGGGGCCTGTATCGAGGAGGCACGTGCTCATGGCGGCAGCCACATGGCAGGGTGAGGAACTTAGCTGTGGCAGAGTCTTTTTTCGTCGCACAAGTGCACCACGCCCAAGGTGTGGGCTATGTATTTATACACTTACGCTGGAGTTGCGTACGTTGGACCAGCCCACTCAGTTTCTGCTTCAAGGGGGGGGGGACAACACAGCTACATTACCAAGATATTCCCCAGTGTCTGAGATAATATGGTTGTGTCCACTGTGCAGTACAGTACACGTGTCAATACTATATCTACACACGGAAAAGTTTTTTGTTTGTATAGTGAGTTGTGTATAGCATATCACCGGTACTCTTGGGATTGTGTAAATTATTGTTGATGTGCGAGTTCCCTCCCTTATACATAGTTGGTTGCCACATCTCTGAACATTCAGCTAGTGTGCTGGTGAGGGGATACATTATTTTGGGAGGATCCATTGTCCTGTTTTGCGCTGCCTCTGAGGTAGTAGGGGGAGAGGGGTCAGGAGGGGTTGTTGTAGTGGTGGTGGCGCTAGGTGTTGTGATTTTGTTGGGTGTCAGAGGTGCATAATTGGTACCTCTATCACACATTCGTCTATAAATATGGGAGTGAGTTGGAGTTAATTCACCCAGAACATAGTCGACCTCCTTACACCAATTAAATGTTGGTGTTAATTTGTTAGTGGTAAGTGGTACCATCGCCTGTTTTCTTAGGTAGCATTGCAGATTTGGCTGGTTGATGACAATATGGGAAAGTGGTGTTTTTGTGTTTTTTTTCTACTGGAATGCCTAGTTTGTATATCATTAACATTAGTTGTGGTTCTGTTTGTGGCGATTTTGTTGGCGGAAGGAATCAGCTGAAGAGTGGTGATATTTGCAGTTTTTAGTAGGTTGAGAATGGGATGATGATTAAAAAAGATAGAAAAAACAGATATGCTTAATGAACATTATAATAAGAAATTAGCATTTAAAAAACCTTTGAAATTCACTGAAAAAAACATAGGTTTCAGGTATGTTATAGTTAGGAATTAGCATTTACAAAACCTTAGAAATTCACTGATGTCATCAGTGATGTCATCAGTGATGTCACTGACCATGTCATGAATGATGTAATATGTGACATCATCAGCAGTGGATTGCGGGCGCGCGAGTTACAGTTAGTACAACTAACTATAACGGAGGAATTTCAATGGTTTTGTGTGAGTGAAAAGTCCAGCTAACTATAACACACCTGAAATGTATGTTTTTTTCAGTGAATATATATATTTTTCTGTATATATATTCACTGAAAAAACCTTAGGTTTCAGGCACGGTATAGTTAGAAATTAGCATGTTCCGTTTTAAAAAACAAACGTGATGGCAGAGGTGTCATCTTTCGTGAGTGGCAGGACAATAAATTACTATGCACTACACAAAATTGATTTCCTTGAGGCAATGAGAGTAACATATTGACTAGCACAAACACAATGCACTTTGGATACTGTGTTCCACAAATGGTATGTCATTAAATTGGAGTGATTCTAAAAAAGTATCAGAATATCTCTACATTAATTAAGAACTATATATGAAAAATGAGTCACTGACCACAGATGCCTGCTTTAGAAATTTACTGTTAATAAATATACCTAGCATTATTTTGATGAATTTAATAATAAGGAACTCTTTCTTCAATATCTATGTATCAGGTGCGTAAAAAGACAATTGGTTAATACCATGCTCTTAGCAAATAATTAGGACCCAGGACAGTTGAAAGATGTTATGGCGCATCGTGCCTTGACTAAAATAAATTAAATTGCCTTATAAACAAACTTGTGGGCTGTCTGTGCTTCTGCAAGAAGAGTGTGGTTAATTTGCATTTTATATATATATATATATATATATATATATATATGTGTTCCACCAAAGTGCGCTCGCGCTCTGAAAGGTCACTCTTGACACCCCCGCTATCCAGCTTGCTTGCCTTGAGACAGCCAAAATGCCCTTTCTCCAGTTATACTTCTGATTCCCAACGCGTTTCAAAGCAACTCCGCTTCTTCCTCAGGGGACAAACACACGAGCACACTTGAGGCTCACTTTCACGTTTCACCTTTATTTCAGTAGAAACACCGCCCTCAGTGGGTGGGGCTTAGCGTTATGCACCGTCAAGCATGATGGTATACGTAGTCCATAGGTGAGCGCCCATTTACATATTCCTTCAGTAGGTTGCAAGCTCGTGTATTAAAGAGAATGCCCAATTTAAATCCTTTAGTAGGTAAGGAGAAACAGGGCAGGTTGGCCAGTCTTACATTCGGGATGTCGTGCCTTCGGAGAAAGACCCGTTCTTAAACCAAGGCATCTCTGCGTCGTAGTGGCGTATCAGCGAGCAGAGCGGTGCTCCATTCCACGGCCGGGCAGCCGTGCATCTATTAGTTCCACCAAAGTGCGCTCGCGCTCTCAAAGGTCACTCTTGACACCCCCGCTATCCAGCTTGCTTGCCTTGAGACAGCCAAAATGCCCTTTCTCCAGTTATACTTCTGATTCCCAACGCGTTTCAAAGCAACTCCGCTTCTTCCTCAGGGGACAAACACACGAGCACACTTGAGGCTCATTTCACGTTTCACCTTTATTTCAGTAGAAACACCGCCCTCAGTGGGTGGGGCTTAGCCTTATGCACCATCAAGCATGATGGTATACGTAGTCCATAGGTGAGCGCCCATTTACATATTCCTTCAGTAGGTTGCAAGCTTGTGTATTAAAGAGAATGTCCACAGACCACAGATGCCTGCTTTAGAAATTTACTGTTAATAAATATACCTAGCATTATTTTGATGAATTTAATAATAAGGAACTCTTTCTTCAATATCTATGTATCAGGTGCGTAAAAAGACAATTGGTTAATACCATGCTCTTAGCAAATAATTAAGACCCAGGACAGTTGAAAGATGTTATGGCGCATCGTGCCTTGACTAAAATAAATTAAATTGGCTTATAAACAAACTTGTGGGCTGTCTGTGCTTCTGCAAGAAGAGTGTGGTTAATTTGCATTATATATATATATATATATATATATATATATATATATATATATATATATATATATATATATATATATATATATATATATACATATATATATATATACATCAAAACAAGAGTTGCCCCTTTGGAAAAGCCACACAAAGGTAGGTATTTCTTTCGTTTATTTCAGGAAGTTCCCATATATTTGTATGGGAGACTGAGTGTGTGTGTGGCTGGCTGGGAGGTGTGTGACTCTGTGCAGATCAATGTGTACTTGTATCAATGATTGTATAAGAGAGTAAGTATGTGTTAGTATATGTTTCAAAATGTAAGGTGCTCTATGTTTAACTGTATAGATTAGAAAATGGAAGTGTGATTGATTCTTTACAGGACTGACTAGGTGTGTGAGTAACTCCATGGATGAGTGACAGAGTGTGAGTGTCTGTATAGGTGTATGAGTGCATATGATAGTGTTGTAAAGATGAGTGATTGTATGTATGAATGATTGTATGGGTGAATGAGTGAATGTGTGTGTAAACATAGGAATCAGTGAGTGCGTATCTAGTATTGGTGTGTCAATGGTTTCAAAAATTATACTCTGTATTTAACACTGGGTGTAACAGAGGTTATATTAAAGTGTGAGGAGATGCATTGTATTGTCACATGAATGATATCATCAGTGATGTGGTCATTGATGTCAAATGAGATGTCATCAGTGATGTCATCAGTGATGTCATTTGAGATGTCATCAGTGATGTCATTTGAGATGTTATCAGTGATGTCATTTGAGATGTCATCAGTGATGTCATTTGATATGTCATCAGTGATGTCATCAGTGATGTCATTTGAGATGTCATCAGTGATGTCATCAGTGATGTCACTGACCATGACATGAATGATGTAATATGTGACAGCATCAGCAGTGGATTGCGGGTGCGCGATATATAGTTAGTGCAACTAACTATATATGGAATTTCAATGGTTTTGTGTGAGTAAAATAAGGTTTTTTAAATGCTAATTCCTAACTATATATGGTCTATAACCTATGGTTTTTTCAGTGAATTTTCAAGGTTTTTTAAATGCTAATTCCTAACTATATATGGTCTCTAACCTATGGTTTTTTCAGTGAATTTCAATGGTTTTTTAATAGCAAATATCATAAGCTGTCGAATGTCAAGTACGTGGTAAGTAAAAACATTTTCGTGTTTATGCACACTGATCTGCTTTGAATGCTGCCCCCCCCCTCCCCCTCATTTCTATTAGGAGTACTCTCTCTTTGCAGATAGTGAAGGGTAGTTAACGCAGGCCTTTTCCCCCGTTGTAATCCGTCGTGCCTGCTTCTCTCTCCATTTGATTGATTGTTATCCAAGCATTTACTGTTTTAGAATTGGTTCTCTTTGGTTCATTCTCTATTTACAAACAAGCACAGAGTCGCAATACTCTGTTTAGTCTTTGCAGATAGTGAAAAATCGTGTAAAAAAACAAAAGGAATCGAGCAAAATCAGTAGGCCACTAATGGGATCTCTTTTTGACCTCGCTAAAATAGAAACATTAGGAACAACCCCTCATGAGAAATACGAAACTAGTGAGATGAACTGAGCTCCACACCATGATGGCTGCAAGACAGCTCGGCTCCGCCACCCACCCCGCCCAAAATAACGATAAACTCTATGCAAATATTACAAATATATACAACACACCAGCAAAGTAACAGGGTAAAACATTTTATTAAATAACTATTTACATAACTATTTTATACTTTTTGTTGCCCGATCCGGCTAGCTCAATCGATCGAGCATGAAACTCATGCACTCTGATAGTTCAAAGTTTTGAGGAGTGCTTGTAACACTGTCTGAAGCCTATTTGCACTTGCTACAGCTTCACTATTCTCAATGTAAGTGGGGGCTGTTTGAGGACGTGACTGCATTTGAAAACAATGAGATGCGGTGCCACCCTGAACCGCTTGACGGAGGCCCCCGAGGGACGGTGTGATGGCGCGGACTCGGAGGGGGCGCTTGGCTCCGGCCCCCTCCGCAAGTCGTGTTGCCCTGGTGTGGCCTGAGATCGCCCCCGACATAGGTGGCCGGCTCCCGGGGTCAAGCGGAACTTTTTGCCTTTTGGTGACTCTTCCATTCTTGACCTTGTCCCACAATCCGTTTCACCTAAAGACACACTGTAGTGGGGCGCCCCTTTACCGTTTCAGTTGCCATTCCGCCCGCTTTTGCTACACTGTGCCTCTTCCGCTATTCAGCTGTTTACCGCCCGCTCTTTCGACTACAGCGTCTCGCTCACCATGTACTTGAGTGGCTCCCGCTCTTGTGGTGCAGCGATAGGCGGCTGCCACAGGACTCTCAAAATGGCGGCCGGCTATTCAGATTTGGGCGTGGTCCACTAAAATGGCCCTGCGACACCTTGGAACTCGGACGCTTGTCTGCTAGAGCTTGGGCTCCATTCTCGAAAGCGTCCCCTCAGCCTTGAAGATTCTACAAAAGTCTTGGGGGCCCCCGACTCCCGCAGGCTTCTGGTGGGGAGCGGCTGCCATGATTGCTCGTGGAATGGCCACGACGGAGCTACAAAATGGTAGTGCTCTCATGCTAACGCCAGCTTCAGTCTGAAACATCCAGAAACACTGTAGACTACCAATTCGATCAGTTCCGGTAGCGCCCCAACGTGACCCGGTAGAGAAGAACTTGCCCTCCCCTCTTTGACTGATGGTTCTTGTTGCCTGTCCCTTCTGTTGTCATTTAACAGAACTATTTAGCCTGCTGAAAGGGGTTGTGTTCCGACCGCTGGTTGGTGGAGACATTTTGACTATATTCTGGACCTGCGTTGTCGCGTAATGCGTCATATGACGCGCCGCGTTAGCGCATCCGGAAGTGCTCCGGTGCGCGAAGCGCAGCTTCCCGGAAGCGATCCGGGGCGCGGCGCGCAGCGCGTTACGTAAGCATAACAGGTCATGTGACTTGTTAATAAAACTTTTCACTGGTTCATTTTACTTTTCTTATTCTAATGATGAAAGGCTTGGTCATATGACCTAAAAATTACGCTTTTTATTACTTTTGAACATTATTTTTTCTTAAACATATGTTATAATGTTCCAGGCTAATGTACTTTCCCAGAAAATTTACAACTGTCCTGCAAGTAAAATATATTCCTTTTTCGAGAAAAAGGGCATTTCTTCGTCCCATGACGGAGCCGTTGAGCAAAAGAGGCTCGGCCTGCTGTCTTAGTCGCCGATACGCCTGAATATCAGATTCTTATCGATCACTTTATGTTGCAGAAGTAGAAACACAACAGCCCTTGACCATTTATCTTTACTGCGTTCCTGCGTATTATACCTTTTACCCTTCATGTAATTGGACTGCTTTATTTCACTTGCCTTTTACTGATTCTAAAACAGTGACTATTATTAAAAACTTTACCAATGTAAATACTACTACCATGTTTTCTTTTAAAAACCTTTATTGTGAAAATGTCAGTATACAAATACGGGCCTATAACCACGTGGGCCGGCCACGGAGCAAACTGTAATCGTATATGATGAGTAGACATTTACACTGTAGAGGAACAAAACGGGCGGGCCATTAGGTTGCAAGAACTAAGGTGTCTAACAGTTGCGGAATCGGTGGACGTACATTTTCTAATTAAAATACGACAGAGCCAGTTACAATAAAATTATCTAGATATACATTTGCGGGCAAGTACCATGGGTGACGTTAATTCGAACTTTCGATAGTACAGTAATCAATAACACATCAGAACTTAATATCAATAGGGATGTCGAAATATTCAATCAATTCTCGTCCCCGCCCGCCATGTGCTTCAAAACTGCATACGTATCTCGTGATATCAAGGTTCTGCAACCAGTACACAACAAGGAGTTACGAGTCCCATTTATTCCGGCGCCATTTTGGGCGAGGACGGGCAGGTCCAGGATATAGTCAAAATGTCTCTACCAACCATCGACTATGATGATGTTCATATGCTGTATTTATTAGAGTAACACTCATCTGTCCACATGAAATTAATTTGCCACAATCTAAACATGTCATTTTAATCTTTCCAAAGTTCTTCTAAATATTTGGGACCGTTTCCCTTGCCTCTGATGCTGTCAGTGCCACTTCTTTGGTGAATGTACTGGCAGGTCGGGGGTTCTCCTCCAAATCTCTCTTTTGTGCAGCACTATAATTAATCGGTGCCACCTCTCCATATGACGATGCATGGTATAGTTACCATAACTATATTTTTTTTCGGTTCCTCTGGAGAGTACATCGTGGCAGATGAGGCAGGTAACGTACCGGGCATTTACCTTTTTTGCATGTAGAGGAAAGGAAAAAAAATTCGAGCGTCCGAGTTCTAAGGTGTCCCAGGGCCATTTTAGTGGACCAGGCCCAAATCTAAAGAACAGGCCGCCATTTTGAGAGTCCTGTTGCAGCCGCCTGTCGCTGTAGCATCAAGAGCGGCCGAAACTCAGCTGAATGGCAACTGAAACGGTAAAGGGGCGCCCCACTACAGCAGACGAGTCTCCACCTGGGAAGGCCCGTTCACGCCGCCTCCCCCCCCCCTTCGGGCACCCCACGCCGTTATTCGGAGCAGGATTGTAGGATGGCCACACCAGTGCGGCAACTTGCTAGACATCACCTCGTGCCAACCGAATCTCAGCGCCTTGTGGTGTCTTCTATTCAGAAAATATTGTTGTGCTGCCTTCGGCCTATTCGCCGCAAGTGCGCACGCAACTCAGCTGCATAGCGAGTGAAACACCAAGGGGCGCCCCACTGCAGCCGAGGAACCTTCATCTTGGGGGCGACGCACAGCATCACATTGCTTTCCAATGCAGTCAGATCCTCAAACAACCCCCACTGACTGACGCAAACTCACAGGCCAACGGAGCGCCCCACGCCGACTTTCGGTGCAGCATTGTAGGATGGCCACACCAGTGCGGCAACTTGCTAGACACCACCTCGGTGCCATCCGGATCTTGGCGCGCTGCGCTGCCTTTGGCCCTATTCGCACATCGGTCCGCTACTGACGCCACCTCACAGGCCAACGGGCGCCCCACGCCGACTTTCAGCATGGTAGGATGGCCACACCAGTGCGGCAACTTGCTAGACACCACCTCGGTGCCATCCGGATCTTGGCGCGTTGTGCTGCCTTCGGCCTATTCGCACATCGGTCCGCTACTGACGCGAACTCACAGGCCAACGGGGCGCCCCATGCCGACTTTCAGCATTGTAGGATGGCCACACCAGTGCGGCAACTTGCTAGACACCACCTCGGTGCCATCCGGATCTTGGCGCGTTGTGCTGCCTTCGGCCTATTCGCACATCGGTCCGCTACTGACGCGAACTCACAGGCCAACGGGGCGCCCCACGCCGACTTTCAGCATTGTAGGATGGCCACACCAGTGCGGCAACTTGCTAGACACCACCTCAGTGCCATCCGGATCTTGGCGCGTTGTGCTGCCTTCGGCCTATTCGCACATCGGTCCGCTACTGACGCCGCCTCACGTGCCAACGGATTTTCTACGCTTTTTATACCCTATGCCGCATAACAGGTCATGTGACTTGTTTATAAAACTTTTAATTGGTTCATTTTACTTTTGGTTTCCTAATGATGGAAGGCTTGATCATATGACCTAAAAATAACACTTTTCATTGGATGAAAACTTTTTTTTTCCCAAACGATGAAAGCCCCACCTTGTTTCTGGATGTTTCAGACTGAAGCTGGCGTCAGCATGAGAGCACCACCATCTCGTGGCTCCGTCGTGGTCATTCCGCGAGCAATCATGGCAGCCGCTCCCTACCGGAAGCCTGCAGGAGTCGGGGGCCCCCAAGACTTTTGTAGAATCCTCAAGGCTGAGGGGACGCTTTCGAGAATGGGGTCCAAGACCTAGCAGACAAGCGTCCGATTTCCAAGGTGTCCCAGGGCCATTTCAGTGGACCAGGCCCAAAAAGGAAAGAGCCTGCCGCCATTTTGAGAGTCCTGTGGCAGCTGCCTATCGCTGCACCGCAAGAGTGGGCGCAACTCAGCTGAATGGCGGATTTTGGCACAGTGTACCAAAAGCGGGCGGAATGGCAACTGAAACGGTAAAGGGGCGCCCCACTACAGCAGACGAGCCTCCACCTGGGGAGGCCCGTTCACGCCGCCCCCTCCCCACCCCCCCTCCCCGGGGCGCCCCACGCCGTTATTCGGAGCAGCATTGTAGGATACCAAAACCAGTGCGGCAACTTACTTGACATCACCTGGGTGCCATCCACATCTCAGCGCGTTCTGCTGCCTTGGGACTATTGCACAACAGACCGCTACTGACGAGCCACCCCCCGGGACGCCCCACGCCGTTATTCGGAGCAGCATTGTAGGATACCCAAAACCAGTGCGGCACCCAGGCAACATCACCTGGGTGCCATCCAGAACTCAGCACGTTGTGCTGCCTTGGGACTATTCGCACAACCGACCGCTACTGACCATTGTTGCTTCTTTTTTCCTAAAATTTTTTAAATGTTTTTACTGTTTTTGTTGCGTTGTATATATTTATAAGTTATTAAAATTTTATAATCCTACTACTTTGTTGGAGTGCTATATATTTTTAATGTGACACATAATTGTAAAAACTTTGATGTACAAAGAGGCATCCCTGGAATCTTCCGCTTCAGGCTCGGTCCCCTTCCCAATCACAATACAGGATGGTTTTCAGATAGTAGGAACGCGTGTGGTGTGACGGATCTCATCGGGTGGGGGCCTTGATCTACTGTAACTCCTTTGAAGAGGGGTGATTCTTTACAGCTGGGGTCATAAACTACATCTGCAGGGCTACCTGATAGCCTGGGACCGGCCTGGACAATCGGACACAGAGGAAGAGGAGTGTCAGAGGGTGCGGTAGTGAATAGGGCGAAAGGGAGGTGTCGGGCGGGCACAGGGTGTGATTCTCAGGGAAGAGCAGCGCAGATGGGGGGAGGTTTATTGCCCATGCATAAGACAGAGAGCGGGGGTGACCAGTGCCTGGGGGAGATGCTTGCGAGGGTGGGGAGCCATGCTAAGGATCGACAGCGTGCAGAGAGTGGGTCTGGTCAAGGCATCTAAAATGGCTGCCGTGCACGACAAAAGTGTGGCATTTGAAAAAATGCAAGATGGCGCAGACAATGTTTATCAACACTTCCTGATTTCCTTCGAATCGAACGTTAACAGACGTTATCTCTCCCACACTACCAGTCCCCCTGGGCTTAAACGCCGAGATGGTAGGGACTGCATCCCGTGGAGATAGGCCGAGACGTCACTCAGCAGAAAAAAAAGAAAAAAAAAAGTCTATAAACATACAATAAGTTAAAAGTCAATCATTCTTGTTTCCTTGTAGTACGCTCCCCAGTCCGCTTCCCGTTACGCTAACCGGGCGCACCCCACCAAAAAAAACGTTTTTTTTTTTTTTTGCCCCGCGGAGCCCTTTTAAAGCCTCCACATCAAACCTAGGGGGTCAGGGAGGATCTACTATGCCCCCTTATGGTCATTTGCCCCTTCGCTTTGGCCTCCTCTTGTCTCTCGATCCTACCAAGAGACAAGATGGCGGCCGCTCCGTACTGTTTGGAATGTTTACAAACACCGGAGTGCCAATCAGCTTCGCAAAGCTCCGTAATGCGAAAAGTATGCGAAACGGAGCGCTACCCGGGACGCTGTCACAGATATATATCTTTTTTTGAACGTTAATTTCTCAAAATCCACTGCAGCACATATATTGAGACCCAGCAAAGGCACATCGGGCTACCGGTCCCTACAATTTTGCCAAGTTTCATGCAAATCCATTCACCCATTCGATTTTTTTTTTTTTTTTTTTTTTTGCCCCGCGGGGCCCTTTTAAAACCTCCACATCAAACCTAGGGGGTCAGGGAGGATCTACTATGCCCCCTTATGGTCATTTGCCCCTTCGCTTTGGCCTCCTCTTGTCTCTCGATCCTACCGAGAGACAAGATGGCGGCCGCTCCGTACTGTTTGGAATGTTTACAGACACCGGAGAGCCAATCAGCTTCGCTTTGCAAAGCTCCGTAACGCGAAAAGTACGCGAAGCGGAGCGCAGCCCGGGACGCTGTCACAGATATATATCTTTTTTTGAACGTTAATTTCTCAAAATCCACTGGAGCACATATATTGAGACCTAGCAAAGGCACATCGGGCTACCAGTCCCTACAATTTTGCCAAGTTTCGTGCAAATCCATTCAGCCGTTCGGGCTAAAAGTGAGGCCAACCGCCCTATGGAAATTAACATGGGAAAAATGCGTTTTGGGACCCCCCTTTTTTCTCGGCCCCCCCTTGAACAAACCCCCCCAAATTTTCAGGGGCTGCTCAGAAACAAAATGTTCCATTTTCCTGAAAATTTCAGCAAATTCCGTCCACAAACGCCAAAGTTATTAGACATAGAATTTTCAAAAATCCCATAGAGAAAAAATCCTAACTATATATACCTACTGGCGACCGCCAGTAGGTAATATATATATATATATTTCTATTTTTTCGGTCTCAGATTATGCGAATACCCACACAGGGTGACAATATCAACAGTGTGCAATAATCATGTGGTATTGAACATGAATTATTTGACTGAAATGATTACTCATGGTTTGAGTGAATTGAAGATAACATGTTGTATATATGTATATATGTATATATGTATATAACCAATTGAAATTTGTGATTATCTATGCATCATCGCATCGAATGGTTGATGATGAATTACTTGAAAGACCTTCTAATATGGCCGCCATACTGATTTGAAAATAACATTTATTTTTGTCCGTCATTATGCTGTCATTTCTATGAACTGTGAAGTCCTCTCTTGATTTTTATGATTTGGTGCTTACATTTTCTTAATAAAGTTAAATCATTTTGAAATGAGTTTTGTGACATTGCGTAAGGCATATCCGAAACGCGTCTGTCCATACATTCGAGTAACTAAGAAATCTTTAAGAAGCTTACTGTGTCAGTGCGCGTCTCACCAACGTGGAGGAAGAAGCACCCGTGCAGAGTGGAGCGACCGAAGGTGAACGAGCAGGAATCAGATATTTCGGTCTGCCCCGCCGCTCACTGAGTTTGTGTGTAATTTCGAACGCCATTGGGAGTGAAGCATTGACAAGGAAACCAGACGGGGTGTACGAACCACGGGAGGACGCCGGAAGCTTCAGTCGGAGGACGCAAAGCGATCAACAGAGCAACGCGGGTGAGTACATGCCCATGAAGATATCCTTGTAAACTTTTGCGCAACAAGCGGCAGGCATGTAGACACGCACAGAGTGAAAATTACAAGAGTTACTCGTTTGCCAGGAATATCGAGTGATGTTTACAGATCGAGAGAGAGAGGAGGCAGTGGAGGGGTTATTTGTTAAAAGCAAACGCAATGTAAACACTGAGCCAAAGGGAGCCTCGGGGAGCTTATCAACAGACAACAACTTAAAAAAAACCCTCTTTAATAAATTGGAAAAAACATATGAAAAAGAAACAAGAAAGTGGTGGGAGGCAACCTCACTACAGAGGTACATTGACTGTGACCGCATTCCGAGGGGTTTGCTCATCTATACAACACCCTCCTACGAGCACCCTGACCTGCTGTTGCTATAAGAATGGGCAGAGTATACAGCGGAGTCAGCCAAGGGAATGGTTAAAATCCTCATTAAGTACGCCTGGAGCGATAGGCAGAAATTATTGGAGGAGATCAAGCAAATAGAAGCTTTGATAGCTTTGGATAATGACAGCAAGCTAAAAGAAGACCTACAACAACAGATGAAAAAGAGATTGGTGGATTATGAGGGCGTAATAAGACACAGAAAGCAAACAAAATTCTTACGCGATGAAGAGGACTATGAATCAGGCCGGATCCTAAAGTTTGCTGCAAAATATGATGTGCCAAGAAAGCAGCTGATGCTCCATTGTGGTGGTGATCCTCAACAAGGCCTACCAGTGCAAGGGGTTTGCCCTTCTCTGCACAAGTCCTCAGACCAATAGGATAGAAGTTAGCACAGAAACTGGAATAGAAAATACTAAGTTTATTAACCTCATGAGGTGGAACTACAGTGACATGACACCCTTCGGTAGTATATAAAGTAGCACACTGAATGGAAGGAGCTTGGTCCTTTTATACCCACACAGGGGCTCAAAAGAAGGCAGTACAAGTACAAGAAGTAGGTTTTAGGTACATATAAGGTCTTACAGAAAATGCACTGTCAACAAGTGGGAGGAGCTAACAGTTGCTAATCCTGGTGAACAAATCCTGACATTTACAGACTAACAGCAGCTGCATGGACAGCTGCAAGCTCAACTGAGCATGTGCAAAGTGGAAGAGGCTAAATATAACCTGTCTCTAGGCAGATTTCAAGAGCAGACAACAGCAAGGTAGGACAGAGCACATGGTAGCACATGGCAAACAAAATGCCTGCCAGAAATACAAAATGGATTCCGCAAAATGGACAAGATAGCCTCTAAATACAGGATGGCTTCTGCTAATGCTAACCCAATCTCTGCCAAATTACAACAGACGACCCTTTTAGCATTAGCTGAAGACATTCGTTCATCTGGGGTAATCTAGATATGCATCCTGTACATCGATGCTCATCAGTTCAGTGACCTCTTTATTTAGCGTGTGTTGGGCTTTCATTTCTGCAACATTTCTTTTAGCAGGTTTACAAGCAGTGATGCAAATAGAGCAAAGCATGGTCCCACATTGTATACATATAGAGCATGTACATAGTATCACCAATAGTATACATAGCATAGTCAGTAGCCTCCAGCCCTAAGTAATAAAGAGTGTCCACAACCAGTTCGAAAAAGTCCATGTACCAGTCTCTGGGTGAATCTCCGCAGCAATCTTATATAGTTTAGAGATGGCATCATATACTGAAGGCGAGTGATCTGGAATGAAAACACAACAGCTGCTGCCAATGATGCGACATGCACCACCTCAATCAGCCAAAATCACATCAAGTACCATGTGATTTTGGAGTGCTACAATCCTCGCCACTTGCAGCTCCTCTGTAATTTTCCCAAGTGCCATTGCTGTCTGAGTGGTAACAGCTTCCACAACACAAGTCAATCGCCTTATCTTTCTACTGTTCAATGCAGCACCCACGAAGAAAAATAAGCCCAAGTTAAAGTCGACATATTGTTGCAAAGCGGTGTCAGTTTGTTCAACTTCATCCATACTTAGTGTCCTCTTATTTCTATTCTTGGAAATATCATTGTAAAGTTTAAAGTTACGGTGATACGATGCAGGTGCCAGAAACACAGGGGGCAACAGAATGGACACATAGCAGACCCCTGACCACCCAACAGGTAGTTGATAATATCCCTTATTTCCGCACACGAAGTAAGTATTATGTGAAGACATAAAACTGCTGTCATTAGCAGCTTCAATGGTTAGAATTGCAGTACATTCACTTCTTCCCACTGGAATTCTCCCAACACTACTAATACATAATTCTGCGTTAGCTCTACTTACAGAAATTACAAAAGGTCCATTGTTCTTTTTAGTCCTTGTATTTGTAAAAATATGTGGCATGGAAATATTGTCAGGTTGGTACTCCTCCCATTCCCATTTAGTTCCTCTAGCTTGAGGGTAACCATTCTCATCAGGATAACACTCTTTATTAAGGTGATAATTGATTTGTCCTACTGTCATCTCTGTAATGTTGGCCCTTTCAGAGGCAAACAAAAGTGCAAACCAGGCTTGACAAGAACCATTATGTGAAAAAGGAAGAGGAATGAAAGGTGTTCCTCCTTTCTTTTGGTGTGCAGGTATCATCCCACACACCCAACAGTTGGTAGTATTCGTGGCATTATGAGTATGATGCAACATCTGGATGAACGTATTGTTTAGGTAGGATTGTCGATCCTTCTGCTCATGGTAGGGAAGCGTAAATTAGTGGTGTTCAACTGGTACTGGAGTAGTGGCGATCAAAAGCTCTCGAACAGGAGCCACTTTCTCAACATACCATGTCATTGCTGCCATAACCACCATAACACCAACAAATCCTACAGCACAAATGATTTTCTTATTGCAGATCTTAGCAACTTTTGATCTTTCAGCAGACATGATTATTTCGTCGTCCTCGTCGTAGTAAAAAAAAAACCCATTAGTTTGAGCTCTTATTCCTGGGCGGCCGTTGATTTCTTCACCGAGGGTCAAGAAGAGTGTCACTTCGCAGGGCTGATTTTCCCCCTTGCCACATCGGCACTCCGTTTCACCAACCCAGGGTGGTAGCTCAACCAGTCCTTTTCGACAATGCAGGCTCTTTCCTTGGTCTCAGTTGGTATCGCGATGCTCCAGAAATCGTGTGGTCCGGGAAGACTTCCTCAGATTCGTCAGGTGGGACAGCTTGGTTTTTCTCCGTATCCAGGATCTCTCGATGATCGGTCAGCACAGCAGGTTCCACCAAGGTAGGCGACAAACGCTTGCAGTGTGTGCTATGTATCCAGTTCTTTCTGTTCGACACTCAAACTGCTGTCCTCGTAGCCAAAAGCAGTTTTTCTAGTCCTCGCCACCTCGGCTCTAAGCTGTTTGACCTCTCAAAAATTCTAACCATAACCTGGTCACCAGGTCAGAGATCATGGACCTCACCTGTAGATCTGTCAGGAAGAGCTTCTCGAACCTGTTGATGAATAGAGATCAAACTGTTGGTTAACTGTGCCAGATAATAATTCATCAGAACACAAGGTACATCATGTATGGGGCGTGGCTTAGGAACTCCCCAAATGTTCATTGGTCTCCCAAATACCACTTCATATGATGTAAGCCCAGATCCTGAATGTGGCACCGATCTTATGGACAACAATGCCAAGGGTAGTGCGTCTGGCCATTTCAAAGACGTGGAAGCAAGTATTTTAGCTAATTTCAGCTTTAGTGTAGCGTTGTACCTCTCCACTAATCCTGCTGATTGTGGGTGGAAGACTGCATGGAATTTCTGTTTGATCCCTAATACTTTCAGGACATGCTCAACAACTTGCCCAATAAAATGAGGTCCGTTGTCACTCCACAAAAGTTTGCAAACACCATATCTAGGGAAAAACTCCTTTGGAAGCACCTTTGCTGTAGTGATAGCTGTATTATCCTTTGTAGGGTATGCCTCTATCCATTTACTGAAGGCACATACCACCACTAGGATCTACTTTAAGTTATTGCAGCGTTCAAGTTGGATGTAATCCATCTGCAAAACTTCAAAAGGTGCAGTCGGTGTAGCAAACTCTCCTGTAGGAGTTTGTGTCCCTTTACCAGGATTATACTGCCAACAGATCAAACAGGACTGTACTATTCTTTTAGCTGTATCAGCAATCTCTGGATGCTTCCAGACTACTGTGAGCAATTTCGTTATTGCTAGTGCTCCAACACGTGCCGGCCCATGTGCCATTTGAACCATAGGCTGTAAATAAGCAGCAGGCAATTTCCACTTATCCATTTCTTTGTTACGCCAACATCCCTCATCGTCTAACATTCCTTCTTTAGACCATTGCTCCAGCTCTTTCACAGAGGCAGATCTCTGTATATCTAATACTTCTTCTCTAGCATCATGCCAACGTTCAGCTTGTAATTTCACTACGTACATGGATGTAGTGCTTCGTTTCATTGCAGTCTCGCGATCTACGCGATCTGCAAAGGCGTTGCCTTGTTCTATCTTATCAATGACTTTCTTGTGTGCGCTACACTTAATAATAGCAATTTTCTTTGGATATGTAAGTGCAGTCAAAAGATTATGCACTAGTTCTCTGTGCATTATCTGCATCCCGTGGGATGTAAGAAAGCCTCTTTCCTTCCAGAGTAGGCCAAAATCATAGGCCACCCCAAAAGCATAGCGGCTGTCTGTATAGATGTTCACACACAAGTCAGTGCTAAGTTCACACGCTCGTGTTAAAGCTATTAGCTCAGCTGCTTGAGCCGACTTCTGTGGTATGCGAGCTGTCTCCACTACTGTCTTAAGTGTCGTAATTGCATATGCAGCTGAGGTCGTACCATCTGGTAACTTCAAACAGGACCCATCAACCCACGGTTCCCCATCTACATCGGAAAGGGGCGTATCTTGCAAGTCGAAGCAACCCTTTGTCTGTTCCTCAGTAAGGAAGATACAATCGTGATATTCTTGTGACTGAGCCTGAGTCGCTGGATATGGCAACAAAGTAGCTGGGTTCAGTGTTGCGCATCTCTTCAATGTAATGTGAGGGGCTAACAGTGTCAACTCGTATCCTGTTAAACGAGCACTAGTCAAATGTTGCGTCTTCGTCTGATTCAAAAGGGTATCAACTGAATGGGGTACTAGCACCAACAGTTTATGTGTCAAAACTATCCCTTCACTCTGACGTATGGACACAGCTGTTGCTGCAACTGAATGAAAGCACCCAGGCAATGCTCAACAACAGGATCTAGAACTGCTGAAAGTATGCACAAGGACGTTGCTTGTCACCGTGTGTCTGTACTAAAACGGACAATGCACACCCATCTTTCTCGTGTACATAGAGTGTAAAAGGCTTTGTGTGATCTGGAGTACCTAACACTGGTGCAGAACAAAGTGCTTAACGCAACTGACGAAAAGCATCCTGGCATTCATCTGTCCATGGAAGGGGCATTGGAGTGTCTTTAGTCAAATGCGCTAGCAGGGGTTTAACAATGTGTGAAACCCCTAATATCCATTGTCTGCAGAACGAAGTTAAACCAATGAATGGACGGACATCTTTCTGAGTAGAAGGTACTGGTGTATCTAAAATGGCGTGAATGCGATCTGGTGTAAGTGCACAGCCCTCCTTAGATAGAAGGTGACCTAAATAGGTTACCTTCGGTCTACAATATTGCAATTTCTTCTGTGACACTTTATGGTTGTGTGTAGCAAGAAAAGAAAGGAAGACAAAGTACATTTTTCACACTGCTCAGGCGTATCTGCTGCCAACAAGATGTCATCGACATATTGTATGAGAGCCATTCCTTCAAACAAAGTAAAGGAATCAAGTTGTTGTTTCAACGCTTGACTATAAATGCTCGGACTCTCAGTGTACCCTTGAGGAATCCTACAAAATCTGTACGATTTATTATTCAAAGAGAAACCGAACAAATATCGGCTATCAGGATGAATAGGAATCGATAAGAAAGCATTCTTTAAGTCAATCACAGTAAATGAAGTTGTTGTTGGAGGAACTAGGGTAAGCAATACCATTATATCCGAAACGACAGGGTACTGCGGTACTACAATCTTGTTGACTTCTCGCAAATCAATGATGAATCTGTAAATCCTAGTGCCGGTATCTTTTTTCAAGATAGGAAGAATAGGACTGTTGCAAACATTGTAAGGAACTTCTTCCACAACCCCCACTTTAATCAAATCATGAACAATACGTATAAGTGCTTCTTCTCCTTCTCGAGAAATTTTATATTGAGGTAATCGTGGCAATGAAGCACCCTCCTTGAACTAATATGAACTGGTGGAAAAACCATTTGCCCTACATCGGTGTCTGAAGTAGCCCAAAAGTACTAGGGAGTGAAGCTAATGCAATGTCCTCTTTAACAATTGAGGATCTCTCCATCACAGGGTAGTTGTCATTTAAAATAACTCGTACTCCTTCTGGAGAACATCGTATCGTAGCCCTGAAATGCTTGAGCATATCAAGTCCCACAATATTGTCTGGTGTATACAGAGAAAGCAAAAATTGACATGGAGCAGTAAACCTATCAACATGGAATGCAAGTGATTGTGATAACGGGCTAAGGGAAGGTGTTCCATCGAAACCTATCGATGTAATAGTTAAGCCAGACAGGCGAGCCCTTGGAACCAAGTGTTTAGATATGGCGTTACGAGTAGCTCCTGTATCAACCAGAAACTGATCAGTAGAACGAAAACATGTGCTGTAACATAGGGACCCTTCTGATCTACTGGAACTTCAACTGATTCCTTACCCCATCCTAGGCAATCCTATGCATAAGCAGAATCTTTCAAATCAGATGGCACATATTCAGACATTTGATATCGACTTTGTCTATCAAAAGTGTTAAACACATCCTGTCCACGTGTATTAGCATCAAACCTAGCAGATCATCCATGCTTCCTCTAGGCCCTGAATATCCTGAACGATTTCGCATTTGTCCCCGACCACGTGGATACTGCTGGGCACGTAGTGCCGGACAATTAGAAGCCCAATGTCCAAATTCCTTGCAATACGCACACTGATCAACCGACAAATTCGAACGAGTATAAAAGGAAAAGGACGAACCATAAGATCCATGTCCACCTCTATCAGTGCCTCTAGAAGGCGGACCACAAGCCTGAGCCAACATAACCTTTGTTTTGAATTCTTTAGTCTTTTTATCCTCATTGCCTTTCGCTTCTAATTTCTGTCGTTCGTAATACTGAGCAATAAAAGAGAAACCGGAGAAGAGGTAGTCCATGAACTCTTGTTGGCCTTTAGGCGACTAGCTATTCCTGGCAACAGATTTGCGACATATTTATCGTCGAACAGATGCCTGCCCGTGTCATCGGTCAATGACTGGCCACTAAAATCATGGAATGCCTCTTCAAAACGCGTGAAGAAGTCAGAAACCGATTCATCTGTCTTTTGCTTACAAGACGCTAATACATTCCAATCTATCTTTTTAGGGGGAATAATCGTTTTTAATTTTACTATAATAGCTGCTGGAAGATCTAGAATTAACCGACACGGTTTCTGCGCAGGTTCTCTTTCTTTATCTAATGGTTCTAAATCTTTCCATAATGCCCCAAAAGTCACACGATCATCAACTTTACGCACAGTTCTCCACATATCAGGGGGTAATATCAGACCGAAAAACAGGTCAATATCTGGTAAAGTCATAGTACAAGAGCTAATAGCCCCATCAACTTCCTCATAAAAGGCTGTTGGATTTTTGTGTGGATCAGGTAATGCAGTTTTAAGAGCCATAACATCCGCTCTATTCCAAGGACTGTAAACCCAATTATAAATAAAATAACCCTTTGCATCAGTAGAAGCCTTATCATCACTTGTACCCACTCCTTTAGGAAGAACATACACAGGTGCGGCTTCCCGCATAGGTTTCGTATGAGCTATCATAGTCTTATCTGTTCCGAAGATAGAAGCTTGGGCCACGCCGGTCTGAGATGTTTGTGCAGCTGCGTCTGCTGCCTTTTTCTCTTCCCGCAAACGGACTGTCTAAACACGTAATTTAACCAAACGCCTGATTTAGTTAGCCACCTGAAAAGAGGCAAAAAGACCATCACGCATTTGCTTACAATCATTTGCTATATCAACAGGCTCCAAATTATCAGAATGTTTCCTAAACCGTTCAATAAATTCTGCGGCAAACACCTCTGTAAAATATACTTGCTTCCTTTCCTGCCAATCCTTTATGTTATCTAAAAGTTCAAAAGCAGGAGCAATATTACGGGCGGCTTTACGAGCAGCAGATCTAAGCTGAGACGCACGCTCAGCGGACAACATAGAACAAGTTTCCCGTGCTTTCTCCTGGTCTGCAGGAGAGTCCTCATCTGAGTCATGAAGAGCAGAAGGAAGAGTATACGGAGGTGGAGAACTATCTAACAAGAGAGAATCATCTTGGGGTTTATTAAGAATGGGCTAAAGAGGTCTACGAACAGTGCATTGGCCATTTACCTGTAAATGAGGCTGCCTATCTTCTCTCTGTAAATGATGCTCCCTATCTTCTCTCTCTTTAAGTTCTTACATTTCTTTATTTTTCATTTCCAATGCTTTCACATGAATGCTCTTACGCAGTTCTTGCTCACGCTTCATTCGCTCACGCACTTCTTTCTCCCACATTCGTACACAGTCAAACATGTCTTGTCTAGCCTTTCGCTTAAACATTTGTTGTTCCACATACTGAATCTTTCACAAATCAAATGACCCATGCATAGTCCAACGCAACTCAGGATCCTTACGAGTATATTTATTCCATAACGTGCTGGACATTATAGAAGAAATACCATATTTAATATGCATGTCCCTATTATGGGTCCCCTCTGGGAGGGCCGGTTGTGCTTCATCGAGTCTCAAATTGGTACCGCTACAAAAGCAACAAATCCTACGGAGTGTACTAGAAACAGGAATGCCAAAAATAGTGCAGAATATGCAGTATTATAACCAAAGTAGAACTTAAGGTACTGTAGTAAGTTGTGCCGTTCAAATCAATTAAAAAACAGAGAAAATTCTCCTCATTACCTGCCTATATAAATTGCAATTTATATATCAATCCCATACAAATCCAAAGTTGGCCAACACAAATTCCAAAATTCCAAAGCCACAGTAAGCGCTACCAAACTACCTTACCAATCCCAAGCATCAAACCAACAGCAAGTGTTGCAGCACAACAACTCTCACTAATCACTTGGTGTCCATATTCCAACTGCCAAGTTCATAAATCAACCAAACGGTCACTGCACGGCGAATCAACAGAAGAGATCTCAGTGGAGGACCGGCACCACCTGGATGGTCAGATCAGAAAGAGAGGAAAAACGCTGTGGTTTGCCAAGACGCGGGCAATGATCCTCCATAGGGAGATTCCAATCCTTTGTTTCGACCACTCCTTCGGGCATCCGACTTCCCGATGAGCCCCACGTGTCGGGTGCCAATTTGTGGTGGTGAGCCTCAACAAGGCCTACCAGTGCAAGGGGTTTGCCCTTCTCTGCACAAGTCCTCAGACAAATAGGATAGAAGTTGGCACAGAAACTGGAATAGAAAATACAAAGTTTATTAACTTCATGAGGTGGAACTACATTCACACAACACCCTTCGGTAGTGTGTGAAGAAGCACGCTGAATGTAAGGAGCTTGGTCCTTTTATACCCACACAGGGGCTCAAAAGAAGGCGGTACAAGTACAAGAAGTAGGTTTAGGTACATATAAGGTTATACAGAAAATGCACAGTCAACAAGTGGGAGGAGGTAACAGTTGTTAATTCTGGTGAACACATCCTGACATTTACAGACTAACAGCAGCTGCATGGACAGCTGCAAGCTCAACTGAGCATGTGCAAAGTGGAAGAGGCTAAATATAACCTGTCTCTAGGCAGATTTCAAGAGCAGACAACAGCAAGGTAGGACAGAGCACATGGCACGCACGTGGTAGCACATGGCAAACAAAATGGCTGCCAGAAATACAAAATGGATTCCACAAAACGGACAAGATAGTCTCTAAATACCGGATGGCTTCTGCTAATGCTAACCCAATCGCTGCCAAATTACAACATCATCACATGACACATCTGAATCTGAAGTAGAGCTATCAGAGGGAGAGCAAACTGGTAGAAGAAAGGAAAAGAACACACAGGTTGCGAAAACTACAACCACTTTTTTTTCACGAATACCAACTCCTAATAGAGGCGAAACAGCGCCCATCCCCAAGGGCACATCCCCCAGAAAGAAGAAACGAAAAACCCAACGGGGAAGGAAAGGGAAAGGATTTGTCACCAGTGGGACGACGAACAAGGAGCAAACGGGGGGGAATGGAATTAGAACTAGAAGAAGGAATGGAAAGAAAAAGACAGTAATTAACCTCTCAAGTAGACCTATTACATCTGAAGAAATCAAGGTTTTAAAGTTGGGCCTTACATTCTGTCCGACCACGCAATTTAATTATACACAGGCCCAAATAGATCTATATAGATTCACCTGAAAATTGAAGCTCCCTAAAATACATACAATGCATTCAAAGAACTCACAAGAGGAAGGAAATATTATAAGTATGGAGGAAGGAGGTGCAGTCATTGGAACAGAACTAAATGCTCTAAGAGCAATGAGAGAACTGGAATTGGAATTGAGCAGCAGTCAAAATGACTCAATGGTGACAATTGACCTCCTAGAAGAAATGGGAATTACTCAAAAGGGAGCAACAAGCACCTTAAGAAAACGTTCATGCTTCATACCACAGATGGCACATGATGCCATTGACATGTTTCATGACCTGGTCAGAGAGGACCTCAGGAAGATGCAGGCGAGAGGCCCGAATCTGACAAAAGAAAATCTGACAACTCAACAAAAGAAAATTTTGAAGGACGTAGGCCATGATGACAACCTTGTAATAAAAGCTTTTGACAAAGGAGGAAACGTTGTCATTATGGACAAAATGACTTACTCGCAAGAAGCACGGAGACAATTATCTGACACTCAATGCTACACTGTATCTACAAGGGAGAACTATGAAAGGAGTATCCAAGAATTTTACAAACTGGCCAAGAAAAGGAGAGATAAAGGAATACTGAGGCAGGATGATTTCAAGTTTATCTATTGTGAGTCCCAAGAATTACCCACCTTTTATCATCTCTCAAAAGTCCACAAAAGTGACACAAATCCGCCGGGAAGGCCAATCGTATCATCCAAGAATAGCCTACTGGAGAACACTTCCATCTATATTGATTGTTTTCTGAAGCCACTAGTGGTCGACCTCTGCTCCTATGTCAAGGACACCAAAGAATTTTTGGGAATAATTGCCAACATTGAGTGGGAACCGGATATGCTACTACTGACCCTGGACATAACGAGCCTCTACACGAGTACAGTACATAGAAAAGGTGTAGAGGCTGTGGAGTTTTTTCTTAAAAAGAGAGAACTAAAATACTTTGAGCACAACGTTATGTCAATTGAATTGATCACATACTGCCTGGAGAATAACATATTTTTGTTCGCTGGTGAACTGTTTCAACAGCTTCAGGGCTCCGCGATGGGCACGTGCTTAGCTCCCAGCTACGCAAACTTGTTTGTTGGCTGGTGGGAGAAGCACGTGCCTGGGCGGGGGGGAATGAAATCTGGTTAGACAAAGTGATACTGTGGTCAAGATATATTGACGACGTCTTCATTATATGGAGAGGGTCAATGGAGGAGGTCAGAGAGTACATAGCAATACTTAACAACAATGAGGTCAACCTTAAATTTACTGAATCATTAAGTATAAATAGTGTGCCCTACCTAGATCTAATGGTGTTCATTGAAAAAAACATGATTGAGACCACACTGTATAGAAAGCCCACAGCGGGAAATAGTGTTTTGCAGGCAAACAGTTTCCACCCCAAAAGTGTAATCAATGGAATCCCTTACAGGGAACTGATTAGATTAAGACAGAACTGTTCACTTGATCAAGACTTCAAGACAGAGAATGAAAAAGCATTTGATCACTTTTACTAAGAGAGGGTACAAGAGAGGAACTCTCAAAAAAGCCAGTGATAAAATGAAACAAGTAGTGAGGGAAAATCTCATATCCACCACAGATGATATCAAGAAAACTGAAGTTACAGGACAAGTAAGGATGATAACTCAATACTCAACAGGGTCCACTGAGTTGTTCCAAATATTCCAAAGGAATTGGAAAGTTTTGAGAGCAGATCAGATCATAGGCTTGCTAATTTCAAAACCCCCCCTTGTCACCTACAGGAGAGGTCCAGCATTAAAAGACCAGCTGGTGAAAAGCCATTTTTCTAAAATAGCAAGGAGAAAAGATATGGTCACTGGCTTCTATCCCTGCATGGCCTGCAAGTCATGCAGGAATAGCGGTAAAGTGAAAGAATTCCCAGTATCGGGGAGGAAGAAAATGCCCAAGATCAACTAACTGATGAACTGTAATTCAGACCATACAATTTATTGTCTTATGTGCCCCTGCAATAGGAAATATGCGGGAAGCATGATTCATCCAACAAAAAAAAGATCCTGGAGCACATGCGTGCTATAAAAAATCATGACGCAGCATATCCTGTGGCAAGGCATTTCGAAGAGCAACACAAATCGAATGCCAATTTGCTCAAATTCTTGTGTTTGGATCAGGTCACCAAAAAAGAAAGAGGAGGGGATAGAGTCAGAGCATTGCGCAAACTCGAATCCCGGTATATCATTGAATTGCAAACTAAAGCCCCACGGGACCTGAACAATGACAAGGAGCTTTGGGTCCATGTAGAATAGAGATGAGAAACCAAAATTAACCCACAGGACCAATATCAGGACAGTAAAAAGAATAGGAAATAGGTCCCCAGGCGAAAGTGTGACCATGAAGCCTATTCAGGGCACAATTATGTAGAGGGACCATGATAGGTCTCAGATTATGCGAATACCCACACAGGGTGAAAATATCAATAATGTGCAATAATCATGTGGTATTGAACATGAATTATTTGACTGAAATGATTAAACATGGGTTGAGTGAATAGAATATAACGAGTTGTATATATGTATATATGTATATAACCAATTGAAATTTGTGTGTTAACGGTTCGCATGCAGCTTTGTGCTAAAACCACTTTAATTGTCTCTCTGGTTATAAGGGAGTCATGTATATTATCACTTATTCCCAAAATATTGTTTTCAGGTACCATATGTATATGAAAGTATTGTATATAGCCCTGTTGTTTACCTCGCTATGTTTTTTTCCGGTGGTTACATTTACCAATGCTTGTTGGGTTACACTGAGTCTTGCTGGTTCATTTTGTCTCCCTTGAAAGTCCTCACTTGGAGTACCCGCCTAACGGTATCGTCTACTCCACGTGAGATGCATGTAAATGAGAGTGCCAAAACTATAAAAGAAAATGCTCGACTCGTGACTGTGCTTCACTTTCCTGCACAGCGTCACCGCGAGCGTCCCTGACCTCTCCGACTCTGCCGAAGAAGACGCCTTGATTCCAGTGCCTATTTCCCTCAGCTTCGGCTCTCTTGTTTTCCTCGTTTCCCAACAACCCTCCGCCCATTAGAAAACCCTCACTTACCTGTTTTCAAGACTCCCGGTTTCCCTCCAGACGATCGTCTGACTCCGCTTCCAATTCCGGTTTCTTCTATTACAGGACATCCGGTTTGCTGCAGTCGACCAACGAGCTACAAAGAAAAGTAAGGATTATAAGTTGCTAAGCAACCACACACAGATTGTTTAAAAGGACTTGGGAACATTCGATGATTCAGTATTTTAGAGGATATAATTACGTTGTAAACTCTTGGAATTAGGAATGTAATTGACTATTGGAATTTGATTTTTGGACATTGAGTAGGCGATAATTGGCAAACAAACATTGCAAGGACAATAGAAAATAACCTGTAAACAAGCATTGCCAATAGAAATGTAAAGACAATTCAACAATCATTGAAAAAGCAATTATTCAATGGAGAATTTGAGAAACACTTGAACACTGTTAATTGAAGTAGATGTGTCATATATATTGTTCTTGTTGAATGAAGGATGAAACATTATAGAAGCCAGACTCATAAGTTGTGCAATGTTTCTTGTATTGTTCTCCTTTGAGTATCTTTTACAGATCAGAACCCCACATGAAGATTTCCACTTAAAGCTATCAGGTATGACCTCTTGACTGGGTTATGAGTTTTATTTACTGAACTTTACTAAACCTATTAACCAGTTGATCTTTTCAGTTGTTTACGTGTAAGAATATAACCTAATCTTCACAAATGTGCTAATATTGTTTTATGTTATTTAAGGTTTAATGATCAAAGTCAAGGATCAGATTTACCTGAAAACTGTGAAGTTATTGCATGGGCCTCCCAAAAAGTGGTATGTAAGAATATAATTGTGTGATTATTTAATCGTGATTACTCTGATGAAAGAGTGAAGGTTCCTTTCATTGTGTTAAAGTTAATACAAGTGAAGAAGACGCCGGCTGGCAGAATCTTCACAAGGCCCAGAGAACTTCAGTAAGAAAAACTCACATCTGGACCCACGAGACGAAGATCCAGTGTTTTGTCTTGTTTCTCTCTCCACTTCCCCTTTCCCTTGGAGACAAGCTGGTTCATCAAGTGTTACCTTCCTTGTTGACTAGCTGGTTGACAGGGGAATTGGAACCTTACAACATTAAGAAGGAAACAACCGGAACGCTGTGTGTGATTGCGTAACATTGTGATTATCTATGCATCATCGCATTGAATGAGGAATTACTTGAAAGACATTCTAATATGGCCGCCATACTGATTTGAAAATAAAAAAATGTTTGTCCCTCCTTTATGTTGCCATTTCTCTGAACTGTGAAGTCCTCTCTAGATTTTTATGATTTGGTGCTTACATTTTCTTTATAAAGTTACATCACTTTGAAATGAATTTTGGGACATTGAGGAAGGCGTAGCCGAAATGCGTCTGTCCATACATTTAAGTAACTAATAAATCTTTAAGGAGCTTACTGTGTCAGTGTGCGCCTCAATTGGTGACCATTGGATTTGATCACACTCTGGGAACATATATATATATAAATATATATAAATATATATATATATATATATTTTTTTTTTTTTTTTTCAGGGCGTAATGAAGACACTGTTGCACTTTAATGAATGAGAACAAATCAAAAATGAAAGAAATATATCTTCTTAGTGCTACTGAATTCAATATAGCAAAAAGTGATTCTCGCTGTGTGTATGAACTAAATGAATTATTGTACATAGAATGGTTAATCCATATGTTTTTAAACACGCACTATGCACTTTTCACTGCACTCGCCACTTTCGAGCCAATAATGTGAATGCGATTTGCACGTTACAAGATGGCCACTGTAATTCTGCAGAGTTGTTGTCCTTCTTTTATGTTGATCAATATGAACAGGACAATTGGCTTTATAAATGGCGACTTTAACCATACACTGTGTTACACTGACGGAGCCTGCGAAGGCGAAACGCGTCTGTAAGGGGTGAGGGGGGCTGGTGCTATTAAATTTTGTAAACCGGATTCCAGTGTGCCTGCCTTCTTATTTCTGCAACCCATAGGATTGGATACAGAAACGTGCATTTATATTCAGCGTCTCACCAGCGCTGGTGTGTGGCACCCGGGGAGCTGAGGAGCGACGGCGGTGAACCCAACGTGCTGCAAACTAATATGGCCGTTTGCCCCGAGGCATACTAAGTGAAGGAAGCAACGAAACATCGGACTAAAGAGTGGCGGTTGACACATCCGACCACACACGGAAGCGGGAACAAGCGGGTCTGCCCCGGGTGATTGGAGAACTCGTCGGCTGCGGTTCGGGCGACTGACGGTTACCAAGAACCGAAGGCGGAACCGGTGAGTGAACGCCGAATGCAAAACTTTATAAAAACGCTTAGCCTCATCCCCGAAGGTTCCGTAACCCAAGCACCTGACCCCCAACCATAGTGACTACGTCACCACCCCTGCTTGTAAATTGATGTACACAGCTAAAAACGGTTTAGACACGGGAATGGCCGACTTAGATGGTATCACGGGAGAGAGAGAGTCGGCGGCTAACTTTATGTTTAAGAGTTCCGCTACGAGAGCAACGCAACCTACCAAATCAGCAATTCGTAATGCCCCTGCAAGTACTTTGAAGATACTATTTACCAAACTTGAAAAGGCACAAGAACGCGAAGTCCGGAAATGGTGGGAGGCCACCTCATTAGAAAGATACATTGAGTGTGGCAGAATACCAAGAGGTCTACGCATTTACACAGTACCTTCTTATGAGAACCCAGATCCGGAACTGCTGAAAGACTGGGCTGAGTACACGGCAGAATCAGCAAAAGGAATGGTGCGTATGCTAATAAAATATGCATGGAGCGACAGAGATAGAAGTCTGAAAGATATAACGGACCTGGAAGAGCTAATAGCCAAAGAAAAAGACTCCAAAGACAAGGATGACCTAAGAGATACCATGAACAGAAGAATTAAAGATTACGAACTGACAATCAGGAAGAGGAAACAATCGAAATTCCTCAGAGACGAGCAAGATTACCTCACAGGGATAATATTAACATTCGCCAAAAAATTTGAGGTCACAAGAAAACGGATGGCCCAAACAAATCCAATGTCTGTGGAACAGGACACTGAGGAATCTGAAGTCTCTGAAGGTGAGCAAACCGACGGCACAAAAGAAAAAACAAAGGCAGCTGAGGTCCCTTTTTTAGACGAGTTCGAGGTGATCAAGTAGACTCGTCTACGCCCCCAACAGAGGAATCACCCTCCGGCGCCACAGCAAAATCAAAGAGGAGGACGCGGAGGGGCAAGAGGAGCAAGAGGTGTGGGACAACAAGCAATGAGCTCCCCGAGAGTCAACAGGAGCGGATTGAACCGCAAGAGACAATAGACAAACAAGAAAACAACATCATTAATCTTTCTAAGAGAATACTAACTGAGGAAGAAATGTCTATTTTGAAAAAAGGCCTAAGCTTTTGTCCAGCCAGTGACTTTGATCCTGTGAAAGTGCGAATCGACTTATTCAAGTACATTAGGAAACTTAAGTTCAAGAAAATTTTCCTTCAATCTGGGAAAAGGAATATCACTTCAGTGAACTCTAATGTTTCCAACGCAAGTCAAAATGAAACTCAAACATGCGAAGTACTGGCAGAATTTCTCTTAACGTCTACCCAAGAACTAAGTGGGAATATGCCAAATGCCGAGACACCATCACAGACCATCGTCACACAGAAACGTGACCCCAGCTCTATGAAAAATAAATCAAAAAAGTTGCCCATTACAAACTATGATGCTATTGATCTCTTCAATGAAGCAGTTCTGGAAGATCTGGACAGGATTTCATCAGAGACAAGAAAGAAAATAAGTCAAAAAACATCGAACATTTCAAAAAAAGAATGGCAAGCCATTAGGTCCTTGAAGGAAGACACAACAATTGAAATTAAACCTTCGGACAAAGGAGGCAATGTGGTTATTTTTGATCGTGAGCATTACCTAATGGAAGCGCATAGACAATTGAAGGACAGGGATTGCTACGCCCCCATACAAAGAGCGGAATATAATAAAAGCATCTTGTCTTTCCACACTATGTTAGAGAACTGGCAGAAGGAAGGTATGCTCACAATGGATGAATTTTTATTCTTGAGATGTGAAGCGCCAATTGTACCAACATTTTACCACCTGCCAAAGGTACATAAACATGCGAAAAGACCTCCCGGACGCCCAATAGTGTCCAGCATCGGTAGTCTTCTTGAAAACACATCCAGGTTTATAGACTCATATCTGGCACCCTTTGTTAAAGATCTTTCATCTTACCTCAAAGATACTCAAGATTTTTTGAGTGTCATGGACAGTATCACCTGGGACCCTGGAATGTTGTTGATCACACTTGATGTGGTCAACCTTTACACATGTATCGACCACGAACAGGGTCTGGTTGCCATCAAATGGTTCCTGGATCTCAAACCTGAACAATTTTTGAACCATAGTTCGATGATATTGTCTATGATTAGATTCTGTCTGTTCAATAACAATTTTTTATTTGATGGGACAATGTACAATCAGAAGAGAGGTACCTCCATGGGTTCGTGTTTCTCCCCCAGCTACGCGAATTTATTCGTAGGCTGGTGGGAGAAGCACGAGGCCTGGAAGGACTCTAACCAAAAATGGACCGAAAAAATCTTGATGTGGACTAGGTACATAGATGACCTGTTCATAATATGGCAGGGTGATCGTCAGTCAGCAGAAGAGTACATCACAATCTTGAACACAAACATTCTCAATTTAAGGTTTACCAGTACCATCAGTGCCACTAGCATTAACTATCTGGATTTGGAGGTGTTTGTACATAACAACATCTTACAGACCCGCCTGTATAGAAAACCTACGGCGGGGAATGCTGTTCTACACGCCAACTCTTATCACCCCAAAAGCTTAGTGAAAAATGTACCTTATGGCGAGTTTTTACGTCTAAAGAGAAATTGCTCTCTGGACCGTGATTACAGCCTCGCCATAAGGGAAGCACAAGAGAGGTTTGAGGATAGAGGGTACAACAAGGAACTCCTCAAACAAGCAAAAACAAAAGCCTCTGGGGTTAACAGGAGGGATCTCCTAACTCCGAAGGTGAAAGAGAAGGCAGCCGACGAGGTGCGAATGATTACGGAATTCAGCACCAAATCGTCAGAGGTAGTTAACATCTTCCAAAAACACTGGCACATACTAACTGCTGACAAAACGTTGAAAAATAGTCTGCCCAAGAGACCCCTGATAACCTACAGGAGATGTCCTTCGTTGGCAGACCACCTGGTCCACAGCCATTTCAAACCATCGGTCCAACCCATCAAGGTGACAAATATAGTTGGTTTCTTCCCGTGTCTAAAATGTAAGGCCTGCAAATTCAGTAGCAAAGCACAGGATTATCCCAATAGAACAGGGGAAAAAAGACCCAATATCAAAATCAAACAGTTGCTCAATTGTAACTCTGAGTATACTGTATACTGCCTGACCTGTCCCTGCAAGCTGCGATACATCGGCAGCACAATAAAACCGGCAAAACTAAGAATTCTTGAGCACATGCGGGCCATTACAAATAAAGATAAGTCTTATCCTGTTGCCCGCCATTTCGCTGAGTACCATCAAAGCAAATGGGAAAAACGTAGTTTTTATTGCATGGATCAGGTACCCAAATTAGAAAGAGGAGGAGATAGGGAAAAATCCCTTCGAGTACTAGAGTCAAAGTACATCATCAGTCTTAAAACCATGACTCCTTGGGGGCTTAACAACAATGAAGAACTTTGGGTGCACTTGTAAGTACGGTACTTTAGGTATCAGTAGAAAACATCCACTTGCTTTGCTAATCTGTATATAGAGAAGAAGTGTTTTCAAAAAAAGTGAATTTGTCCTTACTAGAAATGTTTCTATTGCTTATGGAATTGCCCATTCAGGGCGTAATGAAGACACTGTTGCACTTTAATGAATGAGAACAAATCAAAAATGAAAGAAATATATCTTCTTAGTGCTACTGAATTCAATATAGCAAAAAGTGATTCTCGCTGTGTGTATGAACTAAATGAATTATTGTACATAGAATGGTTAATCCATATGTTTTTAAACACGCACTATGCACTTTTCACTGCACTCGCCACTTTCGAGCCAATAATGTGAATGCGATTTGCACGTTACAAGATGGCCACTGTAATTCTGCAGAGTTGTTGTCCTTCTTTTATGTTGATCAATATGAACAGGACAATTGGCTTTATAAATGGCGACTTTAACCATACACTGTGTTACACTGACGAAGCCTGCGAAGGCGAAACGCGTCTGTAAGGGGTGAGGGGGGCTGGTGCTATTAAATTTTGTAAACCGGATTCCAGTGTGCCTGCCTTCTTATTTCTGCAACCCATAGGATTGGATACAGAAACGTGCATTTATATATATATATATGTATATATATATATATATATATATATATATATATATATATTCACTGAAAAAACAATAGGTTTCAGGGACGTTATAGTTAGTTGGACATTTCACTCATAGAAAACCATAGAAAATCCCCTGTTATAGTTAGTTGAGCTAACTATAACTCGCGACCCCGCCATGCACTGTTGATAATGTCACATATTACATCATTCATGACACGGTCAGTGACATCACTGATGACATCACTGATGACATCTCAAATGACATCACTGATGACATCATTGATGACATCATCCAGTGACTATGTGTTTCTATAAAATGTAAATATGTTTTATATATATGCCAAGGTGTATTGAAGAATGACTGGGTGTATAAGAGTCAAGATGGATGATTTAGTAGGTGTGTGACACAGTTTAGGTTGTCAGTTGGTGTGTAAGCGGTCGCATGGGTTGGTCAGAAGCTAAATTAGGATCTATATGGGCTATTGATTAGTTGTCTGAGTATCTGTATGGGTGCCTGAGTGTCTGTGTGGGTGTGTGGGGGGGGGGTGACTCCGTGCATAGATGTGTGAGTGGATGATTAACTGGGTGTATGTGTTCAAGACTATCTGTGAAGGGCTATATGGCTGGGTGAGTGTGTGTATGGGTGTGTTGGTGAGTGAATGGATGCCTCAGTGGTACATGTGTGAGTAACTGCATATGTGAAAGGCTGTATATGTGAGCGTTGGAGTGTATAAATGACAATATGTGAGAGTGAGTGATTGTGAGAGTGAATGTATGGATCAGTGTGTGCCTCTATTAGTTATTGTATTAGAGTGTAAGTATGTGTTAGTATATGTTTAAATAAGTGAGGTAGTATGTGTATAACTGTGCAGGTGACTAAATGAAAATGTGAATATTTCCATGACTGACTAGGTGTGTGAATAACTCTATAAATGAGGCGGCATGTGAGTGTCTGTATAGTTATGTGAGTGCATATGATGATGCTGTATTGATGGCTCACTGTATGTATGAGTGACTGTATGGGTGAATGAGTGGATATGTGTATAGAGCTAGGAATAAGTGAGTGGATATGTACTAACTGGTATTGGTGTGCTCATGGTTTTGAAAATGATAGTCTGTATTTTAGAGTGGGTGCATCAACTGTTATATTAGGGTGTGATGAGGTGCATCAGATTTTCATGTGGATGATGTAATCAGTGATGTCACCAGTGATGTCATTTGAAATGGCATCAGTGATGTCACTGACCATGTCATGAATGATGTAATATGTGAAGTCATCAGCAGTGCATTGCGGGGGCGCGAGTTATAGTTAGCTCAACTTACTATAACTGGAATTTCTATGGTTTTCTATGAGTGAAATGCCGAATAACGTCCCTGAAACTTATGGCTTTTTCAGTGAATTTCTAAGGTTTTTTAAATGCTAATTTCTATTTATAATGTTCATTTAACCTATCTTTTTTTCTGTGTTTTTTCATTATCATCCCATTCTCTACCTGGTGAAAACTGCTAATCTCACCACTTTTCCATCAATACCTTCCACCAATAAAATCGCCACAAACAAGAGCCACAACTAATGCTAATGATGTGCAAAGCAGGCGTTACCGTGCAAAAAAACCACGAAAACACCACTTCCCCATATGTTCAACGACCAGCCAAATCTGCAATGTGATCCAAAAAGCAGGCGATAAGCCGAGTTAGCAGTAACAAATTAACATCACCCTTTAACTGGTGTAAGGAGGTCAACTATCTACTGCATTAATTGGACCCAACTCACAGCCACATCCAAAGACCAACACGTGATAGAGCTACTGATTATGCAGCTCCAACACCCAACAAGACCACAACACCCAGCCCCACCACCACCAGAATCTCCCGCCCGGACCACCCCTCCCTACTACCACCGAGGCAGCGCAAAACAGGACAACAGACCTTCCCAAAACACCATGGCCCCGTAGCCGCACAGTAGTTCAATATTGGGAGATGTGGCAACCAACTATGTATGAAGGAGGCAAGTCACCCATCAATAATAATGCACACAATGCCAAGTGTAATGCTGATGTGCTGAACAGACCTCACTGTGCAAAGCACAAACCTCTCCATGTGGAGATATACTATTGATACTTGTAGTGTAGTGCACAGGGGACGCAACCATGTTACCTCAGGCAGTGGGGGAGATCTCAGTCATGTAGCTGTGTTGTCCTCCCCTGGAAGCGGAAGTAGAGTGGGCGGGTCCAACCTACGCCACTCCACCGTAGGAGTATGAATAAATAGGCCGGGCCCTGGGCATGGTTCACTTGTGGGAAGACCAACGAGTCTGCCAGAGCAGCAGCCCTCACCCTGGAACTTGGCAGCCGCCATGACCACGGGCCTCCTCCACACAAGCCCCCTGCGAACCCAGAGGCACAGCACCGCAGACTTATGTCTGTACCGACTACTGCCTTCTATCTACACTGCGGACAGCAGGGCTCACAATTCAGATGCAGCGGGGATTGCAGATGACGCAGTCCAGTATGCAAGATAGATTGCTCCCAGTGCGGCCTGCACAGACCACGCATGATCGCAGGCTGCGTACACGCTGTGTACTTTAGGTGCCACTAACTCACTGCACCATAAGTCATAGCCACGTGGCCTTATCACAGTAGAATTCATTAGACAAAAGACATTGCTCCCAGTGCGGCCCACCGGGACCACGTATCATCGGAGGGTGCGCACACGCTGAGAGCTTTAGGTGCCACTAACAATGCAGCTCAACTCCACGCCACGTGGCTGTGCGCCCATCCTGACTGCTGCCTTCGCTCTACACTGGTGTTAGCACGGTTCACAATGCTGCTCAAGTCAACGTCACATGGCTGTGTACCTTTGCTGACTGCTGCCTCCGGCCTACACTGTGGAAGACCGGTGACACGTGGTGCCATCTAACCCTGTTCAACACAAGCCGATCCTGCATGTGTAACTGTGTCCTGAGTCCTGAATGGCAGCGAGCCCAACTTTGTGGCAGCGACCATAGCACCAGACTTCCTTCAATCAGTGAGGGATATTTGCATATGGAAGACTGGCAACACGTGGTGCCACTGAACCTGCACTACGCAGGCCGGTGGGGCCACCAACGTATGCACGTGGCTGTGGGCCCTTGCTCGCCATTACCTCTGGCCTACAGTGTGGAAGACCGGTGACACATGGTGCCACCAACCGTCTTCAACACAAGCTGATCCCACATGCGGAACTGTGTCCTGAGTCCTGAACGGCAGTGACCCCAACTCCATGAGACAACCACAGCAGCAGACTCCCTTCGATCAGTGAGGCATATTTCCATATAGAAGTCCAGCGACACGTGCTGCCACTAACTCTGTTCAACACAAGCCGATCCCACATGTGTAACTGTCCTGAAAGGTAGTTACCCCAAGTCAGTGGCAGCGACCACAGCAACGGACTCCCTTCGATCAGTGAGGCATGTAGCCATATGCAAGGCCGGCGACATGTGGTGCCACTAACCCTGTTCAACACAAGCCGGTCCCACATGTGTAACTGTATCCTGAGTCCAGAATGGCAGTGACCCCAAGTCCGTGGCAGCGACTACAGCACCAGACTCCCTTCGATCAGTGAGGCATATTACCATATGCAAGATCGGTGACACGTGATGCCACTAACCCTGTACAACACAAGCCGATCCCACATGTGTAAATGTGTCCTGAGTCCTGAATGGCAGTGACCCCAAGTCCGTGGCAGCGACCACAGCACCAGACTCCCATCGATCAGTGAGGCATATTTCCATATGCAAGGCCAGCGACAGGTGGTGCTACTAACCCTGTAGAACACAAGCCGATCCCACATGTGGAACTGTGTCCTGAGTCCTGAATCGCGGTACCCCAAGTCCGTGCAGCAACCACAGCACTAGACTCCCTTCGATCAGTGAGGCATATTTGCATATGGAAGGCCGGTGACAAGTGGTTCCACTGAACCTACACTACTCAGGCCGGTAGGGCCAACAATGTATGAACGTGGCTGTGGGCCCTTGCTCACCGCTATCTCTGGCCTATCACTACAGTCAGCAGGCCTCACAATTCAGATAGAGTGCCTATTACACATGACGCAGTCCAGTAGGCAAGACACATTTCTCCCAGTTCGGCCCGTCCACACCAAGCATCATCACAGGCTCATACAGTCTCAATGCTTCTGGTGCCACTAACCATATTCAACACAAGCTAATCCCATATGTGTAACTGTGTCCTGAGTCCTGAATGGCAGTGACCCGAATTTCGTGGCAGAGACCGCAGCACCGGACTCCCTTCAGTTTTATTTCTTGTTGTTTTCTTTAAATATTTCTTTTTATATGTAAATCTATACATGACTAAGATTCTTCTTTGTCCAACCGCACAGGGACACTTCCAGGCCCAAGAAGGTTGTTGGGGGTATGTTGGTAATGTGGGAAGAGGGTGTGTTACCTGGTGATGTGGGGAGAGGGAGCGTCAAAGGGGTATCTCGCACAGAAAGAAATCCGATATGTTTTCACAAATGCCTCGGACAGATGCCAGCTGACGGACTGAATCACAAAATGATTTTTCAATACTTACGTAGCGTGAGTTATGAACAGTTCGCACCCAGGCTCGCAGAGGGAGAGCTGTGACCCATCCGCTCAACTCACATACGCATTACTACGAGCCGTCCGTATCATTGTGGCTATCTCTGCCCTGTTCCGCCGTACGCCACGCCACTCAAATTACGTTCCGTCGTTGGCCCCACATAGCTACCTGTCGCAGGCGTACTCGCTGTTGGTGTGCAGGTCAGTGATCTAGTTCTCAACATCTCACGGCCACTCCCTGAGGGCAGGTTTGCACACACACCACACCCATCCAGCACATGCCTCACAGGCCATGTGACCACGCAAATATAATGGATCGACAACATCACATCCTTTATTTCCGGTGCTGAATGAATGGCGGACGCTCCACGGGTCTCAATCATAAAGAGTCCATGAAAAGTTGCGCAGAAGATTAGTAGCACCCTGAGCTGTATGGCTGTCAGGGGCCTACCACCATGTGGCACGGACTTTAAATGCACAGGGTTAGTGCTACCCCAAGCTCATGTGGCCATCAGGGGCCAACCACCACGTGGCACGGAGTTGAGTTCTACAGGTTTAGTCACACCCTAAGTTCAATGGCCGTCAGTGGCCTACCACCACGTGGCACTGACTTGCATTGCAAAGGCTTAGCAGCACTAAAAGCTGATGTGGTCCCTGCCATTGATGACTCAGGACTCAGCAACATGTGTGAGATCTGCCGGGCTGTGGAGAAGCTGATGTGGTCTCCGCCACTGATGACTCAGGACTCAGCGACATGTGTGAGATCTGCCGGGCCGTGAAGAAGATGATGTGGTCTCCGCCATTCATGACTCAGGACTCAGCAACATCAGTATGGGCGAATTTTTGCGAACTTGCGGATTTTTTATTTTTGCATGTTTGCGGGATTTTTTTCAGCGCGGCTACCGCAAAGTTACCCATGCGGTTGTACATGGGCGCGGCCATCTTGTTTTTCAGTGTTCGCGTTGAGTATTTCCATTTCCGGGCGCTAGTTTCATGCTCGCATTGTGCATTCCCTGCGTGCGGGGCGCAATTGCATGTTCGCGTCCGTTTTTGCGTGCTCGCGGGGGAAATATCGCGCAAACTTACCCACGTGGTCGCAATGGGCTCGGCCATCTTGTTTTTCATTCATTACTATGGTTCTGGGCATTCTATTTCAATCCTCCTTCAATCTTTGTAATCCTTTCTTTGTTTGAACTTTTTGAAAATATTTTTTACTCATTATCTATCACTCTATTTTTGTACATCTATATTTTGTGTTTTTTTCAACGTTTTCGTTACTTTAAAACTACTTTTTTTTACTCTCTTTTCTTTTTTCTACTTTTTCCAATTCTTTCCAATTTTATTTTCCTTTCACTGTCCAGGACCACGGCAAAGGTAGCCGGCAAAAACCTGAAGGGGAAGGGTCCCGCACCCCGTAGCCGACTCCCTTGGAGGCACTTAAGGGGGGAGGCTGTAAGTCCCAGGGAGATCTTCAGCGCAGTGGAAGTGGCCACACTGGTCTTCTTCATGCAGCGACACCTCTCCAAGACCGTTGCGGCAGGCGGCAGGCTGGGTACCGGGTACGGCCTCCGGAAGCGTCGCCAGCCATAGGGGAAGGTGTGCCGGGCCATGTATCGGGAGTCTGGGTCCGGCGCACCTACAACCAGGTGACGCACCGGTGGTCGGACATACTGGACCGGGAACACGACCTGCTCGACCTGCTTGGCGTGGAGATCCCTGGGCTTGGTGAGTACTAGTAGCTATTTAATCACTACTTTGTTGTCTTCTGCTCAGTGTTATGATATTGCAAATATATTTTTTTTCCGAAGAGAAAGAATGCTGCCGATTAAATTGCAGGTAAATTATGTTTCAAAAGCTTCTGTGATTGCAGGTGCTCGCATGCTCACTGGCGATGCTACTATGCTTACTTGTTTTCAATTTTGTGCTCATTTGGCCTGAGTGATTATGTATGAGTGTACTTTACAGAACTTCGTAATGCTAGACACTAGAGATTACATTGCAGGTAAATTATGTTTCAAAAGCTTGAGTGATTATATATGAGTGTACTTTACAGAACTGCGTAATGCTAGAAACTAGATACTCAAGTCCAGTCCTTCCTTTGTACTCCTTCCACCAAATAGAGATAGTGGTGGTGGATTGATAGTTTGAGTATATTATGACTGGTTATTTAGTAGGAAACTTTTTAGTGGTCTGCAATCATGACGGACTGCGTCTGACACTTCGCATTCTGTGGAGTGCTGCCTGCCAGTCCTAGTAGAACCTTTTTGCAGTTGGTTTAGTGAGTTACATAACTTTCCAAGTAGACAGTCCATGAATCCAGCAATACTAATATCCTAATAGACCACATCAGATAGGTCAATAAATTTAGTGCATTTGTTGTCTATTCCCCGAAATAATTTGTTATTGTTTTTTTTAAATGTTTGATTTGATTGACAACAATCAAACATGTTTGTGTCTTTCTTTTATGTACATCAGCTCCTACCAGGGGCAAGAGGACAGAGGAGGTAGTGGGGCCGGCGGAACAGGAAGGCCAGGATCGGTCTGCCGAGAGCACCTCTGCTGACCCCTGTAAGTTTTTCTGTTAATATTAATAAATATACTTCCCTAACTTTTACAGCACCTATTTATTCCAAACGTTAATCATAATTCTATTTTTTCCTAAATCGTCTTTGATCTTCTTGTAGACTGTTTCTAAATTCTTATACTGCCTCTATTATGATTCTGTTATTAGTCTGTCTGTGTAGCTAGCTAAGCTTGCACAGTTGGCAAAAGGTGTTAAAACAAAACTCCTATTCCGCAATAGCTCTAGGCACTGAGTGCAGTCCTCTGGGTTGTCCATAATGTCTACTGAAGTCTTCTTAATGTTTATGCTTTGACAATTCCCAACAATAAAATGTCAATGGCCACCAAGAATAAGATACTAGTTACTTTTTGATTGGATAGGAGGACATACTACTACTGTTGCAGGGACTGTTCTGCACAAACAGAACTATGGACAAGAAATAGGGCATTAATGATAATAGGCGCAGTTAGACTTTCCACATACCTCAGTCATAACAGAAGTTGAACCCCCAATCTCCTTACTGACTAGCTAGTGTATCAGAGTCATTATTTAGTTCCCGAATGCAGCGATGATCCCCAATGATTATACAACCCAGAACATAAGACTACGGAGTCAGAGTCCCGACTAAGAGTCACAGACTCATGCTTGCAAATTGCAAACCCTTTCGCTCACTCACTCATGACCAAATACCACAGAGTCTATGAAAGTTTTAAAGCTTTATTAAAAGTAAAACAACTAGCTCTGTGTGTACTATATTAAATTTCAATTGTGTAATACATAAAAACATTTATTAAAATCAACTTCATATAAGATAAACAGTGAACCCTTGAAAACTCAACAGTGGCTTATTTTACACATTAATTGTGGGAGAGCCCTCACCTGGTTGGAACTTAAAGTCTTGGTGGTGATGATGACGACTCTGAGTAACATGTTGCTCTTGTTCGTAGAATGGAATCTTCTGTCTGTTATGAGAAAAATGGTGCATGTTAAAATGCAAGCATTCATCAGTTGCGGCAAAAAGTGTAGCATGTTTCATAAATAAAAAACACCCTCCCCTTACGAAAGGGGAATTTTCAGTTTAGACTAGAGAGTCACAAATAATTAAATTTGTTTATTTAGCAACATATTTTTTAATTCCTAGACAGAATAGGGAGCGGTGTATATGGCATCTAAAAATATTAAATGTATTTTCTAGGCGTAACACCATCAGCACAGCCCACCACCAGAGCCGGGGCCAGCGCGGAGGTGGTCACTCCAGGGGCAGATGCGGTGCCAGCAGGAACTGTTGTGGGGGATGCTACGGTAGTGGCGGGCAGTGGTAAGCTATTATATTCCTTACTGATTGAGATTGCAGAGTAGGCTGGTTGCAGGGGTGTATATGTTGTACAGTACAAGTACACTTTACTGTTAAGAAGACTTACAAATTTAGAACTAAGTTTTTGTCAACCAGGTAGAAGACAGTCACCCTTGACTTCGCATTAGCAATAGCATTAGCGGAGGGAGTTGACGAGTAACCAATGGCCTCCTCTAAATTTGACTTCAACTCAGCTGTGAAAGTTTTATCGAGAAGCAAAGTCAGATCGGAGATGAACTTGATAAATGGGATGAACAAAAAGGGAAAGAAGGGTGTAAGGAAGGATGAGCGAGTTAAATTAATGACTGGCAAAGTATGATACATGTTTTTGAATGCAGGCACAGGTGGCTGGGAATCTGATGCATGGCCGGTTGAAGGCTGAAGCAAGGATGGGTGGAAGGAGAAACAAAAGAGGACTGCTTGGGTGGGTGAAACAGAAACTGTATGTGTGCGCAATATATCCTTTAGTTCAAATTCAAATGCAAGTCAAGCATGGATGCATGGCTGGTGGTTTACAAAAGGGTTTTTTTTGGTGAGAAAAAGTAAGGTTTGTCCAGTTGAGACATTAAGAAGAATGATTGACATTTACTTTGAATGGATGGATGCCTGGATGGTATCTTCCTCATAGATAGCATAGGTGTATGTAGACAGAGTAGACTGTCACTGGATGAAGAGTGTTACTTTGAAGAGCATGTAACACCACACGTCCGTGCCAGAGTGGCAAAGCAGAGGAAATTAGAAGTTGGAATTTTTCAGAATACTCCCTTGACTAACAGTAGTTTTCAAGCACAGCATATATTGTGTATCTATATTGTATAGTTCACATTATCAAGTCAAGTCACAACTCACAAGTGCCTTCCTCCGGCGATTACGGTGACCACTCACTACCTCTGTTAATAATTTTTTTTCAACTGTCATTCATGTGTGGCCTATCAGTGTACTGTTCACTCAACCAATAAAAACAAAGCACCTAAAGTATCCCTTATATAAGCAAATATCCTGTGAAGGGATAGATGATCATATTATTTCTCTTCTTCATTTTCCTTTTGTAGTAGTCAGGGGCAGGGTGAAAGTTAAATTAATTGAACAGTAGCCCTTGTAACATAGTATGGCCAGTGCCACCCGTAATAGAAAAGTAAGAGCTTCACCACCTGCATGTACTGGACTGGTAACAGTAATGCAAGTCTGCGTCATCATGGCTTGCGTCTGTTTTTCTTGGGTGCAAACTGACTGCGCTGGCATTTTGCCGGCTTCCACAAGTTTACGTACTAATTTTGCTAAACAAGAGAGAAGAAGAAGACTGGTGTACTGTCTGAGTCTAATGTAGTGAGTCCATATAGTTCGAGTAGAATTCCTGAAACTCCCACTAATGTTAGAGCAGAGGCCGACAAAGTGGGAGGTTAGATAGATAGATGCCGCAAATGGTATATACTGTGCTTGCAAGTTGCTAGTGCTACTGTGACACAACTTTCTGTCGAATTATTTTGTGTTAATCTTAAAGAGTATTGGTTACAGTATGTTTTTCTTTCTTCATATAGATACTCCTTCTAAACTAACAAGGAAGGAGTTGGCTATCCGGGCCCAGCAAAGGAAGCTGGAGGCAATTGTCGCCGAATATCGGCGGATGGTGGCTCAGGAGGAGGAGGATGACTCGCAGTCGCAGTCAACATCCGCAAAAGCAGCATCCTCCTCCGCTGTCCCTGGTCAGTCAGCGCAATCCTCCAGCGGTACGCCGCCGTGGCCTGGCAGCCACCCGTCGCCGCCGAACAGCAAAAACAACAGCTGCCCCCCACAGTACCTGTAAGGCGCGTATGTACCGACTGACCCTGCGACTGGCCTACCTTGAGCAGGAGGTGGCAAGGCAGAAAGCCCTGCTCAAGGACCTCCGGAGAGAGTTGCGTGACCACCTGGCCACAGGAGGACGAAGTAGAGAGACTGTCCCTTGCCCCTTTTTAAAGTCTGGGGGGGGGAATTGGGCGCTGGGGTTTTTGGGCTTTTGGGACATTTGATTTCGTGGACATTGGTTGGGATTAGGGAGGGGGGTGGGTCGGGTCTTGGGGGATAATTTTTTTTTTTTTAGGGATCAAAATACGTATTTATTTTCTACTTAAACATAGCATACGTGTTTTTACTGTTTTGTTGGGCGGCAGGAGGGGTGTTAACTGTACATTTGTTTTCCTGAAACTTAACTGGCTGCTTGATTCATATTGTATAAATAATCGCCCAAATTTGGTCAAAAGGGCCACTGACAGAGTTAGTGAATTCAATTGTCCTACTACTTTACTAGTACTACCGTCAGTCTCTCCTCTCCTCCTGCTCCATTATTCTTCCTCCCCCAAAATGCTTATCTCACCTGTGATTCGTGTTTGAGAATAGGGCTAGGCACAGGGCTGGCTGCATGGCAAATGGCGATTAAGGTTGGCCATGGAATCCTGGACGGATGAAATGTCATCGTTGTGGTGGTAGTAGTAGTGGTACACACTGGCAGTAGCAGCATATGAAAAAAAACGAAATGAAACATTGAGTGGCCTGAGAGGAGCATTAGAACAGTACGATAGATAGTACAGTACACAAGAACAGTGCCATAAATTGCAGCCTAAGCAATGCTAAAGTACTAGTTGCGTGGAGTATGGCTGCTACAAGAAATAGTACTGAAGGTGAAGGACACAGCAGCGTAAGCATTCGTCACGTGTAGGAGGAGGATGTTGTTGATGATCAATCCACTTGATGGCGCACATGAAATTCTGATTTCATTTGCAAATACTCATGGGTGTGTGTCAAGCAGAAAAAGAATACGCAAATATCCTCGGATTCCTTCACCAGTCTTGAAATAGATTTTCTGTTGCTTTGACCTTATCCTCCCCAGCAAGTGTGTGGATTTATTGTTGTCCTTTAGTCACACCTCAATGAAAAGCACACAGCCCGGGGGAAGAGGGTTAGGGTTTGAAAATTGGATGGGAATGGGAGTTTTTGTGAAAGTTTTGTGGAGAGAGAAAAAAAACACAGCATGGACGAAATGAATAAAAACAAATCTTTGGATACAAAGATATCCATTAATATTTTAAGGGACATAAAGGAAGTGCATGCATGAAGTTGTTTGCTAAATGGATGGTTAGGTTACTGAAAAGTAGTACTTAAACTCACTAACTATGAATAAACAATTTGACAGTACAGGGCTGCAGTAATTACGCAATTTCACTTGCCTATCTGCCCTCAGAGAGAATAAACACTTATTAGTACATTAAATTAGCTTTGAAAATAGCAAAGAAACTTATCAAATAGCTGTAGGGATGAATTTGAAGCAGAGAGCAAACGCACAGAGTCGCACTGATAGAAGTTCACAACAATAACATTATTTAAAAGATAAGGAGAAGTGAAGAGGATACTGTAACTGTATGTTGTAGTTGTCCTGTCCCATTTGGGAAGTTGCATGCATCCAGCCATTCCTCTTAATCGCAGTACTCCTCCATTCCATTTGATGCTCCGTCAATCAATCTTGGTGACCACACTCTCCACTGCCTGCCTGGCGGATGCGGAATTATGGATTGCCTGAGTTTATGCTTTTCCCATCGCACAGGGTAAAAGCCGGCCTGTAATTGTCGATGGAAAAACAGGAAGGGATATTAAAACACCCCGGAGGAAAAATATAAGGTACGGTGTGTAGTGCAAAAATAACACTTTCACTTTCAGAGGCGACAGTATTACATACAAGCATCATTTCCAAAGTGCGTACTCTGAGTCTCCTTTTCAAGGATAATAATTAGCACACAGCAGGCCAGGGCCATGCAGACGGTCAAGGCAGGCACCACTGAGTAAACCAACCTCCATGTAGCATACCTCTTTGACACAGACAGACAAAGCAGATCTAATTTTATACAGCAAGCCGCATAGCCGCAATTTTACATGAACTGCTGTTTGGACTCTGGCATAACAACGCTACACTGGCTCGACCACTCCATAACATGACTAGACAGACATGTAGTTCGGCTGTGGTTGTTGTTGACTTGTTTACCTGTTTGCCACTCGCGAAATGGCCATAGTTCTTCCATAAACAGACGATGATGATCCATCCATCCCAGTGAGTGACTGTAAATATATTATGTAACTTTGATCAGATTCAAAACTCATCATCATCATCATGGTATTGGCAAACTCAATGTTGTTCATGCAGTCACAGTCTACACACAGTTAGTCCAAGGACATTTTCCATATTGAAAAATGCAACGTAGTGGCCCCTGCAGTAGAAGTACAATTTGTATTAAACAAGGTAAAAACAGAGTAGACTTGAGTTACATTTAGTGTGTAAAAGATTAAATAATAACAGAACACATAGGATTCATTTCATGCAAAACAAACAAACAGCAATTGCTTTCATCAGAGCCAGACAGCCAGTGTTGTCCACTCTGCATGCCCTCTTACATTCTCATCATTCATTACCTGTTCCACTTTTTGTCAGCATCTTATTCTTAAGTGAAGGGCCACAGGGCAGCCTGTCATGTCAATTTCAGAAGTAACAGTCAACATAGCGACAGTTTCTTGATTCTGCGTAATTCGGCCATCTGCCGTGAGGGAAACAAATGGTTAGGGGGGGTCTGGAGGAGGAGGATAGAGGAGCATGACTGAGTTGTGAACTTGTGAACTTCAGAAATGCAGACAGCGTCACCTTCAATATGGAAATAAGACGAAGACAGTGCTGCTGATGGATTTGTTGTGATTAGAGTGTTGTTGTGCTCAAAGTTGCAAAACAAAGAAAGACACACAGAAATAAAAGTGAATAAGGATGAAAAAAAAAGGTAAGTTTTAAGCCTAGGTGTCAGGGAAGTAGAGCTCGTCCTCAAACTCTGTGAATTTAACCTGGAGTAGGTCAGCTAACAGAGAAGAACTTCCGTCACCTAAGTCGGTGTCCTCTTCTTCCTGCGTGGATTCACGTATTTTGTAATATGGTGGTATGAAGTGCTGATTCATCTTGATCAGTGTTAACCTCTCCACATTTTTGGGCGAGAGGCAGGTCCTTTTTGAAGTTACAATGGCACCAGCAGCACTGAAAACACATTCAGAAGACACGCTTGCGAGTGGGCAAGCCAAATAATTTAGAGCCAGCTTGGTGATCAGTGGCCATTGAGGCCTTTTCCCATACCAATACACCAATGGGTTCTGATCAAAGAAGACCTCTGTTGGGTCATCCAGATAGGCATGCACCATCCACTCAAGGTCCTCCATGGGTGCTCCACTTTGCGTACCATCTGTTGCCTTTGCATCAACACTGGAACGAGCAAACCCACGATGAGTTATCCAATCCGCTTCCGACAATATTATGGCTGGGCTTGGTGCAGGTGATGAGGATGATACGGTTGCTGCTGTCGGTAACAGCTGTGAGGGAAAGTGACTGCCTTCAGCCACAGAAATGGACCTTGATACCGGATGGCCTGCTGCTTCATTAGTACTTGTGGTGGTTCCTTCAATTTCCTGCCTCTCTATTTCGAACCGAGTGGCTGACAGCGCTAGCCAATGTTTGTACTTGGAAACATCTGCTTCATAAAAAGGAATTAATGTATTGCTGGCAGGTGCCTTTTTGTACCGTGGATCCAGAATAGTGGCAAAAATGTGATGTTGTTCTGCATGTATTGCTTTAAGCCTTTCATTGTCAACTAGGCGGCTTAATAAGCTCTCCGTCAACCGATATGCGTCATGTTTTTAAGCATCAACTCGGAACGTTTAAGACACCGCCTTCAGTTGGTGCTCTAGCATGCGCAACAATGGGATAGCTTTGCCCAAGTACAGTCCTCTCAGCTGACTTCACGCGCTAACACCTCAAAAGGACGAAGCATGTCTGTCATTCTTTTAACTAGGTCCCATTCATCCAACGCTAGCCTCATGTCTTTCATAGAAGCACCCTGTGCATTAAAGACATACTCATTGATTACGAAGTACTGCTCAAACAGACGCTCAAGCATGTAGAAGGTTGAGTTCCAGCGTGTTGCCACCTCCTGGATGAGTCCTCTGACTGGCACTCTACGGTTACGTTGAATCATCCTCAGCTGCTTCCCGGCCTTAAAAGAATGGCTGAAATGTGTGCAGATTCTTCTGCAGGTGGTCAGTAACTTGCTGACTGTGTTTTCTTTTTTCAAGAAATCTTGAACAACAATGTTAATACTGTGCGCCAAACACGGCACTCTGAAATAGCCACCATCAGACATGCCCTTAACTATATTACTGCCATTATCCGTGGAGACATAACCAATCATGCGCTTTTTTGGCTGCAGCCATTCAAAGACCTTACTGTTAAACTCCTCCAAAATGTTTACTGCAGTATGAGATTTCTCCATGGCAAACATGGCTACTGTTGCATGTTTCCGAGTAGCTTGAAAAATTGTGACACTGTCAACACCTGCAGCTATCTTGTCTCTAACCCCCGCAAAAGAGACCCAGTGTGCAATGATGTACATGTAATCAACGGCTTGGCAACTGGTCCACATGTCTGTTGTCAGGTGGATAGTGTGAACAGCACTCTTCTGCAAAGCTTCCCCAATCACCTCCAGCACATCGTGATGTAGTGCTGGAACCGCAACTCTGGCAAAATAGGACCGGCTAGGAACCTTCCATTTAGGGCAGACTGTTGCCACAAATTCTCGAAAACCCACCCCTTCCATGAAAGACAAAGGGAGAAGGTCCAGCACTAACATTTTAGCCAGCATTGCAGTATACAGATGTTCCGTTTGGATGGTAGCGTCCAAATGGCTCCTCCGAACAAAACATGCTTTTAATGGTAGTCTGGACCGTTTTCATATGTGATGACGATCCAGACTTCTTCAACCCAGTTAGGCTCATTGATGTACTTTTTCGCATTGGTGTCTATACCAGACTACTGTGCCTCCTAGATATTGCTGGGGTAGAGGAGAGTGTGGGCGCTACCACTGCAGTGCTGCTGCCAGGGGTACTGTCTGTACCAGAAAAAATTTCTCTTGTTTCTTCACCTCCCCCCTGCACGATCAGCTCCTCATCATCAGATGCAATATCAATGGATACATTTGGATTTGTACTTTTGGCTTTCCGGATGTTACTTAGGTGCGCCTCCCACTGGATAATGCGGTGTTTTTTTTAGATGACCTCTTTGGCCTCTGGTACTATTGTTGGTACTAAGCTTACCCTGACTAACTACTTGTTTACAAATCCAACAAATGACTAGGATTTCAGACTTTTTGCTAATACTAAAGAAGTCCCAAACTGGGGAGGACAGGAGATTTCTGGTGGTGGTGGAGGTTCTACTTTCAGTTTCAATGCCAGATGAAGTGGAGGATGGGCGTGGTGGAATTTGACTCTATTGTGCACTTACAGCACCTCTACTTGAGGTAATGGAGGTCGAGCTGGATGGAGGTCCCTGCCGGTCCTTCTGATGAGAAAATATGGAAGCTGTAGGTCGTGTTGGTGTAGTAGTTAGTGTTACCTGTGTTGGTGGTGGTACCAGTGGTGCCACGCCGCACACATCCTGCACAACAGCATTTTTGGATTGGGTAAAAATGTCTGTCTGCTGCATGCCTGCTGGGGCTAGAGTGACGACTGTGATGACTGGGTCGTCATCGTCAGACTGTTCATCAGCAGCAGAATACACCACTTCTACTTCTTCTTCGTCATCACCCATAACTGAAAGCCTTGCGGGAACCTTCTTTATACCTAGCTTTGTCGGCTCATGGCGTGACTCCCTCTCAGACTGCATTGGTGGCTGCCAATCAAGATTTAGATCATCAGAAGGAAGGGGGCTTGAAGAAGAACTTGTACTAGCCCTCCTTGACCTTTTCCTTGCTGGGGATCTGGAAGACAATGGATCATCAGGAGGAGTGGCTAGTTCGGCTGATACCTCTGCATGAATCTCGATTTCCTGATGTGACCCTACTTCTGGAGGAACAAGCTTTGTGGGCAAATGTGCCTCTCCATGCGCCTCTCCATGCGCCTCTCCATGTGCCTCTCCTTGCGCCTCTCCTTGCGCCTCTCCTTGCGCCTCTCCTTGCACCTCTACTTGCGCCTCTACTTGCGCCTCTCCATGCTCCTCTCCTTGCGCCTCTCCTTATTGCACCGGTGGTTGTCGTTGCGGCTCTGGTTGAACACTCGTCAGATGAGTTACACCCTGCGTTGATTGGATGCTACTTTGCGATGAGTCAACATCACTGGTCGATGGTGAAAGAGCAATTAAAGTGGCTGCCTCTGCGGCACTCATGGGCTTGGGCCTAACTTGGCGTGGTGGCACTGAGACCAATGAAGCGGAGGTGCTGCTCCCAGCTTGGTCCCCGGCGGACACCGCTGCTGCAGGCGTAGTTTTTTTTCTCCCAAAAAAAGTGTCTATTGCCACAGCAGTCTCCTTGGTAAGTGGCGCCACTTGCTTCTTCTGCTCCTTCTTACTGGCAGTGGCACTGGCAACTTTCCTGGTAGAGGCGCTACAGCCACCTTTCTTTGGGCCCATCTTCTTCAGATGTTAGAACAGCAGGACGCAGTTGCACGAGTTGCAGAGTTGTCTGTGGCCACACGTGACGTCACGTGACGTTGTGCACACACCGCAGCAGGACTTCTTCCTGGCACTACAACAAGTGATGATGATGAGGATGATTCCTGCTTCTTCTCAGTCTTTGTGCACCTAAAAGCAAAGGAAGCCAGAGGAACATCAGCTAAACAAATGTTGCATATGTCGTGCTTCAATTAATATTTGCAACTAGGCATTCATTATTATTAACACAACACGCCCAAAAACGGAAAGACCCAAAATAAAAATTGCAATTCTAATCCAAAATGGATGTTTACATTAATAGAAGAGAGACCACACAGAGAGAGTTGTTTCATGCACCACTGAGTACCCCTGGGCATAATGGATGAAAGCAAGGCAGACTGGGTGCAGGCCTGTGGCACAAAGCACACTCTCTGGCTTCAAAATGGCCCCAGACCCCCACCCACATGGCCAGGCCTCAAAATGGCCCCCATCCACATGGCCAGGCCCTAGACCAGGCCCCAACAACACCCAAAACATCGAAATGCACCCAAAAATTACCCCAATCCAATGCCATCCATGCCCTAAATGATGTTTAAATTCAAGAGACCCCACAGAAAGACATGGCCCATGCACCACTGAGTACCCCTGGGCATAAAGGATGAAAGCAAGGCAGACTGGGTGCAGGCCTATGACACAAAGCACACTGCCTGGCTTCAAAATGGCCCCTAGACCCCCACCCACATGGCCAGGCCTAAAAATGGCCCCCTCCCACATGGCCAGGACCTGGACCAGGCCCCAACAACACCCAAACAAATCAGAATACACACAAAAATCACCCCAATCGAATGCCATCCATGCCCTAAATGATGTTTAAATTCAAGAGACCCCACAGAAAGACATGGCCCATGCACCACTGAGAACCCCTGGGCATAAAGGATGAAAGCAAGGCAGACTGGGTGCAGGCCTATGGCACAAAGCACACTGCCTGGCTTCAAAATGGCCCCTAGACCCCCACCCACACAGCCAGGCCTAAATATGCCCCCCACCCACATGGCCAGGCCCTGGACCAGGCCCCAACAACACCAAAAAAATCAAAATACACACAGAAATTACCCCAATCCAATGCCATCCATGCAATAAATGATGTTTAAATTCAAGAGACCCCAAAGAAAGACTTGGTCCATGCACCACTTACTACCCCTGGGCCTACTGGCTAGTGTGGCTTTAACACGCACCCCAAAATTTAAAAAAACTTCCGCATATAACAGTGAGCTATTCAATTCCATGCCATCCATGCCGTAAATGATATTTAAGTTCAACAAAACTCACAGAAACAGTTGTATCATGCACCCATGACTAACCCTGGGCCTACTGGATACTGTGGCTACCCACAATATATATTTTTTAAAGTTGCGAAAAAGTTTATAAATTGTAGTTGCAGCAAATGCAATGCCCCAAACAAACAACACCAACTTACTTGTAAAATCTCAAATCCAAAAGTGTTCCAAACAAAAAGTCCTCAAATACAAATATCCAGCAGCAGCCACAAAGAGTAATCCTTCCAGCTCCAGATTCAAATGAAAAGAGACCAGGACATGGACAAAGCACTGGGAGGACCCTGCTAGACAGGAACAGTAAGTTGGAGACTCTGGGGCACTTCCTTTCTCCCACCCCCCCAAAAATGGACTTCTTGCACAAAAAAGTGCAGCCAAATGTGAATCTGAGGTCCAAATCATCAATTTCAGAAGGTTTATGCTACTAGCAATAGATTTCTTGTGCAGAATTGCAATTTTTGCGATTTCGGGAAAGCGAGATGTTTAAATCTCCCGCCGTATGTCAGCTGCGCGACGCATCTACGTGTTCGCAATTGTTTACTCTCGCGATGCGTGATCGCGGGCCCTTATGACGTATTCGCGTTCTGAAAGTCTCGCATTTCAAGAGGCGGGACTCCATGACGTACTCGCGGTCGAATAGTCTTGCGCGATCACGCCATGATGTACTCGCGGTCGAAAAGTCTCGCGCGATCACGCAGCAAGATCGAAAATGGAGCAGCGCAGGCAAACCGGTAGGAAAACAACTCGGCGAACTCAGAATCACGGAAAGTCAAAGCAGCGCGCGCAAGATTGTATTTTTGAAGCACGACCAAGCAAAAAAATTCGGCCAACTCACGAATTGCGGATTCTTTGACAATTTTGCGCGATTCGCGGACCGCGAAATTGTCAAAAATACACAAATTCCGCGAGCGGAACGGATTTTCAGCCCATGCTTATGTGAGATCCACGGACAAGCTGATGTGGTCTACGCCATTCATGACTCAAGACTCAGCAACATTTCTGAGATCTGCGGAGTGCCCACTGCTGCACACTCCGGTGGCACCAGGTAATTATTTGCTCATGGATGCGCAGGGGGGGCAGTCTCCCTCTCTCTCTCTCTCTCTCTTTCTCTCTCTCTCTCTCTCTCTCTCTCTCTCTCTCTCTCGCTTCCCTCTCTTCACTCTCTCTCTCACTCTCTTCATTCCTTTCCTTCTATCTCTCTCTTCCTTCTTTATCCCTGTCTCACTCCCTTTCTTTTCTTCCCTCTCATTTTCTCTCTGGCTTTTTTTCCTTCTCTGTTTCTCTGTGTCTCACTCCTTTGATATGCGCATTACACACGTCCTTATTTTGTGCTTTATTTTCCAGGCTCTGTCGTCGACAAACATGATCCCCACAGGAGTGTTTCGCCTTGTTGTTTTGTATTTTTTTTGTTACATTTTCTTTATTTGTTTATCATTTATATATATATGTTTATAAAACAATAAAGTTTGAAAAAAATAACGTTTTTGGTTGTTTTCTTAACTGCTGGGTGACTCTTTCTTGTTCTTCTTACTGTTATTTGGTGGTGTCCTCCAAGGTGTTACATTTTGGGGCAGTTATCGCGGGAATACTTGTGATGTCTGCAGTTTGCACCAACCTCTGAATAGTGTGTTAGATTTATCTCAACTTTAGTTGCATTAAAGTGCTGATCATGCAATGCAGAGTAGCCGTTCCCGTGCAAAAAGATATGAGGTGCACCTTTACGATTTATTCTAAATACCAAAATCCTGTATTGAATTGCACTGTGGTAGTGGGTGCACCTACATTGTACACACAAAATCAATGAAGAAATCTCATTGTATTTATATTGATTGGGAATAGTGCATCAGGTGTTGGATCTTGACAGGATACACTGCCCAGTTTATTTATTGTTCTGCACATGAAAAAATCACAATAGCTCACTTAATTTCCTCGCCGGCCCCCAGCGCCTGAAGACCCATACGAGTGAGTAGTTTGCACTTTACAAATACCGGATGAAATGGCAGAATTGAACTTCATACTCCCTCTGTAGCACTCCCAATCACCCTACAGATGTCACACTGTTTAAAACAAAAGTTTCTCCTAGTATGTATGCACACATGCTGACACTACTTGGACATTTGTGCCGCAGGGGCCAGAAAACAAGGGGTCAGAACGCAGGGCTCACGGTTTAATCCCCTGTTCTGGCAGCAGCTCAGCTCAGCACCATGTGACTCTGGGCAAAAGCTCACTTAATAGCTCACATAATTTCCACGCCGGCCTCCAGGGCCTTCAGACCCATAGGGGTGAGTAGTTTGCGCTTTACAAATACTGTATTAATTTACCTTCGCACTCCCTGTATAACACCACCTGAGCACCATATACAAGTTCCCATGTGCCAAACAAAACTTTCTCCTACTACGTATAAAATATTGCTGACACTACTTGGACAGGTGTGGCACAGCGCCCAGAGCACATGACTTCACAGCATAGGACACACAGTTTGGGCTCACGGTTTCATCCCAGAGTCCAGCAGCAGCTCAATTTACCAGCATGACACTCTAGGCAATACCTCACTTAACTTCCGTACCCCGCACTTTCAGACCGGTAGGGGTCAGTAGTTCAGCGGCTTTATCCCCAAGTCCGGCAGCAGCTCAGCTGATAGCCCCAGTGCCATCAGACCCGTAGGAGTGAGTAGTTTGCACTTTACAAATAAAAAATTGATTTCATACGTGCGAATTTACCTTCGTACATCCTGTATAACACCCCTAAGCACCATACACACGTTACAATGTTCAAAACAAAAGTTCCTCCGAGTAGGTATAACTACATGCTGACACTACTTGGACAGATGTGGCACAGCGGCCAGAGCACGACTGCACAGCAAATGACACACAGTTTGGACTCACGCTTTCATCCCCGAGTCCGGCAGCAGCTCAGCTTAGCACCATGAGACTCTAGACAATACCTCACATATTTCCCATACCCAGGTCTTTCAGACCAGTGGGTATCAGTAGTTCGTCCTAGTAGGTATAAACACATGCTGACACTACTTCCACAGGTGTGGTGCGTGCAGTGTCCAGGGCACATGACTTCACAGCATAGGACACACAGATCGGGCTCACGCTTTAATCCCTGAGTCCCGCAGCAGCTCACCTTAGCAACATCAGACTCTAGGCAATACCTCACTTAATTTCCGTAGCCCAGCACTTTCAGACCGGTAGGTATGAGTAGTTCGCACCCCCTGTATAGCACACCCTAAACACCCCACAAAGGTTACAGTGCTCCTAACCTCCTCTTTCCTACTTTTTTCGCCCTTTTTTTCCATTACACACTTCAACAGAATCGCAAAATGGCTGCCAACACTTCCTAGTTGCAACCGCTCACACCACTCGCAGCCAATAGGCAGCAAGCTTGTGCTCCTAACGCCTCAGCCAATCAGATGGCAGAATTCCTAAATATCGATATCTGTATATTTCAATATTTCTCCAAAACTACTGAATGGATTTACACCAAATAAACAAAAGCGTGCTTTCTAGACCAAGACCCTTCTTCCTGCCAAATTTGGGGTAATTCCGTTCACCTGTTCGACCTGTAGCAGTGTCTAAAGTTTCCTATGAAAATTGCATGTAGAAAACACATTTTGAGACCCCCCCTAGACGAATCACCACTTTCAACATAGGAGCTGATATAAACAAAGAATTAGTTTGGCAACTTTCATGAAGATTCATTAATCGACGCCAAAGTTATAAGCAAAACAAAAAATGCTCTTCCTATGGAAACTTGGTCTTAACTACAACTACCTACTGGCGACCGCCAGTAGGTAAAATATATATTTATATATAGGTGTGTTAACAGCTGCACCGCAGCACAGCAAGCGGCTCCACAGCTGTTCTGGTGGATAGCGCGGCGGAACAAACAGGCGAGAGGCTGAATGAGGGAAGGGTGTTAGCAGTGTGCCCCCGATTGATGAACTTTATTTGCTTAAGAAATGCCACCAGCCCACTTGGGTGTTATTTGGACTTCCAATACCAGGATTCATTGCGTAGATACTCACCTGAGTATGATGCTTGATTAAAGGAAATATGTTGGAGAGTCACGTGTTGCCATTTCTGAGCGGCAGCTTATAACCTCTGAGGAAGGGCAGAGCCCAAAACATGTCAGGTTGCAGCAGGCATAGGGCATGTCTGCGACCTTCCCTGACCCGATGGACGCCGAGTGTGAGTGCGCCTTGCTGTTGTGGGGCAACTTGTGGACATTGTATAAATACGGTCGGCCCGGCCGGGAGGCGCACCACCGCACAGCAAGCGGCTCCGCAGCTGTTCTGGTGGATAGCGCAGTGGAACAAACAGGTGAGAGGCTGAATGAGGGAAGGGTGTTAGCAGTGTGCCCCTGATTGATGAACTTTATTTGCTTAAGAAATGCTGCCAGCCCACTTGGGTGTTATTTGGACTTCCAATACCAGGACTCATTGCGTAGATACTCACCTGAGTTTTATGCTTGATTAAAGGGAATATGTTGGAGATTCACGTGTTGGCATTTCTGAGCGGCAGCATATAACCTTTGAGGAAGGGCGGAGCCCGAAACATGTCAGGTTGCTGCAGGCATAGGGCACGTTTGCGACCTTCCCTGACCTGATGGACGCTGAGTGTGAGTGCGCCTTGCTCTTGTGGGGCAACTTGTGGACATTGTATGAATACGACCGGCCCGGCCAGGAGGCGCACCACCGCACTGCAAGCGGCTCCACAGCTGTTCTGGTGGATTGCGCAGCGGAACAAACAGGCGAGAGACTGAATGAGGGAAGTGTTTTAGCAGTGTGCCCCCGATTGATGAACTTTATTTGCTTAAGAAATGCTGCCAGCCCACTTGGGTGTTATTTGGACTTCCAATTCATTGCATAGATACTCACCTGAGTTTGATGCTTGATTAAAGGAAAAATGTTGGAGAGTCACGTGTTGGCATTTCTGAGCAGCAGGATATAACCTCTGAGAAAGGGCCGAGCCCGAAACATGTCAGGTCGCTGCAGGCATAGGGCATGTCTGCGACCTTCCCTGATCTGATGGACGTCGAGTGTGAGTGCGCCTCGCTCTTGTAGGGCAACTTGTGGACATTGTATAAATACGGCCTGCCCGGTCGGGTGGCACACCGCAGCACAGAAAGCGGCTCTGCCGCTGTTCTGGTGGATAGCGCGGCCGAACAAACAGGCTAGAGGCTGAATGAGGGAAGGGTGTTAGCAGTGTGCCCCCAATTGATGAACTTTATTTGCTTAAGAAATGCTGCCAGCCCACTTGGGTGTTATTTGGACTTCCAATACCAGGATTCATTGCATAGATACTCACCTCAGTTTGATGCTTGATTAAAGGAAATATGTTGGAGAGTCACGTGTTGGCATTTCTAAGCGGCAGCATATAACCTCTGAGGAAGGGCGGAGCCCGAAACATGTCAGGTCGCTGCAGGCATAGGGCATGTCTGCGACCTTCCCTGACCCAATGGACGCCAAGTGTGAGTGCACCTCGCTCTTGTGGGGAAACTCGTGGACATTGTATATATATATATATATACATATATATTATATATATTTCACTGTACACCAGTATCGTACATTCAGATGGTCTCAGAGCACTTGATTTTTATTTGGAAAATCCTTGAGAAACATGCCTAAACACAAACATACGGAAATGGTGGAATTTTGTCTGAACAATAATGTTTTTATGTTCAATAATCTCCTGTACAGACAGTTGCACGGTGTTGCCATGGGGGCCAACTTCTCCCCCAGCTACGCATGTCTTCACATGGGTTGGTGAGAGGAGCTGGTCCTCATGATGGAACACGCAGAAACAATAACTTCCAAGGTAAAAACTTGGCTTCGTTTCATAGACGATTTATTTGTAATATGGGACAGGAGCTTGGAGTCAGCAGAGAAATTTGTACAGGAAATCAATGTCAATAACCTTAACTTGCACTTTACTGCCAGTATAAGTTCTACAGCAGTAACTTTTTTAGATACTGAGGTTTTTATCGAAAAAATAAAATTGAGACAAGGCTCCACCGAAAATTAACTACAGGAAATTCCACACTCCATGCCAATAGCTCACATGTAAAACATTTGGTTAGCAGCATTCCATATGGAGAAATGTTGAGGTTGAAATGCATCCATAGCAGGGAATGTGACCTCATAATAGCCCAGGGAGAGAGTAAAAAGAGATTTAAAGAAAGAGGCTATTCTGACAAAATAATTGATGCTGCTATCTCCAAATCTATGCAAAAGAACATATATAGTTAGGACCTAGCTACCATAGGAAATCCGCAACATTCTATTGGGAATAACTTTGGCGCCGGTTGAGGAATTTGCGTGTAATTTTTCAACATTTTGGCCAGCTCCGCTGCGCTCCTTCCCTGAAAGTTTCGGGGAGATTCGTGAAGTGGGGGCTGGGAAAAAAGGGGGGTCCCAAAACATGTTTTCCCCATGTTAATTTCCATAGGACGTTCTGACAAGGCTACAGCCCGAACCGCTGAACGGAATTACACCAAACTTGGCAAAATTGTAGGGACTGGTATGCAGAAGTGCCTTTGCTATAGTTGAAGAAAATTGCTCCAGTGGTTTTTATGAAAATTAACTTCAAAAACACATATATATCTGGGCGGAGCCTAACCACACATCTCATCGTGAGATCTGATTGGCTGTCAGCACTTCATCCAAGAAGTGTTGGCAGCCATCTTGGGACCAATATACATGATAGCACCTCATTAAAAAGCATTGTAGTTAATAGAGGCTTTTAGGACTTTAGTTACATTATAAATCATTTGTTGATGGTACCATACTCATTTTAGGAATTGTGGTGTGTTCTAAGGTGATTTTACCATGTGAAAACGCCTTCTGCTGGGATATCATGAATCATATTTGAAAGAAAACTATTATCTCATGTTTTTCCCACAGTGGTTTGGAAGGGGATCTATAAGCTAAACTGAAAGCATATTTTCTGTAAATTCACATTATCTTTCTCAGTCATGTGAGAATGAAGTCTGACATTCTCAGTAAAACATGTACATCCAACAAGGACAGAGACTGTCAGTTGATTCCTTTGTGTTCTAAAGAACAACTAGAGCGCTAACAGTCCTACTTATTACAAAGGTATGGCACACATGAAGCCATCTTGATTGGAATAAAGTGGTAACTCTTAAAACATTTAATTTAAAAAGGAACAAAATTAGGGGGTATATTTTGCCATAGAAAGTATGATTAGTGCTGCAGAAAGAAAAATTAGGGCACATTTTGAGTGACTTCCCAAATCCTCTTCTATTTCATTAAAAAATTCTGACATGCAGTCTCCCAAGATGGCCACCAGAGACAAAAGAGCCCAAATGTAGCCCAAATATCACCCAGATGTAGCCCAAGTATAGCCCAATGACAGAATGTCCCAGAGTGTTCTAAAGAACAACTAGAGCGCTAACAGTCTTACTTATGACAAAAGTATGGCACACCAGAAGCCATCTTGATTGGAATGAAGTGGTAAGTCTGAAAACATTTAATTTAAAAAGGAACAAAATGAGGGGGTTCATTTTGCCATAGAAAGTATGATTAGCAGCAGACTTCCCTGGTGAGCAGTAGCTTTACTACAGTGATCTAATGAGCAACTAGAGTGCTAACATTCAGAATTTATGGCAAATGTGTGACACATCTGAATGCCTTCTTGATGGAACCAAAGTAAACAAGCATTGAAAATGCAATAGATCTCGCCCTCGTTTAAGTTAAAGCCATTCTGTTGGTAATGAGGTGGCTTTTTAGCTTTGCTTTTATTAGTGGTTTTAAAACTTTCATGTAAATAACAAGCATATGTGTGCATATATGTATATGTATGCATGCATTTATATTTGTATTTATATATATATGCAGATTATATATGTATGTATATATATATATACACATACATAAATGCATATGCATATATATGCATATATATGTGTATATGTGTGCGTGTAGAGAGAGGTAGAGAGGTAGAGGTGTAGAGGTAGAGTGGTAGAGGTAGAGAGGTAGAGACTAGTAGAGAAAGAAGTAGAGAGAGGTAGAGAGGTAGAGAGAAGAGAGTGAGTAATAGAGTAGAGAGTGAGTATTAGATAGTAGTAGAGAGAAGTAGAGAGAGTAGCAGAGAGTGAGTAGTAGAGAGTAGTAGATTGAATAGTAGAGTGAGTAGTAGAGAGTAGTAGAGAGTGAGTAGTAGTGAGTGAGTAGTAGAGAGTAGTAGAGAGTAAGTAGTAGAGTGAGTAGTAGAGAGCAGTAGAGAGTGAGTAGTAGAGAGTAGTAAAGAGTGAGCAGTAGAGAGTAGTAGCGAGTGAGTAGCAGAGAGAGAGAATAGTAGAGAGTAGTAGAGACTGAGTAGTAGAGAGTAGTAGAGAGTGAGTAGTAGAGAGTGAATAGTAGAGAGTAGTAGAGTGAGAGTAGTAGAGAGTGAGTAGTAGAGAGTAGTAGAGAGTGAGAAGTAGAGAGTGAGTAGTAGAGAGTAGTAGATAGTGAGTAGTAAAGAGTGAGTAGTAGAGAGAGAGTAGTAGAGAGTGAGTAGTAGAGAGTAGAGAGTAGTAGAGAGTGAGTAGTAGAGAGTTGTAGATAGTGAGTAGTAGGGAGTGAGTAGTAGAGAGAGAGTAGTAGAGAGTAGTAGAGTAGGAGAGAATGCGTAGTAGAGAGTGAGTATTAGAGAGTAGTGGAGTAGTAGAGAGTAAGTAGTAGAGAGTAGTGGAGAATATTCCAAAGTTTGGCACAACACCACTTGCACAATAAGTCCAATCAAATCATATCACTTAGAGTCCTTATTGAAGCGCTGAATCTTGGTGTATATTCAAATGCTTTTATTTTCCTTAAGTTTATGTACCACAGCCAGCTGACTCGTTTCGTTCTGTACAACAGAACTTCTTCAGGGCGTTCTTATTTCCTTCAAGTTATGTCGGTATCCTGTTGTCATATAACTAGATATTTCTTCCAAATCTTAGACGAGACGTAAGTACATTCTTATTCAAAGTGACTAGTTATCAATTTTACCCACACAATTCGGGCAGACTTGAGTAGTTTATAGCATCCTCAAAGTCAGTCTTTCAAAAATTCCAAAGTATAGGACATGATAATCCAAATCCAAATGTTTCTCAAGAAAAGTCATTTTCAATCGTTCGGAATTTCGGCGTTTGGGCAGATATGACCCAGGGACCCCCAGTATGCAAGGGGAATTAGTCCCCCCTCTGCAAACGTGCCAGTGGCCTGCATTGCAGAGAGGTGTAAAAAGAGGCATAGCCTCATTACACCTCTGTGCAATGCCGCCCCCTGGAGCATACTGGAGGTTCCAGGTGGGCTACTTGGCCCCCAGGGACCCCCAGTATGCAAGGGGAATTAGTTCCCCCTCTTCAAACATGCACGGGGGTTGCGTTGCAGAGAGGTGCAAAAAAGGGTGTGGCCTCATTACACCTCTCTGTAATGCAGCCACCTGGCGCATACTGGAGGCTCCTGGTGGGCTAGTTGGCCCCCAGGGACCCCCAGTATGCAAGGGGAATTTGTTCCCCCTCTGCAAACGCGCCAGGGGGCTGCGTTGCAGAGAGGTGCAAAAAAGGGTGTGGCCTCATTACACCTCTCTGCAATGCAGCCTCCTGGCGCATACTGGAGGTTCAAGGTGGGCTAGTTGGCCCCCAGGGGCCCCCAGTATGCAAGGGGAATTAGTTCCCCCTCTTCAAACATGCACGGGGGCTGCGTTGCAGAGAGGTGTAAAAAGGGGCGTGGTTTCATTACACCTCTCTGCAATGCAGTCCCCTGGCTCATACTGGAGATTCCTGGTGGGTTTTCAGGTCTTATATAGTTAGGAATTAGCATTAAAAAAACATTTGAAATTCACTGAAAAAAACATAGGTTTCAGGCCTTATATAGTTAGGAATTAGCATTTAAAAAACCTTGCAAATTCACTAAAATAAACATAGGTTTCAGGCCTTATATAGTTAGGAATTAGCATTTAAAAAACCTTTGAAATTCACTGAAAAAAACATAGGTTTCAGGCCTTATATAGTTAGGAATTAGCATTTAAAAAACCTTTAAAATTCACTCCAAAAACTATAAGTTTTAGGGGTGTTATAGTTAGCTGGACATTTCACTCATACAAAACCATTGAAATTGCTCCTATATAGTTAGTTGTACTAACTATATTTTGCGCACCCGCAATCCACTGCTGAAGATGTCACATATTACATAATTCATGACATGGTCAGTGACATCACTGATGACGTCTCAAATGACATCACTGATGACATCACTGATGACATCATCCACGTGACAATCACATACACCTTTTCATACACTAGTCAAATCTTTCATCACTCTTTGTAAAATACAGAGTATCATATTTGAATCCATTGCTACAGCAATACAAGTATCTAAAAACCCACTCAGTGATTCATAGATGTATACACACATCTAATCACTTACCTGTAGATTCACTCATACATGCTGTCAATGAACAATAGAACACTATCAAAAATACTTATACACCTAAATCGACATTACACACCAGCACACATCCTATTCACATATGAAGTCATCCTACTCACTTATGCAAACAATGGATCATACTTACATATTTACTTAGCTACACACTTATACAAACATACCTTCATCTATTCATTTAGATAGTAAGTCATACTTAGTGAATTATAAAATCATTATTACAAGTATAAAGTTATCCATACAGTCACTCACACAATCATTGAGTCTTATGTATACTTATTAATATACAACAACTGACACATACACTGCCTTTTATTTTTCTAGTTTGTTGGACATGTACCATTGAGAAATATATTTGCTCATCACCACACCCATAAAGATATTCACTCACCCAAACAACTGTTAGAACATATAGTTTTAACTTCATATATCTAGTGAATCAACTATTCACACATCTTTGGGCAGTCACACCCCCCCACCGAACCACACACACATTCACTCTCCCATACAAATACTCAGTTAACTAATCAATAACTAATACAGACTTTCACATAGCTAGTAACCAACTGGAGAACCAGTTTACACAACAACTGACAAAGTGATATAGATATTCAAACAGTTTAGTCACTATCCACTATATTTAGTGAGACACTATAAATTGGTCAAGTTAACAGTCAATTACACTGCTACTAAATCCTCCATCCAAATATTTATTTTTATATATCCACTCATTCTTCAATGCAGATTGCTATATATATAATGCATATTTAAATAACGAAGCAAACCACATTCACTGGATGATGTCATCAGTGATGTCATCAGTGATGTTATTTGAGATGTCATCAGTGATGTCACTGACCATGTCATGAATGATGTAATATGTGACATCATCCGCGGTGGATTGCGGGTGCGCAAAATATAGTTAGTATAACTAACTATATAGGAGCAATTTCAATGGTTTTGTATGAGTGAAATGTCCAGCTAACTATAACACCCCTAAAACTTATAGTTTTTTTAGTGAATTTTAAAGGTTTTTTAAATGCTAATTCCTAACTATATAAGGCCTGAAACCTATGTTTTTTTCAGTGAATATATATATATATATATATATATATATATATATATATATCCAACAAAGAAAGCTCCGAGCTTTTAAAGGCGCACTTCACAGAGACAGGTTTAACAAAACCTTTTAATGACAAAGCGGCATCATGTGGCCCAACCAATATTTATCCCTGACGCGTTTCTGTGCTACAAGCACCTTATTCATAGGGCGGCACCGTTTGGGAAGACATAAAATAAACTGCCATCAATTTTTCCTTTTGTTGCGTCCGCCTTCCAGTAAGCGGAATGCTGGGAGTGGAATTCCAATAAATATGCCGTCTTGGTACGGTTATGTACAACCCAAACCTTCGTTTCATGCTGATGTCAATGAAAGCTTTAAAGCCCTCCAGTGGGCCTCAGGTCACATCCCCGCTGTAAATCTTTCATGTCTCCAAAGACCAAAGTCCGGTTATGATGGCGGTGCGTCCTTCCACGGCCGGAGACGCCGTGTAATTATTCCAACAAAGATAGCTCCGAGCTTTTATATATATATTTATATATATATGCACTTAAACTCTTTTGATCTATCCCTGTTACACTTATGACATCATTGTCCAAACAACTACACCCACCTGCATCCATCCATCCACGTGTGTGTGTGTGTCTGTGTGTGTGTGTATGTGTGTGTAAGTATGCATGCATGCTTGCTTGTTGCAGGTGACTGTACGTATGTCTGAATGCATGCTTCTAATATGTTTCTGCGTGTCTTTATTTTCCCTACCCCCTGTTTTGAGAGGTTGTTGCTCTCTCTTGGTCTTCCGCAAGAAGCTGAAAACCTGTTTGTTTTCATTCTGGTAATGGGAGTAGCCCATGTTGTGATTATTGGTACCTCAATGTGGTGTATCATTGGGAAACCCTTTTGGGGTTTTCATGAGCTGTACAAATCTATATAATAACAAATAATAATAAAGCATTTGTTGTCTATGTACATAGGTGACAATATATGTGTTTTCTGTGTTTGCATGAGCATTTGAATTTCTTGTTTTCTCTGCATGTTGCTCTGTGTGGATCAGTGTCCCGATCAGCAGTGGCCGCGTGCAGGTAAGCAAGGTGGGGCAGGACTGGGGTGTTGTTGATAGATGACGGGATAGGTCAAATTAAATAAATAAATAAATACTATTCTGCCAACTGTCGACCCCCCCCCGCCACGCCCCACTGTGCTTACCTGCACCGGCCGCTGCTGGTCTCCATGCATCTTGCTCAATCCATTTGCTATTTTTTAGGTTTTCCATGGTATGGGTCTGGTCCTTTGGGTCGGCAGAGTGCTGTACCTGAATGGTCACTGGAAATACTGCTCCTATGTACTGTTGGTTCAAAGGAGGAAAGGGGACAAGCTGACAGACCAAAGTAACCTAGAACCGATTAAAAGTCATGTTTTAGATTTCTCTCATAAATATGGAAAAGGCACAAAGTAGATAAACGAGCTGACTATCAGAGCTGTGTAGAAAAATATAAGATAAACAATATTCAGCTCTAATTGTAGGCGGTTTGCTGTGTCTCCATGTACATACTTAAGGATGCATGTTTCGCTGTATGGAGTGCCTCGCTGTGTCATGCCTGGAGAAAATGAAAATCTACTGGATTTGCCAATGCTTTATTTCCGTTACTCACCTCCCCGCTCTCTTATAATGCAGTTCTTCTTTTCCTGTTTCAGGTTAATTGAAAATATATAAAAGCTATGGAAAGTATCCTTTGTATTTTTCCCCAGTGTCCATGATGATCATCCTGACCGGAAAAAAAACGTCATTTTCTTTTTTTTTTTTTAAATATCATGATCATAATAAAAGTGGTTCTGGGGAATCAAGCATCTAATCATGAATCGCTCACATTCTCACGCTGCGAATTAAAGCAATAAATGTCCTAACCCTAGAGAGACGCCAGATTGATTCATGGAAAGGCCCTCAAACAATTCGAGGACTTTAAACATCTTTCAGTGAGACACCCACATGAAGGCCATGTAGCACAGAGTGCTTTTAGCGCAGCTGTGCATGCGCTGGCATTTTTAAGACCTTACATTTTCAAATGTATTAAATATTGATTTCTACTTTGTGCAAGTTGCTGAACAGGCAATATGATATTGCTTTCTCTATCTGCGTTGTTCTTGTGTGTGTAGATTGAATGTCAGATACTGAAATGCGGCTCTTTTGTGGGTTGTCCGTTTCAGTAATTCATGTACCAGAAGATGCACATAACTCAATGTGTGAAATGCATCTCGCTGCTCTTTATTATGAAATGTTTTTGTAAATAGTAAAATGTCCAAATATATTCCTGCAGTCCTCTATCCCTTTTTTAATAGAATACAGCTTAAGCACATAAAACACCTGGGTTTTAGACATAAAAGCTGAGCAATTAGGCAAAACAGTCACTATAATTATAATAGAACATTTCAGTGTGTGAAACATAAGCAGTGGTTCATTTCTGAAGACGTCACGCAGTGCAGCAAGTCACCTTGCTGTGCTGCGCTGTGTAACAGGGAAAGGGCAGGAATGTGCCGTATTGGGGAAACATCCTTTACAACGAAACTTTTACAACGCACTGCTTTTACAACGCAGGTTTTACAACGAAAACCATTACAACGCATTGATTTAATTTACTATGCAACACCTTCCCTAGTGTCCACGGGGACTGGAGTTGGAATAGTAAATTAAACTATTCACTATCCAGCACTCCAAAGCGCTATGCGTTGTAATAGTATGCGTAGTAAAACCTGCGTTGTAACAGCATGCGTGGTAAAAGCATGCGTTGTAACGTCATACATCTGCCGTATTGAAGGCAATACAGCACATTCCTGCCCTTTCCATTTGCTGGAACCCTTTTGGCAGCCTGGCGTCAATGCTAACACTTAGCGTCAATGCAGGCACACTTGCACCATGGAGCAAGGGTGCCTGTGATGCATGTAGGATTATTTTTGTGCAGGAAGGGGTACATTCTTGCACAAAAACAATCCTGGGAGGCATATTCCTCTTTCTATGTGTGAAGCAGGATGTAGCACATATAGAAAGAGGAAGGAACAAGGAGAAATAGAGTTATTTCTCCTTGTTACGCCTCCCCTGGAATGGCATACATTTCTGGAACATTCCAAGGTTTACCAGTACTGGGTAAATCTGAGAATGTGTAAAAAACCATGGGAGCTGCATGGGTGCGCCAACGCAACTCACATGGAATGCCTTCCCAGGGCTGAGTAACATAATGTAGCAGTTTGTGCTGCGTTTTTAACTTTTTAAAGTGTTTTTTAGACATGGATTAAAACATTTATATGGTGGATATTATATTTAAAATTGGTTTTATCTGATGTTTTTTATATTTATAGTATTTGTATATCATATTTGAACGCTTTGAAAATGTAACTTTCAATTTTATGTGGATCTCCTTAGAGTTCCAAGATCATAAATAAAATAAACGTGAAAACTTATGCTGCGTTGTGTTACTCCAAAGTTAGGAAGCCAATCAGGGACACTCAAAGTGGCTTTGCATAGCATCATAAATCGTACTTTACGAGGTGCAAACACAACGCAAATTTCCTCATAAATAAGCCACTTAATCTTTTTGTAGCTGAACAGCAAGACAAGAGGCTGAAATTCATCTACCATGTTTTATTCAGTGTCATATCAAAATAGTAAACAATACAGTCATGTTTTTGTATTAGTACTAAATATGAAGAGAATTGCCAAATGTGATGATAACTTTACCTTCTGACATTGCCCATGATCTAGTTTTCCAACAATAAAAATGTAGAATGACACATGGGAGAATGTTGCTGCTTGTTTTTCACCTGCTTGTTGTACAGTTACCACTGGAGATAATGGTGGTAATGCCAAGGAATTTTAATGTCTGCAGTGAATAAAGCAGTGAAACCACACCGACGAAAGGTATTTTTGCTATGCTTTAAATAGGAAAAATGTGCAATAATAATTACTTCACTACAGGAATGCGTAGCTTTGACTCATAGGAATGAATATGACAGCGTAGCTCTCCGGCTCCGCTCCCAGAAGAATATATTATTTTTTGGAACAATGGTCCTTAGTAGAACTTGTATAAACGAAAACAAATACAATATAGGCTTTAATGGGTACTATATTTTTTCACTGCCCAGCCGGGCAGAGAATTTTAATTTTCAAATTAAGAGGAATTTATTTTACAATAAGAACACAAACAATATAACGGGACACAATCCTGCACCCGAAAATTTGAAAAAAACAATAAGCATACAATACAAAAGGACACAGGCAGCAGTTTGAGCAATGGGAGCTTGATTTAGTCATACAATGAAGCAAGCTAGCCCACATAGTAGCCACATTAATCATATGTAGAATAGAAATTAGTGGCACTACTCAATATGTCGACGGCGTTTCGATCCCATGCTCACAATAATAGGGATCATCATCAGGACTAAAACAATATTTTGCCTGGAAATTAAGAACAAAAAATTGCCTCGAGGGCTGTGTTGCAGACCCTTCAAGTAGAGAGCGGTATGACGGTTGGGTATCCGGTGATAAATCCGATCTTACACAACGAAGAAGGAACCTCGGAGATTGGGAGGGGTGTTTCCTTAAAGGTATGGAGGAACGCAGTGGTCCCAGAGTGCCGCGATCGGCAATTGAATTGAATCCGCGTTCGAGGTGGTGACGACGATGCATCCAGGGTTCCTTGCTGAGTGACCAATTCCTGCCACTCAGCAAGGAACCCTGGACGCAGATGGGGTGGTCTGTCCCAGTATTTACACTAATAATTTAAATAGCACTATTTTATTTCTTTTATAGCGCCACGTTGTGACGTCATGTGCTGTGATGGCATGCGTCATGAATCATGATGCCACTTGCATAGCGCCTAACTTGGTCAGTCCCCTCACTTCTTTTTATGGGACTTGTGCCCTGATGTAGGTTCTGAACTCCATTCGGCCGTAATCCCGAGTTTACTATCCCCCACCCCACTCCTGCCCTATTGCCCGCAGCACTCCCTCCAGGAGCCGCTACTCCCTCCGGGAGCCGCTACTGTGTATTAGTCTCTACACCTACACTCTACAACTACACCTGGAACACTTAGAGAGAATATAAGGCCAGGTCTCCCGACTATAAGAAATACCATGGCAAAAAAGAAAGCTAAGCGAGCCCATAAGATGCCAAAGGCTGACCCACCTAACCTGGAACCCCCAAATAATAATGCCACAAAAGACATCATTTTGAAAAAGCTTGCTGATGTGCATGACTTAGCTAGATCAACAAAGGCAAACACGGACGTAATACAAATTGACATCTCAGCAATCAGATCCGACATCAAAGTAATAAACAACAGAATTACCGAAGCAGAAGACATGATCAGTATCACGAAGACATCCAAACAAATGCCAAAAATGATATCACTATCATCGATAATATATCATCATCGATGATATATCTATTATCCCGGCTAATTCTGGCCTGGGATAATAGATATCGGACTATGTCTCCTGATGCACGTTATTTGTGTCACAGTGCTGTGTTTAGCAGCTCGTGAGTGGTGCTGAATACCACCTCGGCTTTTCCACACTCGGTCTGTCCTGGGTCCTCGTCTGGCAGTATAGTATGGCCAGACAACAAAGCTTCGTGTGAGTCAGATATAATTTATTCCACGTACAATGGGAGACATAATCCTATATCTATTATCCCAGGCCAGAATTAGCCGGGACGGAAGTACAACCGGCAGGAAGGCAGCTATAACTACACTACAGTGACACAGCCGTGAGGAAGTCGCAGGTGACACACCCATAGCGACAAAACACATGTTGGCGGGAGCTACTGGAATGAACATTAAACAAGCATCGCCAACTAATATTCCTTTGTTTGTTATAAATTTTGTGCACTGCGAAATGTGTATAAGGAACTCACTTGTTTATATGTGCTAGGGCTTGGCAGTATCTCCCAAGACAAGTCCTTCCTTGCTTCTCAGTACAAAAAAATATTGATATAACCAAATTTTAACCATGCGAGAAGGGATTTGGATTATTAAACAAAAGAGTCCCCAAGACTGTAGGACCCGAAAGAAGCTGCCATCCTACCTAAAATATAAGCACCAGAGGAACTGTATCATGGCAATCAAAGACAAGAATGCTCAAATCTGAACCAATCAAGCAAAGTGAATAGAGACCTTTAAAGAATATTATGAGGCAGTCTATTCCTCACCAAGGAGATTGCAGAGAGTGAGTGTGAACAATACATGAATAAACTGTACCTCCCCTCACTTAACAAAGAAGAAGCACACACAGTCGAATTCCCTCTTACCAACCAAGAAATTGTAAGTCATTAAATCCTTCAAAAGCAGTAAAGTCCCCAGCCCAGATAGCTTATCAGCTGTATTCTATTAAACTTTCTAAGAATCGCTATGCGGCCCAATGCTTCAATTGTGCACTCAGGGACACATTTATGACCCATTTTGCATCTCTCTTGCACCACGCAACATGGTGCAAGAACAACGCAACCACAAGACAAATTTTTTAAGTGACGCAAAGTCTCTTTTCATGACTCCGAGTGGCTCCAAAGATCTGGAGTAACACAACGCAGCGCAAAATGTTGCGTTGCATTACTCTACCCTGGAAAGGCATTCCATGGACGTTGCATGGGTGTTCCCATGCAACTCCCATGATTTTTGACTCATTCCCAGATTTACTAGAACTTAGCAACTTGGGAATGCGCCAAAATCTTACAGCTTCCCAGGGGAGGCGTAACAAGGAGAAATATCTCTATTTCTCCTTGTTTCTTACTATTTCTATGTGTGCTGCATTCTGCAGCACACATTAAAAGAGGACAATGCCACCCAGGATTGTTTCTGAGCAGGAAGGTGCCCCTTCCTGCACAAAAACAATCTTGCATGTAACGCAGGCCCTCTTGCATTATGGAGCAAGGGTGCCTGCGTTGGTGCTAGGCAGCCAAAAGCTGCCAGCACAGTATGGGAATGTGCTGTTTTGCCCAAAATACAGTGCATTCTGGCCCTTTCTGACTTGCTGCACTGCTTGACTTGCCCATAAATATGGTCCTTAAATTGCAGACTAGTACACGATCTCTGGCATCCACGCTGAAGCCATAATTGCTGTCAAAACCAAAGAAGGGAAAGGCCAAGTACTGACTAAAAATTATAGACCATTATCCCTGATTAGCATTGACTGAAAAATGTACTCTAAAATACCAGCATCAGAATCCAACAACACATGCCAAATTAATTCATCTTTCCCAAGTGGGCTTTCTAAAAATGTGTCTCTCCAGTGACAACACCAGACTACTTTGCCATGTGATCAACAATGTCCAAACTTTATTAACCGCAACAGCTGCCATTACATTAGACGGATACAAAAACATGGAAAAAGAGGACTGGAGATACATTAAACCAGTGTTACATAAGTTCAACCTTGGCACCTCTTTCATACCAATGGCAATGTCCTTGTACTCTAACACCAGTACCAGAGTCCGATAGGGCGGATTCCTCTCAGAGGCATTTTCACCGCGACAAGGCACTCAACAAGGCTGCCCATTGTCCCCTTCTCTTTTTCTTCTGACCCATGAACCCCTATTGTATAGAATTCATAATAATGAAGGAATAACAGGAATTAGATTTGAAAAGTTAACTGTGAAAACAGTGGCGTAAGCAGACAATATTTTGATCGTCATGGAGGAGGTGGACCAATCAATCTCGCAAACATTGACTTCCATTGCTGAATTTTCCCAAATCTCAGGATACTCTCTTGAGATAAATCTGAGGTCATCCTATTAAACAGCATAGGTACCAAAGAGTCATTGGGGGACACTGGACAAGCCTGCCAAACATATACCTTTAAATACCTCCGCTTAGAATTGTCCAGCAATATCATTGACTCGCTCAGACATAACGAAACGTTGAACTTCACGAAAATTACTGACTTTTTGGATGGCTGGCCATCTACATTTCTAACATGGAGGGGAAGGATAGAGACAGTGAATATGAGGACCGCACCCATAATAAATTATTTAGGCAGCATGTTACAACTCACACACTCTGATGACTTTTTAAGGAAAAGAGACAGGGCCCGATGTAGGTAAATGGCATTTGCCGATTCGTAAATACCGAATTTTACCGATTCGGTATTTACAAAGCGGTAAATGCTATGTAGGTATTTTTATTTGGAAGAAAAATAATTAGGAACTGGTTTGAAATAGAACATAAAAACGGACAAATGACAGCAAAAACTATTGTATAAACAAGGTGTGTGATACAAAAATATGGCTTTTATTTTATTTTTATTCAAATATTATTCTATACACAATATCGTTATTCTGTTACAAGTGAATTGTCCTGTGTATACCTCCACTATACATGTGACTATCAGTCTACATATACATCCTATACAGATTTCTAGTGATTGGTAAGGGCTTGGAGGTTATGTGGAAGATTCTTTCAACACACAATACATAAAAACATGGCTAGATATGACATCTACGCGCGTTTCGGCTGGGGGCCTTCATCAGGGAGCCATGTGTGTATCCCAATGGACCTATACAGATAAGGAAATAAGTAGTAACAGTGCTTGTCATTGTCCGTAATTTGTCTACAATATTTACATGTTAAAATACAACGAAAGAACATTATGATACATTTATACAATAATACATAGCATGACAATAGAGTCTATGAAGATTCTTGAACCTGTCCTATTATTTACAGTTATACATAGTGGGATGCCCATATGGGCTAATACATTGCTGGTATCATTATATTTCTATGCAGTAAACTACAACATAGGGGCGATGAAAGATACAGACTGAAACAGACTTTCCTATTATTTACAGTTATGTACAGTTGGATGCCCATATGGGCTAATACATTGCTGGTGTCATTATATTTCTATGTAGCAAACTACAACATAGGGGCGATGAAAAAATGAGGGGGTACACATGGGGAAATTGTCGACACCATATTTAAACAAATCTGGGTGCTAACTGCCCAAATGGGCATAAGACGATAATGTTGTACAGATAGCCATGAAAGAGGGAAGGGGAAGAGGAGTAGTGGAGGATAAAGAGAGTGTCAATGATGACACAAGGTCAAAGGGAAGGATTGAGACCCTGGAAGTCCAGGGGAAGAAAGGGGGGGCAGAGCAGGGGGGATAAGTGAGGAGCAATAGTTGTACCTGGTTAAATAAGAGAAGCTGGTTTTCCCAGGAGGATAGAGAAATTTGGACCTGTGATGGGTCTGACTCGGAGACGTGGGCGCTGCAGGGGGACATGGTTAAAAATGAGATGTTTAATAATTCAGAACAGATGGATTGTCAAAAGGAAAGTATCGCAAGGCAATAGAGAACTACCTGTAGATGGAGGAGACATGGGAAGGAATTATGTAAGTATCTCTTTTGACACACAGATAGCCAGCGCTATAAGAAATGCTCAACGATCCTTCCCAGAGCACTTATGACCTATAGCTACAGGTATTTATTACCATGATTGCCCATATCCTCCCCCCCTTGGATATGCATAACCCATAGTTTACCGATAATCAGGCTAACTATACCATATTTCCTCTGCACCTAGAGCGCTCTATTAAGCAACTGTACACAACCACCTGTACAGGCAACACCCCTGCTACGCTCCTTCAATTAAGCCTCCAGATAATAATTTGACTTACATAATTCCTTCCCATGTCTCCTCCATCTAACAGCTCCAAAGTCAAAGTCTGCCGCTAGATAGCAGGATATTGATTGAAAGAGAGATATAATACTCAACACGACTAACCATACAGGTAGTTCTCTATTGCCTTGCGATACTTTCCCTTTGACCTTGTGTCATCATTGACACTCTCTTTATCCTCCACTACTCCTCTTCCCCTTCCCTCTTTCATGGCTATCTGTACAACATTATCGTCTTATGCCCATTTGGGCAGTTAGCACCCAGATTTGTTTAAATATGGTGTCGACAATTTCCCCATGTGTACCCCCTCATTTTTTCATCGCCCCTATGTTGTAGTTTGCTACATAGAAATATAATGACACCAGCAATGTATTAGCCCATATGGGCATCCAACTGTACATAACTGTAAATAATAGGAAAGTCTGTTTCAGTCTGTATCTTTCATCGCCCCTATGTTGTAGTTTACTGCATAGAAATATAATGATACCAGCAATGTATTAGCCCATATGGGCATCCCACTATGTATAACTGTAAATAATAGGACAGGTTCAAGAATCTTCATAGACTCTATTGTCATGCTATGTATTATTGTATAAATGTATCATAATGTTCTTTCGTTGTATTTTAACATGTAAATATTGTAGACAAATTACGGACAATGACAAGCACTGTTACTACTTATTTCCTTATCTGTATAGGTCCATTGGGATACACACATGGCTCCCTGATGAAGGCCCCCAGCCGAAACGCGCGTAGATGTCATATCTAGCCATGTTTTTATGTATTGTGTGTTGAAAGAATCTTCCACATAACCTCCAAGCCCTTACCAATCACTAGAAATCTGTATAGGATGTATATGTAGACTGATAGTCACATGTATAGTGGAGGTATACACAGGACAATTCACTTGTAACAGAATAACGATATTGTGTATAGAATAATATTTGAATAAAAATAAAATAAAAGCCATATTTTTGTATCACACACCTTGTTTATACAATAGTTTTTGCTGTCATTTGTCCGTTTTTATGTTCTATTTCAAACCAGTTCCTAATTATTTTTCTTCCAAATAGTATACCTATCCCGAATTAGGAACTCTAGTCGGGGATACCCCTTTTTTCTTACACATGTAGGTATTTTTACCAAATTTTTTACCGAATCTGTAACATTCGGTAATTACCCATAGGAACCAATGTCAATTACCGAATCGATAAATACCAATTCGGTAAAATTGCCGAATTTACAAGGGGGACAGGGTGTCACTTTGACACCCTGTTGCACCCATGATTCAGGATTTTGTGCCATGTGACACACATACATGCCCTCAGGGCATGTATGTGTGCCACATGGCACAGGTGTACATGCACAGATGTGCATGTACACAGGAATTCGTTATTTACCATGCAATAGTATTACATGGTAAATAACGAATTCTTAGGGGCCTGTGGCACTGTTTCCAGTGCCACCTAAATATAGATTTACCGATTCGGTAAATTTACTGATTCTTTATTGTACAGAATCTGTAAATATACCGAATCGGTAAATTTACCGATTCTGTACAATATAGGCCCCCTACATCTCAATCACCAAATACCGGTCGGTAATGGACGAAATCAGCTGTTACTGACCGGTATTTGGTGACCTACATCTGGCCCGCAGTCTCATTAATAAATTCCTCTAGCAATGAAAAAAAAACTTTCTTTAAAAAACTAATAATGCCCAAAACTCTGGAAAGAGTTAACCTCCCATATTTTAAAACATACAAACAGTCTTCCTCTTTAAGCAAGGCATGCACTGGTTAATCTAAAGAGGGAAATTCACAACAGTATGGCTAGAAATCGGAGCTGCTATTATTCCCTTTGAGAAACTTATCTCATTTATTTCAATGAAAAAAGCGAACTCGGTACTCTCAAAATATATAAAGAAACAACACAAAAGAGGTCATACTGCAAATCGATTCTCTTATACATAACAAAATACGTACCTCTAATCTAGCTTCCATTTGGAACAACTCCAGGATCAAACTGGAAGGTCAAACAATCAGATGGCAGGACTGGGCATCTCTAGGAATTTTCACTATTAATCAACTGAGATCGAACAAACTCCCCTTAACCTTTGCTAATTTGTAACAAACGCATTCCTTCACTAATTTGAACTTGTATAACTTCTTGAAACTTAAGGCCTGTATTCGGAAACTAACCTATTTGGACAAAATCCCATTGCTGCCTCTTTTTGCTCACACCCGAACCAGAGCGGGACATGAAGTTTCCAAAATATATAAATACTTAAAGCATACTTCCTCTAAACTCCTAAAATCCACACATGATAAATGGGTAAGAGAGGCCCTGTCAACTTAGTGTAGCATGTTCTTGACTAAAATCCTACACTCTCCCTTCTTGTACAAAGTAACCCCAATTCTTGCCCAAATTAAATTCATCTTAATTCATAGATCATTTTAGCCCCCCATCCCATCTACACAAACTGAAACGTAGAGAAACACCGAACTGAAAGCAAGGTGTTGGTGACCTGCCACATATGATTTTTTTATTGCCCATCCTTGTCAAAATTCGGGAAAGACATTTCCGTGTTCATCAGTGCCCTCTTTCAAATCCACCCCAGTGAACAATTCCTGTTCCTAATAATGGGTCTCCTTGATCGAAGCTCGAAAAATGAGGATTAGAGATATTTACAAGATCTTTTACTCACACTAGCATGCAAAATCATTATTTAATAATTGGGAAAATACAGCTGCTCTTAAATCAACGATCTGGAGGAACTGGATTTCCTTCATCAGCTGAGCCGACAATATTTTGCTACCGCCTACCCCCTGGAAATCCCCCCCAGTCAAATCAATTTGGTCCATGCTAGACAATGTTATGGCTATCACAAAACCCCCGTGGATAACTCCCATCCCTGGTCAGCAGAGGTTGGTGAGCCCATCATAATGATTCTAGTGGTATTATTGATGCACACAACATTATTTGCTCCAGGTCTCCAACACCAATTCAACCCCTGCGTTCTACTGCTCCTGAGAAGGGTTTTTCATAAAGCACTTGGGGTGAATTTCAAAGAGGCCTCTCCTTTCACAGGCAAATGATAGCTGACAGATGGGCAGGGCCCTTCCTTTGTCCCGACAGCTAGGCAAGCTCCAATTAGAGTGGGCCTGATTTTGACGATGCAGTGCCAAAACCTGCTTGAATGTCAAATCCTGCTTAAGAGGTCTGCTGGGGATATATGTATATGTATGACCCTTGGGATGCAGTTCAAAGGGAAAAGACATGGGTGCTAAAACAGCTATTGTGAATCTATTTTCTGACAGCTATTGTGAATCTATTTTCTGATTGCTGAAAATCCTACTTTTTTTCTATCTGACTTCTGTCTCTGGATTTATTGTGGGTATTGTGGATGCTTCAAAATGGATTTTGGTGTTAGATGTGGGAAAGAACTAGGATTATCACAGAACACTCCCACACACCCACAGTCCCCAGAACCTAACTTTAATGTAGCTGATTCATTTTTGCCATGTTAATAATGCCCATGGTAGTTTAGCTTGGTCCAAGGAACTTTACCCTATTTGTTAGAAAATGCCCAAGAGTCATTCCCACAAACCAGCTCATTTCAGGCATACATGTTGCTTCCCCAGGCACCCACTTCAGAACACTCCTAGACCTGTGGAAGGTAAGCAGAGGGTTGAAACCTGCTGTATGAGAACTGCTCTCCCTCATGCACCCAGGACAAAGAAATGGGCTCCAAGGGTCATGTGGTTGGGCTTCTGTTAAAGATTCAGGTACACACAAGCTACAAGTGGCTTTTTCCTGCAACTGCCCAGCTGACCAGTCGCAACTGGACCTGGAATAGACCCAGCTGTTTTAGCTGTGTTTGATACCCAGTGAGTCTTAAAGTGCCCCTCGTTTAATGTATTGATGGCCATGGAATATTCTTACAGGAATTGGGACCCAACGGACAAAAGTCAGAAAGAGAAATATTTGACCAGGACGCACCTGGTTGGTATATCTTAACTGTGCTCCATCGCAGTCAGCATCAAATTGTGCTCAGGTCCTGGTCTACAGCAGACTATTGACTATCATTTTCATTTTGTGCCTCATGATTCTATTTTTACTTAAAACATTAGAAAGTAGCTGCTCTAGTTCCCTATATTGGATTTCTAAAATGTTGGTGTCATTTGGCTAATGACATTTTACTCTAAGTTAAGCTTGTCTGCTCTGTGCCATGGATATCAGGGGGCTGAGCTTTGTATTCATTTAGTGACTTTAAGGGTTCACTAATAAGGATTGTGATCGTTACTGTAGGTGGATGCTTACTCACCTCAACTACTACTCCAATGTCTTATAGTAATACTATACTGATTGTAGCAAATGTGGTGAATTCTAAAGTGATTTCGCTCTTTGAAAAATGCTGATTCTCTGCTGGCATTTGTTGAATCATGTTTGAGAGAAAAATGTTTTTCTCTCAAGGTTTGCTCACAGATATTACGGTTAGTACTACAGAAGCTTAAAAGAGAAAACTTTTTCTAGCAATTCACACATGCCTTCATCATCCGTGTGAGAAAAAAGTCTGACATGTCTGACATCCTTCCAACAGCCGAAGCAGCTGATTATTTGATTTTTCACTGTCCCACTGTAGCTTCACTGTAGGGTTCTAATGAACAGCTAGAATGCTAATATTCTATATTCATGCCAAAAGTGATGCACGCCTCATTGCCACGCTGCTGAAATAAAAGCGTAGAACTGAAAGCATTTTCAATGGAGGAAACATAAAATAAACACACTGTTGGGTTACAATTTTTATCAAAGAAATTGTGGTTGTTGTTCCAGAAAGCTATACAAGTTTCTATGCATTTTCAAATATATTCTTTATCCATGTGCGAAATGAATTTGGTATGCTGAGTGAAACATACTTCCATCAGCAGGGGCAGTCTAGCAATTGATTCCCACAGAGTTATATTGAATAACTAAAGTGCTAACATTCTTTTTTGATGGTACAAGTAAGACTTATTGCTGGAATACGATTTGTTGAATTTAAAACCTTTCCTATGGAGCTAGCAGAAGTCAATGACTATTAAAGGTAAAATGCACCTATTGAATTGGAGAAGTGTGGCTCAATGATTAGAGCGGCAGACCCTGATGCCGAGGTCTAGCCCGGACCAGGGTTCAATTCCCGCCTCTCGGGGCTTGGGTTCAATTTCCCCGGACCAGATAATTCTCGCCTCGGTGCCTATTCTAATCATGGGTCCCAGTCTGCAACTCTGGGCAATAGCTTGCTTAATCTCCACAACAGCGCTAGGATGCCTGGCTTCACCTTGGGGGTGCCCAGGAGTGGGCACTTCACAGGGAAAGGCCAGGAAGGGTTCCACAGTGGTATATGTACAGCGCCTTGAGACCCCTTCTACAATTAGCTGTTTTAAAACAAAATATGGTAGAAGTATGGTATTTAGTCAGCTATGGCATAATATGTTTTAAAGGGCTAGAATGAGTTAATGAGGGAGAACCCTAACTATGATCAGCATTAATTTCCAACGGAGGTTTCTTTTGAATATCTATTGTCATTTAATTCCTTAATTTGAAAATAGTAACATTTAGTTCAACCAAACATTTTTTTTAATCTTTCATATAAACACATGGGAGTAGATTCTTAGAGGTGCAGGATACTAATTGCAGATAAATCTCATAATTTAAACCGATATGTTTGTGCCCTTCTTGGTAATGAGGAATTCTGAATAAATTACAGTTTGAAAATGTTAGTTTTATTTTACTTTTCCACTTGCTTTTGTCAGTAGTTTCATGTCAGTGACATTCACTGACTTCAAATGTATTTGTTATTGTGACAAAAAAATAAGATAATGATAATATGTGTATACTTTTAGAGATGTTTCCTTTTGTAACTTATAAATACCTATATATTTAAATAAAATATGTCTTAAAATGGGATTCGCCAGGAGGGGCATAGCTGGCAACCAAGATGGCCGCGTAGGGAGCCAGCTCCGCCGACCGCCGTTCCCTGCCCGTATATCCTGCACAATATCCTGGACCCCGGCCCCACTCCCTGCATTGGGAGCAGAAGCGACGTCTAACGGTACGGCCACTGGCAATTTCCATGGCTCCGCCGTGCCGGAAAACCGCTCGTAAGCTTGAGGCCTGGTCCGGCGTGGAAGCCGGGGCCTCGAGTACAGTAGAGGCCGCCCAGGAGTGCATTAACAGTGGGGTCCCGAGGACCAGAAGTGAGGGCCCCCGGGACCCCTGGAACCAGCCGGCATTCTGAGGAGGCACAATCGCGGACGAGACACAGCGCAGTGGCCGCGGGTACGCTCCGTGGCTCCGCTGTGCCCGAACACTGCCAGCAAGTTTGAGGCCTGGGCCAGCGTGGAAGCCGGGGCCTCGAGTACTGCAGAGGCCGCCCAGAAGTGAGTCAATAGCGGGGGGCCGCGGACCAGTTGCCATCGGTCCGGCCCCATGCGCTTGGAGTGAAGGGCCCGGGACCCTTGATGCACATCGGCAACCTGAGGGGGCAAAATACTGACGGGGGTTGCAGGGGTTGATCCCCCAGCGCGCCCTTAAATATAGACTGGGCTTGTTGTGGAGCCGACACAGCCCCGGGGGACATCTATTCGGGCATGTGGAGGACCCGCTATTGTCCGGGCTGAGGAAAGGACACCATCCGGTGACATCTGGTGCCGATCATAAATAGGTGAGCAGCAGTGCAGAGGGGGAGAGTTGCTGGTGTCTTGTAGAGACTGCTGACTGAAGAATACGCCGTGTGATTGTGGCCCAGGAAATAGGGGAGGCATTGTCGACCAGCTACAGTTTAGATCGCTTAATGGTAAGTGGGGGCAGAGTTGGAGAGGAGGCCTGCCTGAGCCATGTTGGAGGGGGGCCTGCCTGGCTGCCAGTGACTGGAATGCGGCTGGGTGTCCCTGTGAATGACCGCTGGTGGCACTGTTTCTGTGCAATCGACTCTAGTGACTGCGACGCAGCCCCCGGTCAGCATGAAGGTCTTCGTGGGAATCATCCGCTGGACAGGGTTGTATCACTGGAAGCCTATTGAGGAGTACACGGGTCAAAACTGCGCCGATAGGGTTGGCATAGATGAACCATGGTGGGAACTGCTCGCACCGGATTCGTGTGGCCCTGGGATCAGAGGTGAGACTTTGAGAGGGTAGTGAAGCCCTTAGGCTGCTGTTCCGCTCCCCTGGAGCGGCAAAGATTGTTGGGCGTGATTTTGGCAAGGAAAATCGGACGTGCCTCGGTGGGGACCTGGGGGGGTTGAATCTAATTTCCCCCTCTGAGACTGGATTGGGACGGAGACTGGCTTCGGGGGAAAGGTGGTGAAATGGTGTCGAAAGCGGAGACGGACAAGCCCCTGCCCCGGTCCTCCAAAGGGGCCAGGAATATTCAATCAAACCGGCAGGACTGTTACACCTTCCCAAAGGGGTCCCCCGGGAGCAGAAGAAGACCCAATCCGGAAGTGAGGAAGCCACTCCTGCCCTCGCGGAGCCAACGCTGACAGATCTAATGGCGGCCATTAATGGGGTCCAAGCAACATTGGGCCAGAAAATGGAAACCCTGGACAATAAACTGAACACGGTTACGATCGAGATGGGATTGATGCGAGCGGATCTCACAAAGGCCAACGAAGACACTGGAGATCAAGACTGCCAGCTTGATTGACGATGTGAACTTGTTACAACAAGAAGTACGAGTCCTTAAGGCCTCAAGCGTCCTCATTGGTCGCAAGCTGGACAACTATGAGGGCAGGGCTAGGCGCAACAACGTCCGCATTCTTGGCGTGCCCGAGAAATCTGAAGTGCAAAACACCGGACCTTTTTGTTGGAAATATTGTCCTCAATCACCTCAAACCTAAAGGCCTTAGAAATGTTTTCACAGTCGAGCGTGCACACAGGGTCCCCGGAGGCAGGCCTTGCCCGGGGGCGCGCCCTATGATTACCAGGGTCCTGAACTTTCGTGACCGAGACGTGATTTTGCAGGCGGCTCGAGTTGGGCCCCCCTTCAAATTCGAGAATGTGACTCTCTCATTCTTCCCGGACTTTACCCAGCTGGTACAAAAGCAACGTCAGGGCTTCTTATCGGTGAAGAAGAAATTAAGAGACAAAGGACTAAAATATGCTATGATGTTTCCGGCCCGGCTCCGGGTGGAGCTCAATGGCAAGGCCTGGTTCTTCAACAACCCTGAGGTGGCTACAGACTGGTTGGACAGCAAACACGCGACGGAGGTGGGAAGCAGAGACCGGGGTGAAGCGGGCGATCAATAGACCAGTACATAATGGTGTTTGTTGGGTGTTACAGTAGTATGTTATTAACGTGGGTGGGGAGGGTTTGCCTTGCCTTGATTTGCCGCAATAGTAAGATATTATTCTAGCCTGATCTGCACATTGTAGCGGTGCCCAATGGGCAGGGCAGCAGGGAGGGGGGTGTTGGGGGGGCAATGTTTAATTTTTATGTTTATGGTTTTGTAGTTCACATCAGCACTGTGTATTGGCTTTATAGTCGAATTGTGGGGGTAAGCACGCAGTTTTGGGTTAGCGATGGGGGTAGCAAAATAAAAGTATTGAGTTGGAACGTAAACGGGTTGGGGGATAAGATCAAGCGGAGTGTTGTCCTTCAGTTTCTCAAACGACAGGCACCAGACGTGGTTTTGCTTCAGGAGACTCATTTAATTGGCAACTCATGTAATGCTCTGCATAGGATGGGATATAAATTGATTGCACACTCAAGGTTTACTTTAGGCTCTAGAGGGGTTGGGACTCTGGTCCACAAAGCGTTTCCGCTGGAAGTGGCCTCGACCTGGGAAGATGAGAGGGGCAGATATATTGGAGTCACGGGCTCTTGGGAAGGACATTGTGTAACCTTTCTTTTCATTTATGTCCCCCCCGGACTGCAGGGCACGACCTTGTTGGATTTGGGATCGGTCTTGCTCTCGCTCCCCGAGGGACTCTTACTCATGGGTGAAAACTTTAATGCCGTTGTCTCTGGTACTATGGATAGGCACCCCCCTAGAGAATTGGGTCGGTCGCTGCTATGGCTACTGGACTTTATGGAGGCAATGGGTCTTGTGGACTGCTGGAGACTATTTCATTCTGATCGGAAGCAATTTACTTTTCACTCTGGTGTGCATGATAGTCTCTCATGACTAGACTACTGTTTGGTCCCAGCTGCTCAAATGTCATGTGTTGCTGAGGTCGTCTACTTGGCTAAAGGTATATCAGACCATTCTCCACTGTGGATTCATGTAGTTGTGGGCCGTGGCTCGGCGGGCCGAGTGGCCCTGATAAGCCCATGGTATCTACGCAATCCCAAGGTTAGAAAGGACCTTATTGCCCGGTTGGAGGAATACTTTGTCACTGATGTGGGGTCGGTTTCCTCTTCAGTTTCTCCCTGGGAGGCTTTTAAAGCGGTCATTAGATGCAAAGCCCTGTCACTGATAGCGGGTTCTAAGAAGGAAAAGCAGAGGGAGGTCGTGACGTTGGAGACTGAAATCCGGAGTTTGAGGGAGACTTGGAACGGGATGTGACACCGGATAAGCTCCACCAGCTGTGCTTGAAGCATGAATTTAAGACTCTGGTCACGAAAAAGGGCCAAAGCACTTGTAGGGTGCAACAGGGTAGGCTTTATGACTTGGGAGATAAGGCAGGAAAGCTTATTGCTTGGTTGGACAAGAAGGAGTGGGCCTCCAGATTGGTTCCTGAGCTCCTGACGGAGGAAGGGGAAACACTCACTGATCCACAAGCGATTGTAAATGCATTCGCTAAATACTTCCGAACAGTGTACACTTCAGTCTCATCTTGCTCGGAACCTGACTCTTGTTTGATGCTCCGAGACATACAACTTCCGCATGGATAGTGAGCTGACGTCAGATGAGATTGCCGTAGCTATCTGCTCCTTAAACTCTGGCAAGGCATTAGGCCCCAACAGACTCCCTATAGAATTGTATAAGCTTAAGTCAGACCGTGTTGCACCTTATTTGAAGGAAATGTATTTGGAATCCAGAGAGAAAGGATCACTCCCCAGAGACCAGAGGGTGGTCGTTATACACAAGGAGGGCAAGATTAAAACCGATTGTGCCTCGTGCAGACCTATCTCTTTGCTTAATGCTGAGCCCAAGATTCTGGCCAAACTTTTGGCAAATAGGTTAATTAAGGTCATTACCGATCTATTACATCCCGGCCAGTCAGGCTTTATGCCCCATAGAAATACGGCATTAAATCTACATAGACTCCACGGTGTACTGGCCAGGGCTCAGACATTGCAGGAACCAGCTATAGTTGCGTCACTTGACGCAACAATGGCATTCGATACGATTGAATGGCCTTATTTATGGCCGGTTTTGGCTAAGTTTGGGTTTGGCCCTGGATTTATTGGTTGGATACGTCTGCTATACTTGGAGCTGCTCGCCCAAGTTGTAGTAAACAACAGAGTCTCTACCTCCTTCGTGTTGGGGCGGGGTACCCGACAGGGTTACCCGCTGTCCCCCATTCTCTTCTCTCTGTCTATAGAGACCCTTGCGGCTTGGTTGCATTGAGAGCCTTCGATTAGGGGTCTGCGGTAGTCTCATGCTTGGGAGGACCGCATTTCTCTATATGCTGATGATATTTTGCTTTATTTGGCCTCTCCCGCCAAGTCACTTATAGTGGTTTTTTACGTACTGGCATCCTTTGGGAGGAACTCCGGGATTTCAATTAACTGGAAGAAGTTGGTCCTGTTTGTCTTAAAGGGTGACCCCCCAGTACCTCCTAGAAACTGTCCCATACGGGTTAGTGCTGAGGGGTTTAAATACCTTGGAATTTTCGTGTCCCTAGAATCCTCCGTCAGATATTCTCGAAATCTTCTTCCCCCTCTTAGGCGGCTTGGGAGTGACGTTTCCAAATGGAAGAGGCTTCCTCTTTCGCTGCTGGGCAGAGCTGCCCTCTTTAAAAATGATGGCTCTACCATGTTTTCTCTACCCCCTACAAAATACCTTGGATGTAGTCCCGTCAAGTTAATTTCGTGAAATTGAGGGCCTACAGCGTGACTTGTTGTGGGAGGGTAGGCCGCGAATTGCACTACATAAACTGACCCCCTCTTGGTATGATGGAGGCATATCTCTCCCGGATATCAAGAGGTATTATTGGGCAGCCCACCTGGCAGCTATTAACCACTGCGCATATGGCCGAGTTGATGACCCGGGCTATGCCATGGATAAATGGCTTCTTCCGGCCAACAATTACAACAGAGCCTTATATTCTCGCCCGAGCAAGATACTGCTATCGGGTCCCACTGAACACCCTACACATATTTGGCATGTGGCCACGGGCTCCTTAGGCTGGAAAAATAGATTGACTATGGCAACCCCATTATGGGATTCCGAACAGCTTGGTAATTTATGGAAGACGAAGGGCTTTGATAGGTGGGAACTCATTGGCATCTCAACGGTTGGAGATATCTGGGGGAAAGGGGATATCAAATCGTTCGAGGAACTGCAGAAAGAATATAAACTCGCACACTCAGAGTACTTTCGGTATGGACAAATTCGGCATTCTCTCAGCTCGGCCCTGCCTGGTGAGGCAGAACCCTCAGAGGCTTCCCCTCTGGAGGATAGAATATTAGATGGGCACCTTCCTGTTAAAACAATGTCTTTAATCTACAGAAAACTGATCAATCACAGGTCTGACTCACTTCAAGCCTTACGAGATAAGTGGGTGCAGGACGGCTTAGAGCTGGATGAGGAAGACTGGCAGACAGCTGTGTCCTCACCTAGGGAGGTTGCAATTCCAGCTCGCCTCCGACTGGTGCAACTTAAGATTTTACACAGAATTGTCCTTACGGGACCCAGAATGGTGCACATGGGGCTATCAGATGCGGGACTATGTAAAAGGCAGTGTGGTCTGGTTGGTACCTTCATGCACATTATTTGGGAGTGTGAGCGGGTAACCACCTATTGGAGTAACATACATAACATTATACATGAAGTACTTGGAGTCTCCCTGTCTCCCGAGGCAAGGAGGTGTTTGCGTAACATATGGGAACCCACTGATTTAAACACTTTGCAGACACAATGGGTCACTCTATTCTATATGACTGCCAAGCGAAATATTGCCCAGTTGTGGGGAGCAGAGCAACCCCCTTCAGTGGAGGGGTGGGAAAGCAATTTGGATTGGTCTATGTTTAGGGAAAAAAAGGCATATCTGGCCAGGGGGCGCCCTCGGAAGTGGTCATTGGTGTGGGGGCCCTGGAACAGTTACAGGGGAGAGATTTGTACACCGCCCAGGATTGCCATGCCGGAGGATTCCCCCTCCCAGTGAGGTTCCAATGTAGATACGTGTTGTATCTCCTGTATCCAACGATGTATGCTCAGCTGCTGTGATTGACACTCTGTAATGTATACTATTGCTGATGCCTGTGTTAATAAAAAGAAATATATAAAAAAATAAAATGGGATTCGCTCACTTAATTGGCCAACAGTTAGGGAGCACATTTCCTTCAAGGTTTTGTACCTAGCCTTTGAGGCTCTACACTAGATAGACCCAGGCTAATCGAATGCACTGTTTCATTGGTACACTCCGAGCAGGCCACTTAAATCTTCATGCTGCAAAAAACTCATGATTCCCAGATTTTGGAAGACCAGATGGCGATGGCGTTCTTTCTCGTTTGCCGCCACCAAGTTATGGAACACACTGCATACCCACATTTCTGAAGCAGATTCCCTTATCCCTGATTTCTTGGCTGCTCTCCTCGTGTTGATCAATCTGTCCTGGTATAGTTCTTTGTCAATTGCGGGCTTTAATGCGCTTTATAAATTCTATCCTATCCTATCCTTAATTAAATAACATTGTAAATCATATCAAACAATGAAGTCCTTACTTCAAAACACAGTGAAAACAGTACAGAACCGCACAATTTTTACAAGATCTTGTTCAGCATTCTGTCTTCCAGTTTAGGCACATTACGTGAACTATGTGAACAATACAGTTCTTAAATGGAAATCAGTGATCTTCATAGCCAGTTGCGCAGGGAAGATGACATAGTGATATGTGGATTGATATAGTAATGAATCTTGTACTGGGTAGATAGAAAATGGCTAGTAGAAAATCAAAATACAGATTTGTTTCAATGTACAATTGTCTCATTTACAATTTATGATTTCAGACTTATCTTCATTAATTACTTCAGAGGTTATAAATTCCAGCACCTGACTATCAATAGCCACACGTAAGATCAACTATTCACTATCTTTCCCTGGACTCATTTTCCTAATAGATCAGAAGTTACCCCTCACAGTAACTTCCAACTTTTCTCAATGTTACTTTGTTGATTCTATAACAGCTTTCATTGAAAAATAGAGAAATATTTAGTCCTCTTCCCCAAGTTAACCTGTTCTCAAACAAACTGATGGTAGCCTGATTAGGCCTTACAAGCATTATCTCTCAGTATTGCTTCCCTCTTTTCCCCACCCCTAGAACGTCTGTGTGAGTGACCCTCCAGCATAGGATTACTAATAAGGTTCTATGTCCTATTACTTTTGTTCTATAAGTTGTGCATTTTAGTCATAATGTAAGTGCAACATGACTTAACATGGCCATATTCAAATGCATTACACAAGGCTGGTTCAGCTGCATGCATACCCTTCCCAGTTTCCAGGAATCTTTCACTTGCTACATTAATTTTTTGTACATAATTATAAATAAGTTGTGCAACAATGTACAATATACCTTTAGTCACAAATTGATGCATATATTCAATTTCACATAAAAGATCGGTACTAATCATCAGCACGGACCTTTGTAATGGGAATTGACAGCTTCTCTGGAACCGTGTGTGTAATACTTTATTCGATATTTTCATATCATAAAAGTGCAAACATACATTAATCATACAATCAATATACAAAAAAGTATCACATACATATTACAAATTGTCTAAAATCAAATTTTAAAAACACTTTTTGCAGTTAAATAGTTTAAAAAGTCTAAAATACATTTTCAATGGGAGAAATCAATCGAAAGGAAGTTCATATTTCTGTTTTTGTGGGGTCCAGCAACCTAGTCCTTATGAACCAAGCGCTAGAAATGTACTTTGCAATACCACAAACAATAAACGTAGAGGATTTGTCGGTTAGCACAATACGTAATGCGATCCTAAAATCTCTAACACCCACCTCTCTACACACAGGTTTTAACCACCTAGCTCGGGGTAACCTGTAGACCCTGCAGGCAAACAAAAAATGTGGTAAAGTCTCCGTTTTACATGAACAGCCTGGGCAGTTAGCATCATGATCTCTCACACCTTTCCATCCTGCTGTAAACTTTTTCAACGGCAAAGTACCATATCTCATTTTCAAATAAAGTGATCTATCTCTAGGAATTTGGATATAATCCAAAAGCGGCTCTAATTTCCTAGTTGTTTTAAATTCCAGAAATTGGTTGGTCAATGAACCATACTTTGTACTTTTCAATTCCTCGGCCTCCACCCACTCCCAGTAGATTTTTTTAACAATTTGTTTGTGAGGTGGTGATTGAGAGGCCCAAAATTCTTTCATTCCTAGATTCATCACCAACTGTTTTAATTTGTAAAGCCATTTTATTTTATTGGAGATATTCAAAGTGATTAGTTCATCCAACACCGAGGCGTAATTAGCCAAATCAGGTGTTCTTCTTAGACGCACCCAAAACAGCAAGGGGCGAAGTTGGAACCAACCCCGGATACCCCAGAGAGCAACTCATCAACAAGAAAATCTTATGCTGCCGATTACATTTCCAGCTCCTTCTTACGGGCCCAGTCATTAACAGCTTCTTTGTCTCCCACCCATGTCTTCCTGGCAAAAAAGTGGACTTGAACATCAGTATTTATCCCCATGCTCTACTGTAGGCAGGTGAAATGTGGGTTGAGAGTTGAATGAAAGGGTCGGTGGGCAAACTTCATGGGGCTTTCAAGGTTTTTTCAGTAGCTACAGCTTGGTGATCCCTTCCACACTGCACTTCTCAATTCATTCAATTAGGGGTCTATTAGGATGGCGGTCGGAAAACCACCCGACCGCCATGGTAGCGGAAATCAACTGTCCGCCAGCACCGCGGCAAAGCTGGCAGTTTGTTCAGGATCAACCACCCAAAAAATCCAACCGCGGCGGAACAAGGCCACCAAAGACTACCCGTATTGGGCGGAGCAGGCGAACATTTGTCCGCGGTGGTCGCATTTGTGGTGGAAACACACCAAACTGCCGCCTGGACAGTGGAGAGACCGCACGGAAAATTAGGATATCCCCGATGTGACTGCGGTATGTTCCTCTGTTTCCGACCCCCGCAGTCACAAACAGTGATGAACGGTTGATCCGGCGGAAGGGCTGTAGCATAGCCATCACTTCGGATGCTTCATGAAAAAAATGGCGGCTGACTAAAAAACAATCACAACAAGGCCACCAAGTGCACACAGCAAACTAGCCCTGCCCCCAAAAACACGTAACACATCCCATTCACACACCCCCATGGCAAATTCAAAAAGTACAAATCCCAGCACAACACACCTGACAGCAATACTTCATCTTGACACACCCACATAGCTGAGCATAAACCAGCCCCATCCCTGACCAGAATCTTTTGCAATACTCCACAACTGAAGAGCCCAACACCAAAGCACAAAGGAGAGGCAACCCTACACACATCACACCAGCACAACAACACCCTCACACACCACCTACACCACCCCCACCACCCTCACAACTGCACCCCAAAACATTAGCACATCACACACCCTGGCACCACAGAAAATGCCTACATTTACAGAGAGCGAGTTGTCAGTCATGGTAGATGAGATAATCAGAGTAGAACCACAAGTGTTTGGTAGCCTGGTCCAACACACACCATCAGCCGCAAGAGCACAAATGTTGACAAGGATAGTTGACAAGGTCAATGCAGTAGTGACCACCCCACGCTCCAAAAATGAAATCATGAAGCAGTGGCTTGACCTGAAGAGGCTTGTGAAACAGAAGAAGAACAAGAACCATGAGCTGGCTCAGAATACTGGCGGTGGCCCTGATGCAGCGGTTCTCCAGAAATAATTTCTAATACCATGTCACCTTTCCCTGAAGTCCAGAATTATACATCTAGTCATCAGTGGGGCCCATAACACTGTGAGTCACTTACAAGACACTTCCATCCAACTTCATGGATCGGTGAGATTCAAAGGAGAGCCGCTGTATCATAGTGGGGTGTCTAAACTAAAACTGGATATTTATATTATTCACACCTGCAGTTTAAATGAGTTTACCATGGTTTTCCTTAACAGGACATTTATTTAGACACACCACCACTGTGGTCGACGAATCTGCTAGTAAAAAATGCGGCGTAGGAAAACTCAAGACCAGCTTAATTCTCCATTTATCTAATTTTTATTAAAAGCAAATTTAACATGTCTAAAAGTTTATTCAGTTTATTTATTTCTTTATTCAAAACGACATTTTAAAAAGAATATAAGAATTTTATTTCAAACAGTTAATTTCTTTTCTTTAGGAAAATTCAGAAATATTATTTAATTTCCCTAATTAAAACACTCACCTAAAGTTCAGCCCTCATTCAGAAGAATAGGAAAATTATTCAAAGTCTTACATCTCAGGAAAAATCAGCATGCGGACAGCATCTCTAGAGGAATTCGAAAAGAAGTTTTTTCCTCACTAAAACCAGCACTTTTTATACCTTTTTTCACTCGCTCTATCTATCTAGAAGAGTAACTTTTAGCCTAAATTCAAGTTCTGATTGGACAATTTGGGCTGGATGAGCATCACCTAATCATTACAATATTTATTTTTCTTCCGTCAGCTAGATTTTTAAAAGGGTCATTGTTTTGGGCCATGTCCGGCCTAGTGCTGTTCTCAACTAGCAACTTCATGAGATCTTCTCACGTTCAGAACCATTGTGCTCATTCTTTTTGGCAGCCATATAGACTTCTAGGCCTCACCGTCCTTGAACTGCATTCACTCCATGCACCAGCAGCTCGCATTCGAACTCGGACTTTGGCTTGCGCATGCTCAGTTCATTTTCTATTCGCAGTTTAATAAGACAGACATCTTTTCACTAGGCCTCACAGGCCAGAATGGGAACTATCATAGAAACAAACACAAACAAACGTTAATTTTGGAAATTTAACCCTTCTGTTTACCTCCCCCTTACTAAGGTTTTCCCTATTAGTAGTTACCTAGCAAATAAGCAACATTCAAGCGTAATATACTCACCTGTTTTCACGTTTTGCCACAAAATACGTAACAAAAAGCACATTTATGCCGGATTTCATTACTTCAAAGCTGCTTATTAGTTTAGGACACGACAAAATCACATAATAAGTTAATTATGATTGCCACATAAGCAAAATTAGTAGTTCCCACGTGTACTTGTGTAGGTGTATTTCTTATTCTAAGTTGATTAATTACACACATCACTTACTTAGTTCAAGTTATGGTTATGGAAATGTGATTTTGCAAGGGGTACACAAAATTTTGTTTCTCCACCTTGTTCCATCAGCCCTCCCATCCCACCAAAAAAATTCACTGCATGGGAGGAGAAGGTGCTCGCCATGCTTCATCCAGAGAGTCTCACAGGAATAGCCGGGGGATTGCAGGTTGATAAGGTCAAACAAATGTAAACCATCACACTGCTATGTACTGTCTTGCACAACTATAAAGCAACACCCCCTAGGCCCAAGTACATTCATATGCACCACAATACCCAACATAGGTACCACAGATGTAACATCCACTCCATCTAAACACCCCAAAGGTAGCCTTCAACATTCCCAGGGTTGCATGTGTACAGGCATCCAGCACAACAACTCCCACCAGGCAGCCCTGTCCCACCCCTGAGCAGGATGGAGCAGCAGCCGTTGCATTGTTCACTTTAAACTAACAGGTAGGTATCCATTTTCCAAGGTTGTTCTGTTTGTGGGTGAGAGGCCTGCACTACTACTCCCTTCATGCCCCCTTGTTCCAAAGCTCATCAAATTGGAGCACTCCCTCACACCAAGATGCATGTGTCAGCCATTGCATTGTTCACTTCAAACTAACAGGTAGGTATCCATTTCCCATGGTTGTTCTGGTTGTGGGTGGGAGGCCTGCACTACCAATCCCACAATGCCCACTTGTTCCCCAGCTCATCAAGATGGAGCACACCCTCCCACCCAGATACATATGTCAGATATTGCATTGTTCCCTTCAAACTAACAGGTAAGTAGCCATTTTCCAAGGTTGTTCTGTTTATGGGTGGGAGGCCTGCACTACTACTCCCACCATGCCCCCTTGTCCCCAGCTCAGCAAGACGGAGCACTCCCTCCCACCCAGAAGCATGTGGCAGCCATTGTAATGTTCACCTTTACCTAACAGGTAGGTAGCCATCTTAACAGGGAGGTGTGTGTGTGTGTGTGTGTGTGTGTGTGTGTGTGTGTGTGTGAGGCCAGTACAACAACTCCCAACACTCCCCCTTGACCCACCCCTGAGCAGGATGGAGCACTCCCTCCTACCCAGAAGCATGTGGCATCCATTGTAATGTTCACCTCCACCTAACAGGTAGGTAACCATCTTAACAGGGAGGTGTGTGTGTGTGTGTGTGAGGCCAGCACAACAACTTCCAAAAGTCCCCCTTGACCCACCCCTGAGCAGGATGGAGCACTCCCTCTCACCCAGAAGCATGTGGCAGCCATTATAATGTTCACCTTTACAGGTAGGTAGCCATCTTATGCTCTCTTGTCCCACACCTGAGCAGGATGGAGCACCCCACCACACACACACACACACACACACACAGAGGTGTGTCACAAATTCCACCCAAATGTGACAGCAAAACAGGTAAGTAGACAGAGCATGCACCCAGCCATTCTTCTAAAAAAGCATGATGCCATATGACAACACCAGTCCTCTCATCCCACTAAAATTCACACAGATCCAAATGCCACTTACAATGTGGAGACAGCTAAGCAAATGTAACTTTCACAGCAACCAAAGTGTGACTCACTAATTCACATGTCGAAAAAAGTCTGTGCACAATCATGCACAGCACTAAATGCTATGTGTAAGTGCCATGTGGGCAGAGCATCAAGGACCATATGAAAACAAAGCAAGCATGGTCTGTAGTACACATTGAGATTTGCACATGACATGACAAAGGCATGCATGAGATAACAATGGCTAGTCCATGGTCAGATGTAACGTCTGCCAGGCAGAGTAATCAACAAAGATGCTTCACATAAATTCATTGTGGCGCTAGTCGTTAGATGACAGCATGTTCTTGTAATCACAAAATATGCACATGGCGCATGGTATGTATTGACATGTCACACCATGAACAAGTAATGCATGTACCTCCACATGATGTCATGATGCACAGTAGTGTGCAGACATGCAATGTGATAACTAGTAAACAGTGTGGTGTATAACCTGTGAATAAGATGCATCTAACATCAAACTTGAGGGGTGCACTTCAATGACCATTTCCCCTCTGTCCCACAGGTGACCAAGAACTGACTGCAGAGGACGACAACAGCAACCTACAGAGCCAGTCTCCCCCCTGCCCAGAATATGGACTCTCGGATGATGACTCCCTGCATTTAGAGGACAGGGAGCTCAAAGCCGGCCCATCTGGCGTGCCAAGGCGCAACATATCCCAGGACCCCTTTGCCCCCCCACCACATCTGCAGCAACACCAACATCTACGCAGACCCCTGCTGTAACGGCCTGATGCTTGTTTTCGGTCCAGGGAGGACCTAGGCCTGGCAGTTCGGTCTGGACTGTTCCCATGGGGCACAGGGTCAAGACTGATTTGCATATGGATGAGTCAAAACTGGGGTGGCGTAGTGGGCAAAAGAACAATGGTTTTAACCCAGATCTTTTGACTGGGGGAGAATGTTTGCATTGTCAGCATTCCGTCCATCATTTGTTTGCTGTAACAGCATGTGCGGCCTCCACCACCACCACCACCAGTGCTGACTGCAACACTCTCCCTGCCACAGAGGATGACCACCCCACCCCACCAACTGAGGAGGGCAGGGAGAGGAGGTGGGTGCCTACAGTGATGAGGCAACAGGTCCGTGACAGCAGGGCAGGTGGGAGGGCAATGGGTAGTCGAAGCCAACTGGACACTGGGACCGAAGCCCTGGACAACATCAACAGAGTTCTTGGGGCTGATGAAGGGCCCAGGGACAAACTGGCCAGGCTGAGGAAGATTCATGTGAGCTCAGCCTGCTGCTGAGGTCCATCGACACCCGCATGGGCCAAATTGTGGACCTCTTGAGCCAGCTAGTGGCGGTACTGAGGGACAGGCATGCGCCACAACCAACACCTCTACCTCCCTCGGGTGGCCCACAGGATGACAGTTCACCATCCTCCCCTGCGGCCACAGAGAGGGGGGAGTCCTCAGATCCCACTGGCCCGCAGCAGAGGCCCCCCTGCCAAACAATCATGGGGTCATCCTCAAAAAATCCCAGAGAGGATACTGTGGCAAAGCACCTGCCAAACGCCAGTCACGGAGCCAGCCATGATGGCAACCCTCTTCACTACTGCATTGACTTTTTGGACTGTCCTTCTCTACACTGCCTTGTGAATGGCATCGGTCTGTTGGACTGGGTCGCCACATCAATGTGGTGACTACTCGATTGTCTCATGTACCATCACTTACAACTCACTGCTTCACTACTCACCTTATTGTAAATATTCACGCCCTAGCACATGTCCCGATTGTAAATAAACACTCCTTACCCACACATGTCGCTGTGTCTGCTCCATGTTTATTCCTGGATGTGCAGTCTTCACCATGATTACAATGTACCTGGAGTATGGATTGTATGTAGGCAAGGAGAGGTTGAAGGGACCTAGGAAAACACAACAGAACAAGATTCACTAGTCAGGTGTTGGCATCACAGCCATCACACAACACTTGTCATCAAGGTACTCTTATCTGCACACATTACAATGATCAACAGTACTGATATAAACATCCTGTAGATGCGCCAAACTACCCTGTCCCAGAAACATTTGCAACCAGCACTGAGTCAACAACAGGCTGCAGTCACAAAACTCACATCAAACTTGTGGACAACAACGACATCAGGAGACAATGACTCCATTGTACATTGTCACTGACCTTCAAGTGAAGTAGCGGATGATGTGCTGTTAACGCAGGTCAACACCTGCCACCTCTCCACTATCCTCGTCACTGGAGATGGGTTGGTTTGCAGGCGGGGGCCTTGGCTGCTCATCAGCATCCAGGAGCAGGGGGATCTCCTTGTACAAGGCCAGGTTGTGGAGCATGCAGCATGCAACTACAATCTGCCACACCTTCTTGGGAGAGTACATCAGTGCACCTCCGGTCTTGTCCAAGCAATGGAAACGTGACTGCAGGAGATCGAAAGTACGCTCCACCAGACGACATGTCCTCCCATGAGCATCATTGTAGCTCACATCACTTGGGGTCCTGGGATTCCACAGTGGGCTCAGCAACCAAGGACAGTTAGAATATGCTGAATCACCTAGGTATGAGATACACAGAGCAACTTTGCAATGTAAATGTGGCAGAGGACAGCATGTCACACACATATTATGCTACTGGACTTGTTGTACTCACGCGCAATCCATGCATGCTCCGGAAGCAGATTATCCATCAGTTGTGGCACAATGCTGTTACGCATGATGTACGAGTCATGGGCCGATCCTGAGAATTTGGCACAGACGTGTGAGATGACCATATCCGCCTGGCACACCACTTGCACATTGATGGAATGGACATGCATCCTGTTCCTGTAGATGTGCTCACGTGCCTGTGGTGGAACCAGGCCAACATGTGTGCTGTTAACGGCACCAATAACATTGGGGATGTGCCCAAGTGCATAAAAATCTCCCTTCACAGCCGCCAATTCATGCCTCCTGGGGAAATTGATATCTCTGTCCTTGTAGATCATCAAAGCAGACAGGACATCACGTAGCACCATGCTGAACATAGGTTGCGACATCCCACCTGCGCTGGACACTGTGTACTGGAAAGATCCTGAAGCTAAAAAATGCAGGGCCACCATCACCTTGGACGTTGGTGTGAAAGCACCCGGATATGTCCTGCGAGGCTACAGGTGGGTCTCCAACATAGCACATAGGTCTTGTAGGGTTGCTCGATCCAGACAGAATTTCCTTATGACCTCCTCCATGTCTGCCAGCACTGTGAAGGGATGATGTACATTTGTCCTCCTCCTAGGTGAGATTGAAGTGGACAATAGTCAATGCAATCCACCAGGAGATATGTCCAACATTTTACGTTTTGACAGACACAACGCAGACAATGACTTGCATCACAGTTCAGCTTACGGCCCAACTTATATGTAGGGACACCCTTAGCTACACCATCCGTACACCTGTCTACTTTTCACACAGCTAGCACCTCTCAAACAATATCCGACTATGTGAATGCACAAAGGGATATGGCCACATCTTGCATTGGCAGCCCTGAGAGTAGTACCAACTGCATATGTGTGAAACTACCACACTACTGTCACCTACCTAGCTGCTGTACCTGCCACACCTTCTTGCGTAAGTCGAACCGTGCACACATCAACAACGAAATGAACCCAGTCTGTGTGTATACAACAAGTCTGGGCATGAGCCATGACAAGTAGACAGTCAAATATGCACAATGGCTGGTCAGACATTCATCACTGTGAGTTGCTCTGCTCCTTCACACATTAACATGTGTACCCATTGTAGAGTCCATCACAACAGGGTTCTGTGTACATGCCCAGCAATATCACTAGTGACATGTGAGGGAGTACATGCCAAGGTTTAAAATTATATACACAAACATGCCATGTGTAGTCATCAGTGGGGTAAATGATACATTGGCAGTGTGCACAATAATGTGCCATTAATCATGTGGCCACTGTGCACTGTTGAAAACTGCCCATTGGACATTGACACAGCATGATGTGTCCACAGGTGCTGTCAAAGTGCTCCACCACCTAAATTGTGTTCTTTCTCAGCAATGTATGCACCCATATCGAGGTAGCTACCGCCTGGCCCCTGCGGTGTGTCACTGGCAATGCTAAAGCCACACTCGCTGTAGTGATAGGCATATACCCATGGTCAAATTGCAGTCTGCATGCTCTGCCACCCAATTCACGGTCATTCTTAGCAATGGATGGCACACAAATCACGGTAGCTACTACCTGGCCCCTGCGGTGTGTCACTGCCAATGCCAAAGCCACACTCGCGGTAGTGATAGGCATATACGCATGTTCAAATGGTGGTTGGCATGCTCTGCCACCCAGATCATGGTCATTTTTAGCAATGTATGGCACCCATATTGCGGTAGCTACCGTCTGGCCCGTTCGGTGTGTCACTGCCAATGCCAAAGCCACACTTGCGGTAGTGATAGGCATATACCCATGGTAAAATGGTGGTTGGTATGCTCCGCCGCCCAGATCACGGTCATTCTTAGCAATGTATGGCACCCATATCGCAGTAGCTACACCCTGGCCCCTGTGGTGTGTCACCGCCAATGCCAAAGCCACACTTGTGGTAGTGCTAGGCATATACCCTTAGTCAATTGGCGGTTGGCATGCTCCGCCACCAAATCATGGTCATTCCCAGCAATGTATGGCACACATATCGTGGAAGCTACTGCCTGGCCCCAGCAGTGTGTCACCGCCAATGCCCTTGGCCTTACAGCCAATGGGAACCATAATCGCGATAGACTAATGACATTTTGAAAATTGCAGTAGGCGTGCTCTGCCAATGCGGAGCTGATCATTGGATGCAATTGAAATATGCACGATTGTGGTAGCGAGCGCCTGGCTCCTGCGGTGTGTCACCTCCAAGGCCCATGCCCTACAGCCAATGGGAACAGCAATCGCGGTAGACTAATACAATTTTGAAAATTGCGGTAGGCGTGTTCCGGCACGGCGGAGCAGGTCCGTGGATGCATTTAAAAAAGGCTGACCTGGAACACCAATTGCAGCAGCTTAGTACCACTGAAAGTGCCCCAGGGGGCTATTTATGTGTGGAAGAGAGCCTCACATTTCCACAGCCTGCTGCCTGACACCCCTCACCACCTCCTGCTGCTGTTGCTGCTCCTGTTTTCCGAGCCTGCTGCCTGACAACCCTCACCACCACCTGCTGCTGCTCCTGTCTCCAGAGCCTGCTGCCCGACACCCCTCACCACCACCTGCTGCTGCTGCTGCTCCTGTCTCCAGAGCCTGCTGCCTGAAACCCCTCACCACCACCTGCTGCTGCTCCTGTCTCCAGAGGCTGCTGCCTGATACCCTCAATACCACCTGCTGCTGCTCCTGTCTCCAGAGCCTGCTTCCTGACAACCCTCACTACCACCTGCTGCTGCTCCTGTCTCCTGGACCCAGTGATGTTGAGGATTGCGAAGATCCGTGCCCGTCCCTTCACCACCAAGGAGCTGGAGGTCCTGGTGGAAGAGGTGCTCACACAGTATGGGAGGCTATATGATGTTCCAAATGTCGTGGTAACTGTTTAAGAGTGGAAGTGAGAGTGCAGGGAGTGCAAACATGACGTTGCTCTGCTGCAGTATGTGCCTGTAAGTGTGGGGTTGTGTCATGCACTGCCTAGCATACTGTCTCCAGGGGAAAGGGGTGTGTAGCCTATTGCACACGTTTCCCTGCCGGTATATCAGAATGGGAGGGGCATGCATTCTTTCTTCAGCCATACAGTGACGCAGCCAGTTGGTAATCCAGGAGTCAGAACAGAAATTGCCTGTGTGAATGGATGCGTGGGTCCCTGGTGTTTTTCACAGGCTCATCTGTGGCCTTAGCAAGGGTTCACGTCCATAGGGTACTGATGGAATTGTGTCTGAGTCAAAATTTGCATCATGTATAGGTTAGCACTATGCTCAGGACTTTGATACCAGAGGGTGACACTCTTGGCGGTAAATCACCTATGACACAGCAGATTGTAGTACTTTGATGCACAGCCCATTCCATTTCCCCCAGCATGTGTACTGACTCACATGTGTAGGCACTGTTTGCGCTATCAATTTCTCCCTTCATGTGACATTTCTGATGCCCCACGTTGGACCTCAGTGTGAGCCCACCTGGCCTGCACAGTCACAGCCCAATCTGACAAGGACGCATCACTGAATGTACAGAGTGAAGCATGTGTGTTTTTTGCTAGACTATCCATCAAAGAGCCATCTCTGCCCTATAGATTGCACACAACAGGCCTTGTGAGGGGGTGTGAGTTTGTAAAATCATGTCCCTCAATGTGACCTCCACGCCACAGTGAGCCATTCACAGGGCAAGGGCATTGATGGCTGCGCAGTGTTGGGCACAGTGAGTCTGCCCATACACATGAATAGCAATGTGATGTATGTCTTGCTTACCCACAAACTGGATAGTAGATGTGGGCAGCCTACACATTGCTCTCTGTGCTGGCACCCTGCATGTGTATGAGATGGGCAGATACTGGTCCACCCTCCTACCTGCATGAATTTTCTTATTATCTTCCCATGCTAATGTACAATGTGAGATGCTCTATTGTCTCTGCTAGACATATCTGTGAAGTAGTGCTGAGTTAGTATCATGCTCCTGTATTGATAGATAGTGGTACATAGCCCAGTGTCACTGCAAGGTGCCGGCTCTGGGTGTCTCCAACAGACGGCGCACACACTGTCACAAGAGATGGGATGACATCTGCCGACTGAACAAGAAGATGGCAGAGATGACGCTGGGGCTGCTCCCTCAGACTGGCAGGTTGGCGGGCAGGAGCATGACACCACTAATGGCCCGCATCTTAGCTGTGACTCAGCCTGAGCTGAATGCACGTTTGAAGGAGCATCAGCAGCAAGCTGGGGGTGAGTATTCTGGGACGGGTGACTTTTGTTGTGAGTGACTGCATGTGTTCCACGCCTGGACCAGTGCTGAGCTCAGTGATGTTGCTAGTGTGATGCAATGGCTTACAAGTGGCCTCTGTGTTGGCGGCAGCTGACATGCATTTTTACTACTGGTACTTTCTCATGTCATTGGAGTACTGGCCCATGACATTACATTCTGAGTTGTGTCCTTCTGGCATCGTCTGCATTGGGCTAGTCAGGGACGTCCCATGGAAGGGAACTGCAGTGTGCATCATCTGAGTGTGCTTTCATCAATGTGTGGATTGTCTGACGTCGGACTTGAGAGAACTACACATCTGGCACCAATGTGCATCAGTAGTTGTGGCCCGCATGGTGGATGGCATGGGCTCATGGCCATTGCGGATTATGTTGTCCACTTCTGCTGCCTCAAGATGTGACAATGGCAACATGTTTGGAGGTACATCTTTTCCCCCCTCAGGGCCCTAGGTGTTCTCAGAGTGATCTGTGTGTCTGGTACACAGAGCCACCTGCAGGCTCTTTGGCTGTGTGGTCATCACATGGGTCGTTAATGTCATGTTTGCATTATAATGCGCAAAATTGAGGTTGCACAATGTTACTGCACAGCGTGATGTGCAACATGGGGATATCATCATCCTGTTTTGTGCTTTGTTTGTGTTAATACCACTGAACTAACCATACATCTCTATCTCAGCAGCATCTTCTGTGGGATCAGAAAGACAGGGGAGGGACACCAGTGGTGAGGCATCAAGCATGACTGCTACACACGAGCACAGTGACACTGATGTGACCAGCACCTCGGAGGGGGACATGAGTCTGCTTGAGGAATCGCAGCCAGAGACACCAACCTCAACAACATCTGATGCCAGTGGTGACGCATCTATGTTGGCGGGCACAGGGAGCGGGGATTCGGCCTCCTCTTCCACCACACAGTGTCCAGTGCCCACCCTCCCACCTACTTCCACTAGTGCTGCCCATGTTCGCACCAGTAAGAAGGGAAGAGTGTCCTTTATCCCAGGCACCGCTGCCCTTGCCCCTGTCATCCCTGCTGCCATCAGTGTTGAGTCAGTGGACCTTTTGCGCCAGCTGTGTTTGGGCCAGATAACTCTCATCAATGTCTTCATAGACCACGACAAGAAGTTGGCACAGGTCCTTGCTTTCATGGAGGGCATTCATTCAGACGTGGATGTGCTAAGCCGGACTGTCCAGTCTTTATCCTCTGCAGTGAAGGCAGCCATTCAACTGTCACAATTTCAGAGTCCAACTCCAGTCCCGTCGGCTAGCCCCTGCTAGTTGTCACATCTGACGATAGTGGCCACACACCCCTGGCCTCAGGCTCAAGATACAGCACACGCAGCACACAACTGCAGCAGCCCAAGTGGTCCAGAGTGCAGACACCATCCCCCCAAAAAAACAAAGCCACCCCAGAGAGCAAAGGCAAAAGCCCTTCAGGCGACACTCAGGGGCATAAAGCCAAGAAGCAGGCCTCAGGCTCACATGCCTCAGAGGCATCCCCTGCCAAGTACTCTCCTGAACCCAAAATAGTCTTGCAAAGACAAGCAGACAGTTGCCGTGCCCGCTGAGAGGTTGGTGCCTGCTAAGAGTCCACATAAAAAGAGCTCCAAGGCAGATTCACCCATAACCTCATCTCCCATCCACACCCCTGTGAAGCAGGGAAAGGAGGGCACTATAGGGGGGACACCTGGTAAACAGGGGATGGAGGGGCAAAGACAAGGCCAAGCCAAGCGTCCTGCTGGATCCAGCATGGCCCCAGAGGCAAGGCCACCGGCTGCACCTGATGCAGCTTTGGTGGGGAGTGTGCCAGTTGTGTCCGCCCCAGCTCCCACTTGTACCAAGATTGTAAGGCCATTTTGAATCCCCAAGAAGTGGAAAGGCACCCCTCCACATTCTCCCACCCACACTGTATCTCAGGGCAGCATGACTCCACCTCCATGTGCCCCAACACCACCCGGTCCAAGCAGCTCTCTGGCTTCCAAAGGCACTGATACCTCTACCTCACCCCGGTCCAGTCCTCCATCTGTCCCTACACTCAGCCACCTCCCAGTCCAACTGACAGCCAGTCTGAGTCAAAGTTTCCCTCACACTCCTGTCTCTCCCACTGTGGTGCCCAGACTGCCCATTGTCATCTCCCGAACTGTAGTGCTGACCATGGCAGGGTAAAGTCTCACCCATTCCCTGTGCGGGATCTCATGTACCAACTCTGTACCTTTGACTGGCCACAGGCCTTGTGTTCAATGCTGTTTGCCCCTTCCCTGTGCAGCTTCTCATGTACTTACTCTGTACCTTGGACTGGCCACTGGCATTGTGTTCATTGTTGTTTTCCCCTTCCCTGTGCAGGATCTCATGTACCTTCTCTGCACCTTGAACTGGCCACTCTCCTTGTGTTCACTGCTGTTTGTGGATTCCCTGTGCAGGATCTCATGTACCTCACTGTACCTTGTACTAGCCACCTGCCTTGATGTTCACTGCTGTTTGCCCCTTCCCTGTGCAGCTTCTGACGTATATCGACTTTTCAGGAACCTTTCCTGCGTAACGTATGCATCGCATGGAGCCGGATTCTGAGAGCTCATCTTTATCCCTTCATTTGAACATCGTTTTCAATCCTATGAAGAACGTCATGTTTTACACTTGAAAGAGAGACTTATTAAATCACCAGCTTGCTGCCACATTCGGCTAGTTATATCAGGAGTTCACCACCAGCTCGTTGTTTTTTTAAAAAAGCCAGTCCCATATATTTGACCATTAATTATCTCATGTACAGTCAAATTCAAGCACAACATATGCCTGACAGTCTGAATGAGGACACTATTTCATGATTAAAGGAAGTCCAGACCTTCAGTCATATTTTTCTTCAGTACTTCTAAAGATTTTAACTGAGACGGATCCCTGAAGAAGGCAAAGCCGAAACGTGCATAGTGTGTATATAATTGACCGCCAGTTCATGCAAATGTTTCTGTGTGTCATTAATTTTCAATCAAATTCTATTGTTAACTACGCTCAGATCAACTCAGTTTAAAACATTGTATACAGAGAAAAAGCAGAACAACAAAGCCTGCATTACTTGGTTAGCATTGTTATATAAACTTTATTAATGATTATCAATTCATGCCAAGAAATGTATTTTAAATATATACAGAAAAATGTTTATATAAAACATTTATGATTATTTTTTACAAATTAAATGATTGAATCTATCTTTGTATGTCATTGTTTACTGTATGTTTATAGCATTCTGTTTGTTCATGGTTTCTTTGTCCATAGTAGCTCTGGTCATCGCCTTGCCTTAGGCAACCTTTCCTTCATTGCAATTTTTCCCTGCAGTTAGGCACCCCCATCCTTCATGCAGGGGGCCCCGTCCTTTCCCAAACTTTTCAGCTTCTTATGCAACTCACTGCACTTTGTACTGGGCACTGGCCTTGCTCTTGTCTACTTTTGGTGCCTATGTGTTTAATATCTGAATAAAGGCAGTTGCTCCTGTTGTCTGCTTTGTCAGGGTCCTTGCTATATAAAGGGTTTTCTGTGTTAGTATGGTTTAATGTGACACCTGCAGTGTATGCCACTTCAACATTGCCAATGGCTTGTTCCACTTTTTCAGGGTTTTGCAGGGGTGACAGGCACTTCAGTTCTTATTGACATTGAGGCTTGTGGGTGCAATGATGGTGGTTTGTGATGAACTACTGTTGTCATGATCATTCTTTGGTCAGGTTGGCTAAATTGTACACATACTCTGATAGTTGTCTTGCACACAACCTGTAGTTAGACAATGTTTTTTGCAATTTTCCTAATTGTTTCACTTTTTATTGGGTGCTCCTGGAGGGACGTTTCCGTCCTATGAATAACGTCTTGGAACTTAAATCCAAAATTGTGCTCCAAAGAAACTTTGTTGCATCCCACTATGGGCACTCATTTAGTAATTCAAATTATAATCCTTTCATATTATATTCAATCACCACAATTCTTTTTAATAGTTTTTCAATTTTTCTTGATTTTATTTATTTAATTGAAATTCAACTTCATTTCAACTTCTCATTTTTCATCATGAAATTGCTTTCCCAAAATACATTAAAAATGTGTGTTGTACTCCAATGCATTTCGAGCGAAAAGCTCTTCATCAGGGAGGAAAATCTATAAATTAAATCATAATGCACTGAGAAAATATGAATCTATTCCATGTATAACAGTCTATACAGCATGCTCCCTATAAATGTTAAGAGCCATGTGATAGTGGCTGTACTACAAATTGTGATAGTGGCTGTACTAAATGTAAATGTTGTGTACAGTGAATTCGATTGAAAACGTGCTCAGAAAGTGAGGTCATTTGTGAGTTTTAAATTTGTCTACTCACGTTCTATATCATTTTGACTATGTCTCCAAGCATCCTGAAAGGTATAAAACATAGGTTTATAAAACAAAACGGTCCATAGCCTTTATTGCGGCTTGAACGAGATAAAACTAAATATAATTACGTGAGCGCTGTCCCTGTCGGGTGATCCCCACACGTCCCGTATGGATCGGCAATATATGCCGGCAGCAGTTAATTCGATCGGTTGTTACTTACAATGCTTCTATATAACATTTCAATATCACTTCCCGTGCACGCGTGTGCGTCGAAGGGTGCAAAGACAGTGAAAACGGACTAAACCAGCAAATATTTTATGGCGGCCATGTTGTAGTGTGTATTAGATGTGCAATATGTAAACTTTAAAGAGCGTTGGGCCTGTTACTTTCCCAAATTCCAAAATAAGAATGAATAAAAATGTATATTGATTAAAAATATAAAGAAGTAAAGACCTGTGTGTGTGAATAACCAGTATCATTCATAGTGATAGGTTCAATATAGGTAAACATTACAGTTCCCAAGGGCAGAAACATGTTACTAGAGGTAACATGTGAATTAAATACGTTCATTTAGACCATACGGCTTATAAAATTGCATCCTCATAATCCAATAATTTTCTCGCCTCAGCAGGTGTTTGTTGTTGTCTCTTCTTTCTATTTTTTCAATCACTTCCAATATCATGAATCTCAATTGTGATATATTGTGTTTCTCTTCTAAGAAATGGGTCGCAACAGATGACTTCAAATTCTGAGTTCTGATGTTCGACTTATGTTCATTGATCCTTATTCTCAATCTCTTATCAGTTTTTCCCACGTAAACCTTGCCACATGGGCATTTAAGTAAATATATGACATTACTGGTGTCACAAGTTGCTGTTACTTGGAGTTTGATTTCATGCCCTTTCATTGGATGATTACCAACTGTTCCACGAATAATGTTGTTACAATTATTGCAATTCATGCAAGGTTTCATTCCACTGTGCTTCTTTATTTGTATGTGTTTCTGTTTTAGTATCTCACCAATGTTTTTATTTCTTGTGTAAGCGAAAATTGGAGGCTGTACAAAGGAATTCTTAAAGTCTGGTTCCATGGTTAGCATTTGCCAATGTTTATTGATAATTTTTTTAAAGCTTTAATGGATGTGGAAAATCTTGACTCTACCACAGTCCTGGTATTTTCTTGTTTTCCTGATGGTTTTAAAGCAATTTTCCTGGTTGTGGTTTGGCATTTCTTTTTGGCGTTTTCCATGATCGGTGGAGGGTACCCTCTCTCTTTGAATCTCTCTGCCATTTACAAAATTCTCAAACCTGATTTCTGTTGATCAGATACTATTCTTTTTATTCTCATCATCTGAGATAGAGGCAAGTGAGTTTTCAAGGATGTCTGGATGGTGGATGGTGTCTGATGGTGGCTGCTGTAATGTTTTTACCGATAAATATCCGCCTCCAAACCTTTCTCCGTTTTGGTAATCAATACATCTAGGAATGTTATGTGTGTCTCTGAAATTTCACTTGTGAATTGTATATGTTCGTTTATAGTGTTCCATTTGTTTATCGCGGACTCAGCCTCATCATGTGTTCCTTCCCATAACATGAATATGTCATCAATGTATCTATAATACGCTTTTATATGATTCTTCCATTCTTGGTTTGACAGCATGTTTTCCTCTTCAAATCTCTCTATTACCAGATTTGCGTACGCAGGCGCCATACAATTGCCCATGGAAGTACCGCTCAGCTGGAGATACAACTCCTTTTTCCATTGGAAATAATTTTGATAGAGCGAGAAATAGACAAGTTCCATTAGGAAAATGTGCATGGGTGTTTCCAAATCCGGGTTTAGAAATGTGTGTTCTATGGACTCCAGTCCCATGTAGTGTTGGATTGATATGTAGAGTGGTTTTCAAAGTGGCTAGTATTCATCACCACTAGAGCTCCTCCTTTATCCGCTTTCTGAAATACTATATCCGGGTTATTCGCTAATTTAATGAGTGTATCCCTATCCTTCTGTGTGATGTTTTTTATACCCTTTTTGTTGAAATTTATGCGTGTAAGATCTTGTTTTATCAAGTTCTCAAATAGGTCCAAGGTTTTAAGGCTAGTAGGAGCCATGTATGTACCTTGGTACCTTAAGCCTTGTAATTCATCTTTATCTTCACCAATACGTTGATCCTGTACTACATTGTCAAAAAAAATTCGCAAGCAAAGTTTTCTCATTATTTGAAGACACTTATTTCTACTTCCAGCATGTCCGTGTTCGTTGTTGGAACAAAAGATGTTCCTTTCTGTAGCAAGTTCAGTTCCGCTGGTGTTAAAACTTGGTCAGAAATGTTCATGACTAGATTTCGGATGTATGACATTACAACGCGTGCTTTTACCACGCATGCCTTTACAACGCGGTTTTTACATCGCATACCATTACAACGCATAGTGCTTTTGGGTGTTGGATAGTGAATTATTTAATTTACTATTCCAACTCCAGTACCCGTGGATAGTAGGGAAGGTGTTGGATAGTAAATTAAATCTATTCCCTATCCTAGAGCGCCCCCCAGCGCAATGCGTTGTAATGGTTTGCGTTGTAAAAGTTGCGTCGTAAAGGCTGTTCACCCTAGGTTTCTTTTGACCCCTTCTTCTTGCCTCATTTCGATGTTGTGATGCTCATGGTATTCGGATGTTCTGTGTCTCTTTCTTTTTCCCCTCCTGGGTCTTCTGTTCCTGCTTGGCCTTTCTCTAAAAAAGATTGTCCAGAGGTCGACTGCTGTCGTATTTCATCATGGGGTTGTGATTCCAAAATGGTAACTGAGGTTGTACCCCTATGTGGGGCTTGTCGTGGTGGTCTTTCCATAGTTTCACTGCCTGAGGATGAAGTGTCCGTGTTTTGAGTGTAAGGACGGTTCCGACGTTTTTTGGCATATACTTCGGCCCATTTATATACTTCCCCTAGTTTATAATCCAGGGTATCCCTTTTCATATCTTCCGTTCATTGATTTCTTGGGAATGTTTTGAGATTTGTATATTTATGTCCTCAAGAATCTTAGACCATTCCTCCGCTGACATCATATTTGTTAATTTGTTAGTTACCTCCACAATTTCTTTTCACAACTCTTCTAGGATGTTGGACAATTCTTCCACAATCAGTAGTATTATATCAAGCGAACACATATTAAGGATCGCATACCAGCGTTCCTGGAATTTCTTGGCATTTTTACATAATGGCGGCTTTAGTGCGATACGTAAACCAAGGGGAATGCGTTGTGCTCGATGATACTTAATTAAAGTACTGGCATGTAGTCATTGGTTTATCTCCTGCTTGGAGAGATACATCAATTGTTTGATCGCCCGACAGGGACAGAGCTCACGTAAGTGCACTTACTCGAATTGAAGCGTCAGCGCGCCGAATGGGAACACCATTATATTTATTTTTATCTCATTCAAGCCGCGATTTTGGCAATGGACAGTTTTTTTCATAAACCTCTATTTTATACCTTTCAGGACGTTTGGAGACATCGTCGAAATTATATAGAAAGTGAGTAGACAAATTTAAAACTCACAAATGACCTCACTTTCTGAGCACTTTTTCAATCGAATTCACTTTACACAACATTCACATTTTGTAGTACAGCCACTATCACAATTTGTAGTACAGCCACTATCAGATGGCACTTAACATTTATAGGGAGCATGCTGTATAGACTGTTATACATGTAAAGGTTCATGGAATAGATTATTATTTTCTCAGTGCAATATGATTTAATTTATAGATTTTTCTCCCTGATGAAGAGCTTTTCGCTCGAAATGCATTGGAGTACAACAAGCATTTTGAATGTATTTTGGGAAAGCAATTTCATGATGAAAAATTAGAAGTTGAAATGAAGTTGAATTTCAATGAAATAAATAAAATCAAGAAAAACTGAAAAACTATTAAAAAGAATTGTGGTGATTGAATATAATATGAAAGGATTATTATTTGAATTACTAAAGGAGTGCCCGTAGGGGGATGCAACAAAGTTTCTTTGGAGCACAATTTTAAATTGTACACATGTCATGTTTGGATGCACTGCGAGCATGAAGTGGGATTCTATCTAAAGGATTGCAGGCAGGCTAGCCAGGGTCATCATATCTGTGTGTTCTTTCTTGATGTGTGAACAGCAGTGTTGGTGTATGGTCATCTGGTGATGGCCAGTCATCCTAGTCACATGGGTAAGTTTAAATATGTGCACTTGGGTGGTCAAGAAGTGTGCAGTGTGAAGGGGTTGACTTTGTCAGTTGTGTTGATGTGTGTGTGCCCCTGCAATGGCAACTGCACACATGTGTCACCCAGGAGTTTAGTGCCTGTACGTTTATTTAGTCAGCTCTGTGCTCGTAATTGTGTGCACATGTGGGAGTTGTAGGTTGTGCACTGTGCAGTGGGGTGGTGTGTCCTTGCACTCCTTGGGGACACCTATTTGTTGTTGGTGGCAATTGTGAGTTTGCAGAGTGTGTGACTGGCAAGTCAGTGTTGGGTATTGTTGATCAGCCATGTGTATTGATACTGTTTGTGCTCACTGTGCAGACCTGCTCAGCCACACTGACATTGTGGGTGTGTTTTCTCCTCATTGCCGACACTTGAGGCTTTTTTGGCTCCAGTATGGCATGTGGGTTGTGTAGTCATAACATCCCCTATCTGTGCTTCTAATGCATACCCATTGTGAGTGTGTGCTCCATCTATTTGTTTATGGGGCACTCCAGACCTGTCCACTACTGACGTACCCAACGCTTCACTCCCATGTCAGCTGTCCACTTGAGTTGCCAGTGTGTGTGCCTCCCCACCTCTTTATTTGTTACACTTTGCTTTGTGGTGCTGATCTATGCACAGGACCTTTGTGCCACTCAGAACAGTTTCCCAATTGGTTACATGTGATTTTCTTGTACTGTTTTGCAGTCATGGTTGTTCATCTGCAGTTCAACTGTTTGTGCTGCACAGCCCTCTGGTCAGGGTGTTTTTACCTGGGTGTCCCAGACTTGTGCGTCTGTGGGTGATGTGTAAGCTGTATTTGTGTTTGATGAGCTACTACTTCCCTTCCTGAGTGTGATGTTGTGTACTCCTGTTCTGTCTGGGCTCCCATTGCCTTTCCCTAGTTTTACTGCACAGGTCTGTGCTTGCTGTACTTCTGTGTATGTTGTTTGTGAGTTTTGTGTTTTGCTGTTGTTTTTGTGCCAGCATTGGTTCAGGCATCCCTGAGTCTGTGTGTGATGTTTGTGGATGCCCCCCAGGGAGTGTGATTGTTTGTCAGTGTATCGACTGGACATTCTTGGCACCATTCTGTGTGTTTGCCACTGGTGTTGAGTGCTGAAGGTGCAAGGTTGTTGGGGAGTATGTGTGAACGATCCAACTAATGTTTGACAGTCATGGTGTGTTACAATGGGCCCTGTGTGTTGTGCTGCTGACATACACCTGTCCAGTAGTTGGATAAAGATATGTGGCTGTACAATGTTTGTCTACAGAGACTTCCTTTCATCCCTGTGCCTATGCATGGGTTGTCTTGCCGTCTCCCTGTATTGTTGCACAGAGGTGACAGTGGTTTCATTTCACTCAATGTGCCAGCCATCTGTGATTTGATGGGCTAAGGTTGTTGTTAATGTTCCTTCTCTATCATGTGATGTACACATGCTTAGTGGCTAGCTCCTTGGGCCATCCATTTGTGCCACCTCACTTTAGGTTTCCCACTTCTTGTCCTCCATTGCTGCTGACATCTGGCCTGTCTATGTGGCAGTGTGTCAATGTGGGGTGTGTCTAGTTGTGTGATTGTTCCTATTCATTGTGAGTGTTAATTTTTTATTGTATTCAATTTGCTTGCCATGAGTGTAGTGTGGGTGTGGAGTGGGGTTGCCCTGGCCCTGGTCTTATGTGCTGTGTGTTCCTGTGCAGCACCACCTGCTGTGACTATCTCCCTGGTTGTTTGGTGTGTGGTGCTGGGTGTGGGTCCACCTGACAGGTTGTTTTGCATGGGGGTGCAGAGGAGGGGCACATAGCATGTCCCAAAATGGGGGGGCCAGGTGTATGGAGGGTGGAGGGTTGTCCCTGTGATCTTTGTGTGCTGCCCATGCCTGGCGCAAGCCCTGCCTTCTACATTGTAGCATGTTTTTCTCCACTGTGGTGACGTGACCTGGACATTGCATTTATATCGCGGTTGATGGGTGACATGGATGCGGAGTGGTGGTTTGGTGACAGGTAGGACATGTGTGGGTACACTTGTGGATGTGTTCCTGTCCCTACCAGGGTGTCTAGTGTGTGCCAGAACCGTATGTCAGCCCATGAGTTGTGTGTTGTGGTTGTGTGCGTAGTTGTGTGATTGTGTATCTGTGGCGTCGCCCGCGACGATGCATAACATGCTGGTAGTGTATCAGGTACAGCACTGGGAACACGTGTAGAGCTGGATCCATTGCGGTGTGGTCCGGACCGGCTGGTGTGGACCGGGAATCAGGATTGGCGCTCTGCAGTAGTGCTTCCGCCATCTTTGGTTGGGCGGTTCTCCACTGCGGTGTGACTGGCTGTTTGGGTCATCCTGATTTGTATGGCGGTCAGGACGTCTCCACTCTCCTTTGGCTCCCACCGCCGGCGCATTTTGATGGCAGTTTGTGTCGCACCGTGGCGGACGGGAAATGGGCTATGTTTGGCCATACTAATATGGCGGGTGTGAGGACCGCTGCTCGCGAGCGGAAAAGGGAATTTTCCTCCACCGCCAGCACTGCGGTGGTGCCTCCGCCCGCCATCATAATGGGCCCCTATGTCTTCAACAGAATCAGCCTTCACAAAGGCACCAGTTCACAAATCCTCAGGCTGCGGATGCAAACCATACTTGAAAAATATGCATCCATATGCAGCATGTTTTTACCTTGTCGCTTTGAGACAAATGTACTATTTTTTCATGCAATGCAGAGCAGCAACCTATGTTGCTGCACTACGTTGCATGGAGAGAGACAACAAGACAGTGCCATATCTATTAAGATATGGCAATGGTGCTGTCATCCCCAGTACTGGCACACTTTAGGCGCCGCTATGTGCCACACACACATTATGCACCATCGTGCAAATATCTGTACATGATGTCTAGCATAGGTTTTGTATTAGGAGTATATCCTTCAGTACAAAATATATGCTCAGTCATAGCTTAAATCATTTCTAACTTTGCATATGTGCTGTACAGTACACTACACAGGCAGAGTTAGAAAAGTTTATTTTCTAAAATGCTACCCGTCATGAGGAGCTGTACATTTTTTGCACTACTTACTATAGTTACTGCCATAGTAGGTAGGCTTTTGTGTCAAAATCAAAGGGTGGTTGCATTGGAAGGATCACCCATCGGAGACTCCCTCTATGAAAAGTAGCACAAGTAGCACTTTGTGCTACTCTGTGTTACCTTAGAGCTACTTTCTATTGCTAATTATGATTGGTGCTGAAAAGTAAATCCCAATTCAAGACTTTTGGCTGGTGTGTGCTACTTTTTCTGACCCTGCACTGGCACAAAGACTTTATAAATCTGGCTGCAGTAAAATTAAAAACACTGTGAGACATTTGACAGGTAACAAACACTCCCCATAGAATATTAATGGCCATTGAGCCCATAGATTTTAAAAGATTGTAGTCCATGGTGCATAAATGGAGCAAAACAGCTACTGTCTTTACTTAGTTATCGATAAAACTCCTCTATTATATGTTGTATTCCTAAAGCATGTGTCTAAAGAGTAGGCCTTGACAGCTTCAATGCGCTACTTCTCTGCAACTCTACTGGCAAAAACATTAGTAGCAAATGAATATACCTAACTAGAATCCTGTCTACTCACAATTGGCTACCTGAGGTGCCCAAGAGAAAGCTTTACTCAATGTAACATACCAGTGCTGCATACATTAAACAATGTGAACCGAGGACTGTACACCTCTATTAGAAATGTGGTATCCGGTTGTCAGAGTATGCACCCTGTACAAGACTGAGCCACCACACTAGTCAGGGTAAGCTAGATGCGCACTAAAAAATAACCTGTGCTCATCCTCTGGTAGCTTGGCACAGAGCAGTCAGGCTTATTTAAAGAAGCAATGTGTAAAGTATTTGTGCAGTACACACACACAGTAACATAATTAAAACACCACAAAAAAACTCCACTCAGGGTTAGGATAATAGATTATAATGTTATTAGTAAACTGAGACCAAAAGGACAAAAGTCCAAAAAAAAGAACCTGAGTTATAAATTTTACAAAAAATTAAATCAAATTATAGTGCTTACAGTCATAAAGTGCCATCCGGGGACATCTGGTTGCACTCTACTGGGGTAAATCCAAAGTTCAGCCCGACCACGATAAAGGGCAGGTCACCCACAGGACTCATGCAGGTCCTGCTGAAAATGTACCTTGGATGGAGGAAGCGTCGACGTCGAAGACACGATGCGAGGAACAGAGGAGGCGAGGCGTCGTCGTCGATCCTGAAGATGCAGCTGAGGCGTCGGGTCCCGTCCATGCAATCGATAAAGGCTTCATTGACAAGCCCCTTTATGATGCAGGTAATGCATCGTTATTTGAGCAGCACAGTCCGTCGATGTCTAGCCATGCAGTCTGTCGAAGCAATGTTGGCGAGCGGCAGTAGTTTCAGCATTGAAGGGCAATGCGCCAGTTCCGATCGGAGCAAAGTCGCTGCTGCGTCAGTTTTGATGGATCAGCATACCAGAAATCACCTTTCAAGGGACCAAGACTGGATTGGCACCACTTGGCAGAGCAGAACTCACAGAAGGCAGACTCCAGGTCCTGGTGCAGGGTTTAAGGAAGTCTTTGATAGCCCTGAGACTTTAATACAGCGTGTAAGCCAGCAAGCCCTTGAGTCACTCTAGGTTCAAGTGAGAAGGGTCCAGTCCTTGTCCTCAGCAGGGCAGAGATCAGCAAGCAGCAGGGCAGCACAGTATAGCAGAAAAGAAGTTCTTCCAGAGCAGCAGTCAAGCAGAGTGGTAATCTTTGTAGTACAGCAGTTTTTACTGTTGGCAGCGTTCTTCACAGGTCCAGTAGCATACTGTTTTACTAGCTTGAGAGCCCCAGCATTTATACCCAGGTGTGCCTTTGAAGTGAGGGGTGACTTCAAAGAAGTGTCTTTGAAGTGCACACAGGCCCTTTCTTCCCAGCCCTGGCACCAGACTCTCAGTAAGGGGTAATCAGCCATTTTTGTGGCAAACAAGGTCCTGACTATTCAGGTGTAAGTGTCAGCTTCCTCCTCTCTTCCTGCCCAGGGAGAGCTATCAGAATGCAGATTAGTGCAGATGTGTTCTCTTCCACACCTACCCTTCCTGTGTGAGTGGCTGCCCAGAGGGAATGCACAAAGTGTAGCTGTTACCCACCCCAGACATGTAGTGGGGACAGCCTGCAGACACACAGAGCAGTAAGGGCAGAGAAAGGCCCATTTTCCGAAAGTGAAATTTCTAACATAGTAATGTTACATCCAACTGTGTGATAAGAGGGGAGTTTAAGGCTTGGCAAGTAGTTTTAAATGTCAAGTCGAAGTGGCAGTAAACTGCACACACTGGCCTTGCAATGGCAGGCCTGAGACAGGCTTGAAAGGCTACTTGTGTGGGCGGCACAATCAGTGCTGCAGGCCCACTAGCAGCATTTCCGTTAGAGGCCCTGGGTATATTGTATTCCACTTTACTAGGTACTTGCATATAAACTAAATATGGCAGTTGTGTATAAACACTAATGTTACCATATTTAGGGGAGATGCATGTGCAGTTTAGCACTGGTCAGCAGTGTTAAAGTGCTCAGAGTACTAAGGCCAACAAAATGAATCAGCAAAATGAGAAGGAGGGAGGCAGAATATTTGGGGTGACCGTTCAGAGGGCCAATTTCCAGCAGCCTCCATTATTAAACTTGTGCATGCACTACATGTGTGTTAGGCCCGTTATTTACAGGATGGTGCATGCGTACACAAAACACATGCATCTTAAACCAATTTGTATGTCACAATATGTGGCCGTCTGTATTTTGCACCTATCTAGAGACACTTGCAGATCCAGCAACTGCCTTAATTAGCCGAGATGTGTTTGTGATTTGCAGTTTTTGAGCGATTGTGCAAGCATAACTTTGTGGCAAACAAAGTACACTTACTGTTTCCACTTTCGCGAATTGTGTCCTTTGTATTCTGTAAAAAATTCCTTGATGTGCAATAATCCTCCTACTTAGACCGTAAATTAACTTCCTGTTGGCTCTAGTGGGCGTTGAATCTATCTTGGACTCGCAAATTTTCAATCAACAGGGGAAGAAAGTGCTCATGGTCCGCCAATAATGAAAGTCAGATTTATTGGACAGATGCAGGTAAGGAAGATCCAGACTGCACTAACATACATATCTTTGTGACTCTGGTCCATAAATTACACCAGTCCCAGTAGCAGCTATAGGCAGTTAAAGTGGAATTTCAAGATATTTTAACCTGACACTGTAATACAGTCCATCCCTCCTCAGATCAGTTGGACGACATTCAAAGCCGTTAATCCATCGCCCAGAGCTGGGTTTTCACTTCAATTCTCTCTCTGGGGTGACATACTCTACCGGTGACAGCACGAGTGTCCCGAAGAGAGGAGTTATTCCGCAAAGAGATTTATCTAATTTGCATGAAAAACACACTGCTGTTTCCAAGTAAACTTCGAGGGAGAGAAATACGACTGAGGAGTTACCAAATTAAAGTATTTGCTGTCTGCACATAGTGAGCTGGAATGCATTTCCTTTATTATTACAATGAATTCAATTATATTTAAAAATCAGGGCTGATTAGAGACATTCGTTGGAGGGCTGAGACACACGTCAGCTGCCATTGTAAATGGAATGTTGTGGAGGGCTCTTCTGCGGAATAAATAGTCCTAATTGGGGAGAGAATGTGCCTAACGGGTAGGGGATCGACCTCCGAACTGGGGAACCGGGTTCGAGTCTGGCCAAAGACGCTCAACACTCTGCACTCTGTGATCCTGGGCAAATCACTTAATCTTCCCATGTCTAAAAAAATATGAATGTGTCCATCTGTAACGTAAATGGTGCTCATGTAAAGCGCTCTGATAACTATGGTCTCGTTCGCCCTATATAAAACTCCACCAAAAAATTGTCTTTCTGAGAACGAGCGCGTGTACAGCTCCCCTCTATGATGACTGTTGCCGATGAGGAATTCACAGTGTAACACATTAGAGAAAATTTCTTAGCATGAGTTCAGTCACAGAACAACTATCAATGATTTCCTCAGGGAAGGGCCCTGTCCTCTCAATAGCCAGCGGTCTGCATTTCAGTGACGTATCTATCAATGGTGGAACAGGCGCTGCAGCTCCAGGGCCCGGTGGATCGTGGGACCCGCAGAACACTAATTATTAATGTATTTTACGTTAAACCGGTGGCCAAGGTACCATTTTTTTGCTTGCACGAGGCCCAAGATGACCTTCTTACGCCAACGTGCACGTAATGGCTTTTTTACTTTTTCTTGATATTGAATCTTATTCAGGGCATTGTTTGCAGCGCTTGGGGGATGGATAGTAATTCAGCAGCGCACTTCACTCAAGCAGACAAGGAAATGCTCCCATAGCAACTGCAGCAGGAAAGTATAAATTGATGTGTCAGAAAAGTTTTCTCCTACCCACACAGGGATCGCGGTGTTCATTCTGAAGACTAAAGATTGCAGATAGAACTGCATATCTTGTTTTTGAATGTAGATGCTTATGTCACTCGCACACATTTGCAGTTCCTATATTTTATATACCTGCACTAAAGCAGTGGCAAAAATATAACTCCCCGAAAAATGAAGCGGGACTTTGGTCTGCCTATTGCTGGTACTATACTACTTTTTATAAAAACATGTAATAAAATCCTTTATTAGGCTATTAGTCGAGGTGTCCAATAACCACTGATCCATACATTAATGTCCCTAATCCTTTACACTCAGTGGCCGTAGCCCTGTTGTGAGAGGCGACTCAACACTCACACTACTAAGAATAGTGGTTCCACAAAGGTAAATTGGTTTCAAAGAAGAAAACCATTGTTGTCTTTTGGTAGCGGGGTTTGCCCACTAAGTCAAACAGGGCCATCTCTTCGGGGATGAATTAATAAAAGACATGACTATGTAAGTGTTTTTTTTTAGCTCAACGCAAAAATCCCAAAAAGGATTAAAAGGGTAATTCAGGAAAAGATTTTTGCCAGGGCCAGGAGAAGGAGGGATCAGTCCCTGGGTCGAGGTCAAACTTCAGCCAGTCCCTTAATGGAATGTGGCAAGTGGTTCACACAATCTAGGTTTGGTTCCTACCAAGGCTTATACCCTCAGAGGCAGAGATTCCACAGCAGGACCTCTAGAGAAGATCAGAGGCAGAGAGGATTTACACAGAAAAGAGTTTTGGGCGACCCTTCACCCAGGGCCGGACTGGATACCGGGCAGTTGTGTATGCTGCCGAGCAGGGCGATGATTTTGTTGATGGGGACCTGTGTGTGTAAAACAAAATATCGTTTTGCTTTTTTTATTTCAAAGCGCACACAGATCCCCATCAACGAAATAAGCCCACACCACAGAGAAATTAGCCCCCAGCTCGGCAGCACACACAACTGCCCAGTAGCCAGTCCGGCCCTGCCTTCACATACCCCTGCCCAGTTTTATGGAAATTGGATAATGGTGATGCAGGATCCATGGGACATAGATACTGTCACGGGAAACAAGCAGGAATTTATAGATACTCTGACTCAGATGAAAACACCCCAGGAAATAACATTTTCTCAAGAAGATTCAAAATTGGTGACACAAGAAGTAGAAGACTTACAGCAAATAGGGCTATCAGAGAGGCCTCCAGCCCTGGCAGCCGCGGCCCGTGTAGGTAAGAGCGGTAAGGCGGTGTGGCTGGGTGGGGGGAATTTTGACAGATGACATCAAGGGAACATTAATTATTTATTTAATTTTCCTTCTTGGTCGTCTGTCGAATCCCCCAAACCTGGCTCCCCGCCCACCGCTCTTACCTGCACGGGCTGCAGCTGCACTCTGTGATATGTTTTGTCAGCAGTATTTTCCTGGTTGAAAAAAAAGATTAAGGAATAAGGCCCATGATACCTTTGAAAGAACTAAACAAATGAGTGGTTTACCACCACTTCAAAATGGAGGGGCTATTCTCAGAAAGGGGGACTGGCTAACAAGATTAGACCTCAAAAATGCATATTTGACTATCCTGATTTGACTCCCACATCAGAGGTACCTCAAGTTCAATTGGAAGGGCAAGCTTTGGGAGTTTTGGAGGCTTCCCTTTGGTCTTTTCTCAGCACCTTGGTTCTTTACCAAAGTCCTACACCCAAAAGCATTTTGGCTCTGGGAGAGAGGATTAAGGATGATAATTTACCTGGACAATATTCTGATAATGGGGCAGACCAGGTGTCGTAATTTGGCAGCACCTGAGTTAGCATTTAGCTCAGCTACACGAACTTTCAACATGAACTTGACCAAACGTGCGGGGCCATTTTGTATTTATCGGCTTCCATTTTGTATGAACATGCTGCCTCGTGGTCAGCACGCCCTTTCGTCCTGTTTTTGTACCAATGAACCATTACCCTGCCCAGCAACAGGCTATTTTTAGCACTGGTCAATCTCGCACATGCGTACTCACACGATTGGACTAACGAGTGGTCACTTCTTAGGAATGTTCCCCAAACTGACCAGTGGCATCAAACTCCTCCCACATGTTGGCTGTGTTCCAAAAATGCCCTTATATGTACCTAAAACTGTTCAAACGTATACCGCCTTCCTTTTTATTACTGTTAAACTTGTATAAAAGAGGTCGCGCACCGATGTTCGGTGTGATACTTCTTGCATTGTCGAAGGGTGCTGTAGGAATGTACCACCACCCCATGGGGTCTTAATAAACTTGTGTTTAGCATTTTCCAGTTTCCGCAACTTCTATTTCATGGTGTTCGAGAGTTTTTGCAGAGTATGTAGACCTGACGAAACCCAATACCACAAATTGGCGACCACGAAGGGACTCATCGGCGACTTGGATGCCCGAAGGAGAGGTCGCGACGAAGGATTGGAAACTCGCCATGGACGCGTACGCTGCCACTGAGTGACCCGAGTCTTGGCACCCACGGTGTTTTTTCCTTTCCTTCTGATCTGACCTTCCAGGTGGCGCCGGTCCTCGACTGAGATCCTGATCGTTTGGATTGTCGTGTAGTGCCCGTTTGGCTGATTCGATTATGGAACTTGGCAGTTGGAATCTGGACGTTTTGAAAATATTTGGTAAGCTTGTGATTGGTAAGGTAGTCTACTGACACTTACTGTGCCTTTTTGAATTTGTTTGAGTTAGCTAACGTTTGGACCTATGATTTGAGTTATATGTGGAGTGCACCTCACATAGACAGGCATGTATAGATGTTTCTCTGACTTTGTATTTGGTTGAACGGCACACCGTGTGTTAAACATATTTAAGTGCCATTTTTGGTAATATCGCGTTTTCGTGATATTTTGACATGCCTGTTCTAAGCACACTTCAAGGAATGTGCTGTTTTGGAAATGGTACCAATTATCGATTAAATGAATCACAGCCGGCTCCCCCAGAGGGAACTCCTAATCGCGAAATGTACATAAAATTTGGCCTTCCTCCCATTATGTATAGTACATTATGGCACAAATATACCAAAACTGATCGTGAATTGCAATGGCCACTACATGGGTCGTTTGATCTGCGAAAGGTTCAGTATGTGGAGCAGTGTTTGTTTCAGCGTAGGTCTAGACAGGATATGTTTGATTGTGTGCGTATGTGGGAGAAAGCGGTGCGTGATCGAATGAAGCGTGAATAAGCCTTGGCGGACAAGGAGCAGCGAAAGGCTGCTCGTGATAAAGCTTTACAGTTGCAGGAAAAAGAATTGCAGGAACAGAAAGAGAAGGAGATTCGAGAACGTAATTTGCAAGTTAATGGTCAGTTTCCTATTCGACGTCCTCTTTATCCTGTCCTTACTAATGAGTCAGATGATTTTTCATTGCTAGATCGTTGCCCACCTCCGTATGTTCAGCCTACGGCCCCAAATGAGGACTCGAGCGAGGATGATCAGGATAATCAGCGTACGAGGTTAACTGCTGAGCGAGCTACGGAATTGCGCTCGTTTGCTCGTAAACTTAATACAAATTCAATAAATGTTTCAGAGATTGATGATCTTATGAGTAAGTGGTCTGAAAAGGAACGATTGTATTTTCTAGATCATTTTGCAGATGAAGTTGTTGAGCGGTTTAGGCGGTATTCTTCTGAGTTGGAACCCGAAGCTATATCAGTTGGTCGTGAGACTTTTCGCAAAGGTCTTTTTGTTCTTGCAGATGCGGATGAGTTTTTCCAGCGTTTGGTTCAGCTACAGGATGAGGCGACACGGCTGCGAGCGGCGAAAAAGGCATCAGGTCCGCCAGCATCTGGATCGACGGAAGTATCCAATGAGTGCCCTATCTTTGGAACAGATAAGAGCGCTGCAGTTAATGTTATGCCTATGCGAGAAGCTGCGCCTTTGTATGTCCCTCCAAAAGGGCAAGGCACGGACGATGATAAGATGTCTAAAGATGCGAAGGGTTATTTTGTATATAATTGGGTTTATACGCCATGGAATAGAGCAGATGTTATGGCACTCAAGAATGCTTTGCCTGATCCCCGTAAAAATCCAGCAGCTTTCTGTGAAGGAGTGGAAGGTGCTATTTCTTCGTGCGTTATGACATTAGTTGATATTGATCTTTTCTTTGGGTTGATACTGCCTCCTGATATGTGGAGGGCGATTCGTAAGTTTGATGATCGAACGATTCTAGGTGCAGATTGGAAGGATATAGCTCGAGCTGATCTAGATAGGGAACCCGCGTGCAAACCATGCCAGTTAATTTTAGATCTCCCAGAGGCTATATTGAATAAATTAAAAACGCTTGTTCCCCCTAAGAAAATTGATTGGACAATGTTGGCGTCTTGTAAACAGAAGCCGGACGAATCGGTCTCTGATTTCTTTTCCCGATTCGAGGAAGCATTCCATGATTACAGTGGGCAATCATTAACAGAAGATACAGGCAGGCATTTGTTCGTTGATAAATATGTGGCTAATCTCCTACCGGAGATTGCAAAACGTTTGAAGACTAGTGAGAGTTCATGGACCACTGCAACCCCTGCTTCTTTATTAACTATGGCTCAGTATTACGAACGACAGGAATTGGAGGCTAAAGAAAGTAGTGATAAGAAAGCGAAGGACTTAAAGACGAAGGTGATGTTGGCTCAGGTTTATGCTACGCAGTCGAGAGGAAATGATAGGGGTAGACGAGGATCGTATGTTACGTCTCCCCCCGTTCTGATATTTCCGAAGATCAGTGTGCATACTGTAAGCAGTTTGGACATTGGGCTTCGGATTGTCCGGTGCTTCGAGAACAGCGTAATCAGCGTGGTCGAGGAAGTGGAAGATCGCGGAATAGTTATTCAGGACCGAGGGGTGGAGCGAATGATCGTGGTAGGTTTGAAGCAAGAGGTCGTGGTCAGGGTGATCACAATACTTTTGATCGACGGAATCAGTATCAGATAGCTGAAGGAGAGAGTACTGAGTCTCAGGATAATATTTATGCATAGGATTGCGTAGGATGGGGTGTGGAATCGGTTGAAGTACCAGTCGATCAAAGGGGTCCATATATATCAGCACATGTTTTGGGTTCTACTGATCAGTTTCTGGTCGATACAGGAGCTACTCGTAGCGCCCTGTCCAAACACTTGGTTCCAAGGGCTCCCCTGTCTGGCGAAACAATTACTGCAATAGGGTTCGATGGAACACCTTCTCTAAGCCCATTGTCTCAACCCCTTCTATTTCACATTGATAAATTCACTGCCCCATGTCTGTTTCTGTTATCTCCAAACACACCAGATAATATTGTGGGACTTGACATGTTGAAACACTTTCGAGCAACCATACGTTGTGCCCCCAAAGGGGTGCGGGTTATTTTGAATGAGAACTACCCAGAGGTTGAGAGATCGTGTCTCATGCAGGAGGCCGATGCGTTAGCTTCTCTTCCAAGCACTTTATGGGCCACTTCTGATACTGATGTGGGGCAAATGATTATTCCTCCTGTACGTATTACTGTAAAGGAGGGAGCGTCTTTGCCTCATGTCCCACAGTACAAGATCTCCAGAGAAGGCGAAATAGCTTTGACCCACATTGTGAATGATTTGGTAATGGCAGGGGTGGTGGAGGAAGTTCCCTATAATGTTTGTAACAGCCCAATTCTTCCGATCCTAAAGAAAGACACAAACACTAAGATCTATCGTTTCATTATTGATTTGAGAGAAATTAATAAGATTGTTGTACCCCAGTATCCGGTGGTGTCTGATATTACCACTTTACCCACATCTACTACCTTCACGCTAATCGACTTGAAAAACGCTTTCTTCTCGATTCCCATTCACCCGGACAGCCGATATTTGTTCGGCTTCACATTAAATAACAAATCATATAGATTTTGTCGAGTTCCTCAAGGTTACACGGAAAGTCCTAACATTTACAGCCAGGCTTTAAAAAGACAGCTTGATTCCTTTGACTTACAGTCTGGGGTGGCTCTTATTCAATATGTTGACGACATTTTGCTTGCAGCAGACATGCAGGAGCAATGTGAGGAGCGTACTTTCTCCCTACTTTCTTTTCTTGCTAAAAACAATCACAAGGTTTCACGGAAGAAGTTGCAATATTGTAGACCAAAGGTGACCTACCTCGGTCATCTTTTGTCTAAGGAGGGGCGTGCATTGACATCAGACCGAATTCAAGCAATATTAGATACGCCAGTCCCTTGCACTCAGAAGGATGTTCGTGCCTTCATAGGTTTGACGTCCTTTTGTAGGCAATGGATATTAGGATCTTCGCACATTTCAAAACCTTTGTTACCGTTGTTGTCCAAAACTGCACCAATTCCCCTTGAATGGACAGATGAATGTCAGAATGCTTTTGAACAATTGAGACAAGCTCTTTGTTCTGCACCAGTGTTAGGGACACCAGATTATACAAAGCTTTTTACATTATATGTATATGAGAAGGATGGGTGCGCATTGTCAGTCTTAGTGCATTTACACGGAGATAAACAGAGACCTTGCGCTTATTTTTCGGCAGTACTCGATCCTGTGGCCTGAGGACTGCCTGGATGTTTTCGAGCAGTTGCAGCAACAGCAGTAGCTATACGGCAGAGTGAGGGAATAGTTCCGTCACACAAATTGTTGGTGTTAGTTCCTCATGCGGTAGATGCTTTATTGAACCAAACGAAAACACAGCATCTAACCAGTGCCCGTTTAACAGGATACGAGTTATCACTGTTGGCGCCACATATTACACTGAAGAGGTGCGCCACTCTGAACCCTGCTACTTTATTGCCATATCCTGTTACTGAGACCCAGAAGGACGAACAACATGATTGTGTCTTTCTGACCGAAGAACAAACAAAGGGTCGTATCAATTTACAGGATACACCACTTCCAGATGTAGATGGGGAACTGTGGGTTGATGGATCATGTTTAAGGTTGCCAGATGGTACGACTTCCGCAGCCTATGCGATCACGACACTTAAGACAGTGGTAGAAACAGCACGAATACCACAGAAATCGGCCCAAGCAGCTGAATTGATAGCCTTAACGAAAGCATGTGAGTTAAGTGCTGGTTTATGCGTGAATATCTACACTGATAGTCGTTACGCTTTTGGAGTAGTGCACGATTTTGGCCTACTCTGGAAGGAACAAGGGTTTTTGACTTCACATGGAGTACACATCATGCATGGAGAGCTGGTACGTGACCTCCTGAATGCACTACTATGTCCGAAGAAGGTAGCGATAATTAAATGTAGTGCACACAAAAGGGTGGCAGACAAAATAGGGCAAGGAAACGCTTTTGCAGACCGTATAGCGAAAGAGACTGCCATGTTACAAAATGTCTCCCCTATATATGTGGTGAGGTCACAGGCTGAGCGATGGCATGATGCTAGAGAGGAAATACTAGACATACAAAAATCAGCATCTGAAGCAGAACTTGCAACCTGGGCAACAGAGGGAGTGTTGGATGATGAGGGTTGTTGGCGTAGCAAAGATATGGAGAGATGGAAATTGCCTGCTGCTTATTTGCAAACAATGGTTCAAATGACACATGGGCTGGCACATGTTGGAGCTCTTGCAATTACTAAATTGCTTACACGAGTGTGGGAGCATCCTGAGATTGCCAGCACGGCCAAAAGAGTAGTGCAGACCTGTCTGATATGCCTACAGTACAATCCTGCTAAAGGGACTTATACTCCTAAAGGACTGCAAATGGATTACATCCAGCTTGAGCGCTGTAATAACCTCAAATATGTCCTAGTGGTGGTGTGTGCCTTCAGTAAATGGATTGAGGCTTACCCCACGAAGGATAATACAGCATTGACAACAGCTAAGGTGTTACTCAAAGAGTACTTCCCACGCTATGGTGTTTGTAAATTTTTGTGGAATGATAATGGTCCTCATTTGGTTGGGAAAGTAGTGGAGTATGTCCTGAAAGGATTGGGGATTAAGCAAAAATGTCACGCTGTATTCCACCCGCAGTCAGTAGGTCTAGTAGAAAGGTATAATGCGACTTTGAAGCTGAAGCTAGCAAAGATCGTGGCATCCACGTCTTTGAAATGGCTGGATGCTTTGCCTTTGGCATTACTGTCTATTAGACCAGTGCCACATTCCCGATCTGGCCTCACACCCTATGAGGTGGTGTTTGGAAGGCCGATGAACATCTGGGGAGTTCCAAAGCCTCGTTTGATACATGATGTGCCTTGTATAATGATGAATGATTATTTGGCACGATTAACAAATGATTTACTTTCTATTCATCAACAGGTTCGAGAAGCGCTCCCCGACAATTCCATTGGAGAGGCTCACGATCTTCGTCCTAGGGACCACGTTATGGTCCGCGTGTTCGAGAGAACCAGCAGTTTGGAGCCGAGGTGGCGTGGCCCTGAACAGGTACTGCTGGCAACTCGGACGGCTGTGCGAGTCACGAACAAGAAGCTGTGGATACATCCAACTCACTGCTGTCGTGTTTCCCCGGATCTGGTGAATCCTGCGGTGCTGTCTGATTATCGAGACATCTTGGATGCGGAGAAGAGCCCAGCTGTTACGCCTCGTGAGTCGGAGGGAGCCTTCCCGGACCACACTGCCTGTGGTAAAGTGAAATATAATCTACGGTCAAGAAAATAATTTTTCTTTTTGGTACAAGACTGGTTGAGTAACCGTTCCGAGGTTTGTGAAAACGGAAACCGGGAATATCAAGGGGGGGGGATCAGTTCTGGCCAGTGTAGCGACACCCGTCTTGAATCTCGGAGAAGACACCAGCGGCAGCCTCGGTTCTCAGCACTCAATTTTTATTTTTTAGTTGAAGATTTCTGTTTTGTGAACTATGGCACCTGCTACGACGAGAAACAAGAAAATTCTTGGTGCTGTGCTTTTTTTTACAACTATAGTGGTAATAGCAGTAATAGCTTGGACTATAGAACGATTGCTTCCTGCACGAGAATATTTACTGCCTACCACTCCAATTCCATCTGAACATTTCCATTTTACTTTGCCTTATCATGAAGAGAGACATAGACAGACTTACTTGAATAACAGTTTCATTCAAATTCGGCATCACACCGATAATATGACAAACATGTCGAACTGCTGGGTATGTGGAATGTTGCCTGGACATCAAAAGAGAGGAGGAACTCCTCTTATTCCTCTTCCATTTTCTCATAATGGTTCTTGTAATGCTTGGTACACTCTTCTTTTTACCCTAAGATGACCAACAAAAGGTTGACTACTCTTTCGATTGAATAAAGTCTGTTACAATGACAGATATGGTTATCCACAAGCAGAAGGAACTAAATTTGAGTGAGAACAATATCGACCGGACAATGTATCTACACCTCGTGTTTTCACTAATCAAAGACTTATAAATATGTCTAGTCTACATGTGATTACGGTTATTGATACTAAAGCTGATCTTTGTATAAGAAATAAAGGAACAATTCCGGTGGGGAGAAGTGAATGTAATACTACTCTCACATTTGATACACCAAATGGTATTACTTTTGTAGCCTCATGAAACACTTATTTTATCTGTGGGAATAAAGGATATCAATGTCTTCCTCTTGGATGGTTAGAAACCTGCTTTATATCTTTAGTACTACCCCCTGTGTTTATTGCTCCACCTATGTATCATAATGATTTTGTATTGTATCATGATTTTATATTAAATAGGGTTAAGAGAACATTTGAACTTGACAATGTTGACCAAACTGACACCTCACTACAGCAATATGTAGACTTTAATTTAGGCCTGTTTTCCTTTGTTGGTGCTGCTTTAAACAGCAGGAAAATAAGACGACTAGCACTTGTTGTAGAAGCTGTTGCAAATGAAACTGCTTCCGCCTTAGGGAACTTCACTGAAGAACTCCAGATTACGAGAATTGTTACGCTCCAGAACCGGATGGTTCTGGACGTAGTATTAGCTGATCGTGGGGATGCATGCCGCATTATCGGAAGTAGTTGTTGTGTTTATGTCCCTGATAATTCGCCTTCTGTGTATGATGCTATTTCTAAATTGCACAAAATTGCTGCTGAAATACACCCCGAGAATGGAACATGGACATTTTCTAGTTGATTTTGGACTTTGCTCAGTACTTGGGGTTGGAAGCTGTTAACGATTCTATGTGTGATTATTGGGATACTCTTCTTCTTTTGTTTATGTGTCCAATGTGGCCCTACTTTATGCTCTGTATGTATTACAGCTTGTATCCCATCCAAACGTGCTATTGCTAAAAATGAACAACTGAATAATGTTGAAGTGATGAAGATAATGATGATCGATATTGATGATGAACATCCTGACTATTTCCATTATGAGGTAGCTTCAGCTAAATGCTAAAAGGGCCGTCTGTCGTAATTTGGCAGCACCTGAGTTAGCATTTAGCTCAGCTACACGAACTTTCAACATTACCTTGACCAAACGTGCGGGGGCCATTTTGTATTTATCGGCTTCCATTTTGTATGAACATGCTGCCTCGTGGTCAGCACGCCCTTTCGTCCTGTTTTTGTACCAATGAACCATTACCCTGCCCAGCAACAGGCTATTTTTAGCACTGGTCAATCTCGCACATGCGTACTCACACGATTGGACTAACGAGTGGTCACTTCTTAGGAATGTTCCCCAAACTTACCAGTGGCATCAAACTCCTCCCTCATGTTGGCTGTGTTCCAAAAATGCCCTTATATGTACCTAAAACTGTTCAAACGTAACCGCCTACCTTTTTATTACTGTTAAACTTGTATAAAAGAGGTCGCGCACCGATGTTCGGTGTGATTTTTCTTGCATTGCCGAAGGGTGCTGTAGGAATGTACCACCACCCCATGGGGTCTTAATAAACTTGTCTTTTGCATTTTCCAGTTTCCGTGCCAACTTCTATTTCATGGTGTTCGAGAGTTTTTGCAGAGTATGTAGACCTGACGAAACCCAATACCACAAATGGAACTTGTGTTGAAACACACCAATTGGACAATTCAATTGCTACAGAAGCTAGGTTTTATAATAAATCTGAAGAAGTCTTGCTTAGTACCGAGCCAGGGAACACAGTTTCTGTGCTTTATTGTAGACACTGTTCAAGCAGACTGCGGCTACCAAAGGAAAAGTTTTAAATGTTGTGAAAAGAGTTAAAAAAGGTTCCAAAGAAACAGGGATGTTATTAAGGGTCTTAGCAGCCATTCTGGGCATGTTGTCTACCACCATTCAGGCAATATTCCCAGGTCTCCTGATTTACTGGGCCATCCAAAGACTCAAATCAAGGTGCCTTAGAACCAATCGGTCGTATTCGCAAATAAGGTCTTCAGATAAGGAGTCAAGGAAGGAGCTGTTGTGGTGGCTCAGGAATGTCGAAGCGTGGAATCGGGAGGGTCATCTTCGGGGAAGAACCTGACCTGGTGACAGAATGGAATGGAAGTTTATAAGGATCGGGAGGGAGGTGTTGGAGCTCTCCCACAGGGGGTCGATGCGCAGCTCAAGAGAGGTAGTTGCACATCAACTGCTTAGAATTGTTAGTAGGTTAACTCGCGGTACATTGTTTTACTCAAGGCATGATGAGATGCTGTGTGATGCTCCATATGGACAACGTGTCAGCAGTAAGGTGTCAGCAAGATGGGCGGATCTCATTCCAAGGGTCTTGCAGACTGAGCAAAGGATTTTCAGGGCTACCTTCTGAGCAGAGGAATATCTTTTCTAGCGGAACATATTCCTGGGTTACGCAATGGTGTAGCAGACTGGTTTTCACTGAATTTCAGGTACTCCAGCAATTGGAGATTGAACAGAGAGGTCTTTCTCAGTATTCTGGAGTGGTGAAGACACACTTAATGAATTTCTTCAACTAAAAACCAGACCCGCAGGCTTGTGGAATAGATGCTTTTCTGCAGGATTGAAAGAATCTAAGACCCATGCCTTCCCACTATTTGCCATGCTGCCAAGAGTTCTTCTGAAAACACGCAGATGCAGGGAAACTGTAGCAGTGATAACCCCACTTTGGAGATCACAGGCTTGGTTTCTGATATTGTTGGAAATGACAGCAGACTTTCCTATCCTGGTACCGACAATCAGGGATGTAATCCTAGGGCCAGGGGGAGAATTTCACTCTCTAGTGAAAACGGGCCCACTCGTACTGATGGCTTGGAGGATTTGAGGAGACAGTGGGAAATCCCAGGGCTTTCGGCTGTGCTTGCTGACTCATATCAGAGTCATAGACATCGGGAAAAACAAATGAATATTCACTGGCTTGGAAGTTGGAACAAATGGGCTTGGTAGTGTGTTCAACAGGACTTCAGTCCCGTTTCAAGTGATTTAGTGTATGTAATTAACTACATAACAGAGTTGGTTAGATCCGATTTGTCCTACAGAACCGTAAATGTCTGGAGATCAGCTATATCAGTGGGACACTGTTTGGTAGATGGCATATCTGTTGGCCGACACTTGCCTTAGTATGATTAATAGTACCGAGATTAACTTTTCTCTTCCTGCATGAAATTGAATTACCGTCCATTTTCTCCTTACCTGTATTTAGGTGAAGCAGATAATACATTGTTCTGTTGTTTACTTTGTTAATTTCTGGTTCTGAGGTGTCTTCAAATTTGTATCATAGTGAGTCACGCTGCAATTGGTGTCTTGTCACATTGAGCCATGCTGAGATTGTCCAGTTGTCTCTCTAGGTTGGACTGTAATTGGTAAGCCCTTGCAGTGACCCTGGTGTGATTGGGTAATTATTATTGTTTGTATCACGTGATTTGTGTAGTCAAATCAATTGAAAATAGATAATGCATTGAAAAACTTTATACTTCCTTTAGAAGATTCTCCCGGTTTTGACATGATATTACATTGTGGTTTCATACATGTATGTCAATAAAAGAAAAGAGCAAGATCACATCTGATGACAGGTATATTCAGTGGTCTTTGGAGGGTAAAATTAGCATGAGAAAGCCTGAATACTGGATGTGACTGATGTATGAGAGAAAACCAAACAACCTAGAATCAAACACTTTGAAGCATTGAATGAGTGGTGTTGTTTTGCTATTGAGAAGGAAGGAAAGGGAGTGGAGAATCAGATTAAGAATGCCATGAACTTAAATCAATCAATCAAATCTGTTTATTTTGGATTCATGCTCCATAAAACAATACAACATATAAATCATACTGTCTTTAAAAAAAGTTAAAAGTTTACATATATTAGATCACTATCAGAGTATTATAAAGATTTAAAGATTAGAACGCTTGATAGATCAGAATACTCTGCAAAAGAGCAAAATGCAGTGCCTCAATAAAGCATTTGTAAAACACAGTTTCTTGAAAGAGATGAAATTCATATAATACTAAATTGTGCTCATAATAATAATGTAAAAGTTTTGGAACAAAGTACATTGGTATATAATTTGGAGAAGTGGACAAGCCAGCAAAACACAGAACAATGACTTCCTCAGCTAAAGCTGATGAATAACTATAAGATAGCCTAGCTATGTTGAATAGAGCATCAAGGCAGGTTCCCGATAAAAATGTAGCCAACTATTAGGTAGCACTCATCATTGTATCAAACACTACTAGAGAAGCTGCTGGTAGCGCTCACAAAGTATCTTTGTCGTACAGCCATGCAGTGTGTAGGAATTTGGCAACACTAATGACAATCACACCTCTAGCATCGGAACTCAAAGTTGTTCGAGCATCATCATATTTTCTGAAGCCTAGCAATTGGCACACAGGTTTCATCCAGTTCCTGTGTGGTTATATGCACTACAAAATAAAAAAGGTAGTGCAAAGTTTCATGCTCCAACTTACATGCTTAACATAAGGTGCTCAAGCCGGTGTTATTTCTCCAGTTAGCAGTAAAACTATGAATAGGGAGGGTCTCATATATAAATTGTAAGTAGAGCTGCTTTGTTAAGAGACCTAAGATAGTGTTGAAGGATGCTTATATAGAGATGATGCGACCCCCTCTAATGGAGTTTCTTTAAGGTCAGGGAGAAGAGGGGAAAAGGCAACAAACACTATGAAATAGCTCCCTTGTGACATATCTATTTTATCAAGTGATTCAAACTCTGAATTCAAACATGGGCAAAGCCAAAAATTAAAAACATATACATTTTACTTTCTCATTTTCTTTTATTTTACAGATTTTTCATTAGTACCTTTTTAAATATCATTGTTTTCAACATAAAACTTTATCAAAAATACATGATTTCATCAAAGATCTACAATCAAAAATTCGTTTTCCACACTACAATCCATTCATTCCCAGGCAGAGAACTCACACAACCAAACCACTCATTCACACATACTTCTCTTTTATACCCATACACATCCCATTCACAAATCAATCTATCTGTACAACTTAACACGTTTAATTAGTTCTTGTCTATGACCCTGATCAGTCAATCAAGCTACTTACCTTGCATTTCTTGAGTCCTTTCCTCCGTAAATATTCTCTTAAACTTCTCTTGACCATTTACTAGAAAAACAGAAAGACAGTGGAACCTTGTTAGTATCAGCACCTAACCTGTAATAACTCTAATTGTAAAGTTCCCTTTCTATCAGCATAGGAAAATGTGTGCACACTGGTTGGCGCCCACCATCACAGTGCTAGTTCCTGCAGGAACTCAACAATATAAACAAAAGCACAGGTGCACCACAAAACACCAACAATAGAACAAATTCAAATCCATACGGCAGCCCAATTAGTGATCAACGCCCCACCCAGAGCAGCTTCACTTTCCCTACTCCGCAAACTACATTGGCTACCCATGTGGAAAAGGATTAAATACAAGATTTGCTGTATGGTCTTTAACGCCCTAAACAACATGGGGCCTAGATATTTGACAGACAAGCTGGTCAGATACACTCCCTCCAGGACCCTCCGCTCAGGGACAAAAGATCTCCTATACAAACCTCGCATAAAACAGGCAAGGTTGAGGGGCAAATCCTTTTCCTATTTAGCACCAGTACTTTGGAACCGACTGTCCATCCACCTACATCCCTGCACCAACTACCTATCCTTCAGAAAACAGTTAAAAACTTCACTGTTCTGATTTTTCCCATTTTTGTTGTCTAGGGCTGTTACAGCGGGGAGATACCCCGGTAGGGGTGATTCATGCACTCTACAAATGATATAAATAAATAAAATAAATTAGTGTGCCATAGGGAAAGGAATGCCTATTGTGCTACCCTCAGTGCTAAACTGATTCATCAGCCTTTCAGAGACTTTAATGGGTATGTTAATGAATTAGGCAAACCAAGTAATACATACGCTAGGAAGCAGGGTATCTGAGTGTTGAGAAATGTATCAATATCATCTAGCATCTTCTCCCAAAACAAGGCCAACTCGGAGAAGTTGCAAAGGAACTTGAGGACATTCTCAACAGCACTCCTCGCTAGGGTCAGGGTACCATTTTTGAATGCGGGCCGGAGTCAGATGCCAATTTGTCATATCTTGTTGGCTGCTTCTTTACTAGAAGCGTTCCGTAATGTGTAGTGTGTGTAATAGAAAATATGTTCCTTATCCTTGTATGAGAACGTCCATCATAGTTCTATTTCCCATGGTTTCTGTCCAACATTCTTCTCCCATGGATGAGGTTGTGCTAGTTCTCAAGTGACTGTCACCATTTTTCAAGAAGAATAATTTCTTAACACATGTAAGGACACTTTGTGAATGTGGTCTGATGGAGGGGTGGGAAACCCAATGGCAAACCTGAAGATAGTGTGTGCTCTGATTATGGTAGTCCATACTCAGATTTCAGTCTGTCAAATGGAATTATCCCTTCCACATAGAACAAGTGCCCAATTCTCTTGCAGCCAGCTTGCTGCCAATGTAGGTAGTGGTTTGACTGGAGGCCTGGGCTAAAGTCTGGATTATCGAAAATTGGTGTCATCGCGGGCTGGTGGGACATCAGCCCCATGCACTGCCACTCTATCCCAGACAGCCAACATGGTCCAAGTGTTATTGGAGGAGTAAAAACACCATGCCTTGTTTCTGGGAAACTTTGAAAAATGGGAGCCTAGTATTGCTACCTTCCCGGAAGCACTGCTTTTTATGCTTGTTGCAATGAATGTACCACAAATAAATTTGTTGTATTTCTTTTATTCAAATTAATCCAATGATTTAGCTCCATTTCCTTCAGTCACATGAATAGCCATTTTATGTATCACAACGAATTTAATTGTTGTACATTCATTGAACAAGCATAACAAGCAGTGCTTCCGGGAAGGTAGCAATACTAGGCTCCCATTTTTCAAAGTTGATCAATCATTCCACGTGGTAGGAGGGCGAACCACGGACCCGGGATGCACGCAAAAACTAAACAAAATTGAAGAGAATACAAACGGTATAAAACAGGAGTGCACTCGGCTACCCAATTGTGTGATGAACTTTTTTCAGCCTTACTTCGAGGTAGCACCCACGGATTAAATGGCTACAAAGGTAAAAAGAAAAAAGAAATCGGATGGTCACATGTTAAACCATTTCTCCTCTCAGGAGGGAGTTAAATTGAACTGCTCCCATGTTCACGGACATGGCGGATGAAATATCAGCATATTGAACTAATTGTACAGCATACGGTTTTTCACCGTGGGGTAGATGTATCAAGATTCCATTTTGCGATTTCTATATAGCGATTTTTAAGGAATCGCTATTTAGAAATCGCAAAATGGAATGTATGTAGAAAATCGCTATTTTTTAGCGATTTCTTAGTCTTCCTTATTTGCGAATTCGCAAATTGCAATTTCGCAATTAAGGAATAATTTCCCATGCATTCCTATGGGCCAGAAGGCCCATAGGAATGATTGTGAAATATTTCTTAATTTGCGAATCGCAATTTGCGAATTCGCAAATTGAGAATAATTTCAAGGGTGCAGGGGTGTCTCAAAGACACCCTGCTGCACCCCTGAAATTTAGATGTGTGTGCATATGGCGCACATACATGCCCTATGGCATGTATGTGCGTCACATGCCACCTTCACAAATGCAAAATAGGGCATTTTTAAATTAAATCGCAAATTACCACCAACTACAAGTTGGTGGTAATTTGCGATTTCTTAACACAAATTCGCAATTTCTAAAACCCACATACATCGCATTTAAGGAATCGCAAAATTTGCAATTCCTTAAATGCTTAAGCAAAATAAGGAATCGCAAATTTTTGTGATTCCTTATTTTGCGATTTTGTGATCCATTTAAAAAAATTTAAAAAGCCTTTTGCGATTCGCAAAGGCCAAAATTCGCTGAATTTAGGCCTTTGCGAATCGCAAAAGGCTTGATACATCTACCCCTATATGTTTACATGTTTTGGCAATTATAACAAATGCAAATTCTTGAGATTTGCTCAATTATATGTTTGATGTAACGGCGTAGGCATTAACATCGTTGGGGTGGGCGGAGTAATGTAGTTGATGGAAGCTTCAGTGTAATGTTCATCCATTGAGGTGAATTATGGGTCTTGTAGTAATATGGTTGACCAGTGACTAAACAAGGGGAGGAGTTATATTTGACGCAGTTAAAAGGCTAACAGGAGTTAGTGAGTGAACAGACAGTTTAACAAACTAGGAATGAGGCCACTACACGCAAGACAGGTATGAGGGCAGTTTTACAAGGTTGGTTTTGAGGGGCACCATACAATCTACGAACCGAATGAATGGGGTAACAGTCTAATGATTTTTTATGAATCGGTGCTTTGAAATAAGGAGGGTGAGCCATTTCACTTGAGTTCTACGGTGATTAGTTAGAGGGAAAACGCCGCTTGAAGCATTTCTTAAAAAACAAACATATAAATGAATGATTTTTTAGACAATATAATTCATGTCCGCTTAAAAATACAGTCTAATGTTTACATTTACATTTGTAGTGAATCCCTGATGAAGGGCAAGAACACGGCCCGAAATGCATTGGAAATTATTCACTATCGAGGATGAATTATGTATAGTTCCTGCTTTAGAAGATAAAAGTCCGGAGTGACACGTCTACTGCATTTGAATCGCAAATACATAAAATGGCTATTCATGTGACTGAAGGAAATGGAGCTAAATTTTGAAAACATTGGATTCATTTGAATAAAAGAAATGCAACGAATTTAATTGTGGTACATTCATTGCAACCAGCATAACAAGCAGTACTTCCGGGAAGGTTGCAATACTAGGCTCCCATTTTTCAAAGTTGATCAATCATTCCACGTGGTAGGAGGGCGAACCATGGACCCAGGATGCACGCAAAGACTAAACAAAATTGAACTTAAAATTCTTGGAGCATCATCATATTTTCTGAAGCCTAGCAATTGGCACACAGGTTTCATCCAGTTCCTTTGTGGTGATTTATATGCACTACAAAATAAAAAATGTAGTGCAAAGTTTCATGCTCCAACTTACATGCTTAACATAAGGTGCTCAAGCCGGTGTTATTTCGCCAGTTAGCAGTAAAACTATGAATAGGGAGGGTCTCATATATAAATTGTAAGTACAGCTGCTTTGTTAAGGGACCTAAGATAGTGTTGAAGGATGCTTCAGATGCAGTGGTGTTTTTATGGTCTATAAATCAGTCAATCAAGCTACTTACCTTGCATTTCTTGAGTCCTTTCCTCCGTAAATATTCTCTTAAACTTCTCTTGACCATTTACTAGAAAAACAGAAAGACAGTGGAACCTTGTTAGTATCAGTACCTAACCTGTTATAACTCTAATAGTAAAGTTCCCTTTCTATCAGCATAGGGAAATGTGTGCACACTGGTTGGCACCCACCATCACAGTGCTAGTTCCTGCAGGAACTCAACAATATAAACAAAAGCACAGGTTCACCACAAAACACCAACAATAGAACAAATTCAAATCCATACGGCAGCCCAATTAGTGATGAACGCCCCACCCAGAGCAGCTTCACTTTCCCTACTCCGCAAACTACATTGGCTACCCATGTGCAAAAGGATTAAATACAAGATTTGCTGTATGGTCTTTAACGCCCTAAACAACATGGGGTCTAGATATTTGACAGACAAGCTGGTCAGATACACTGCCTCCAGGACCCTCCGCTCAGGGACAAAAGATCTCCTATACAAACCTCGCATAAAACAGGCAAGGTTGAGGGGCAAATCCTTTTCCTGTTTGGCACCAGTACTGTGGACCCGACTGCCCATCCACCTACATCCCTGCACCAACTACCTATCCTTCAGAAAACAGTTAAAAACTTCACTGTTCTGATTTTTCCCATTTTGGTTGTCTAGGGCTGTTACAGCGGGGAAATACCCCGGTAGGGGTGATTCATGCACTCTACAAATGATATAAATAAATAAAATAAATTAGTGTGCCATAGGGAAAGGAATGCCTATTGTTCTACCCTCAGTGCTAAACTGATTCATCAGCCTTTCAGAGACTTTAATGGGTATGTTAATGAATTAGGCAAACCAAGTAATACATACGCTAAGAAGCAGGGTATCTGAGTGTTGAGAAATTTATCAATATCATCTAGCATCTTCTCCCAAAACCAGGCCAACTCGGAGAAGTTGCAAAGGAACTTGAGGACATTCTCAACAGCACTCCTCGCTAGGGTCAGGGTACCATTTTTGAATGCGGGCCGGAGTCAGATGCCAATTTGTCATATCTTGTTGGCTGCTTCTTTACTAGAAGCGTTCCGTAATGTGTGGTGTGTGTGATAGAAAATATGTTCCTCATCCTTGTATGAGAACGTCCATCATAGTTCTGTTTCCCATGGTTTCTGTCCAACATTCTTCTCCCATGGATGAGGTTGTGCTAGTTCTCAAGTGACTGTCCCCATTTTTCAAGAAGAATCATTTCTTAACACATGTAAGCACACTTTGTGCATGTGGTCTGATGGAGGGGTGGGAAACCCAATGGCAAACCTGAAGATAGTGTGTGCTCTGATTATGGTAGTCGATACTCAGATTTCAGTCTGTCAAATGGAATTATCCCTTCCACATAGAACAAGTGCCCAATTCTCTTGCAGCCAGCTTGCTGCAAATGTAGGTAGTGGTTTGACTGGAGGCCTGGGCTAAAGTCTGGATTATCGAAAATTGGTGTCATTGCGGGCTGGTGGGACATCAGCCCCATGCACTGCCACTCTATCCCAGACAGCCAACATGGTCCAAGTGTTATTGGAGGAGCAAAAACACCATGCCTTGTTTCTGGGAAACTTTGAAAAATGGGAGCCTAGTATTGCTACCTTCCCGGAAGCACTGCTTGTTATGCTTGTTGCAATGAATGTACTACAATTAAATTTGTTGTATTTCTTTTATTCAAATTAATCCAATGTTTTCAAAATTTAGCTCCATTTCCTTCAGTCACATGAATAGCCATTTTATGTATTACAACGAATTTAATTGTGGTACATTCATTGCAACAAGCATAACAAGCAGTGCTTCCGGGAAGGTAGCAATACTAGGCTCCCATTTTTCAAAGTTGATCAATCATTCCACGTGTTAGGAGGGCGAACCATGGACCCGGGATGCACGCAAAAACTAAACAAAATTGAAGAGAATACAAACGGTATAAAACAGGAGTGCACTCGGCTACCCAATTGTGTGATGAACTTTTTTCAGCCTTACTTCGAAGTAGCACCCACGGATTAAATGGCTACAAAGGAAAAAAGAAAAAAGAAATCGGATGGTCACATGTTAAACCATTTCTCCTCTCAGGAGGGAGTTAAATTGAACTGCTCCCATGTTCACGGGCATGGCGGATGAAATATCAGCATATTGAACTAATTGTACAGCATACGATTTTTCACTGTGGGGAATATGTATCAAGATTAAATTTTGCGATTTCTATATAGCGATTTTTAAGGAATCGCTATTTAGAAATCGCAAAATGGAATGTATGTAGAAAATCGCTATTTTTTAGCGATTTCTTAGTCTTCCTTATTTGCGAATTCGCAAATTGCCATTTCGCAAATAAGGAATAATTTCCCATGCATTCCTATGGGCCAGAAGGCCCATAGGAATGATTGTGAAATATTTCTTCATTTGCGAATCGCAATTTGCGAACTCGCAAATTGAGAATAATTTCAAGGGTGCAGGGGTGTCTTAAAGACACCCTGCTGCACCCCTGAAATGTACATGTGTGTGCCTATGGCGCACATACATGCCCTATGGGCATGTATGTGCGTCACATGCCACCTTCACAAATGCAAAATAGGTCATTTTTAAATTAAATCGCAAATTACCACCAACTACAAGTTGGTGGTAATTTGCGATTTCTTAACACAAATTCACAATTTCTAAAACCCACATACATCGCATTTAAGGAATCTCAAAATTTGCAATTCCTTAAATGCTTAAGCAAAAAAAGGAATAGCAAATTTTTGCAATTACTTATTTTGCGATTTTGTGATACATTTAAAAAAATTCAAAAAAGCCTTTTGCAATTCGCAAAGGCCGAAATTCGCTGAATTTCGGCCTTTGCGAATTGCGAATTGTGAATTGATAGATCTACCCCTATATGTTTACATGTTTTGGCAATTATAACAAACGCAAATTCTTGAGATTTGCTCAATTATATGTTTGATGTAACGGCGTAGGCATTAACATCGTAAGGGTGGGCGGAGTAATGTAGTTGATGGAAGCTTCAGTGTAATATTCATCCATTGAGGTGAATTATGGGTCTTGTAGTAATATGGTTGACCAGTGACTAAACAAGGGGAGGAGTTATTTTGGACACAGTTAAAAGGCTAACAGGAGTTAGTGAGTGAACAGACAGTTTAACAAACTAGGAATGAGGCCACTACACGCAAGACAGGTATGAGGGCAGTTTTACAAGGTTGGTTTTGAGGGGCACCATACAATCTATGAACCGAATGAATGGGGGTAACAGTCTAATGATTTTTTATGAATCGGTGCTTTGAAATAAGGAGGGTGAGCCATTTCACTTGAGTTCTATGGTGATTAGTTAGAAGGAAAACGCTGCGTGAAGCATTTCTTAAAAAACAAACATATAAATGAATGATTTTTTAGACAATATAATTCATGTCCGCTTAAAAATACAGTCTAATGTTTACATTTACATTTGTAGTGAATCCCTGATGAAGGGCAAAAACACGGCCCGAAATGCATTGGAAATTATTCACTATCGAGGATGAATTATGTATAGTTCCTGCTTTAGAAGATAAAAGTCCGGATGGACACGTCTACTGCATTAGAATCGCAAATACATAAAATGGCTATTCATGTGACTGAAGGAAATGGAGCTAAAATTTGAAAACATTGGATTCATTTGAATAAAAGAAATACAACGAATTTAATTGTGGTACATTCATTGCAACAAGCATAACAAGCAGTGCTTCCGGGAAGGTAGCAATACTAGGCTCCCATTTTTCAAAGTTGATCAATCATTCCACGTGGTAGGAGGGCGAACCACGGACCCGGGATGCACGCAAAAACTAAACAAAATTGAAGAGACTACAAACGGAATAAAACAGGAGTGCACTCGGCTACCCAATTGTTTCTGGGAAAGCCATGGAACTTAAGTACCCACTATTGCCTGGTCCATGAATCAATAGTGCCTTTCAGATTCTGTGCAGCCCCATTCCACCACGTAGCACAGTTGTATTGCTTGGTAATACTGAGTAAGACTGGGCACACCCAGTTCCACATCAGCAGGTGTCTATAAAGAGGTTTATGATGCAAATGTGACATTCACCCAAAACCATTCAAACCAAATAATTGCAGTCTGTAGTGTCTTCATAGTGTTGGGTAGGGGCATCAGTGGAAGAGCCTCTCCTTTCAACAGAAATGTGTGGACCAGGGGATCACGTGAAGAGATGCAGTCTATTCCTCCATACCCCTTCCTACGGTAGGCATCATGAGAAACGTCTGCACTTAACGGCCCTCCCTACACATGCGATTTTCCTTTTCCCCCCTCCCCAGCGCCCAAGCACCATCACACCATTACGTGCGCCGCACCGATCGCTGCCTACACGACTTCCACATCCCGATAGGCACATGCTACATGCCTGGCTGTTTCACAATATTGTGCACATCGCCCTCTCCACGCCCACGTCCCCACACACCCAACTATAATTGGGAGTCCTGCCGGGACTTAACTTACAGGCGGACCACACACTATAGTCTCCAGCCCACCTACACACTCAACCGCTACTGACACACTGGCACTGCACTTCCCTCCCTGAACGCATGGCTACATCCACCTGCGCTCCCCCCCCTTTTAAAGTATACTCCCCCAGTTATTGTTTTGCAGTTTATTGGCGCGATGGTCCTGTGCCCCCTTTTGACCAAGTTCTTCGAAGCAAGTTACAGTATACAATGCAACTTGGGACCTTTGAGAATAGTAGCCATAGCCGAGGTGATCCTAGCTGAACTCCGCTACAGACATTCGCCACTCACGTTAGGAAAGATAAGCTGTGTAGGTACTCACTCACAGACACACCCGGGATGCCGTGCAGCCTCATCTCCCACCACCGCTGCCCCACGCCCTCTTGGAGGGCAGAACTAGTTGACACTTTTCCGCAAGACACACATATGTGAAACCGGGCCACTATCCATCTGACGAAGTTGATGAGTGCTATACTAATGCTGTACTTACGAGTTCACATACAAAAGAGAAAACCTCACAGACCTATACCTCAGCTTTACTGAATGTTTGGATTATTGTGAAGTGCTAAAATGGATTAATCACGCCGCCGAACCTCAGGGTTGTCAGCCTTAAGGCTGTGTTTGTTTACTTATAATTATGCAGTTACAGATATATGCGTCTGGCCCCGATGGGTTGTAAGCCGAATGCTGTGTATAATACACGTTGATGAATAAAGGTCTTTAAAAAAAAAAAAAAAAGTGGAAGAGCCTGAAATAGAAATAACACATTAGTCATGGTTAGGGCCGCAATACAACCAACCACAAGAGTTTGTTCTGGCGCCACAAGGATAAGTCAGATTTCAAGCAGTAGAGGAGGGAACGATAACTAATTATCACAGTTTCTGTAGTGTCAGTCTGTACACCTACATATAAGATAGACGTGGCACCCCTGTTAATTGGGTATGAGGCATCTAGCTGAGATTGGCAGCCTGAGGGGATGGTGAGATTAAGGGCCGGGGATTTTTGTAGGTTAACTCTAAAGCCTGAAACAGCCCTGAATTCTTGGAGTTCATCTGTCAGGGTAGGGAGTGCAATGATGATATCATCAGGGTAGAGGCTGCTTGTGTGGGTGCCGGCCAGAGAAACGCAACCCTGTGATCAATGGGTCATTCCCTACAAGCTAGGATTTAGTATTGGACCGAAGCAGGAGGTGACCCCTTTCACCCACACCACAGCCCTGGGGAGCTGTTGCCACATAGAATCAGTTGGCATAATTTATCTCCAGAGTGGTTCTGGATAGCAATTAAATATGGACAATGAACCCTATCGAACACTATTTTTTGTGTCAATAGCAAGCAACATCACCTCTCTCTGAAATCCTTCATTTCATATTGTCAATGAGATGCAATATTTATTTAGTGTTGTCCCCACAGTTTGGCTTTAGAATTAACCCTGCCTGGTTCGGATCTATCAGTGAGTGCATGTGGAGGTTCAGTATAGAAGCAAGTATACTAGTGAAAAGCTTCACACCAATGTTGATTAGCAAAATAGGTCAGTATAAACTGAATAGTCAGTTATGCTTCACTGGCTTGGGGATTACTTTTATGGACAATAAAGTTCCTTTGTATATGAAGGTGCTAAAAAGTCTAGTAATGACTAGTCCTCAAGGACTGACGAAAGGTTTTATACTACAGTGGGGTGAAGCTGTCTGGGCCAGGGGACTAAAGAGGTTTCAACCTCGCTATGGAAGAAATGACCTCAAATCTGATTGGTTTCTCAAGGTTATCACCATGCGTTGGTGGAAGGTTAGCCACTTTGTCACTCTGCAAATACGCATCCATACCATTGTCATGTATACCTTGGGATGAGCAAAGGGTTTGGTAACAGTCCCTAAATTTGTAGCTATATACTCATCTCCAGTAATATCCACCCCCTGTATTTAAGCTGGTCAATATTCATCGATTGTTTTGTTTAAAGTGCAACTTTTGCACCAACAATTTACCATATTTGTCTTCCCCATATATATAATTTAAGTTGTAAATGGAGTAAAGCCTATTCCATCCTATCAGATTCCAATTGCTTTGGTTGTGTTCGTCCCGCCTCTAAGTTACATAAGACCCTTATTTCCCCAGAGAGTGTATAGATGGTCTCTAGTTCATTCACACACCCCTCCAGCTCTTCCTTTTTCTCCCATTGGAGTTAGTTTTCAGTTGCTGATATAGCTATAGTGTCTCTATCGGGACTTACCCAGTGTCATTATCCTTCATAAGATTAGAGGTAGCTTTAGTGATTGCCATCACTTTATCTGACTGTTGAATTATGTTATCTCTCACATTGAGGATGATTGTTTTAACATCAATATTGGCATACAATTTTTCTCTAAGACATTATCAGAGGCCCATGAGATAAGGTCAGGCACAGGGTAGGAAACTATCAAGCGTTGACGGTGACCTAAGGGAAAATAAAAAACCACATGGTTGCAGTGTGGGGCCTAACCAGCCGTGTCAGTGTAGCTGTGAACCCTAAAAATCCCCCAATATAGAACATGAACAGTGAAACAGTCAAAAGGTACACTCACCATGGTTAACAGAGAGTTGTGTCCTATGGTCTGCACCCGGATTAGGGTTAGACCATCATCCATCATAAACGAACCAAAATACTTTTTCTCCCTCCGCACCATAAACATCTCTTCTTGAGGCAAGGGGCTCGGCCCATGAACAAACCCAACTTTTGAGGTTTCCTAGGCAGATATTGGGGTCATCCTTTCTTTTTTGTGTGATCATGACAGGGTCAGGACGCAGTTCCTTTGGCGATCACAATGTTAGCTTCCAGTATGCCCTGTGTAGCCTTTGGGACCTCTTAAGAGAGGTGTGTGGAGCATTCAGCTGGAGATCTAAAACCCAGTGGGCTTTGGAGAGCATCATAATCTGGTGCAGCATGCTGTTCCAAAGAAACATTATGTGGAATGGGTGAACCCAGCCATAGGTGATATTTTTGCTCCTGACGTGATCTGTGATGGGCTTGAAGTCTATACATTTTTTGTGAGTAAGCAATGAGAGCTCCTGGAATATCACTAGTCTAGGTCTTGAAAAATGAAAGAAGATGCACCACAGGCTTTGTGAAGTATTTTCTCTTTAATCTAAAAATGATTGAAGCAAGCTAGAATATCAGGCAACTTTCCGTTGTTCACCCAGGACATCCCACTCTATGGATACTGTCCAACTCAATGTTTACCTCCTCATCCTCTGCCTAAATCTGAAGAAATAGGGCCTTTGTGAAGCCAGTAATGTCCGTTCCCTCTGCGGGGGTTAGAACACCTCTTATTCGATATTATTCCTACGTGAGTGGTTTTTAAATCCTCAGGTACTCTCGATGGGATCAAAAAGGGACTCCATAAACACTTGGGAAAGTGGAGTGGAATCATCCCTTGAAATGGTAGATGGACCCTTCTGTGCAGCCAGGTCTTCTTTGATGGCAGAATTAGCTGAGCAAGTGAACACGTCCCTCACCTTAAGGTCTTTATTCCGTTCGACATGGACATGCTTACCACTACCTTTTGAGAGAACAGCCAGCTGGGCCCGTGGTTGTGTTAGTTTCCCTTTTCACTCTGTGTGGTCCAGGGTCTGCTTTGTCGTTGCTGCTGGGGGCGCCATAGTGCCTGGACCAGTGAAATAAGCAAAAGCGGCATGTGCCACATTGTAGTGGTTGAAATCCACCAGGCAGCACACTTGTACTGGTGAGCACTATGCTAGTCTAACATGAGGGCCCAATCAGCAGGCATGACCAAAGTTAGAGCACTTCTGTGCCGGTAAGCGAACTTTGTTAGAGGGTGCAGGCCCTGGTGACCACATCCTGTAGTCAGCCATGTACAATGAGCAGCCCACCTCACTGCCACATCACAGCACAGGCCAGATCCACCATGTTTCACTCAAACCAATGCGGAATGTGAAGAAGTTGTGTGTGACCAATTCAAATCATCCCACCACTGAGAGCAATACCTCGGGCTGGATGCCTGCATCTTAGTGGATGACCCAGCAGGCATCGGCTCCCACAGCATCAGCTCAGATACGTGTCCCAGATGTCCCAGGCGTGAGAGTTGCAGGCGAGGGTGAGCATCCAGGGCCTGAGGTGCCGTGTCACAGTAAAAACCTCCTTGTTGTCCAAGAACCTCAGGTCATGAAGTAGATGCTGTGGAGCAGCTGGCCACAGGACACAAATGGGGACTCAATCTCTGGAATCAAAACAGAGGCCTCACTCTGACATTGCAACCAAATTCAGGCTCCATTTCTTCCGTAGTTCCACTGCCTCCATTGCAGCAGCCATATTGGATACTGTGCGGCCCATGGAGCGATGCGCCAGGTATCAGTGAGCGGCTGCGCAGTCCTTTCCTGGCTTGAAACTCACTTCAAAGGCACCCAAACTTATTCACACTCCTCGAATGCTATTTTCTGGCCCAAGAAAACCCAGGTGTTATTCAATTTTATTGGTGGGCTTGTTGAGGAGCACAGGAAACCTCTCATGCTTTCACCATCTTGACCACGCTCCCTAAACTGATTTTTAAAAGAGGAATAAGTAAAAAATTAAATAATTAAAATATAAAGTGACATGTAATCAACAATTATTACAAATGCATAGAAAAAATCTAAATAATGGTATACATTAATAAAATGTGTCTTAAATGATAAATTATGAATTATAATAAAGTTAGTATACAATTATATAAATCATTCTTAAATAAAAAATGACATTATATTAATTTATGTTTAATAAGAAAAATAATATAAACATATTATTATTCATAAGTACATTATTAAATACTCAACATATTTTTTAAACACGTTAAAGAATGTGTAACAAAAATTAATCATATTATTTAGATAATTAGGAGAACAAAAAAACCTATCTAACAGTATTTAATTTTCTCCAGCTAAGCAAATAGTAGGGAAAATGCATATATTGGGGAGTGACAATTACTATTATAACACATACTGGGGAAAGTGTACATTATTTTGCAGGGGTAAATTGCAATATTAACTCCAATCGCTGGGAAAAGTGCAGCTATTGGAGGGTCAGATTTGCTATTCTAAGTCCCCTTTAGCAAACATTTGGATACATTGGGGGAGCCGGAATTGTCATTCTAACTTCAGTCTGACAGACATTGGAAAAAGTGTACATGTGGAGAGCAGATTTACTACTGAATCCACAATCTGATAAATATTGGGGACAGCGCATACTTTGAGGACATGAGAATGAATATTATAACTCCAGTCTGACATGCAATGGGTAAGTGTATATTTTTTTGATGAGGGGGCTTTTTCATAGTAGCTCCAATCTAACAAAAAGTGCATATATGGTGAGATTAGTTTTACTATTGTAACTAAAAATCTAGCTCCCATTGGGGAAAATCAATACACAGGTGAGTGGGCACATTTACTAATCTTACATCAGCTTAACAAACATTATGGCAAGTGCATACATTGGGAGTGGGTGGTATAAAATAGCTATTTTGAATAGTATTTCCAAAATAGCAGTATGCCTCAAACACACAAACACAAAAAATCTATAATCTGCAATAAAATGGAAAACATCTATTTTTCCAACACAAACCTAGTTTACAATGTTGAAATTCAATGTTTTACTTTTTCTTCATTATAGTTTGATAATATGTTTTAATAAACTCTACATATCCATTCCACCAGTATATCAGCACATAATAAAAATGCAATACATGTTGCTAAATTGAACATATGATTAAATAATTTGATTTCTTTGAACATAATGAACATGTTAAATTAAAGAAATCAGTTGAAAAATAATATAATTAATAGACAAATCAATTATTAAAAATTAATCTGCAGTTTAATTTAAAGACTACCCACCAGATCCCCCAATAAAAACCGTGATTTAAAAATAAAAATAACCAATAGAAAATTATAAAAGGTAAACAATTCATTTAAATTGTTAAACTTTACAGTTAAAATGTTTATATAATTACCAATAATTAACATATGCTTTACAAATATCAGACTCATCAAACCCTTAACACAGGTCAAGCCCATTAAAAAAGAATGATAATAATCTATTATTTCATAATTTAAAAATAATTGAGCATATGCAAATAATTTCAGCTAAACTAATTTGCATAATTACTACATCAATCAATCAGTAAATCAAAATATGTTTATTTCAGAAAATGACCCCATTAAGCACATAGTAAAAATAAAATTACTGTTATACAAAATAAAAATTAATCAAAAGAATGGGTTCATGTACATAATATATTAAAAACCTAACATATTCTTTTAAAAGCATCAGTTAAGCTGACTATTTTCTAAAACCGTATAAGAGATTTGAGTAACATGAGCCATAGCACATGTGTATTCCCTGATACTTTAGAATAAAAAGAGTAGTTTAATATAACGAATTGCTAGATAGGGAGTTCTTAATAGTTTGTTTTCACAGCACACTGCCAAAGTTATCTTAATTCTTCCTTATCATCCTACAAGAGCGTAACATTGTACTTACACCAAAAACAATATGTCCAGTTCAATAATTCTATATGTGGCTTGGTAATGCCTTAAGCCAAGGTTTAAGCATAAAGGACTCATCCACTTGTGCCTTGGTCTAAGGTAGGTAGGGCAGAAAAATAGCATGTGCTAAATGTTTTCAATAACATTACCACAATAGTCACAAAAAGAAGTGACATCTGAATTAGAATGCCATTTCGCAGAAAAAGTTTTCACAGATAAAGTCCTAAATCTAAATTTGTCATAAAGACTTTTTGCAGATGATATACAAAGCTTATCTAAAACTTTTCCATACTTTGGAAAGGGCTTATGGCTCAGAAACTGATCTGCCAAACTTCTCCTCATGGTTGAGTTTAACTGCTGATCCACCACAAAAGCCCAGTATCTTACATAGAATGGTTTTAGATGATTTCATTATGGAAGAAGGGTGTTACCAAAATGAATGAACTCCAAGTTTCATGATCCATGTTTTTGCATGCTGTATCTATGGAGTGCTAAGGTTAGTATCTAGTTTCAGTATATCAGTAATTTCAGCTCTATATGGTTTCAACTTGTGATTGGACCAGAACCTTTGCCAAAAAAGAAGCAGCTTTAAGGCAGGTAGATGCTCTTTACATTTAGACCGGAGTCAAATAGCAATGGTAGAGTTGCTGTGCTTTGCAGAAGATTCAATAAAGGTTTATGGAAGATATTCTACTTCATGAGTAGAGCTTTGAAATTAGAAGTGCCCCAGATTTCAGCCCTATATAGAGCTGCTGACAATATGGAGGGCCGGAAAAAGGAATTTTGACTGCATGAACATAAACTTTTTCTGACTCGCAGCCGCTCAGTGCAAAATTATTCAGCTGCTTGTTTGGATCTGAGTTCTCTATGAGAGGGAGCACGCCACTCTAACTCCGAGGTAGTCAAAGGTTTCTACATTCTTAGGGGGCTCAATCCCTAGCTTTGATTTCCCCCAATAACCTTTGTGTGGATTGTAAACCATATATTTAGATTTTGGAGTGTTAATATCCAGTCCTCTAAGCCTGCAAAATTCATCAAACTTGTGTAGGAGATTTTGCAGGCCTCAGTGTGTTTGAGATAAGAGAAGCGTGTCATCAGCAAAACGGAGAGCTTGGATCTTTGTACCATTCAATTTTGGTCTAGCTATAAATAACCTATGAGTCCATTGATGTACATAGAAAACCTTGTGGGAGCCAGGATACAACTCTTGCAACCCCCCCTGCGGATTGCTACTGCGGTGGTCAGCTCACCCCCTCCGCTCTATCTGCCTTCGGCATAATTTGTATGATGGAGCCTAATTATGGTATTTATTATGTGAAATGGCATGCCCATAAATTAAAGGACCTCCCAAATCTTACTTCTAGGGACCATATTGAATGTTGGCCTTTAGGTCCACAAAGGCTACATATAAGTGATTTGTAGCAATGTAATATATATTTCATGTTGTGAGGGAGAATTGAAAAGTTTGATCTATGGTGCTAACACTAGGGTGGAGCCCAGCCTAGAGCAGAGATTTTGTCTTCTGTACCAACCATACATCCCTGTAGCTTGTCCAGAAGTTCCTTACCGAAGATATTTTCGGGTTATCTAAGCAGTTTATGGGTCTATGTTTTCCAGGTGCTCTTGTGTCACTTTTTTTTCAAATAGGGGTGATGTGCACTCCAGCCCAGGTATCAGGTATACCTGCACCATCCAGAATCATGTTGGACAATATGTTGATGTAGGGGACCCAGATATCAGCCTCTAATCTATATATGTCCCCAAGGATCATATCAGGGCCAGAAGCCTTGCCCTGATGAACAACAGCTTTAAAGGTATATAAAAGTGAACAAGCCACAGGCTCTTCCACAAGAATTGCCTTAGATAGATCGGCAATTTTCAAATCCGGTTGATCTGTTTCATGATGATCAAAATGTGAATAAAGTTTAGAAAAGCGATCTATCCACAGTTTTGGTTGAACTTAATGGCCTGTCGTTGTATTCTGACTAGACTACTGTGGGTAACAATATGCCAGAAAACATCATGGCTCTTTATTTGGAAGACCTCCAAAATATCATGCCAGTTACCCTCACTCTAATCACATTTCTATTCACCAATAAATGATTCAATAAAGATAAAGCATTTCTCATAGCTTCACGGTTTGAGATTGTATGTCACGGGTAAAATGCAATTTAGCCTTACTACAATCGCAGGAGTACCATCAACAAGCCATGGGCTTACTCTTGAAGGCTGCCTTTATGGGTCTGGAAAACAACCCTTTGAGTAGAAGAAATAATTTCTCTTGGGGGCTGACTGTTGGTATGTAGTCAGAAGGAAGATGTTCAATAGGAGAAAATACATTAATGAAGGAGTAATAGATGTTTGATCGTGAGATGGAGTTAGTTTCTAAGCTTTGCCGCTTGACTCCTCTGATATTATTGCAGACACTAGGCTCCAGATTGTTGGACAACTGATGAGCGACCGAATCCTCAAATATTTCTTTGTTTAAAGTTACACACTAGGGTGTAGTGGTCTCTATCTGGCCTAGAGATAACCTTAAAATCAACAAATTTGTCCCGGAGTTTAAAATAAATGAGAACATCATTAATTCTACTTTTATGATTTCCTCTACCAAAAGTGTGAGGTTGATATACCATTGCATGCCCTCAGACCATGAGAAACTATCAAGGAACTTAGTTGCAAGCCAGCCAAAGACTGAGGGGCATATTCACGAGGAGCTATCGCCGAATTAACGGCACTTTATCGCAGCCAAAGTCGTGATAAATGTACACCTCCATTCACAAGCTTGTGTTAACAGCCCACAGCACCAGTTTTCCTGCAATAGCAGCCACAAAAAACATCACCACAGTGGACCCCGCAACTATCGCTAATGAGTTGCAGAGTAGGCATTCCGGTGCAAAAAGCTGCGACAACACAACACGTCAACATTCGCAACGACCATCCAGATAGGCGATAAGAACACAAAACATACGATAAGGCACGCTAGGAGCAGGAATTTGACACCTGCTCTGACCTGTAAAGTCGGACCACAACCTTCACCAAAAAAGCGAGCGCAGCCCACAGTCACACCTGAAGACAAACAGATGTCATGGAGAAGTGTGGCTCAATGATTAGAGCGGCAGACCCTGAAGCAGAGGTCTGGCCCGGGACCAGGGTTCAATTCCCGATGCGGCGGGGTATTTGGCTCAATGTCCGCGGACTCGATAAATCTCACCTCGGTGCCTACTCTAATTATGGGTCCCACTCTGCAACTCTGGGCAATAGCTTGCTTAAACTCCACAATGTCCCCAACAACGCTAGGATGCCTGGCTTCACCTTGGGGGTGCCCAGGAGTGGGAACTTCACAGGGAAAGCCAGGAAGGGTTCCACAGCGGTATGCGTACAGCGCCTTGAGACCCCTGTAGGGGTGATAAGTGCGCTATACAAGTACAAAATAATAATAATAATAATAATAATAATAATAATAATAATAATAACTGAACATGCAGCATGGACACCCAAGAGTGCCACAACACCCACTGACACCAACCTCAGGACCACCCCTCCCTGGCACCCCCGACCAAAGACATGCCACATCAGCTACACCTAAACATGTACGAAATAATCCGCCTGATGTCGCACAATCTGGTGACATGCATGTGTCGTCACAGAAAATGAGCATCACACATTCACTTGTGAAGCAAACAATGAAACTTTATTAAAATGAACACTGAAATGAAATGAAGATACATGGCGGCTCCCCTCGGGACAATCTGTAGGTCACTGCCTGCAAAACAAAATACATGATGAGAAGGTGTGTCCTGCACACATCAAAGGACAGAGAGAGAGCGAAGGAGAGAGAGAGAAGAAGAGAGGGGAGAGAGAGAGAGAGAAGAGAGGGGGACACACAGAGAGAGAGAGAGAGAGAGAGAGAGAAAGAGAGGAGCAGAGAGAGAAGAAGAGAGGGGGCGAGAGAGAGAGAAGAAGAGAGGGGAGAGAGTGAAGAGAAGAGGGGAGAGAAAGAGAGAGAGAGAAAAAGAGAGGGGTAGAGAGAGAGAGAGGAAGAGAGGGAGAGAAGAAGAGAGGTGGAGAGAGAGAGAAGTGGTGAGGTGGAGAGAGAGAGAAGAGGAGAGGGGTAGAGAGAGAGAGAAGAAGATAGGGGGAGCGAGTGAGAGAGAGACAGAAGAAGAGAGGGAGAGAGAGAGTGAGAGAGAGAGAGAGAGAGAGAGAAAGAGAGGGGCAGAGAGAGAAGAAGAGAGGGGGAGAGAGAGAGAAGAAGAGAGGGGAGAGAGTGAAGAAGAGAGGAGGAGAGAGAGAGAGAAAAGAAGAGAGGGGGAGAGAGAGAGAGAGAGAGAGAGAGAGAGAGAGGAAGAGATGGAGAGAAGAAGACAGGTGGAGAGAGAGAGAAGAGGAGAGGTGGAGAGAGAGAAGAAGAGAGGGGTAAAGAGAGAGAGAAGAAGATATGGGGAAAGAGTGAGAGACAGAAGAAGAGATGGAGAGAGAGAGTGAGAGAGAGAGAGAGAGAGAGAGAGAGAGAGAGAGAGAGAGAGACGACCCTGCGCACCCAGGCCAGACTGCTCACCTGCTGCCACTGGTGTGTCTCCAACCACTTACCGGTATGTATAGCAGTACACCAGGTCACACATCAGAGTCAGAGCCGTCATCTGAAACAGAGCCCAGATACATGACTGGCAAAGTACACACACTTGCACAAGACAACATCGCCCGCCCCCCCATGCACACCCAGGCAGAGGCATCCCAGCCCCTCCCACTGCGCATCGGAGCATGCCCGCCCATTCACACCAGGGCTTCATTGCTCACTTTCCACCACCGGCTTGTATACAGCAGGTCCCACCACGTGCCGCAGCAAGACACAAGCCCGGGTCTCGCGGACATGGCACCCTCCATTCCATGCAGCCACACTGCGCAGGCTACCAGGTCTCACGTCTGGTGCTGGGTCTTGATTAAACCATGGCATAGGACATACCAGGGCACCTGGCAACATGGCAGACTGCACAGACGCTCAGCCCAATGGGTGCCACTAACTCTGTGATCCTGGAAGCGAGGCCACGTGGTCGTAGGCCCACGCAGGCCGCTTGCTCGGCCTACACTGCTGTCCAGCAAGGCACACAAATCCTGAGCAGTCAGGGCCACCGGGACGGGGTATCATCGCAGACTGCACACCCGCTCAGCAGCTTAAGGTGCCTATGACTCAGTGCACCCAAGTCAGCCTCCCGTGGTGGGTGCCGCTGCCGGCCACAATGCAGCATGTGCCACAAACCCTGTTCATCCTCACTCAGTGTCCCATGGTGGTAGGGCCGTGCCGGCCTCGAGGCAGCGTGTGCCACAAACCATGTTCAACCCCAGTCAGCGCCATGTGGTGGCCTCGGGTCTGTCATCCAGTCACCACAGGCAGAGGAGTATGTGAAGTCGTCAGCCCCTTATATTAGCGGGGTCCCATGGCCTGTGACGCCTGTGCCAGATGGGTGTGGTGTGTGTGCAAACCTGCTCTCAGGGAGTGGCTGTGACATGCTGACAACTAGACCAGTGACCTGCACACCACCAGCGGGTACGCTGGCGACAGGTAGCAATGAGGCCACCCCCTGGGAGCGTTAGCGGAGTGATATGGCCTGCCATACACCCGAACAGGCCAGGGCTTGCAAAAATGACTTGTGGGCACTGGGTGTGGTTAAGTCCATGTCATGACAATATAGTGGCTGATGCGTGTGTCCCTTTTGTGGTGTCCACGGGACCCGTGACCCGTGACCCGTGACACAAATTGCTATGTAGAACCCTCTGACTGGCATCCCACAGGATGAGCATCATTGACACAAGGGAAATCACTGTCCCTACATTCATCCACACATACATACATGAATGATGAAAGACATGACACAGCAGTGTGTCACAGAATGTTTATTGCACATCCAGTGCAGTTCTGCAGCTGGAGCGATACAGGGCACTGCCGAACACACTACACAATATCGGCCTGTGGAGGGCCAGCCAGAGTCCATCCGGGGATGACAAATACTGCGGAAGAGGAGGGGTGCAGTCCGCAGTCTGGTCGCCGTGTCATTAACAATCAAACAGGATGTGGCAGTCCATGTCGTTGTCCAAGGTGAGTGCATCTGAGTGAATCGGGGGAGGGTGGAAGGTCATGAGGCCACGTGCTGGACCAAGCAGGAACAGGTCAGGTGGCGGAAATGGATGCTACTGAGTCCTTCTGATCACAGGCACATCCACGTCCTCTGTGCTCACCTGTGGGTGTTGCTGTACCGGGTGCAGCACTGAGTGCCACTGACATTTCAGGGGCCGGAGGTGTATTGTCGGCCGCACTGTGTGCCACTGACACTTCAGGGGCTGGAGGTGAATTGTCGGCCCCACTGTGTGCCACTGACACATCAGGTGTCGGAGTGGTTAGGCCTGCCGCACTGGGGGGCAGAGACACACAAGGGGCGGAGATGTGGCTGGTGTGGTGGCAGCAGCATTCATCATTGCCACGCCTTGTGGCAGGAATGCCATGATGAGGATCTGCAGGGCATGGTAGATCCCAGCTACATTTTGCTGATGTGTAGTGGTGGCTGCCGTCCTTTCCGCCTCCATCCACACCATGTCTTTCATGAGCCTCCGCATGTGTGCCAGCTCACGGCTGTTATCGCTGGAGCCACTCTGAGCGGACACATGTTCTTCTCTCCACGTCACGACTCCAGCGATGTCAGTCAGGGCTCGTTGGAGACCATGGAGCGGGCCTACACACCCAAGGATGGTGTCAACTTTGGTTGACATGATGCCGAATCCCAACCGCACCTGCTCTGCGGTCTCCCTCTGGCACACCAGCACACGGCATTGGAAGGCCATGTGTTGTTCCTGGGAGACTTGGGGGAGTGCCGGGCTGTGGGTGCCTCCTGCTGAGTGCTTTGGGTAGTGGGTGGGGTCCCTTCGATGTAGCTGGGCTGCCCTGATCCTGGAGATGAAAGGCGGATGAGGTCAATGATGTCTTGGATAGTTTGGGTGTCAATGCTGACGATGTCCTCCTCGTCACCAGTGAAGAGTGGCTGGGACTGATCAGCAGGAGGTGTTGATGGTGCCCCTGCAATGTGAAGGGGAGATGGTGTATTACAATGTGTCCACATACATGGAGCCGCATGGTACATGTTGACATTCAGAGAGCATGGCATTGTACATTGTGACAGTCTGTAGATCTGGGCGAGGACCCAGAGTCATTGTGGGTGTGCACTGTGCTCTGATTGTGCATGTGTGCCATTGTGCCCATCTCCACCCATCCCCCCAGTACCTGGTGGTCACTCACCCTGTTGCGGTTGTGTTGTGTCCTGTTGAGCTGTGTCCGATACCCCGACTCCGGCCACAGTCTCCACACTAATCACTGTCGACACCAGCTCCTACATGTCATCCAGCTCGAGCTGTGGCGCTGGGCACCCACCTCCAGTCTGCGTTGCTGCCTTCTGGTTGGCAGAGAGTTTCTCCTTGGTCTTCGCTTGATGTGATTCCATCGCCTCTTGACCTTGTCCATTGTCCTCTTGTGCTCCCTGACAGCATTCACCTTGTCCACGATGTCCTGCCAGATTCCATTTTTGGTGCCCAATGACACGTTAAAGGTGACGAACAGTTGTTGACGGTGTTCCATCACCTCTGTGACTATGATCTTGTTTGCCTGCAGACTGAACTTGGTCTTCCTCTTCTTCTTGTCCTTGCCCTTCCCTGTCCCCGAGGTCCCGGGCTGGTTGTCCGGGGTGCTTGTGGGGTTGCGCTCGTCCTCTGCGACTATTCCGGTTGCCTCCATGGTGCTTGGGTGTTGGTCAGTTTGTGTTTAGGTGTTTTTTCTACTTTTATGGTGATTTTTCCCATCTGCCAGGTGTGTTGCAGGCCTGGCACTGCTTATCACTGATTTTCTTATCGCGCTTTGGCCCATCGCAGGTTTTTTGATGTTATGGTTTGACTATTGCATGCTACCGCCGTGTTGTGAATTCCACGTTGTCACTGGGCTGTTTTCCCGCGATGGGCTGCGATGTTGAAAGTTGCGTCACGCTACTCTTGCAGTAGTTATCACACGTTCTTGTGAATATAGCCCCAAGATTTAAAAGGTTCTGCCTCTGAGGAGTAAATGCGTAAGGATTTGTCTTTCCAGACCGTAAAGTCATTTGTGCAGGTGAGAGGTTTATACATGCTATTAAAATTGGCTGAGGTCTGCATAGAACCAAAAGTTATATGTTATGTTATAGTAATCAATTAATACCATTTTAAATATGTTTCATTTAAAACATTACCTTCCCAATTGCAAATTCATGTAACACATTATCTTCTCACTTGCCGAATGAAGCTCACATCTTGCAATTAAAATGCACTTCAGAGTAATTACATATGTAACAAATTAATTTATAATTAAAAAATACACAACCCACCCAATACCAAATAAATCAAAAATTCCTCACAAACAATATACATTAAAAGTCATCATTATTTTGAAAAAAATAATTTTTAATTATCTCACATTAACACAGCTAATTAAACACAAATAATACAACAGAATAAAACAACATAAGAAACAACAATAGCATATTTAAGAATATTTAAACTGTTGATATAATCAAAAAGTAAAAATTCAATAATGAATTAATACATTTAAAAATAACTTACATTACAAACAAATAAGGGCACTCATTTCAGTGAAAATTGTAATAAGCACTCATGCCAGAGAAAATCGTATAGGCTTCCAATTTTCACTGACTGGAATAACGTTAAATATATAGCGTTTACATATAATACCAACACATCAAAAGGAATGTTTTGGGGCACTCGTCTATTTCAAGAACTTGTAGCAGCAAAGATAAGATATATTTTCTTGTACATAGTCAGTTTTCTCTGCAGGAGAATAAATTATTCTAATGATGCTTTCTGCAACAGCATGTCTCCCAGTGCAGGCTCATTTTGTGAGCTGTGTGAAGAATCTAGTTGTCTATTAGAATTCTGTAATCTTCACAGTCAGCTGTAATAGGAAGAAGTCACAGTGAAATGTGGATTGAAACCGTAATGAGGCAGCGTTCGAGTATTAGCTACGAATCGTCTTGGTAGATATTATCTGTGAAGGAGCCAATCAAAATATAACATTTTTGGTGGTGTATAGCTGTCTGATTTGCAATAAACATGTCATAATGTATAGGCGTTGCTGCAATGTTCCTATTTTACAACCATACATGCGCTTGGCTTGTGCACAATGCATTGTTGCATCTTTAAATTTACCAAAATAGAACGTTTACAAAAGTATTGTAAAATATATTTGCTGACTGTGCATGGTACGCTTTCCTGCACACATCTAGTAAAGATGGATCAAAGTGCTGCACGTTGTCACGGCTTACGCACAACTTCTGCTAGGAATTTAAGGTGTGCGTTAGATGTATCTACAAATATCCGAGATAAAATGCGTGTACTGTATGTGCCATTGAATTTTGCCTTCTGTAGCAGTTTTACATTCCAAGAATACAGTGTGTTGCTGCCTCGACCATCTTCCTTCTCACAGTCCTTACTCAGTGCAGTACCTTTTTACAATAGATGCAGGCTATGCTTTTGAACCCCATGAGGTGTTCTTCCCTAAGAACTGTCGGCTCCCAATAGCTTTGCCCTCTCTCTTGTAAGCTTTATCCCATTTGAATACAAAACATGCCTCAGGCTTTCCCCTTCCTGTTTGTTCTGTATCAATCAATACCCGAGCCACATTATTTCCTACCACTGCATGAAAAGGTTGGAAAGACCATACATCATACAATATCATTTTAAGTGTTTCGTTTGTCAGTCCAGTGCTTCGCAAAGAGAGTAAGGGTAGCATCTCTCGCCTAGCCGCCCCTTTGGTGTGCTTGAACCAGACAAGGGCTGGTTGTAACCAGAGGGATATTTGGCATTAGAACTACCTCCTGCTCTGCCTCCAACACATTTATTTATGTCTTCTTCCTTCAGCTGAAGCGCTGTGTGAGGCTATATGGTTTTCAATTCTAATTCTTTAATTATGATATTGATTTACAAAACCCTATACGGACACATTTAAATAGTTCTAGTGACTCACAACTATATTACACATAGCTATTGTAAATTCACAAAAAATGTCTCCAATTTATAAGCTAGTAAAATTCAACCAAACACAATTCCGAATCACATATGTACATATGTATTTTTAATAGTAAGTAAACATTCTACATTCAATAAAAAATCTATCACTAAAATTCGAAATAAGTATTTATTCTAGTTTGCCATTGTGTGCAATTCACGAAGTTGATTCATCTATACACTGTTTCGAAAAGTAAACTCCGTAAGACTCCTTAATTCATTTGTTTTCTACTATACACAATCGCATCCTCATTGATGTGCGAATTTGCACAGTACTCACTTAAAGTTGGTGCTAAACAAAATGCCTAAGCACACCTCATGGAGGGCGACAGAAAGGTTTGGGTCCTGTCTCTGACTGGCTTGGACCACTCCAATATACTAAACAGAACAACAAGTAGCCAAACAGGTTTACTTTTTTAACATTTAATCACACCCAGCCCACCAGTTCTGGGTGGTCAACTATTTTATTTTAGTCTTTTTATCTTTTTTTGTAGAAAAGCTTTTTCCATTGAATTGTTACATGACATCAAAAGAACAATTATCAAACAATAAAGAATACATTCAGAAAAATGTGCAATATATACAAGTGTTCAATATGTACAAAATCAATACTGTGAATTTGAGTAACACCAAAAACACATTCATACAATGCCTAAAAATAATTTTTTACTAGGCACCAGTCCTTCATATTCTATACAAGAAGACAGGCGGACAACACAGTTCATAGGTACTGCCTGCTTGTCTTACTGAGCCGGAGACTAGATAAATGCTTCTGGGGTTGCACTCCTAGGGATGAAAAGTGTGGTACTATTTTATAGCCCTAGCTGCACCCTTCTTCTTTTTCCCAGGCTCGGGGTCAACGCGTTTCGAACCACAGTGTAGTTATGGGTTCTCCTCAGGACACGGACTGGAGGAAGCCAATACTGTAAACAATAATCATAACGGGATTTGGTGTCAGTATTGTGTTCACATTTTGAATAAACTCTCAGACTCTATAGGTGGTATATATAAATACCTGTATGTAGAACTCTAGACCACTTCAGTTGGAAACTTGCCTCGCAAGTACAGAATTTCTGCAGAAAAACATGGATGTAAATGAACATGGATGTAAATAAGACCTGTTGCTGTGGCTCACGCTAAAACGTGCTTCAATTATGGTTGTAGGTCACCACTAACTACGAGCCTACCTTAAACTTGGGTGAGGTGGCATGTAGAATGGAGAAGCGCCGGCCGTGCATCGGTCCGGACCTCTTTTAGAGGCGTTTGTAGTTCAATCCGATTTAGCCTAACCAAAGGTATCAAAGAGTGCATTAGACTTCCTTTCTTTCATTTTGGGTTCGGGTAAATATGGACTGTACTGAACGTTTCTGCTTACTCGTTCGTTCAGTGAACTGCTCCGCTTGTTCGCATACGGCGTCTGGCGTTTACGCGCCGCGAGTAGGCTTGGATAATTTAAAGGGACCGCATGTTTCCGCCCGGCAGGGAAGATGGTACTTGTAGTCAATTATTGGAGCGAGATAGCACCGCCATACCAGGGACCAGTCACAGACAATAGCGCCAGGAAAGGATTATTTTTGGAGAGAGAACTAAAACTAAGCACACCTCATGGCATAGCTACAAGGGAATGGCACAGTGCAGCGGCAAGTTTTGCAGCACTGCTCTGCATCATTTAGAAACCACAGGGATGCGCCATACTTTCAACATTATGGCGCACCCCTGTGTTTTCCCTTGCACTGCCGCTAAAAATAGCTGCCTAGTGCCAACACATACACCCTTGTGCCATAGTGCAAGTGTGCCTGCTTTGCAGGGAATGATTGTTTATGTGCAGGAAAGTGTACCACACAAAAACAATCAATAATGGTGTTTTGCTCGTTCTATGTGTGCTGCAGAATGCACCACACAGAAAAACAAAAATGAGGAGAAATAAAATTATTTCTTCTCATCACGCCAATCTAACAGCTGCTTTTACATGGCATTAATCTTTAGCGTTGCCTCAGATTTATGTATCCTTGTAAATTTAGGGTAGCATCAAAAACCTCCCTTTTATGCCGCTACATAAGTGAAAGGGTAACATATTTACAAAGCTGAGCTAAGCCACGCAAAGTGGCTTAATGCCACTTTGTAAATATGGTGTAGAGCATTGCTCCACCGGAATATCACAAAAAGTGACATTCCGGGGGCCCAACACTCTTGTAAATATGCCCCCCTTTTCTACATATCACAAAATGGCAGCTGTGGGGTATATTTTGGATCATGCCAACAAGCTTCTGCAATATTTGGACCCTCAATGGCTTCATCAGATTTACTATTTATTGCAAACCGAACTGAGGTACAGGGCAGGTAGCATCCCACACACCTTCACCATATTGTGGTAGTTGATATTCTGGTTGAGATATGTTTGTATAATTGTCATTTAACCCGCGATTATCTGGCAGAGTCCAAACGCAGATTGTGTGTATACTGCAAATGACAGCTAGTCAAAAAGGCAAATTAACAATCAATCAACCAATCAGGGTTTTGTAAAGCGCACTACTCACCCTTGGGGATCTCAAGGCGCTGAGGGTGGGTGTGAGCAGCTCCATTGGCCAATGACCTTTTATCCTTCTGTTTTAACAAAACATATAATCTGTGTTGGGATTCCCCAACATTCTCTCCTCCAAGGAAGCTCAAAGCAGCCAGTTCACATAGTGAATAGAAATGTTTTATCTCTTAGTCTTCTTAATTACTGCATACTCTTTCGGTTCGTTTTCACTCTTTTCAGCCGTGAAATTTCTCAAATAGAACAATCCGTCCGTTTTACAGTCAAAAATGCATGCGCGAATAAATTAAAGATGTTAGTTGTTTAGCATATATTACATAAATCACCCCTTTCCTTCTCTATTTAAACGACTAGCTCGCCCACAGGCGTGTGGGGCATTCATTAGCAAACTGACTGCAGTAAAGATGAATGCCACCAGAAGCTTGAAAGGGGTGCAGAATGTGTGTCCTGCTGTGTCACACCATTAAAATAAGAATATTCTCCCCTAAACTAATTGTGTCTGGCTTTTGGTTTCCACAACCCTCCAAGGCCAATCTGTTTTAAATTTCCTGGAATTGGAGTGTATGGCTCTCCGGTAAAAATAATATTCATATTATAAAATCATGCAATTATTTGGGGCATTGAATAAAGAAGTTTTATTAAAAATAATTGGTTGGTGCAGCAGAATTTGCATTTAGACCCATGGAAATTTGAAATGTTTACTTAGCCAATGGGTGTGTTGCCGTACCAAGGTCAGATTAGCAATGTTGGCTCATATTTAATCAATTAGGTGGCAGTTAATAATTTTGCATATTTGGCCGCTGCTAAATTAAATTCAGCTCATGTACAGGTATCCATTTTTGTTGCATGTCACTCAGGGACGGATTAGAAACCAAAACCAGCCCTGGAAAAAATGCTTAAACCAGCCACACAAAGCAGAAAAATGTAAGTAGAAGGAGAACTTGTGGGTCTGTTTGGGTTATGATAGCCCAACCTGTTCAGAAAGCAGCCCCCCAGCCTGCAGTCAAGAAAGGCAGTTGCCGAATGGTCCGTCCGGCCCCGGCACCATTATTTTATTTCGTTTCTGGCAGCATAAGTTTTTATGAAACTTTCATGAATGCTACATTAATGACTGTTTACAGGGAACTGGTTCAAATGAATCCCAAATATATCATCCACTTTCACTCCTGGCAACGTACTAGCAAATATTCAATTGGCCACGGAATACCCAAACCAAACTGCTATGGCTTGGCATGGTTTTTGAAAAACAAAAATCAGTGCGTGTGACTCGCAGAGAAGGTTCTTTGAGAGAATCAGGCACATGTCCTTTTTAGGTTTAGAAACAGTTTTAAATGTCTTAACTAGTTCAAGTTAAAAAAAGAACCAACATTAAAAGGTACTTGCAGCCCTTTTTATTCATTGGTCTATTCAAGTGTTATTCATATTTTGCTTCCTCCCACACCAGCATAGAGCATAGGCTCTGGGTCAGTCCAATTCAGTCGTTGGCTAGCTCACTCTGAGCCAAGGCACTTTGCTTTGCACTTGTACTCATCTATCTGAAAAGTAGCTCATTTCAGCGCCAGGGCTAGTGAGTCAAAATCTGTTTCCAGAACTCTTTTTTATTATTTTTCATATGTGTATTTACTTGTTTTCTTTTTTGTAAACGTACACGTCAGCTTTAAATGGCTGGATGTTTAATTTTTATTACTTTGAGCATTTTATCCCTATTGCATTTGTTTAAAATAAAATATTTAAAAATCCAAACCATTGCAGGTTTGCCTAGGTGCGATGCACTGGCTTAGCCATTGCTTGATTTTTATGCTTGTCATCCTGTGAAAGTCAGTGACAGGCAGCAAAGAATTTCAACAATGGTGTTGGGAGGTGTGTGGCTCACATAGGGCTGCACGCTGACATCATTCTTGCTGTTGGCTCTCTGGCAGTCACAGTGTCTTGAAAATAGAGCCTGCTGAGGCACCACATGTTGGGGGAAATCAGGTTCTCTGCTTCTTAATGAGTCAGGAAAACCACGAGGTGGGTGTTCAGAAAATCCACAGATGTTTGGTGAACTTCCTGTTACCGCCCATTTTTTAGGATTTTATGCCACAAAACAAATTAATTTGAGTGGTAAATCTCTAAAAAGAAATGCACTTCCTTCATAATTCCAAAATAAATCCTAAATGAGACTGTTTTAGTAATTACATACTAAAGCCATCAAGATTCAAATACACTTAGCAATGTCAAAGATGTGTTGGTGCTTAAAAAATACTATTGCTTCTTGCACATTATTGCCATGTGGTGTAGAAAGTAGTTGGCGGTCCATTTACTTACCACGTGTAAAACTGCAAACCTTTTTGCAAGGAATTAAATCGACCACCAATGCCACGCATGGTCAAACTTACCTCCATCATGGGTCAGTAAATGCAATATGAAAAATCCAACATTGTACAAAATTAGGTTACTTGTTGAGAGGGGTGAAACCCAGCCGCAGCCCCTACAGGCAAGAGCGGTGTGGCCAGCTGGGGTGGGGTGGGGCGGGGAATTACGAGAGATGACCCCAAGGGAAAATAAAATAATACATTTTCCTTTGTGGTCGTCTCTCGAAATCTCCCCCCCAGCCGGCCCCACCACCCCACCGCTCTTACCTACAGCGAACGTGGCTGGTGAAACCCTACGCAAGCAGGAACCCCAATCCTTGTCAGGGTGAAGTCGCAAGCAAACACTAAATTAACCTGTGCTCAACCCTCAGGTGGCTTGGCACAAAATAGTCAAGCTTAAATTAGAGGCAATTTGTAAACTATTTGGTCAACAATCCAACCAGTAACACAATAAAAATACACCACAAAAGGATTCCACACTGTTGTAAACGAATCTAGGACCCTAGTGTAACTTTTCCTGATTCATGCCCTTATATAGGTATACTTTACCCTATTCTTATATAGGCATAGAAATCATTACCATATTTGGCCTGAGCCTTACAGCCCAAATACGGCAAAGCTACTTCCACTAAGTTTGGAAAAACCCGCCTTCAGCAGCTAGGATCTTCCCCCTGCTTGAATATTAAGTTATCCAAGAAATCCTGGAGTATTCTGGGAATTGAACCTTTGAGTGACGTTATTAAGTCCGATCATGCGTCAAACTCGGCACCTTCATGGTATAAATATGCCTACATTTTCCCAAACTAACACACGGTGGTTCTTGGAGCAGATCGACAACTACTTGCCCGACGCCCTGCAGCAGCAATGCCGAAGGAAGCCGACCCTCCAGCAGACGCACTGAGAGACGCTGTTTCTTCTCTTGCCGAGAAATCCAGCTCCAGTGTTTCCAGCTTACCCTTGCGGGTATCTGGGAGATCGAGTCCTGAGAGAGAGATACAAGACCTCCTTCTTTCTAAACCAAGGTACGGAGCTGATTAGACTCTTGGCAGATTCTAGGCGAAGAATACTAAACTTAAAACTACTCTTAAACTTATTTCTTCCCTTGTGCTAGGCTTAGGTCAGGTACATCAGGGTAGGCGTATTTTAGAAGCACCAGTTGAGTACTTTTAGCCATCTCTTTTATCATTGTATGTATTTTATGCATTTTATCTATTTAAAGCAACTTATGGCTTAGAAACCATATCATGCTTTTACAGTACTACTTTATAATACTGTTTGTATTATATGCCTTGTACTTTATAACCAGCATTACTATTGTAGCTGTACATTTCTCATGCTTGAGATAGAAGACTGTTCAATAAATACCTTTTATTGAAAACGCCCGTCTCTCTAATTTCTCAGCAACTCTGGTGAAAGTAAGCATACACGATTGACTGAGTAAAATAGTCATCTATTGTTTCCACGACTCTGAAGATTGATTTCTTATTCTTGGGAAACAAAGTTGTCATGTTATATGGTTGTCAGAAACTAATCCCTTCTTGTACTTTCGTGAACGTTTCTAGTGACCTCTGAGCTAGCTGGCACACACATAATTAAGTCTAATATATTCGGCAGAGACCTAGTTGACCTTAGTCCTACGTCTAAGCTGCAGTATATATTATTCCAATGCGCAGAGCCTATTGGGAATATAGGAACTACACTACAACACTGGGGTACACAAAAGAGTAGTTTTTAATAAGCAGAACAAGACCAAAAAAATAAAAATTCAATCAGTAGACCCAGTGTTCTACAGGGTTAAATATTTCAGTAAAAATGGTGCCAAAAAGCATAAAGTGCAGCCGCGGCCGGTAGTGGGAGTACCTGTCGGACGGTGACGTGAGGAGGGGGAGGGGCAGGGTGGGTGGTAGTAATGTATGGATTAAGGACCTTAACAGGTAAGTAAACAAATACATAAATAAACCAAATTTCGTTGCACGCACTGCATCGCATTAGGATGTTGCAGTGCACGCAACAAAATTCGTTTTATTTATTTGTATGTTTACTTACCTGTTAAGGTCTGTAATCCATACATTACTACCCCCACCCTGCCCCTCCCCCTTCCCACGTCACCGCCCGGCAGGTAATCTCACTACCGGCCGCAGCTGATAAAGTGCCAGCTGTGGTTATATGATCACACCAGACTGGGACAGAGTTACAAGTTGAGGTTGACCACAATGAGGCACGGGCTGGTTGCAGGGACCCAGGTATGCCCGCTGAACAAAGTACCTTAAACCCTGGTTTGTGATACACTGCAAGCGTCTGCGACGAAGATGCATATGTAGGAATGTATTACTTTTGCAATGGTTACCCACCCACCTTTTGCCTGCCTCTGCTGCATCTTTGACTGAGCACTGGGTTCTGCTAACCAGGTTCCCAGTGCCTTTGTTTTTTGCCCAAAACTGTACCTTTTTTTCCACAATTGGCACACCTCTGGCTCACATATAATTCTCTTGTAAAAGGTACCAGTGGTACCAAGTGTCTTGTGACCAGAGACGGTCAAAAAGGGCTACTGCCTGTATTGTGCCACCCTAAGAGACCCCTCACCAAACACAGGCATACTGCCACTGCAGCCTGCATGTTTTGGTGCTGTTAAAGTGAAGAGTCAATCTGGCTCACATTCCTGTGTGCCATGCTTACCAGCACTGCAAGAGGCATAGGTAAGTCACTCCTGCAGTTGGCCTTAAAGCCCAAGGCATGGTGCACTATACCTCATGTGAGGGCATAACTGCATGAGCAGATATGCCCCTATAATGTCTAAGTCCATTCTTACGCTTTATAAGGCACAGTGAAGCCATACTGGGTACATGGGCTGGGAGTTCGTAACTACAAGTTCCACAGCTCGACGATGGCTGCACCAAACTCTAAGATGTTTGTTACCAAACATCTCAGCTTAATAAACTCACACCGATGCTAGTGTTGGATGCATTAAGAAATGCACCTAGAGGGTACCTCAGAGGTGCCCCTGAAATCCTACCATCTTGCTAGTGTGTGTCTGACTGGTCCCCACCAGCCTGCTACCAACAGACATGTTTCTGACCCCCTGAGGTGGGAGCCTTTTGCTCTTGTGGATCAGAAATAAAACTTGCTCTAGGTAGAGGTGCTTCACACCTACCCCGAAGCAGGAATAGCATAGAAAGGCGTGAGTCTCAAAGACTTCCTATTCTTTGGTATGCTGACCAGGGCCTCTCCAGCTATCGGAGATGCCGTCCCCCTGACCAAGCCCCATTTTTGGAGGCAAGGTAGGCAGGAAAATTAGTCAGCAATATAAGTGAAGTGCCCCCCTTTCCTTTGAGAATCCTTCATATTGTTTTGGAGGACTCTAGTTAATAGGGTTAGGAGTATGACCCTCCCCAGAGGGAATGGACATACAAAGGGTGTAGGCTCCCTAAAGGTAAGTAGCCCATTGGCTACTACCTTCTGCCCCTTGTAACACTTCCAAAATTTAGTATTTAGGGGCACCCCTGAACATTAATCCGCAGATTACTGATAACCTATGAAGAAGAGGTCAAAGAAGAGCCGATCCCTGCACGAAAAGATCTTCAGCTCTGCAAGCCTATTTGCAAAGTTCAAATTTTGCAGCTCCAGCTACTCGTTCCGCAGACCAGCAACCTCCAAAACCCAGAGAAGACTCCCTACCTTGCATAAATACTCCTGATCGCCTGTGGACAACAAACCTATCCAAAAGAAAATGAACTTTAAAGACCAAAGCTTTGACTGCAGAAGTGCAAAACCAACTACCTCTGCACCCAATGCCCACAGCCCGAGTTTCAGTGGCCCATTGGTCCAGCAAAGTTTTCAGTTCCCAGTTCTCCTGAACAAAAGTCCCCTGTTGGCTGACCCCTGCCAAACTCCACGTCGATGACGGCAGCATCTGCACAGTTAACCCACAACCACTACCTGCACCAGAAAACTGCTTAATGACACCAAAGGACACCCCTGCACCGGAGCCCTTAGGCCTTCGGGAGGACCGACCAACAGTGTCCCAGTGCTCCAGTACACTCCTACTTACCTGTGCAGCTGTAGGTCTCCTCTGATTTGCTTCCACTGCTGAGCCAGCACTCTTTTTCCGACTGGGATTCCCCATTGGTTTGCATCGGGCACCCGAAGATGTGTTGGCACTCTGCACCAGGCTGCCCCTGTGCCTCTGGAGGTGTAATTATGATGCTACCTTGTGGCCCACCTGTGCTTACCTTAACCCCTGGAGACTGGGTTACCAAACTGTGCTGCTTACTTGTAAGTAGTACCACTTTGATTGGCCCCTTTCTCAGTTGGATAACATTAGCACCAGAAACTGAGTTTGACCTCTGCACCTGGCTGTTCCAGTGCTACTGGTGGTGCAATTATGTCACTTACCTGAACCTTACCTTGTACTCATTCTTTATCCAGAAACTCAATATCATACATTGGGTACTTACCTGCCTATTGCTGATTGTGTTTCTTCCGATAGGAAAACACTGTATTTTTGAAAAATGCACAGTGTCCACTTTTTCCATTGAAAAGCATTGATATTGCAAAACTTATTTATGTGCAACAAAGTATCTTTGGTTCCATAAAATAAATATACTAAAAGTAACATTTTTACAAACCATTAGTTCTGGATTTAGTCATTGAGTGTGTGTAATCATTTCTTGCCTGTGTGTATACAACAAATGCTTAGTACTGCCCTCTGATAAGCCTAACTGCTCGCCCACACTACCACAAAAGAGAGCACTAGCATTTTCGACTTGAGCATCTGTAAAGCCTCTGGGGATCCACTTGACTGTCTGCACACTGTACTTCTTTTCGGTATAGTATGTACAGAGGCAGCTAACTCCAGAAAACACATGCAGTTTAGCACTCGTAAGCCGAAGTAAAGTATGCAGACTACTAAGGCCTGCAAAAACCGGATCAACAAAAATGGAGGAGGAACGCAAAAGATTTGGGGGGGAAGGCCATCCTAATGCTGCCAGGTCTAATAAACATCTTTGCAAATAAACATTGACAAAACATATAGGTCCAGCTATTGAAAGTTGAAAGTTCTTCATTGACTGACAAATTGATTGATTTGTGTGTGTGTATGTGTGTGTGCGTGTGTGTGTGTATATGTATATATACATACATATATATATTCATATATTACACAGAGGCAGTCCCACCTGTGTAGTTATACTTAGGGCAAACATTCCATTGGAAGTGCATTTTTTGACTCCTTCCTAGAAATTTCTGGGGTGATTCATCAAGCAAAGGTTGAAAAAGAGGTCCCAAAATGCATTTTCCCTGTTCAATTACCGTAGGGAATTTTAATGAGTGCTGGCCCCTAAACTCCCATGAGGGTCCCAAGAGAGCCAGTACTGCCCCCACGACTCCCGCAGGATTGGGAAAGCAATTTAAAGAAAAAGAGGGGTCGGTGTACAATGGAGTTGAGGAGGGTTGACCATCTCGTTTTAAACAAACAAAACCACAAAAATTCACCAGTTATAATTATCTCAAGTAACTCTATTTCAGCCCTAAAGTAAGTATAACTCACCCCCTAACATGCACAGTGTTGCCATCAATGTGTAGGTACAGATAGGAGTAGGCAAACATCAGCAACAATTAACATGATTGAATTGTTCATCTTTTTTATCATTCTAATGATGCTGATTACAGTAACATGTCTCATCGTTCCCATAATCACAGCTCACTTTTTTATGCGAGAATACAATCATTTCAATAAATGTTTGAAAATGCATTATCATATCTTTCTTGTTTTGGCCTTGGGTGCTAGAGTGACAAATTAAAGCATCAGATCTGTTTCCATAGATTCTTTAGGAATCAGAGTATCATGTTTGAGGTTGCCAAAAACATCTGTTACCCTGTTTAGCTTAGGGGTTAGATGTGGTACTGTGAGCTAGTCGGAAACCCATCAACACTTATTGATGATATATGTGAACTGAGTCCCTATATTCTGAAGTTCGCGTTGGTCTAATACACAGTCCTGCTATGTTTGTAGAAACTGTATAACATGGCGCCACAAATGTTTTAGGTCAGGTATTTATTTAGTGGGTCTCCTGAGTAGTTTTCCAGCTTATGCCCAAGGCTTCTTTTCACCTCTACATGGAGATGTCCATGATGAAAAGGATCTATCCTGCCAGCTTAATAGGAAGCACCAACTTTTGTCTGTAGATTGTTCAAGCTTGAACCTTTAAAAGGATCACCCCACTGTAGTGTTTAACTTAATTCCATTCATTAAAAAGGCGATAGCAGTCAATATTCATGTAAATTATACACAGGCAATCCCTGCACACTTAACCTTACATGGGCTAGTTAATATGGGTGCAGAAGTTACAGTCGTGGTTGAGGCACCGGAATCTTGCAAATGTTAAGTTTAGTATTCCTGGTAAATCTTCCCTGCAGTCGATGCTCAAACACGACAACTTAATACATACACTGAAGCAGCAGCTCCGCCTGCATATAGACCTTATGAATACTTTGAAATTCCACACACATATCACGTGCACCAAAAATTGGTATCAAAGCGCCCTCCCACAAATACCACAAAATATATGACTGTGTCCACTCAGTTATGAAGGGGCGACCTGGATAGTCTTAGCCAGCTACACACTATTTCCAAATACAGCAGCAATGAATATTGGCGAAGCACGTGCTTTAGATGTCTAATGCAGTATGTTATGCGCACATTAACAACTGCCCCAGCAAGGGCTGTCCAAGTTGGGCAGCTCCATTCAGCTGTGCCAGCAATTAGTCCAGTTACTATTAATGCCATTATGGATAAGTTACCCACCGAAGGGAGACAATTCTGTTTTGGATTTCACAAATGACAAATTAGCTTGAAGCAGTGACCAAAAGATAAATATAGAGTCCTTAGGACGACTTTGTCCGCCCGCAATCCTATCGGTAAACAGGACCGCCCGCCATAAGGGCGGGGGTCCCGTGGGGGGAATTAGGATGCTGTAATTTTAACAATTTTGAATGCACCGCCCACCGCAATGTCAAAAATACATGTTGTGCATTTCAAAGCACAACATGACGGGCACCACGCAGTGCCTGCCACATTGTCCTTTGAAATGCAGGGGGTACCATAGGTACCCCCCCATGTGCACCCCCCACCCACCCTGAAGTCCTTGGGGGCAGCAAAGGGCCCCCATAGACACCGCCACCATATAAACCGCAAGGCGACCGGGGCAGAAAAGCGGCGGACGGTCTTTCCATCCGCCGCGGACCCCCCAGCCATACTAATATGGCGCGGGGGTCATTCCGGCAAAGATGGCGAGCGGATCGCCCCGCCAGGCCGGAGGTGGCTACGGCCGGCCTGGCAGGGGCGATCTGCCCGCCATCCTAATGGGCCCCTATGTATCTTGTCCTTGGTATGGTTTCACCAATTGGAGATTGCATGACATGGGGTACTGTTTTTCCTGCCACATATACAATAACACACAGCAGTCCATCAGTTGCTGTTTTGCCTGAAGTGCTAAAATACATTCTAATTAATATGGGGCAGCCCCTGTCATGGACTTGGGTATGAAATTAATTGGCAAATTTGCCACAGATCCCTCAATGATTTATAATAATATTAAATAGATGGCAGCAGTGATGGCAGTATGCCAACACCTAGCAACTGATCCTGCAGCAAATCAGGAATGCAAGCTATCAAAAATTGTTTCTTAGACCTATGCTTCCATAGATCATGACAATTTGGAAAACAGGCCTGATGAGGCAAAACTTACAACTAAATCTGATTTAGATACTACCAATCAGAATACGAAGTCTACTGAAAAACGCTGGGATAAAAATATGAAAAATATAAACAGAAAACAGGGAATACACTGAAAAATGCTATCATTTATGTAACCATGATACAATTAAACAGCTTGAGAGGTATCAGTATTCTGATACGTGCCCCTCTCGTTCCTTTCAGGACTCTTCAGACAGACAGTCACAGAGAGTGGGACGAGGCGAACAAAGACAAGAACGGTATGTGAAAACAAAAAACACATTTTAAATAGAAGAAATTGGCTGGACTTTCTGCTAAAAATGCCACAAATACTCAGGATGCTTCTCCTGAACAAGACATGGGCAAAAACCCTGCTCTACAGCGCAGCAGAGGTCATGATAGTACGCCAAAATCTTCAAGAGTTTCTGGTGGTGAGACTGACTAATGAATGTATTCAAGTTGAAATGCCAGATCAGCAGCTTAGCCCTCCAGACAGACTTTATGATTTGGACAGCCAAATTGAGGGCAGCATGATTACAATTGAAGTAATATTCTGTTAAAATGTAACAAATGCTGATGACATTTTCTTGGCAGAGGTAGATTGGCATCCTGAGTTTGTTAGAAGGTCCCACAATGGGAGGAGCTAATACTACTATCCTTTTCAGTTCTTGTTGCCTCTGGAAGTAGAAGAAGTGTATGCCACAGAATGGGCTCTTGCACAAGCTCCTGCGTTATAGTGCAATGAAGTTGGCTGGGATAAGGACTCAACTTATCTTATGATAGCCATAAGGTCCAGCCCGCAAGTACAACCCCAATACCCTATTAAGCATGAAGCTAGACAACCTGTTAGAGAAATTCTAACACAACTAGAATATCAAGGCATACCTGCGCCATGCATCTTTACTATGAATAATCCTCTATTTCCTGTAGCCGAACCGGATCATTCCTATCGGATAGCCTTAGACTATAGGAATTTAAACAGTCGTACATGCACCTTTCCAATACAAAATTCACATAGCACAGATTTGATAAACAACATTGTCTGTAAAAAATGCAAAACTACATTTGCCATTTCCAGTGTTTTTTGCTGCCAAAACATAGCACCTGAAAGCAAAGATTTGATGGCCATTACCACTTTAGGGGCACAAAGAAATTGTTGTTGACTCCCGCAAGGGTATAAGATCAGTCCTGGTCTGTTGGCTGCCCATATACCCCCAATTTTACAAGAAATTGATTCAGAAGCATGATGTGTTATTGACATTGACCTCACAGATGACAGCTGATGATTTAAACATGCACTTGGCTAGAGTGGATTGCATAATTTTAGGATTTTTTCAACATGGTTACAAATTAAATAAAAAAAATCTAAGTTTGCATTCGTTAGTGTCCTATTTTTAAGATATGAATTATCAAATGAAGGCAGAAGCCTTGTTGTGTTCTTCTTAAAGAAGAGTGCTCTTCTCTAGCCATGGAACACATTCAAAAAAGCTACAATCACTTTTATGCTTCTTAACTTTGGTAGTTGCAAACACAACAATGATGGACAGAATGTGGATCAATGTCACACATTCACCCCAGTCCAAAGATCTGGGCCCAAATCCATCGTTTTTCCACTCCACACCACCCTGGGTTAGACAATGGCGATATGCAAATCAGCGCTGACCCTGTGCCCCATGGGAACAGTCCAGTCCGAACTACAAAAGCCATGTCCTTCCCAGAACGGAAACAAGCATCCGAGGACCGGCCCGGTTTCGAGGTAACACCTCTCATCAGCCCGGCTAGCTTGATTCCAGTGGTGTGGAGTGCCTGGGACTCACGTCTGAGCATCCCCAGTACACTTAGAGCGGTAATTGCAAACACAACAATGATGGACAGAATGTGGATCAATGTCACACATTCACCCCAGTCCAAAGATCTGGGCCCAAATCCATCGTTTTTCCACTCCACACCACCCTGGGTTAGACAATGGCGATATGCAAATCAGCGCTGACCCTGTGCCCCATGGGAACAGTCCAGTCCGAACTACAAAAGCCATGTCCCTCCCAGAACGGAAACAAGCATCCGAGGACCGGCCCGGTTTCGAGGTAACACCTCTCATCAGCCCGGCTAGCTTGATTCCAGTGGTGTGGAGTGCCTGGGACTCACGTCTGAGCATCCCCAGTACACTTAGAGCGGTAATTGCAAACACAACAATGATGGACAGAATGTGGATCAATGTCACACATTCACCCCAGTCCAAAGATCTGGGCCCAAATCCATCGTTTTTCCACTCCACACCACCCTGGGTTAGACAATGGCGATATGCAAATCAGCGCTGACCCTGTGCCCCATGGGAACAGTCCAGTCCGAACTACAAAAGCCATGTCCTTCCCAGAACGGAAACAAGCATCCGAGGACCGGCCCGGTTTCGAGGTAACACCTCTCATCAGCCCGGCTAGCTTGATTCCAGTGGTGTGGAGTGCCTGGGACTCATGTCTGAGCATCCCCAGTACACTTAGAGCGGTAATTGCAAACACAACAATGATGGACAGAATGTGGATCAATGTCACACATTCACCCCAGTCCAAAGATCTGGGCCCAAATCCATCGTTTTTCCACTCCACACCACCCTGGGTTAGACAATGGCGATATGCAAATCAGCGCTGACCCTGTGCCCCATGGGAACAGTCCAGTCCGAACTACAAAAGCCATGTCCTTCCCAGAACGGAAACAAGCATCCGAGGACCGGCCCGGTTTTGAGGTAACACCTCTCATCAGCCCGGCTAGCTTGATTCCAGTGGTGTGGAGTGCCTGGGACTCACGTCTGAGCATCCCCAGTACACTTAGAGCGGTAATTGCAAACACAACAATGATGGACAGAATGTGGATCAATGTCACACATTCACCCCAGTCCAAAGATCTGGGCCCAAATCCATCGTTTTTCCACTCCACACCACCCTGGGTTAGACAATGGCGATATGCAAATCAGCGCTGACCCTGTGCCCCATGGGAACAGTCCAGTCTGAACTACAAAAGCCATGTCCTTCCCAGAACGGAAACAAGCATCCGAGGACCGGCCCGGTTTCGAATTAACACCTCTCATCAGCCCGGCTGTCCATCATTGTTGTGTTTGCAGTCTTAACTTTGGTAGAACATTCATACCAGATTTACGCACAATGGGTTAAACCGCTGTACGATTTAATATTGTCAAACACTGGATTTCAGGACATATTACTGTTCTCAAATCATTGCAAACAGACATTTTTGCATCCAAACACTTGCACACTTTTGTAAACAAAACTAATTTAGTGATCTGCATCATTGCAGATCTACAGGCTATACATAAGTCACCTTTAATTAAGGACAAACAGTGACGATTACATATAAATTGCATTTGTATTCTAGTGCAGAAATGCATTTTGGATTGATAGAAAAATTCTGACTGCACTTCAAATGGCTGTCCTTAAGGAGCATATATTGGCTGAGGGGAAATGCGAAATTGTGGTTTCTCCCATTTCCACCTTAGAGGCTGTGACAAAAGCAAGCATTCCTAACACTAAAACCCTACATTCAAGATGGATCCAGTGGGTCACCTCCTTGACATCTACTGATGTAGATTATGTATTTGACCCTACATTAGGAAGACAGGAATTTCTCCAGTATGAACAAGAATACCCCATGTCGTAGACCAGTATGATTTTATAATCTAAACTGATGATTCAGCCCAGCCTGCGGTTACTACTAACCATATTTATTCAGCAGCATGTGCTGCCATTATGGGTGTCATAAAGATGGTGATGTTCAGGCACAAAATAATACAAAACATTTAGGGAACAGTACCGCTCAACTGGCTAAACTGAAAACTTTGGTTCTGCCACTGCAGAATATGAGTTCTGAATTCCCGACACTTATAGCATATAATTCCTATTACTGTGTCCAGACCTATAATAATAATTTGCACTATTGGCATGTGCATGCATTCAGAGACTCTAAATGTAACACTACAAGCATAAGTTGCTTTAGGGAAAGGTGATAGCTCTTAAAAATGCTCTACAAAGGCCTTATGTTATTCACACATAGGGCTATCAATGAGTTGGGAATTCATTGGCTGATGAAGCTGCCAAAACAGCAGTTCAGACAGTCTTAGTGGCTGCAAATACTCATTCATATATGAGAAGAGATGAGAACAATAAGGATGCAGTCACTGCTTTGGTTCGTGGCGCACCCCTATGTAAAACTTTCCCAAAAAATACTTCTATCTGTTGGGTGACCAAAACATTCTATTTGCCTGTAATCCCAGGGTGGGTAATTAAATAATACCCAACCTGGACCGCAGGTTATAGCTAATACCTGGTGAACATGAAGGCTTAGCATCCACCCATTCTGGTGTGGTGGCTACAGTTTCTTTGCTTCAGAAATGCTACAGGTGGCAGGGTCTCTATAAACATACTAAACAATATGGCCTGTGATATTTATCAACACATAAAAAGTTCCACTGTTGCTTGCCCACCACAGACAACTAAATTATATCTATTTGGACCACTGCAAACCACTGAATTCCGATATTTTATTGGCTGTTGATATATGTTCTTGATTCCTATTGGTGTTGTCACAACGATCGGCTGATGCTCGAATGGTTATTAAAGATGTTCAAGTCTTCATATAAACATATGCAGTAGCAGCATTCCACTCGGATCAGGGACTGGCGTTTGCCTTTAACGCTTACCGGGATACAATGTGAACTCTGAGTGTTGCTGTGCATTATTCCTTTTGCCATCATCCTGTGGGAAATTCAATAGTGGAGCAGATAAACCTTGACATAAATCAATTCTGAACAGCTAGAGTATTAGGTTCAATTCGTAGTTGGATTCATCACCTGTATGGAGATGCACACTTCGACATCAATGAATATTTTGCTATCTTACAGGAAAGACTTACTTCTGAGAGGACCTCTAGAATGTGAATACTAAACGTTCTGCTAATGATGAATTGAAGGAGCAACCAGCGACTTCTGACTGAATGCCCAAAGTTTGGGATCTAGTCCGGGAGAAGATTACAGAAAGAAGTGAATTCAGACCATCTTACTGTGCCCCGTTATCTGTGCTTGCTGTTCAATGTACTTGAACTGTGATTTTGCCACTGCTTGCTGGTTGTAAACAGAAACAAAAAGTTTCAATTGAGTTGAATAAGCTACATCATGTGGCTAGTCTAACACAGTAGGCCACGGGGATATCTGGGTAGTTCATTATCTTCCCTGCCTACTCTGCAAGAGATCCCTCAATATTCAGAAAGCAGTCCAAATGTAAGTACTTCTTGGAAGGGGACTTCTGATGTTGAAAATACACTTTTGTCTGTTTCTACTGCGGCATCAAACAATGATATTCTATATTATCAACCACCTTTGGAGTTACCAACATGCACTACTTTGCCCAATGAGGTTCCTGTTTTTGTTCAACCTGCCTCCTGTAACTTTGCCGACATTGATGAGTTTCCTTCTAACTCTTCAAACTCTACCTTGCATAGTACACATGAACTGTTTTCTTGGTTTAAACAGCGTTATCCAGTTTTTCCATGGTACTACCTTTGGATTTTCCTTTCCTTGGTTTTCTTTGTCATCTGGATTGGATTTGTTACAGTATTTTTTCTGCTGCTAAATGGACACTATTTCCCAGTGTGTTGCTCTCCAGAACTGGTAGCTGAAGTACTTGCACCCCATTCCTCCTCACATAAGGTCAGAAGAGACTTGGCCTTGTAAATATCACCGTATTCCTGTCTATGATGGTATAACTTGGGATAAGCTCCTTCATGACATTTTTGGTCCCACAGAAACTTTACAAATTCTATATGTTTTTAAAGTTGCTATGGTCGATAAAATAACCCCAGGTTCAATACCTGCGGAATGAGATGTTGTGACTGTGCCCAACATGTTATCCGAATTAAAATGCTATACATTATTTGAAAACAAGGATTTGTATTTAAATTTGGCAAACTATGTTGAAATGTTTTGCTGCCATTGTTATGCTCATCACTACATACACATACCTAATTGCTGTTTTTAACTATACACAATGGGAACACTGTCTGACACCACTTCTAGGGAGCCCTCAACAGTATTTTAAAAAGTTTCCTTACTTCCTTACTTTACTAGTCATGTTTCCGCATTATCTCTTTATTTCAAGGTTTGGTAAAGTGAGTGCGGAGATGGAATTGGAAATAGCAGTATACTTGTGGGCGATTGTGCAATGGTCTAGTTCTATGGTCTCCGGTCTAGTTCTATGGTCTCCGGCCCAGTTCCCCAAAACAAGACATAGATAGAAGAGAGTCATCCCATCAGGATATTTGGCAAAATGAGGGCAACAAAATAAAGTCATGTCTCCGCAGACCTAGCTTCATTTTATTTCCAACTTAGCTCTTCTCAAGCAAGGAAAAACATGCTGACGCAAACAAAATTAATCTATTCGGATTATTTTGTTTCCAGATGGACTGTCTAAGGTTATGATTATTGGAAAAACAATATCAATTTGAAATCCATTTGCGGTACAAGACATTGGCAGGCCCATGGCATTGATGCCTTAATTGCAGCTTGTTATATCCCAAGACAAATGATGTTTTTTAATAAAACGGTTGTTAGACTTGGCTTTTTCAGCTGGTTTACCCCCAGACATTTTTGTGTTTTGGCCTGTTGGCTTTGACCCTATTTTGTTGGTTTTAGAACTCTGGGCACTTTATCACTGCTATTCAGTGCTTAAGTCCATATGCTTTCTGTGTGAATTGTTATTATGGATTGGTGTTTCCATAATTGGCTTATTTGATTTACTACTAAGTCCCTAGTACAGTGCAGTGTGTGTGTCCAGGGCCTGTAAATCATATACTGCTAGTGGGCCTGAGGCACTGATTGTGCCACCCACACAAGCACCTTTTCAAAGGGTTCTCAGACCTGCCATTGCAGTGTCTGTGCGCAGTTGTGACTGCCATGTTACCGTGACAAGTGCACCCACTTGCCAGGCTCTAACCTTACCTTTTCTTACATGTAAGACATCCCTAAGGTAGATCCAAGTTACCCCTGTGACAGGGTGCCTTGTATTTGAAAGGTAGGACATGTACTGGTGTGTGTGACATGTCCTGATAGTGAAATACAGTGTAGTTTGTTTTTCACTACCATAGGACAGAATGGAAGTTTACTTATAACATCTCATATTTATAACTGCCCTTTGGGACAAGATAGGAAGAAGGAGTTTAGTATGCCAGGACTAATAATATAAAAATGCATCTTTTAGTAAAGATAATTTTTATATTGTGTGTTTGAAAATACCAATTTTAGAAAGTGGGTATTTTCTTGCATAACCATTCTGTGTGCCTCTGCTGGTTTGTGGATTGACTGTCTGGCTTTGGAGTGGCTGGGGCTGGGAATATTCATTCTCTCAGACAACCACTGGGGGGTTGATGTGTGTCCTGCCATTCCTGCGTGAGTCAAAGCTAGGCTGAATAGACCTGGCTTGCATTCTGAGTTGTGGGGGAGTTTTCACTAGCACCTGGTCTGCATTTAGAGTGGTGGGAGGAAATTTCCCTTGCACCTAAATAGGCCCTTTCTTCCTTGGATAATGCTGTCTCCACCTCCTGCTGGGAAGCTGGACAAGAGAAGACAGAACTAGGTTGGACTGAGCACAGACAGTCACTGCCCAAAAGAACAAAGAGAATCTGAGTATAAATTTTGGGGCCCAGACCCCAGAACCTGAGATTATTGCTGAACTAAGGAACCTGCCAGGAAGAAGAGCTGTAAACTGCTGTCAGGAGGAACTGTCACTTTGCTGTGTGCTCTGCTGTATTGGCCTGCTACTTGGTGCTTCTGCCTTGGACAAGGAAAGGACTGGATTGCACTTTCATTATCCTGCTGTTAGAGGTTTCTCCAAGGGCTTGAAGTAGAGCTTGCCTCCTTTTGGAAGTCTCAGGGAGATAAAAGACTTCAAAGAACTTGCTGGAATCAAGGAACCTGCCAAGAAGAAGAGCTGGAAGAGCTGCCAGGAGGACTTCCACCGCTTTGCTGTGTTGTTGCTTTGTTGGGTTGGCCTGCAGTTACTTCTTCTGCCATGGGCAGCGAGCGGACTGGACTGAACTTTCTTTACTTGTGCTGAGTATCTCTAAAGGTTTAAAGTAGAGCTTGCCTCCTGTTCTGAAGTCTCATGGACTGCAAAGACTTCACCAACCTCTTGGTACCTCTTCTGCATTCGATGTTTCAGTTGCTACAAAAAACGGAAAAGCAACCAACTCCGTCACTGGCTCCATGTCCTGAAGGCACTGCAGAGGGCATCGCTGCATCTCGCACCACAACCCTCGTCTCACTGACAACGACCGTCACTGCCACCGCCGAGCCACCGCTTGCACCATGCCCTGTGGGCACTGCACTCTGCACTGCCTCCCTTCACTGTGCCACCCTGGTCTCACCAATGCTGTCGCTGCCTGCTGACTTCAACACCCATGACTGCATCATGGCTGGAGGCACTGTTCGTAAGATTCATGATGCACCGCCTCATCCCACACGGCAGTCTGGGCTAACCGACACTAGCTATGGCTAACCGGCTCTGTGATTTGCACTGTCACCTGCCAGCACCGCAATTACCACTGCCTCACTCTGCATCATAGCCCTAGTCTCACTGACGCCGCTGAACAACCATCACTGTTTCACTTCCCCTTGCAACCGCGACGGTTGCCGGAACCAGCTAGCACCATGTCGGTCGCAACGCAAATGGTACTGTTTACGAGTCTGCTGACACACCCAACTGACAGGGTTAGATGGAACTGTTGGATTCTGTTGCTTTCAGTATCGCGGTAGCCCCGGACGGAGCTACCGACTCAGAAGAACTGAGTTTTGGAGACATTTCTGCCATTTTAAAGGATATCTTGTAAAGTATATATTTTTAAGTACTATATGTTGTACTCTTATCATTTGGTCTTGTTTTAAAATATGGAAAGTATTGGATATTTTTCTAAAACTGGTGTGTTGTCCTCTTGTAGTTTTTTCATTGTATTACTGTTGGTTATGTCCAAATGATTAAAACAATGCCTCTAAGATAAGCCTGACTCCTTGTGCAAAGCTACCAAGGGGGTGAGCAAGGGTTATTTTAGGAGTGTAACACCCTTACCCTGACTAGAAAGAATAGTCCCTACTTGGACAAAGGTGCAGACGATTGCCAACTAGAGACTCCCTTTTCTAACAATGGTACAACAAAGTATGAACAAGATTAGGATGCTGGAGGTTGGACTGGCGACAGCCATTGCCACAGTCAGGAGATCGCCCGATGACCATGCAACAGTCAGACTAATGTATTGCGATAAAACTGCCAGGTTCACAGTCCAAAGTTTTCAGTACAATGGTGCAGCATTCCACTGCTCTGCAGGACCTCCTGAACATCCGTGCACTCTGTGCCATGCGCCATGTTGTGCATGGCACATGGGGAAAGGAGATCAGTATCACTGAAGGGGGTATCACAAGCACCCTCAGGAACACTTTTACAGGGGCTCCGATGGCCGGGCCCTGTTTGAGGCCCCTTTGCCTCCTTTCCTACAACCTTTCTATGGCAGAGTTCCTGGCAGGAAAAGGTTGTCTGAAATGGACATTGTAATACTGATGGTGGTGCCTTCCTTGGCACTGTCACCATTCCCTGGCACTCATCCAACCACTACACCATCTGGATCCAGTATCCTGAAGTGGTGGTGGTGTGGCTTCGGGCTGATGTTGGACCTACTTCCACCACCCAAATATAGAGGTAAGACCGAGGAACTGTCAGCAGTCGGACCACCACCAGGGTAATATCGGCGGCCCTACCCCAAGCATCATAATCAGGCCCTATGTGTATTGGACAAGCTAATGCTAAGAATTTAAATACACCTAGAATTCCCCAGGGTGCACGATTTAAAAATTAGCAACAACACATTAACTGTACAGAGCAGCTACTTGATGAGATGGGGCGGAATGGAGCATGAAACTCTTCACTTTACGGTTCAAATAGGTAGTTTCTGTGGCCCCTTGGCACTAATGAATGTAATGCACATTTCTAAACTCCTCTAAGGGTTTTAAAACTAGCAGATCAGACCTCAGATACATCCAGTCACAACATTCAGGTGTAGTAACTACCTATACTGTATGTAAGTTATACCAGTAATGGCTAGAATAATCCACATTGTCTGCTGTTAAGCAACATTTAATCCATCTTTCAGACAATATGAACTTGCAGAATTTTTTATTAGGCCCTAGATCTCCCAGTTCCAAACTTTTCATATATGCTAGATATAATGAACTTTGGAAGATTTCACAGCAAGAAGCTGCGAAAAGGCTGTAAGCCAATTGTTACTTTGTAAACAGATAACCCTGCATGGAGTGTGCAATGATTCTATGGCCAATTTGGTGTGTTATTTGAAGGAAGCTCCTGTTTCCAGGATCAAGACAGTTTTTGTGTTACTTTTAAGTGGAAGTTACTTGATTCTGACTGACCAAGGTTGTGGAGTGAAGTCATGTGTCCCCTACATTTTAACAATTTCCAAGGTTGTGACTCGCTGTATGAATGTATTATATCCACCCACAAACACGGCTGGGAAACTTGCCTTATTGCCAAAAGGCCCAATTACATTTGCTAACTTTGATTCACTAAGCAGATTCAATGTCTTATTGTTTCAAAGGGACTTTGCACTGACATCTGGCTGAGAAACGTTTGATCTCCAAGTTGCAAGATACTCCTCTGTACACTCATTTTGTGCACTAATTTGCTGCTACATTTTAGTGAACTGTATTATCAATGTTTCCAACACTGCTGGTGTTTTTAACTGATAGGTTCTGAATTTGTTTCAGCATTCCAGACTGTCCTTGGAGTGATTCCGTCCTTTATCCATTCGTTCTTTTCAATTGTTTTTGGCTTTGGCGGTAATCCTTTGGTTTTGTTTGCTCTTATTTTAATTGCTGTTTTTGTTCTATTTGTGTTGCTCTGCAATGCATGTTGCAGAGCAAGTTTAAATGTTAGTAGAATAGTGAAACATCAATCTGTGCCGTGAACACATGGTGCAGTACTTTGGATTGTCTCTGTTACTGGAATTAAATGACAACTTGTCTTGGTCTTTCCGGCCTGTGTGGTTTCAGAGTGTACAGCCTGTGTTTACCTGCCTGTGGCGCTCTTTTGTATGTGCACTTTATATATGCCTTGTTACACAATTGGCACAAACTATGGACATGTATCCGCTCATGTATCCAATGAGGATACATCTCCAGTGCTGTTCTTTGTTGCTACCATTGTTGCAAAATGCTTGTTATAAGGTGCCTCTGCTAGATTGGACAGGTGCTTCTGCTTCAGGGTCCTTGGGCATCTGGTTCCTCGTCTGAGGCTACACTTCTAGCACTCCCCCCTTTGGCCTTTGCTGATGGGACTGGTACTGACCAAGCTGGTTCTTTGGAACTTTCTATTCAGGCTAAGGTGGATCTGTCGTCTGCGGATACGGGTTCCTTCCAGGACCCAAATTACTTTCTGGACAAGGAGGACATTTCCAGGCTACTGTCCTGTAATATGGATGCCTCAGAAGACCTTTTTTAATTCTGCCTTTTTCTATGAATTGTTTTTATTGTTTTGTAAGTAGTTTGCATGAATCTTTTCATTTACATTTTTAATGGCTTTAGTGTGCTTGCATTATGAAGCTTTTATGGTATATGATATTAAGCCTGTTAAATGCTTTACCTTGATAGCTTTTAGTGAGTATGTCTCCTTCACAACCAAGGGGAGACAAAGCTAACATTCTTTGAGAGGAGCATTTCCATATTGGGAATTATCACTTAACCACTGCAGACTGTGCCTGAGATGCACCCTGCTGACTCCGACCTCCATCCTGCTAAGGAAGATAACCTGTGCACTGCGACCAGCTTCATGACACTTAAGACCAAGGTATGGGGGTTAGAGTATCCCAACTGATGTGGCGGAATATTGGTAATGCTATGCTCTCTTAGTATAGTGTAGGTACAGATAGGAGGAGGCAAACATTAGAAACAATTAACATGATTGAAATGTTCATCCTGTTTACCATTCTGGCAATGCTGATTATGGTAACATATCTCATCTTTCTGATAATTGCAGCTCAAGATTGTTATGCAAGAATATGATCATTTCAATAAATGTTTGAAAATGCATTGTGGCATTTTTCTTGTTCTCACCTTGTGTATGCACATGTGACAAGCACCAGGGCTACATCTGTTTCCACGGATTCCTTACAAATCAGATTTTCATGTTTGAGGTTGCCACCAACATCTGTTACCCTCTTTGGTTTATGGGTTACATGGTGTACTATGAGATACTTCTAAACCCACCAACCCTCACTGATGATATCTGTGGACTGTCTTCCTATATTCTGAAGTTTGTTTTGGTCTAATTCACAGTCCTGCTATATTTGTAGAAACCATTTAACATGCGATCATCGTCGAGGCACTGATGATAAATGTGGACTGAGTCCCTATTTCTAAAGTTCATGTTGATCTAATTCAAAGTCCTGCTATATTTGTAGGAACCATATAACACACTGTCAAGGCCGCCGGCGACTTGGGATGTGAGACCCTGCGGCAAGGATGCATCACGCAGTGGTAGTTCTGAATGTGATATGGGCTGCAGTGGCAATGCGAACCTTAGCAATGTCCAATCCACGCAGGAGTAGTGATGCATCAGTTTTACACGTGGTTATCAGTGCAGCAGAGGAGATGCGTCATTACTGCTGGTACCACAGAGGCTGGCAGATCATGTTAGGCCCACTTCCAATGGCCCAGGACTGGGTGGTACCACTTGGCAGGAAGAAATCACAGATGGCAGAGTCCAGGTACAGATGCAAGGTTGGAGTAAGCCTGTTATGTTCCTGAGTCTTCATATAAGGTGGCCAGTCACTCTGGGTTCTGGGTTCAAGTGATGCAGGTCCAGTCCTTGTCACCCAGGCAAGAGGGTCAGCCCAGCAAGGAAGAAGTCCACACAGAAACACACAGCTGCACATCAGTCCTTCTTCTTGGCAAAGTATCCACAAGTCCAGAAGTGTACTGAAGTAGTGGTGTCTGAGATTCATCTTTTATACCCTGGTGCCCTAGTTCTGGAAGATGGGAGAAGATTCTAGACAGTTGCTTAGAAGGGCAAGGAATTCCCTGCCTCCCTGCCCTAGCTCCAAGCTGGCGGGAGTGACACTTCAGGTTCATTAGGCCCTTTGTGTGGATCAGTCTATTCAGTTGTAAGTGTGACTGTGTCCAGCTCCTCCCTCCCATCCTGCCAGCTATGGCCCTTCTAGTCACACCTGAAATCCCATTGCGTGTGGTTGTCTACGATGACAACTATAACCAGTCATGTGACCAAATGGCTGAGGCAGGAAAATGCCAGCTTTCTAAAAGTATAAAAACGACAAGACAGCTGGGTTGCACTCAGAGTAGACTAGTTTTCTAAAGTGTGCACCCTGTGAGGAGGCTCTGCCCAGCCACACTGTTCAAAATGAAAGAGAAAACTAATACTAGTGTCCTAGACATAGGATGCACTACTGACATTCGCTGAAGTAGTGTAAACCATTTAATTGAATTGGTAAACAAATTTCAACACTGTGTGACAATGGACTAAATACAGAAGCAACAATCACAATGCAAAATGTCCATCATGCAATCATCACTGGAGCGCTGAATGTTGCTAAATAGTTTTTATTGAGCAAACACAAGTCCATCACAAGTAAAAGCTGTTCTGCATAGACTGAATGGTGGTTTAACAATTCCCACGATAGTTAAACAAATTCCAAATGAATTTCAGGCATTTACAGTTGCCCTTCGTCAAGGGAATCCACAAACAAAAATTGCTACAATCAGACAAACATAATAGGTTTGTGTCATAAATTCTGAAATGACCGAACAACACCGTAAGTAGGACATCAAAAAGTAGATAAAGAGTGTCAAAAATTAGATAGAGCGTCACAATATGCAGGGCCCAATGAGGGCAAAACAGCAGCAATGTCAGCCAACAGTAAAGAGCAAAGAGTGAAACACAAGAAGAGTGAAACAAACCATGAGAGAAACAAAGAACACCATCTCCATGGAAAACAAATGTGCGTAAAACCAAAAAAACTGTAGTCGTATGTAAGGGTTACATAAAAGCTGTAAAAGTGCCAAAATGAATAAGCATCTGAAATGTGCATATGAACATGCCATGCATGAAAAATGAAGCAACCCGTACAACAAAAAAATGAGTAAGGAAATAAACTACAACCGATTCCTCCGAATGGCACGGTCGGATGACAACCGGTCCAGCTATCAGGAACAGAGATCTCCAAAAGCGTGAAGTCTGTTAGTAAACAAGTGCGGGAAGGAACGAAGTCAGAAATAAATAAAAATGATCATCAATGTCAGAAAAACAAAGGGAACGTGAGTGCTTAACTCACCGTATCCGTCTGCCCAAACCAGCAAAGAAACAAGGTAATCCGCATCCTCGAATGGATGCCACGCTGATTTTAAAAAGCACGGAAATTATGTAAGAAAGCCACCTTGTGACTACAAAACATTAAAAGAGGACTGGTGCAAGACTGTTTAAACTACGAACAATAAAGTTAGACAGTGAGAGAGACAAAAAGTAACCCACCAAAGAAAAACAAAGTGAAACAATGTGGCAAACCAAAAAAGACACACTGTATCACTTCAGCTAGGTTTAAAATTATAAACAGTACTGACAACGCTTGTTACACTGTATGTGGACATGTAAAAACAATCCACAATAAAGTGGAAACATGTAATGCGGAAATGTACAACTTAAGGAATGTGAATAACTCACAGCAAAAAGAAAAATGGTTAGCAGCGATGATGCAGTCTATGTGTACATCTTACACTACACCCATATGCAATGGTTAAACTGTACACAGTGGACCACTGAATGGAGTATACTTAAAACACAATACAAGAACATAAACGATCAAAACAATAATAAACAAGATAATGAATTTGTGCTGACCCATTGTGTCCTCAACGTGTCAGATAATACAAGAATCATTAAACAGATTGTTACATTGTACATGGAAAAAACAATCCATACTGAAATTGAAACACATAACGGAGAAATGTGCATAACTTACAGCACAAAAATGGTTAACAATAATGATGCAAATGGGAAAAGGTCCATCTTATACTGCAAACATACTAGATGGAGTATGCATAAAACACAATACAAAAACATTATCAATCGAAACAATAAAAAACAAAATAATGAGTGTGTGCTAACCCATCCTGTCCTCAAAATTAAATAGTTGCTTCTGTATTTAGTCCATGGTCACACAGTGTTGAAATTTGTTTACCAATTCAATCTAAATGGTTTACACTACTTCAGTCAATGTCAGTAGTGCATCCTGTGTCTAGGACACTTGTCTTAGTTTTCTTTTTCATTCAGCTTTCTAAAAGTGGCATTTTCAGAATTGTAATTTAAAATCCTACTTCATCATAAGTTAGGATTTAAAATTAGAATTCCAGAGACACCAAAAATTAACTGTTTTTCTCTTTCTATTTGTAAATTACACTTTAATAATGTAATAAGGCAACTCCAATGTTACCCTATGGGAGAGATAGGTCTGCTGTAGTGAAAAGCAAATGTAAGAGTTTTTTTATAAACATGACGTGTACAAAATACCCGCCACTCTGCAATCTGGGCTGTCCAGGGACTCTCCTAGAAGTGACTTACATGTATTAAAGAGAAGGTTTGGGCCTAGCAAAAGGTTAATTTTGCCAGGTCAAAATGGCAGAGCGGCAGGCATAAGACATGGTTAAAGGGCTACTTAAGTGGGTGACACAATGGGAGGGGGGCTTGGCTTAGCCGGCTGCCAGATGGGCTCTGCCGGCCAAGCCTGTAATCCTTCACCATCCGGCAGACTCATTGCACATTACTATCTGAGACCCCACTACTGCGACTCACCTCTGCTTGGGCCATCTTTTGGGCTGCACATCGCTGTTTTTAGACCTGGCTGTGCCTGAGTTCGGTGCCTCGTGGAGACCAGGCCCTAGATACTGCTTGCTTATCGGGCCCGGCCTGTGCTGCCTGCTTCACGTCGCGTGGAGTCCGGACACTCACAACCCTGCCCTGCGGCCACTAAACCGACATCCCAGCCGGTGAGTCCTTCTGCTCGGGGGCGCTCCACGATACCAAAGGGGATGATGGATGGAGCGCTTGAGCAAATCAAACACCCACCCCCAGTCAATTGATCTGGGTTTAATCCATCATCATTCTTTAGCTCACTCCACCACCCCAGTTCAGACATGGCCATATGCAAATCAGTCTGACACTGTGCCTCATGGGAAGAGTTAAGCCCGAACTGCCAAGCCATGTCTTCCCTGGCCCGGAAACAAGCATCCTGGGACCGGTTTCGGGTTCATAACCCTCATCAGCCAGGCTATCTTGAATCCAGTGGCAAAGTGAGCAAGGCACCCACGTCTGGGCATACCCTGCCAACTTAGGGCGAACAAAGCGATACCAAAGGGGATGATGGACAGAGCGCTTGAGCAAATCAAACACCCACCCCCAGTCAACTGATCTGGGTTTAATCCATCATCATTCTTTAGCTCACTCCACCACCCCAGTTCAGACATGGCCATTTATTTATTTATTTATTTTCGGTTTTATAGAGCGCATAGCTGCCCCAGCGGCGAGGCGTCCCAGCGCTATCAGAAACCCCAAGGACCGGAGCCAGTAGTGAATACCCGCAGATAGGCTACTTACAGGGAAAAAGCCAGGTTTTTAAGGTTTTGCGAAAAGCCAGATGATTCGATGTGACTCTCATGGGAAAACGGAGTGAGTTCCAGAGTTTTGCGGCCAGGTAGCCAAAGGAACGACCACCGGCCCTCGCTCTCCAGATGCGTGGGACACGGACCAATGCAAGATCGGCAGAACGCAGTGGACGGCTCGGCGCACAGTACTCCAGCAGATGGAGTAGCCAGAATCCTCTGGGAGTAACACAGTGCTTTAAACTCGATGCGACAATCGACTGGCAGCCAATGTAGCCTCGGAAGCACATGAGCAACCGAATGTGATCTTGGCAGAGCAGATCTTGGTTCACTCCACCACCCCAGTTCAGACATGCAAATCATTCTGACCCTGTGCCTCATGGGAATAGTCCAGCCCCAACTGCCAAGCCATGTCTTTTTAGTGTAGTTCCTATATTCCCAATATGCTCTGCACATTGGACTAACATAAACAGCAGTTTAGACGTAGGACTGACAATTGCAATACTTATCATGAAGTAAAGTGTGTACAGTAAAAGTAGTATTATGAAATAATACTGTAAAAGCATTGATATGGTTTCTGAGCCATATGATACTTTAAAACGGATAAAATATATACATACATAAAATCATTGACTAAACTTACTCAACTGGTGCTTCTGAGATACGCCTACCCCGGTGTACCTGACCTAAGCCTAACACGTGGAAGGAGTAAGTAAGTTGCAGTTTAAGTTAAGTTGGTTTTTGCCAAGAATCTGAATCAAGAATTCTCTTAAGGTTTTAATCAGCTCCGTACCTTGGTTCTAGAGTGAAGGAGGTCTTGTATCTCTCTCTCTCAGGACTCGATCTCCCAGCAACCCGCAAGGGTGACTGGAAACACCGGAGCTGGATTTCTCGGCAAGAGAAAAGACAGCGTTTCTCTCAGTGCGTCAAATGGGAGGGTCGGCTTCCTTCAGCACACGCATCAGCTGGGCGTCGGGCAAGTAGATAGCCGCTTCGCTCCAAACCACCGTGTGTTTGCTTAAGGCAACGTCGGTATATTTATACCTGGAAGGTGCCGGGTTTGACGTAAGGTTGGACATAAGACGTCACTAAGAACTTACAGTTCTTTCTGGACTCCAGGAGTTCTTGTGCAAATCAAAACAAAAGCAGGGGGAATTCCCGGGCTGCTGGAAGTTGTTGTTTAAAGAACGCGTTGTACTTTCTAGGAGTCTATGGGAGTAGCCTTGCCGTATTTGGACTGCATGGGCTATGACTAAATATGGACATGATTCTTATGCCTTTATAAGGATATGTTTTGTTATAACCACATAAGGGCATGAATCAGGGATATTTAAATAGGGTACTAGATACATTCCCAACACCCACTCCACGTATTAATGTCTATCATTACTATATACTAAGCAATACTAAACATATAACGATGCATGTGTGTTTTCCAACCCACCCCAAAATACATAGATAGCATTTGAAATGGTATATGGTAAATACACGAAAATGAGTATTTATACTGTACGTTTTTCAAGCAGTTGTATCATTCAGATAATGCATATATAAATATCGGCTGAATGAATTGCGAAAATTACATTTATGAAATGGCTCTTAATACAGAAAAGAAGGTCGAGACCATTTCATCACATATTTACAAAATACTGTACATGTGCTAGAGGCTGAGGTAAAATATTGTCTCTAGAGTCTCCAAAAATAGAAGTTCTGTTCTCTAAGAATAGTTCTACTTTAAGCAGAGTACCATGTGCCAAAAAAAGGTAATTATTTTGGAAGTGGAAAAAATAATTTCGCTTTCAGGGGAAAAAATTGTTCCAATTGTTTTCAGTAGTGTTGTTTATCAAAAACTGATGGCCGAATTCAGAGTTCAGGGAACGCTATGTGCTCGTTGGTTTTTAAAAGTTATTCTCGTTGTTAGGAGAGAACATCATATCAGACAGGGTTGCGAAAAATTGGTCTACAACAGTAGGTGAGAGTTTGACCAAGTTCGAAAAAGCTGCAATAGTGCATATGTGAGAATCATTGCCATCATCGATGTCGGGATCAGCAATGCTCACAGAAGGTTGTACCTGTGTGGTGCTGCTTTCATCTCGTACTTCACCGCCACCTAATCGTAATGGTGAAGTCTCAACGAATGCCGTCATCAGAATAGGTAGCCGCTGGGGACAACACGATGCATGAGCCGTTACCGAACCAAGCAAAGTATCGATATCCATAGGTACTGCTGATGGTAGTGTAAGACAGACGTCCAACACGCATTCTTCTCCGCATAGCTGATATCGAAGCACAGGTAAGATGCAATCTTGCCAGATTGGTCTGAATGAAAGAAAACAGGTTGCACTCAGATCTCTTAGCCGGGCAAAGCCGAGAACTCTAGTGATTCGGTCTCGGTAGCGTATTGCTAGAATCGTTTCTTCCATTGTAGCTGGAATTTTGTCTGTGGCTTGGCTTGCCATATCAGAGCAGAAGGATCAGAAATAAAATTCCTGCTACGAGTCCCAAAAGAAGAGGCAGGCCGCCGAATAGAGAATGCACAAAATTCGGGAAAATGCCCAGAACTGTTTCAAAGGGTGCTAACAGTCCCGAAAAAATTGTCTTAAATACATGTGCGATGCCACTGGTATCAGACATGTTTAAGATTTGACCTAACATTTCTACGAAATGCACGGGGCAATTTGTCGATAATAGGGAATGTATCTCTGCCGCTGTCCTTGCAACTTGCAGATCATACGTCTCTTTGGACGAGGTTAAAGGCACAGTTGTCTGTAAAAGAATAGACTTCATTCTGCTTAAAGTATCAATTTGAAAAGAAGAGATATTCAAAGAAGGCCATATTGCCGCCTCCATGTCTGGATTGCTGTTTGGATACAATACTTGCATACAGCAAATGACCCTGGAAGTAACGGTTACGAGATAGGCTTTTCCTGGCACCATGCCACAACAGCTGTGGTCACTTATTAGAACATAACTGCCGTTGGAAAGCTGTCTGAAAAAAGGCTCTATCTGTGTTGCAGGAGTGCTGTGCAGGTGACATGAAAGGTTATTTGATTAACCTTCGCAGGCTCCATGCAAGTTAACACCTTGACACAGAAGTGTACCTCTTAGTGATTTTTTACAATTGTTACCACTAAGAAATACTTCTTTTTTTCCTTCACTATAACATTTATGTGTGTAAGGTAAATTCCAGGTCGATTTGATGTATCCTTTACCCAACCTTTCATACAGGCCTGCTGGTATAAACTTTTGGCAATACTGAAACTGAAAAGTTGTTATGGGAATTGTAATTATTCCATGTATTATCCATTCAATGACAGGTCTCTCTGACATTGTCAATGGTAATCTCTCAAGTTTTTCAATGCTCAGAATCGTATAGTCTGCTCCATTTTGTGCCAAACTGATTTGTGTATCAGTAAGGTTAAAGATAGAAAATAATGACATTATGTTGATTAGACGCCATGGCACGTAGCCTGAACGCCGATTTTGCAACGTCCAGCCAAGCTGTACAATAGAACGTAATTGGGACTGACCAGGTAGTAACATTAGCAAGTCCTGTATATCAATAGCAGATGATACAATGCTGTCCAGTGAATAAATTCTGGAGGACAGAGTCGTTAACCCATTGTCCACTACAGAAAGTGATTTTTCCAAATTTATACGATCAATTTCTCGTATTTTTTCAGCAGTTTCAATTTGCATTACTTTCCGAGCCTCGTTGTAAGCAGCGTATATACCGGCGTATATGAAACGTTTTTGACGCTGTTTGCGAGGTCCCAGTATGAACTCTCGCAAGTCAGCACCGTCTTTAAGTAAAGTCAAGTGTTGCTTAATTTCAGCCAATGTGGATTTTTGTAGCCACTCAAGGCATAGCTTCCCTGCACTGTATGTTGTAACTATCCCTGGATGTTGTCTCTGGGAATATCTTGGGTCTGGCCTGTTATGCTTTAACCCCTGTATTTTGTTCAGGAATCTATCTTGACAGTTATTTGTGTCTGTGGGCCAGATCAACCATTTTTTTCCAATCAGGATTTGTTCTGTTTTGGTGTAAAATATGGGATACGTCTATTTCCACATCTGTACTGCTATTACTATCAGGTATGGGCTTTGGAATAGACGGTGTGTTTAAGTCTTTTATCTTGGCTAAACCAAGACAGGCTGTTAGTTGAATGGTGTCATTCAGGAATATTATCTGTTCTGGGATCATGCAGGCTCTAAATAATGATTCTAAACCTTGTACCTGCCAGTCTTTTGTACCCCAGATGGTTTTTGTTTCAATGTTGTTTTTACAAAATTCAAAACTAAATGTAGACATTTTATCATAACATTTTTCAGAATAAATCAATTTAGTATTTGTCAACATTGTTTTCATTCCTGTCTTATTTAACATTTTAAAATAAAACGTTTCTGCATCACTTGTGTTAAACCCTGAGGATTTTAACAACATTTTTCATAAAATGTTTTCGAGCTGCCTTTTGGCGGTGTTGGACAATGTTCCCATTGGTTATAGGTAAAAACATTTCTAGGTTGAGCAGATTAATGCAAATATTGATGACCATAATGATTATAACAGTACATTTCTCTATAGTTTGATGAACCCTGCAAATAATCATGTTGTGTGAATTTAGCTGACATTACTAAATCTGACATCATATTATTAATATTTTCAAAGTCCCAATCATCAGAGAAAGTACTTGGTGTCACAAAGTCACTTAAGGAAACCTTGAATTGATGTGGATATTTCAAGAGCTCAGTCGGGCCATAGATTTCATAATCCGTTTTGTCCCATGCTACCCCACCGGGTATTGGATTGGCTGTGATGTTCACTGATGACAGTTCTCTTTTTTCGATGTGAGAGGATCTGTGAGGCTTTAGGACCAAGTTGATGTTCTGACTTGCTGTGTCCATTGTACTATATTTTCCATCAATAAATCTACCCAAACATAAAACCATGATGAGCCAAAGCAGGAGGAAAAGTACACCTAACACAATCCAAAATTCAATCCATGGTGAAATCAGATATGTTTCTTTGAGTTGATGAAAGAGTTCAGTTACTTTTTCTTTGAAAGTTTTTGTTGCTGGCGTTTCTTCATGTTCACTTGGATCATCAGAAAAGTCATCGAAATTGATGAAGTAGCCAGATGCAGTTCTGTCAATTGTTGGACTTGCTTCCGGATTTTCTTTAGTCTTTGGATCTTTCTTTGGGACATTAGTATAGTCCGATGCTACATCATTGTAGACAGGTGTTTCTTGACGAACTGTTGCAATTTGGGTTTCAAGAGGCACAAGTTCCATGGCTTTGTTGCACAGTCCTTTTTTGTTTACTGCAGGTTTATCAAAAGTGATTAGTCTCTCAGTTTGAACCTCTTGAATTGTTGCAAGGTTTGGTCTTCTGCTACTTCTTGGGAGTCCACTGGGCCTACTACATATTATTGGCCACATGATTGTGGTTTTACCAGGTCGATGGATACAACTCTGTTCTCCTTTTTACCAACAAGGGGCGGTAGTACTACTGATCTTATTCCGCTGACAGCTAAGACAGGTACTGCTTTTCTGTAAGAAGGCCCAAATTCCTTCTTCACCGCGATCTTCTCTCTGACCAGATCCCCAATCTTTGGAATCCAGACAGGTCTTGCTGGGACAGGTGGTTTTTCTTCAGTGGCTGTTGGCTTTAACTTTATGTTACTTAGACTTCTTCTTGTTTCATTTAAGTCCTGTAAAACAGCCAAACGATCTTTGATATCAAAGGTTTTTTCTTTTACCACTGAAGTCTGACAATCTAAGTCCTGGATTTTCATTCTAGTACCGAACAATAGTTTGTATGGATACCTCTTAGAGAATTTCTTGGCAGAATGTTAAGACTACGTTAGACACTTGTTAGATGTTTGACCCACCCATCACCCGAACCTAATACCCTCGCCGTTATAGATTGCTTTATGTCACGGTTTTTTCTTTCCACTACCGCATTACCCTCAGGATGGAAGGGGGAAGAGTACCGCAATGCAATACCCATGCTAGCCATGGCCTCCTTGTAAGCTCGAGAGCTAAACGCAGGACCCTGGTCAGAATGTAGCATGCCAATTGCGTATGTGCCGATAAAGACTCGCAAATCTTTGTATAACAGTTCTGGCGTCAGCCGAGCGCTGGGGCCTACATCTAAATGAATCTTGTCCTAATAGTTATGGGATCGCCTTTTTCCTTCTGGATTTTTGCATATAGATCGCCTAATGCTTTCTAATAAAGGTATCTGGGCTGGTGTCTCGTCTGGTTCACCACTGCAATCTCTATTGCAGTTCTGACAATTCGTTGCAAAGTTGTAAATTTGCACGTTCATCCCCGCCACCAGTATTGTGATTGTAATTGTAATTCTATTTCAGATTTCAAGATCTATTGGTGCCTCAGACCCTGTCCCATGTGTGCTTCTTGAATCAAGTAAGCCCTCTAGTTCGTGTTTGGAATTACTCTATCCCCCACTCCAGGGATTTGAGCAAAAGGAACAGAGTTCGCATCAATTATGTATTTATTTCCGAGTGAATAATTTAGAGGTAACGCTGCATAGTTGCCTTTCATTGAGGCTCTTACTGCTAGTAGTGTTTCACCGTCTATTTGTTTTTTTGTACGCTTTTTTGTAGCTACGGAAGCCGGTTGAACCGCTGCCACTGTTGCTCTGTTAGCCAATGAATTCCCTGCAACGTGAGCGCCATCACGTTGATGACTCAGTGTATGTATCACGTGAGTCTTTTGTAGTTCTTTCTGTAAAAGAACTACTTGTTCCCAAAGTTTTCTTTGCTTTATTGTGGCACCAGTTCATCTTTGTAACCGTTTTTGATCCATGTCTGCATGTCATTATTGTAAGACTTGACGCAGTAATGCGAATCGCACACTATTAGTGTGGGGAATTCGCGATCGGCATTTTCAAGCGCCATCTTTAAAGATCTTATTTCAGCTCGCTGAGCTGTACAGTTTCTGAGTGATTCAGTTTTGGTGATTATCGGTCTGAATTTACCAAAGCGCCAGCGACCTTTAACAATCGTGCACGCTGCATTGTAAGACTTTTTATCCACAACGTAGTGTTGTGCAAATCTGTCCGTTTAGATTACACAGGTGTACTGTTCTAGAGGCAGAATTTCGATTGGCAGAGGATATTCATGTTCGTATTCTAGATATTTTAGTTTTTTTCATTTTTGGATCAAATGCATGTTTCATGTCTTCTGCAGCAAGAGAAGTTTCCCATTGTATCCATTTTGGATCTAATGCCACTGCATTTGGAATGCGTGGTCTTGTTACTGCCTCGAGGGCTGATTCTGCTGTTAAAACAGATATGTTTCTCCCTTGGACTAGGGCTCTTTCTTTTGCTACAGCAGTTTGAACCGCAGTCAGAATCTTTTCAGTAGAACTGAATTCCATTTTAGCTTGTGTGTACAAGTGTGATTTATAAGCTATTGGTACCGTTTCTCCCTCATTAGAGGTCAGGTACGTGAATCCGCATCTTCCTGGGATGACTCGGATTACAAGGTTGCGTTTGTTTGAGCGTGTTTGCAGTTTTGTTTTAGTTAACATGTCTGTTTGTAATGATCTTAAAATTTCTGTGTGTTTCTGAGTGTTTCTGAAATCAGGTTTTATTAATTCGTAGAGAAGTTTAACCCTCTCTGCATAATTTAGAATGTATGTTCTTCGGAAATTCAGGAAACCTAGTATTGATTGTAAGTTCTTCAGCGTTTTTGGTGCTTGGAGTACTGCACACTTCTCTAAGAAGTTGTCTGCTAGGCTTTTGCCTTCACTTGATAATTCATATCCTAAAAACAGGACAGTTAGATGAGCAATTCATGACTTTTTAAAGTTGAATTTGTACCCTTCAGCTGCGAACCCAAGTATTATGGTGTTCACTCTTTTCAAGTGTGTCTCCAGGTCGTCGTCTGTAAGATAGATGTCATCGACATAGGATAATGCCTCATCATCATACATTTGTTGTAACTCTGTTACCATTGCTTAGAATAATCCTGGGCTCTTCTTGAATCCCTGTGGGAGTCGACAGAATTTTTTTTGCACTCCCATTGTTGAGAAAGCGGTCAATTAACTGCTTTCAGGTGCAATGTTTTGACAAAAGAAACCATTTGAGATATCTAATGTTGTTTTATATTTTTAGCGCACAATGTTATTCATTAGTGCTGCACTGTGTGAGTTTTGTACTGCAAATGATTTGCAGCAAGAGTTTAGGTGTCTGTAGTCCAAAACTAGACAATATGAATCGTCTGGCTTGGAGACAGGAAACAAAGGATTGTTCATTTGTGAGGTGCATGTTTCAATCACCCCATGATATTCAAGTTGATCTAAGATCTCCCTGACTTGCTTTTTAGCTTCTTGCTTAACAGGATACTGCCTCTGTGCAGTAGGTTGATTTTTTAACTGGATTTTATGGTGAGGGGAATCCTCATCCCATCCTACATTATTTTTATATAATGCAGGAGCTTGGGCTACTGCCCATTTTCTTGCAAATGTGTATTTTTTATGAATTGGAATATGATTTGAGAAGGCAGGCATAATCATTTCTTCGTCATGTGGGCACTCCCTGACAAACTCTGGTGGCCAGTCTCTCTCAGCTAGAAGGATATCATAGCCTTTCGAAAGGTTATCCCAAAAGAGACCCTTTATTTTCCTAGTTTTGTCCCCCTCTATACGCAATGTTATTTCATATAATTTATGGGGTTTGCTAACTATGGTATCTGCAGTTTCCACTTGAATGTATTCATTTGTGTCCACTGTCTCCAGAAGATTCATAAGGATCTTGCGAGCTATGGTTACTTCTGCTGCGCTGTCTAGCCTTGTCTGGGCCCACTCTCCGTTTTTCAGTTGTGTCCCCAGAATCCTCTGCATGTTTTATTTTAATACTAGCTACCTTCTTTCTTGGAAATTGTAATTTTTTACTTTGATGAGCAGGTTCCTTGTCTTTGGACTTGACGTGCTCTTCCTTGGGTTCTGACCGTCCTCTTCTTTCCGATTTCTGTGAGGAAGTCTGAAAAGATTGAGAGGGACGTGTATCAATATCTTGATATCTGTCAGGTTTTCTCAATTTATCCCTATCTCTAAGGTTGTATCTTTTCTCAGAGGGCTCCCTCTGGTGAGATTTGCCTCCTCTTTCTGGAGATCTATTTCTCCTTTGAGGAGACCTTCCTCTGGACTGAAACCCTTTTTCTCTGGGAGTGGATTGTTTATTACCCTCCCAACTCTTTTTTGGAGTGTTGAGATTATTTTTAATAAAAGTTTTTTCAGGATTTTCAGTTAGTTGTGGTTTTAATGGTTTCCCACCCAAACTATCTCTTCCTAGTTCTTCATAGGATTTTTCTATGATTCTGGCAATTTCAAAAGGTTGTTCTGCTAGATCTGTTTCTTTCAATTTCTGGCGCATCCCCACAGATGCTGCTTCTCCTTTTATGTTGGCTAATAATAGAGCCGAGACCTGCTTGAAGTCTTTCAGTAATTTCATACCTAGAGTTAAAGCAGGTTCTGGACCGTATTCCTTTTGAATCTGTCTTAGTACGTCTGGTATAACTGCCATGGACGGAACACCATGTGTTTTTGTGTATATTGAAGCAAAGACTGTGCCCCAAGTGTCACAGTCCTCCACATGTGGTGCGATCCCCATTGGAAGGCAGATAGTCAGAATTCTGTGTTTCTCATGAGGTGTAGTATCAGGAAATACTGCCTCTATTTGAGTGATTTTTTGAGCTAACCAGAATGGAATTTGGTCCCGTTTTGCGGGTATTTTGCCAATGGCTGATTGTATATTCTGTGGTGTGATTTTATTTGTGTTCCCCTGGTGAGGGGTGTGCTGTGGAATTTTTATTGCTGGTTGGACTGTTGAAGTCCGCATGACATATTGGACCAATTGTCTATGTATTTTAATTAGTAGCTTTAGCTGAGCTAAAAGTTCCCGGTCTGACATTTTTTCAATGTCGGGATGTGGTGTGTAGCTGGCTAGAACCGGCCATGTGGCTACTGGTCTACCTAGTGGACCGAGCCTGGTGATATGAGTTTGATGTTTTAGGGCGCCATTAAACCAGAGCAGGTGCTCTTGGTATGTTAGTGGAATTTCAACGTCCTCGCAAGGAGGGTATTCATCCGGAGGTTCCTCTATTTTGTAATAGTGGAAATCTTGTGTCACAGCGTGTGCTGCTGGAAAATGTATCCATGAATAGAATACCTCTGTCTGCCGATATTCATGGGCCTCTACCACAAATATGACTGTACCACCTCTCGATGATAGTCCATTTTCTATAAGTTTAAGAGTTATAGTTCTTCTTACATTTACCGGAATGATTATAGCATTCGGGTCTTCATCTCAGAGACTTGTGTCATCCGCTAGGAGTTGAGCTGCTATTCTAGCTTTCTCCCTTTCATCGTCACTTTCCGCCATTTGCTGACTGAAAGTTTTGTTGCAGAGCAAGTTTCAAGGAAACAAAGATTAGATGCACAATATTTTGAAACACTGTATCCTTCAATGTTGACTAAACCAAAAAACTATACATAGGAATCTCTTCCTACTAAGTTCCGGCGGATATTAACCTTTTACCCACTACAGACGTCTTTTGGAGTTTTTACGGGAAAAGGGGTCTGTGTGAAAAGCACAACTGAGTTACTCTAGTATCTTGCGTTTGATTATCGCCTTACAAAACGTTGGGCGCCATGTAGTGTAGTTCCTATATTCCCAATAGGCTCTGCGCATTGGAATAACATAAACAGCAGTTTAGACGTAGGACTGAGGTCATCTAGGTCTCTACTGACTATGTTAGACTTAATTAGCTAGCTCAGAGGTCACTAGAAACTTTCTCGAATGAACAGGAAGGAGTTAACTTTCCTGATTAGACAAGAAGGGATTTGTTTCTGACAACCGCATAAACATGACAACTTTGCTCCCTGAGAATAAAGAGTATATCTCTAGAGTCGTGTGAAAACAAGAGACAGCTATTTCACTCAGTCAATCGTGCATGCTTAATTTCACCAGAGTGCAGAGAAATAGAGAGACGGGCGTTTTCAATAAAAGTTGTTATTTATTGAGCAGTCCTCTTTCTCATGCAAGAGAAGTGAGTTGCCACAATTGCAATACTTATCATGAAGTAAAGTGCGTACAGTAAAAGTAGTATTATGAAATAATACTGTAAAAGCATTGATATGGTTTCTGAGCCATATGATACTTTAAAACGGATAAAATATATACATACATAAAATCATTGACTAAACGTACTCAACTGGTGGTTCTAAGATACGCCTACCCCGGTGTACCTGACCTAAGCCTCATACGTGGGAAGGAGTAAGTAACTAAGTTGCAGTTTAAGTTAAGTTGGTTTTTGCCAAGAATCTGAATCAAGAATTCTCTTAAGGTTTTAATCAGCTCCGTACCTTGGTTCTAGAGTGAAGGAGGTCTTGTATCTCTCTCTCAGTACTCGATCTCCCAGCAACCCGCAAGGGTGACTGGAAACACCGGAGCTGGATTTCTCGGCAAGAGAAAAGACAGTGTCTCTCTCAGTGCGTCAAATGGGAGGGTCGGCTTCCTTCGGCACTCGCATCATCTGGGCGTCGGGCAAGTAGACAGCCGCTCTGCTCCAAACCACCGTGTGTTTGCTTAAGGTATATTTATACCTGGAAGGTGCCGGGTTTGACGTAAGGTTGGACATAAGACGTCAATAAGAACTTACAGTTCTTTCTGGACTCCAGGAGTTCTTGTGCAAATCAAAACAAAAGCAGGGAGAATTCCCGGGCTGCTGGAGGCTTGGTTTGTTTAAAGAACGTGTTGTACTTTCTAGGAGTCTATTGGAGTAGCCTTGCCGTATTTGGACTGCATTGGCTATGACTAAATATGGACATGATTCTTATGCCTTTATAAGGATATGTTTTGTTATAACCACATAAGGGCATGAATCGGGGATATTTAATTAGGGTCCTAGATACATTCACAACATCTTCCCTGGACTGGAAACCAGCATCCTGGGACCGGTTTCGGGTTCATAAACCTCATCAGCCAGGCTATCTTGAATCCAGTGGCAAAGTGAGCAAGGGACCCACGGCTGGGCATACCCTGCCAACTTAGGGCGAACAAAGCGATACCAAAGAGGATGATGGACGGAGCGCTTGAGCAAATCAAACACCCAGCCCCAGTCAACTGATCTGGGTTTAATCCATCATCATTCTTTAGCTCATTCCACCACCCCAGTTCAGACATGGCCATATCCAAATCAGTCTGACCCTGTGCCTCATGGGAACAGTCCAGCCTGAACTGCCGAGCCATGTCTTCCTTGCCCAGTCTGACCCCTTGAGGGCACCCAGCTTGGTTTCTTCATTTGCGTTAGTGGGCCGGGCGAGGCGGGCTGCGCAATCACCGCGTCTCTCCACTGCCGGCTGCTTCTCTCCCGTGACTCTGGGCTGTGTCCGCCTACTACCGCTGAGCCTCTGGCAGCCCCGTAGCTGCTCCTCCCGCCAGAGTGATTGCCGGAGGCTCGCGGGTGAATGCTGAGGGTGCCTGCGGCTGGTGTCGCGTCATCTTGCAGTCTACGGCACTTCGCCAGCCCTCTTCTCCAGCTTGACTCCGGGGTAGCTTGCTGGGGGCCTGCGTCCTTGGCCGTGCTCCCCGCTCCCTCTACTGGCTGCTGGATCCTTTCCTGCTTTGCTGCTACGGACTGCTTACTTCGCCGCAGCTCCTCCGCGCGCTGCCTGCCTCAGCTCACCCTACTACCACCTCCTCAGCCATCAGGCCCTCCTGCCCACACGGAGCACTTTGCTGCTGCGGCCTTCCACCCTGCCACAGACCTAGGCCTGCTGATGGACACACTTTTCACTGTACCTATGCTTTGATATGACACGGCCTGAACTACACCCTGACACGGGCCCCAGGGCAGGGCCTCTTGTACAAACCGCGCCTACTTGTGTGAGTGTAGTCTTGTTTGAATCGGTGGTATCATTAATAGGATGTAGGCGCCTATAGGTAATTACACCAATTATTTTGAAAGGAATCTTATTAGCAACAGTGCTCAAGGGTTAGAGAGAACCACCTGCCTCCCTAGGTTCTGTTGCAAAAGCAGCAAGGCATCATGATTTGTAAACCCAAGCACACGAAAAATTACAACTGGTAGTTCCAGTAGTTGCTTACACATAACACAGACTAAATCAATCTGTTTTCCTCTTTTTCTTGTTCTCTTCATGTTTTCAATAAGTGAACAGCTCCCAAGCCAACAAGTGTTTTGTTGCCCCAGTATGCTTGTACATGCGACTTGTTCACGGCTGAACAGATTCACTCTATTGGATTCTTAAGTGCGGCGATAATTCCAAGCCACACTACTCCTGTGGAATAAGGCGAAGTCCTATTGGTGGCTGCTCGATTGATTCCCGGCAAAAACATCCTATTCAATTTAGCAGCAGTCTAAATATCCCGTTCTGTGGTTTCCAGATGAGAGCCGCTTACACCGGACTCCAAATGTGAGTGACTGACCAGGGGCCTAGATTTTTTGGCCTCCACTGTCACCCCTGTGGCCTAGTGCCTTGCACAAGCTGCATATTGGCCTCGGGTGAGGGGTGCCTTTCGCCCCCGTGCCCTCGCCACCTCTGCCCATTTCAGCTGCATTCGGTTCCTGGACCTGTCCGAGCTGAGCGGGGGGTTCTACCACCGTTCTCCTCGCCTCCTGTCTCATCTCCAGTGGCGGTGTCTCCCTGACCACTCCTTTGTGGTGCTGGGCACTGCAGGCACTCTGGACACTCCCTGCTCCTGGTGACCACCATGGGTAAGGCTGACCCTAAACAGCCTAGGCTCACTTTGAACAATGGAGGCAGACGTGCCAGGAGGGCACCCCCTCTGACGGGAGTGACCAGCCTGCCTCCATTGAAATGTCAGCCGCACGTGAAGACTACCTTAAAGCCATTATGTTGGAAGTAAAGTCTGCTGTGTCCAGGATCGCCACTCAGCTGGAGAAGCTGAGCTCCCGCCTGGACGTGGTCAAGTCCGGGCTGGACTCACATGATAACCGACTACTTCACGTCGAATCCGGAGTGTCGGGCGTAGAAGACTCCGCCACCCAAGACCGTCAAAATTGACTCCAAATGGATAAAATCTTCGACCTTATTCGCTCCAAGAACAAAGATTTGGAGGCCCGCTCCCGTAGGAGTAACCTCCGCATCACATGTGTGACGGAGTCCACCAACATAGCCAAGATGGAGGATTATGTAGAACAGCTGTTACGAGAACTGTTTGGTGATGATGCGCTGTCCCAGGTCTTTATCGTGGAGAGAGTACACTATTCCCTTGGACCTCAGCCTGCCCCTGGACTGCGTACTCATCCGATTATTGTCAAACTTCAAATTTTCCGGGACCGAGTTGCTGTCCTCCAGGCTGCCAGGAAGAGGGTCAAGATCCAGCATCAAGGTAACACTTTATCTTTCTGCAACAACTACAGCCTGGCTGCGCAGGCTGCTCGCCGAGAATTCCTGCCCGCAAAACGCATTTTGCAAAAACACAAAGTGTCATACTCTTTAGCTTACCCAGCCAAGCTACGGGTCAGACAGGGTTCAAAAACACTGGTGTTCCCTGATCCGAAAGGAGCCCTCGCTTTTGCAAAACAGTTGGACTGTTCTCATCATACCACTCCAGCTAGTTCTCAAGACCCTGATGTAGCCAACATGAGTGACAATGACTAAAATGGATGAGTTAATTGCTCTTGGGTCTACACTTTTCCTGTGCACGGTTGTAGAGCACACTGTGGGTCTTCTTTTTTTTCTCTATGGCTGACACCAGACTGTTTTAATTGCCTGTTGTTCATTGTTGCGTAAATTCACTGGGCGTACTGGCTATTCCTTGGGTGTAATGCTTTAACTTTTCTGATGTCTGCTAATAGTTCTGGCTTGGCCACCCTATCGTATTCAGCAGGGGTGTATGCTGGGCACTGCCATGCCCCCATGGGATGATTCCCACCTCTGTTGATGATTCCTCCCTTCCCGGTTGGGGTTCCCCGGGGTGGGCGTGGGTGGATGCTTGACCTGTTTGGGGGTTTGAGTGGGTGGTGGGGGGATGGGTTTGGGGTTGTTTTGTCCTCCTTCATAGGAGCTTTTGTGGTATATTGTGCTTCTTTTGTACTTATTCCCCATTATAGTCTCTTCCCTTCCGAGTTGGTCTCCCCTGGGGTGGTTGCGGGTGGTGGCATGACCTGTTTGGTGGGTTGTTGTGGGAGATGGGTGGTTGGGCCCTGGATTGCAGAGTCCTCATTTTGTGACGTTCATGTGGTTGACTGCACTTCTTCTGCTGTTACAATGCTTGAAACGTATTTCCATGCTGCTTTTTTCGTGGTGGTTTGGGGTAGTTTCAGGTTTTCTCGTCATTGTATTGCAATGTTCTTGTTCACGTGTCTTCAATTTCCGCAACTCCTCAGTGTGCTTCCCTGCACTGCTAGACTGACTCATTATATTGTGTTTGTACACAGCACTTTTTCCTCCATCAGAGTGTCTCCTTCTGGAACAGCACCACTTATCTTCCCTTTTGTTCCTGCTCACATGTGGTCTCCCCTGTTCAGGAAGTTCATACTCGCAGGTACCTGCTGGATCTGTTGTATGATTTTTGCGACCGCCACTTTCCTTCCCCTCCAGGTTTGCTGTCCCAGCGCACACATTACCTTCCTGCTACGGTCTGGCCTCACTGCCCTGTGCCCCACTCTTTCCTGGTCCTAACTTAACATGACTGACACCATATGTTGGACCTGGAACATCCGCAACCTCAATGATTACCTTAAAGCCAGGCTTATCCACTCCCACCTATTCAGGCATAAAGTCGACATTTGCCTTCTACAAGAAACTCACCTATTGCCTGCAACCTCCACTAGACTTCAGTCACGCTATTGGGGCGAATCGCATCTTCTTTCTATTCCTCCTATTCTAGGGGAGTGTCCATTCTGATAAGGAGGGGGCTTCCCTGGCACACCACTCAGGTATTCACTGACCCTGATGGACGGTATGTAATTTTGCATGGCTCCCTCTTGTCTCAACCCTTGATGATTGCGGCTGTGTACGGCCGTAAATTGGACGACCCTGATCTATTCACTAATATATGGCACCTCATTTCTACTCTGGGCCCGGCCGCTCTTCTCTGGGGGGGATTTTAATATTACACGTTCTGCAGTCTTGGACCGCTCTGGCCCCCACTAATCCCACCCTCGCTCCACTGCTCTCCTTCAGTCAATACTCACTGACACTTTGTTATATGATGCCCGGCATCACATGTGACCTGAGGCCCGTGAAGGTACTTGGGTCAACCGCATATGCGGCTGCTGATCCCGTATTGATCCTCCTCGGATGTCCTTACTTGGCTCTCCTCCGCTGCTCATATGGCACGCACTTTCTCAGATCATGCGCCAGTCCGGCTTTGTCTTCGCCTTCCTCACTTTCCACAGCATACATTCACTTGCCGGCTTCCTCTAAACGCCCTCTGCGATTCTGTCTTCTGTGACGAGATCCAAACAGCTATATCCAATCACTTCGATTTAAATGTCGGCTCAGTGGACTCAGCGTCCATCCTGTGGGAGGGTTGTAAGACAGTGATACGTGGCGAGTGTATCTCTAAAAAGCGGGCGTCATCCGCTCCATCCGCGCCGCGTTAGACAAGCTCAAATCTGAGATCAAGGCTTTGGACAACGCTCATGCAGCCCACCCCAGTTCTGAGATCCTTGCACGCCTGCATGAAAAGCATACGGAATTCGCTTAGGAGGCAGACAGGGAACTCTCCTTTTTAGGCAGAGAGGCCCGAGCTTGTCGCTTCGGTGAGGGCGATCGATCTGGCAGGATCCTGGCCAACCTCCTTCGCCCCCGTGCTGTGTCATATGTAGCGGTTCTCTGGGATGGCGGTCCGACTAGAACCCCCTCCCCCGACGAAATTAAGGCTCATTTTATGGACTATTGATTGATTTATTTATTTATTGCTCAGTTAATTAAAACCATAACAATATTACAAACACTAATTTTTGTTAAAGGAGCAAAATTTCATAAAAGTTACATATCTCTAAAACATCTTAAAATTTATGTAAATATAAAATATACTTTATGTTTTATCATTGTTCATAATTACCTTTTAGTGCTAGTTCATGAGTACGTAAAAATCTAATCAGTTTACAGTTCATTTGGGGGTCAGTAGAGACCAGTCCTCTTATGATAGCTGTTCTGCACGACTTTATTCCTCTATCCAGAAATGCTCGCCGTAATATTGTGATTCATGCTGGTTGCAGTATCTTGCAATGACATACAAGATGAATCAGATCTTCCTTCTTATAGCCACAATGCTGGCAATTCTAATGTTCCTTATGTTTCCAATGAGGGGCTTCTGCAAGAGTGGGGAGCTGTCCAAACCTTAATATTATTAATTTCCTCTTTATATAAATGGAGTAAGTGGGGTCCAAATAGGCCACTTGTTTCAGTGTTTTATAAGTGTTGATCACTGACCATGAATGACTGATTGTTGAAAAAAGGTCTTTATCAACCAGTAGCGAGTGGAACTTTGCAGCCTTGTTTAGTGTTAATTTGAATGCTTGGCAGGACATTTGTTTATTCACAACTCACTTGTTCAGGTAGCCTTTATTGCATGTTCAAAAAATCTGTATGCTGGTGAGTGTTTATCTTGTTCCATTTCCTGCCACAGAAATTCGATAAGACTGTTTTCCTCTACGTTTAGTTTTATTTGGTACCATCGTTTTATGGACTATTATTTGCAGCTCTACACCGCCGCCCCCCCCTTCGCGCGAGGCCTTCGAACAATATTTAGATACGCTTGCGTTGGTCTGGCTAGAGGACTACCATTGCAAATTCTTGCATGAGCCCTGCTCTAAAGAATAATTACTTACTGCCATAAATAGTTTACCTAGTGATAAAGCCCCTGGACTAGACTGACTGCCCGTCTCTTTCTATAAGACCTTTTCTTCGCTTCTTGTGCCGCATCTGGCTGCCATGTATAAGTATTCCTTTGATAATGGTCTGTTCCCGCAATCGCTTGACGAGGCGATGATAATGCTTTTACTCAAGCCAGACAAACCAGCTGATTGCCGCGATTCCTATCACCCCTTCTCTCTAATCAACATTGATAATAACATTTTTGTTACTGGCCTCCCAACTTATCCTCCTCATGCCCCTCAACGCCCTCCCCGACCCGTCCCATTTCATCCCTGGCCATGCCACGTCTCATAACCTCCAGACCATTTTTGTGGTCCTTCATCAGATTAATCCTAGTATCCCTGCTGTGGCCGCCCTACTTGATGCCACCAAGCCATTCGATACATAGGAGTGACCCTTTTTATTTTTTATTTTTCCGCGCCTTGGCTTCAGTAACATTTTCATCCGTAAGATATCACTTCTCTATACTTGCCCCTCTGCCCGACTTCGGATCAACGGTCAGGTGTCAGATTCCATTCTGATTGAGCGCGGTACTCGGCAGGGATGCCCGCTCTCCCCTATGCTCTTCGCCATTGCAATGGAGCCTCTCGCTGCCAGACTCCGGCAACACCATACACAGAGGGGCATCGGCTTTTCGGTTTGCGCAATCCTGGTCTCCATGTATGTGGATGATATTACATTGTATGTTCGCCACCCCCAAGATAACCTCAGTCCTCTTGTGCGTGAGATAATACTGTTTGGTGGATTGTCCGGCATTCAGGTGAACTGGAGAAAATCAGTGCTGTTCCCTCTTATTGGCCATTCACCCCGGACTTTCCCTTTGTTTGGGCCTCCGGCCCCACTCGCTACCTAGGTATTTGGCTGAGCAGGGACTTGGATGACCTCTGGAGGGCCAACTTTGGACGCTCGGCGGACTGGCTCGAATCCAAAATACCCTATTTGAACCCGCTCCCCTTGTCCCTGGCTGGTCGCATAGCTATTGCCAAGATGGTGTTCCTCTTGAAATTCCTTTACCCCTTTCTGAATATCCCCAAACCTCTTACTGCCCATGTCTTTCATAAGACTTGCTCTCTGATCATATCTCTTGTTTGGACTGGCAAACAGCCCAGGATTGCATATGATATCCTTACTCTCTCTATGTCGGTTGGCGGTATGGGCGCGCCCACTGTTAAACATTATGCCTTAAGTGCCCAGGCCAGTTTTTTACATTTCTGGATTCACTCCACCCCTTATTAGCCACATGTCACGGTTGAGGCTGACTTTGCAACCCCTTGGACGCTGAACACTGCCCTGTTTGCCCAGGCCAGCCGCCCACGAGCCGAGGTGGACACGGTCGAGACCTTGGGCTGGGCCTGGTTGGAATTGTGCCCCCTTTCCAACGCTCCGACGTTATCGGCTAATACTATGCCGATTGTACGTCATCGTGCCTTACCTCCTCTCCAACCAACTTGCAAGTCTAAACCCGCTGCCCACCTGGGGCTGGCAACATTGGCTGATTCCTGCCCTGGAAACAAGTTTTATTCTCCTCCTGCTTCCTCTGGCCCTATAGACACATTTCTCTTTTATCAGCTGTGAGCCTTCTGTAGAGAACTACATCCAACCTCCATCTTCAATGCCCGCCCTTGTTTTCATATATACGTCCCTCACCCCCGCAAGCTGGTGACTAAAATATAATTCCTTATACGGTCGACCCCTTCCATCTCTACTGATTGCGCACGTGTGGCGTGGAGCGAAGATCTCGGTGTGGACATTTCCTAGGCTGATTGGCTCTATTGTTGCAATAAGATGAAGAAACTATCTCCTAACTACCGTCTCCATCTCATACATTTCAAATATCGGCACAGACTATACCTACCCCTGTTCAGCTACAAAAACGGGACTCATACCAAGCGATAGGTGCTTGCGCTGTTCTGCCCCCGCCGCGGATTTTACTCACCTTGCATGGTTATGCCCAAGGCTATCGGATTTCTTGCTGGAGGTTTGTGCAGCTATTTCTGAGAAAACCTCTGTATCGGTTGAGCCCGACCCACCGTTGTACCACCTAGACTTTGTCAAGTTTTGTCCTTGCGTGGCGTAGGGTTGCCATGTGTTGGGGTTGTAGACAGCGCCTAAGTTTGCCCAGTGGCTTGAAGATGCTTCAAGATACCTGACCCTACTATCTGAATTCTGGGACCTTATGCCTGCAAGATCTCGCCCACCTGACATTTGGGTTCCCCTAGTGACATATCTTCATTCCCGACCACACACAAGCCAGACTGCCTCTCCCGCGCTCCCCACCGGCACTCCACCTGCAGCGGCCGCTGGTGCTGGTCAGTAACTGCCTCTCCCCCTGTCCCCCTCTTCCCCCTCGGCCGGGCCTGCTCCTTCCCCTGCAGACGCTCCATGAGTACATGCTAAGGGCCACATAACTTTTTTAATTGCTACAGCTAATCTTTAGTATCGCCACTTCACAGTATTTTTCCATGTCCTAAATACTTCCTGCTAACTACAGACAGCTGCTCAGTCACTGCTGAGTCACACTATCTTTTTAAACTATTTTAATTGCGCTGCATAAATCTTTTGGCCTGTTCTACTTACCTGTGCTTAGCTGCCTCAGTCCCTGGTCCATCACGACGTATGCCGGTTGAACAGAGGGACAACGTTAGGTTAAAGACACTACTTCTGGTCCGCCGACCGGAAGCTGCATTTGGCACTCTAGCACTGGAAGTGAGCTCTACCCTACATAAAGCGGGGCAGGGCGCGGACGCGCACAGTAGACGCTCCGTGAGTACATGCTAAGGGCCACGTAACATTTTTCATTGCTACAGCTAATCTTTAGTATTGCCACTTCACAGTGTTTGTCCATGCACTGGAAGTGAGCTCTACCCTACATGAAGCGGGGCAGGGCGCGGACGCGCACAGTAGACGCTCCGAGAGTACATGCTAAGGGCCACGTAACTTTTTTCATTGCTACAGCTAAGCTTTAGTATTGCCACTTCACAGTGTTTGTCCATGTCCTAAATACTTCCTGCTAACTACAGACAGCTGCTCAATCGCTGTTGAGTCACACTATCTTTTTAAACTATTTTAATTGCGCCGCATAAATCTTTTGGCCTGTTCTGTATACCTGTGCTTAGCTGCCTCAGTCCCCAGTCCGTCACAGCATGTGCCGGTTGAATGGAGGGACGACGTAGGTTAAAGACACTACTTTTGGTCCACCGACCTAGCACTGGAAGTGAGCTCTTCCCTACATAAAGCGGGGCAGGAGGAGAACGTGTGCAGTGGCGCGCTGATGGCAAGCCTGTCTACGCCCGTCCGCGCCTGACCGCAGCCAGCTGCCAGGACCCCTGCACAATTCTCCCCTGCCTGGGTTCTGTTTTTTTCAGTGCACCTATTGGTGAGTAACTAATATGGCACAAATAAAATATTCCAGCCAAGAACAAAAAAATCTAAACAACCCCTCCCTTAGTCCTCCAGTTACTCTAGATATTGAAATCAAAAGAGTACAAGATATATCATGCCCATTGAAATTCATGCTACCGAATAGAGATCAGCCACCCCGAGTTCCAAACAGTATTTTAATTTCTAATCCAATCAAGGCTATTTACTTTAATGTGCGTTCCATACCGAAACACTCAGTGGAGATTTGAGCCTCATTAATATGGAGGCACCAGATATTTGCTTTATCTCAGAATCCTGGTTGCACGAGTACGCCTCCACGGATGTGCATATAGCCTTTCCACCACAATACACTAAAACTAGAGAGTGGACAGAAAGGAGACAAGAAGAGGAGGGTTACTGATTGCCACTATCTCTGTACTTAACATTACCTCCCTAGAAACCACTAATACCGGCCAATTTGAGCTATGTATCTTCAGGATAGAAGAGACTAGCCAAGGGCACAGGGAGGGGAGCCTTAATTTACGGTCCCCTGGTCCTAAAAATGATTTTCCAGACAAACTATTTGAGATTATTGCTCCTCATGTACTGGCCTCTGACTTTTTTCTCTTAATTGGTGATTTCAACTATCATGCTGAGAAATTACAGAACTCTGACACCGATCGGCTTATCACTAGTATGAATACACTAGAGGGGTCATTAGGATGGCGGGTGAACTTTGTCCGCCCCCCACCCTATCGGGAAAGGGGACCGCCCGCCATGAGGGCAGGGGTCCCGTGGGGGCAATTAGGATGCACCCACCACAGTGGTGGCCGCATCCTGCATTCCTGTCATTGTGGCGGGCGGTGCACTCAGCATCGCCCGCCACAATGCAAGGAAGGCATGTTGCGCACTTCCATGCACAACATGGCAGGCACCGTGCGGTGCCTGCCATGTTGTGCATGGAACTGCAGGGGGGCACCATAGGTACCCTCCATGTGCACCCCCCAGAGTCCCGGGGGGCCTGCAACGGGCTCCCGCAGTCTATTCCCGCATACCTTTCCGTAGCGGCAATGCTGCCACGGAAAGGCATGTTACCACACCTATGCTAATATGGCTGGCGGTGTCTAACAGACATCGTCACCATATTAATCCCTTTTCCGCCCGGTCAAGTCGTTGACCAGGCGGAAAAGCGGCGGACGATCTTTCCGTCCGCCGCGGTCCCCCCGCCATAGTAATATGATGGGGGAAATGGGTGGCGGGCAGGGTCGGATCACGCGCGGATCACCACCGCCACCACCGTGCGGGCGGTGGCGAGCCGCCTGTGATCCTAATGGGCCCCTAGGACTAGTTCAACTAATCAGAGGCCCCACCCACATTGCAGGGCATATGCTAAACCTCCTTTTTTACAAACTCCTTAGACATCACAGTGGAATCTCCAATTCCACTGTTATGGACTGATCACTATCTACTAAAATTCGTCATCTCAAGAAAATATGATTAAAGATAATCCTAGAAATGAATGAATATGGCGAAGATCATGGCGCAAAGTCACTCCATCTCTCTTTTCAAAACACTTCAGCCTTCCCCACTCTAGCCAGGAGCTAGACATCAATCAGATAGCAACCTCCTTTGATAAAGCAATAACAGCTGCATTAGACCAAATTGTCCCTCTCACCAGGGTTAAAATCAAATCCAGGACTGCCCCTTGGTTTATGGGGCAATTAAAGATAGCGAAACAATCCTGCAGAACTGCAGAGCAGAAATGGAGAAACAAAGGAGACTTAAACAATCGCGAATTATACAAAAATACTTACCGTAGATATATGGAGGACATCAGGCAAGCAAAACATTTTTTTTTCTAAATAGAAGAGATAAGGCGGCAAATTCGAGTAAGGAGCTCTATCAAATTCTAAGAGAATTTACAACACCTCCCACCCAGTCACTGACCTTTAATTTCCAGGATTGGATGGACTCTCTTTCCAAATTCTTTGAAGATAAAATTATTGCCATCCATAACTCCTTCCCACCCCAAGTAAATAACAACCACTCGGAGAATACGCTCAGTGTACCTTCTGCCCCCTCTACATCTTGACTGATTTTTACGAGTGTAACATAGAAGGAGTGGGTAAAGGTATGCAAAAAATAAAATCTGGCACTCCCACCAATTCAGTGGCATCACAATTCTTTCCAGTCACCGCACCGGTGCTGTTGAATAGTTTAACTGACCTATTTAACAGATCACTACTGCTGGCTGAGTTCCCAAAAGCATGGAAAGCTGCCAGGGTTAGGCCAATTTTGAAAAAACCCTCTGCCGATCCCAAACTTCTCCGAAACTATCGCCCCATTTCATTGCTCCCCTACTTTGGAAAGATGCTGGAATCTCTAGTTAACCAACAGCTCGTCATTTATCTTAAAGGCCATGGACTATTGGACCCCTCTTAGTCGGGTTTCAGGGCTGCCCACAGCACGGAGACGGCACTAGTCGAGGTAAATGATAACATCAGGTTAGCCTTGGATAAAGGTCAATCATCAATCCTGGTCCTGCTTGACCTAGCCGCCACCTTTGACACCACCTCCCACAGCATTTTAGAACATCGGCTCTGGGAGATAGGTGTCAGGGGGAATGCCTTAAAATGGCTCAAGAGCTACTTAGCTGACCGAACTACAGCAGTTCAAGTGGGAAACACGGTCTCTTGTGATAGACTCGTAAAGATGGGAGTACCACAGGGCTCTATTCTCAGCCCCACTCTCTTCAATCTTTACATAACAACATTGGCCAAGGTGATCAGATTCTACGGCTTTGACGTTGTGTCGTACGCTGACGATACACAGATCCTGGTCACTCTTGGCCCAGTTCCATCTGAAATAAAACTGCGTTTCAAAGAGTGAATGTCCCGCATAGATAGATGGATGAGTACAAACCACCTCCAATTAAATGGCGGAAAGACCGAGATCATACTCTTCGACAAAGCCCAGGAACACTGGTCTCACGACTTATGGCCCCCTAACCTGAGTCCCTGTCCGACCCCGGTTTGGAACCTGCCGTTCCATATGGACAACAAACTATCAATGCATAGTCAGATCAACCATCTAGTAGGAACCTGCTTTGGAACAATGCGTAGCCTACGAAAAGTATTCAAATGGATCCCGATCGAGGCTAGGAAAACATTAGTCCAAGGACTAATAATTACCCATTTGGACTCTGGAAATGCTTTGTTGTCCTCAATCAATGAAGACCTTCTCACCCAGTTTCAGACCATACAGAACACCGCGGTTAGGTTGGTCCTCAATCTTCCGCCCAGATCTCCTTCGGCACCCAGCTTAAGATATCTACACTGGCTTCCCATCAGAAAGCGGATTCAATTTAAACTGCTCTGATTAGTACATAAAAACATGTACGGTGTCGTATCGCAACTGCCTGACCCCTGTCTGCGACAGGACAGGCAGAGCAGGAAGGGGCGTGGGGAGGAAGTAGATGGGAGGAGAAAGGGAAGTTAGTATGGGGTAGGAGACGTAAGAATAAAGACGTCTGAATAGTAACTCCCGGCTCCTGTGGTATGTACAAGGGGGGGCGCGACACTGGCGACGAGGGTGGGATAACTATCGAAGCCCACACTGCCCAGACCCCTGCCGTACGTATACGGCCCAACCCAGAGAGCCTGCAGCTCGTGTGAGCATAACGCGGAGGAGCGCGAAAACAGGACGCTCTGCATGCCGCGTTCGAGTGCTGGCTGCACCACCACCCAGAAAAGTCACAAGAAGCTGCCTGCACGGCTGGAGTGCCAAGTGAAGCACCCCAAGTCGAGAGGCCACAGCCGGAAGCGGAAAAACGACGCGAAACGGTGCAAAACCAGCACACAGACCCAAGAGTGCCTGGGAGCAGCCCGCCAAGATCGACAGACAGAGGGTGAGTCCCAAAGAGCTGTGGACCTGCTAGAAAGCCGTACTAAACAAAAACAGTGAATGCAGAGACATTGTGTGTGCAAAATTGCATGAGGCCATGTGTCCCGAGCGGCGGCCATCTTGAAGTCAGGCACTGTCCATAGACAGCCATCAGAATTTTGGTGTCGGACATTTTAAAGTCAGGCATCGCCAAAGAATAAGAACTTTGCATAAGTTTCCCTGCGGACTGGAGAAGCTGAAACACAGATTCAAACTACAGCAGCAATTGAGTTAACCTACAAACAAAATGTCGGTTGTTAGCTCAACAGGTGCCACAGGAGGAGCACCGGCAGCCCCAGGCAACCCAGCCCCGGGTAACCCACCATTGCCTGCACCAACCCCTCAGGCATTCATGGGAGTGCCATACTTGTGGCCTTTGGACCCCCTGGAACTGACGTCCGGCAACAGCATGGGACCCAAGTGGAAGAGCTGGGCCGAGGATTTTGAAGACTACATGACAGGGTCTCAGGTACAAGACCCCAAGCAGAAGTTAATAGCCTTGCGAAACTTGGTGGGGAAGGACATTGCGCAGATCATCAAAGAACTGCCGAACGCAGCCACCGCCTCATATGACGATGTCAAAGGAGCCCTCGACCGAAGATTCCTACACAAGCGCAATTTAGATTACGAACGTTACACATTCAACCAAGCCACTCAAGAGAGAGACGAGCGCATGTGCGACTTCATCGTGCGCATCAGACGGCTAGCTCGCCATTGCGACTTCGACAACTTCAATACCGAGGATGCATTGCAGCTCCGCATAATTGAAGACTGCCACTCTGAGTCACTACGTCGGAGACTACTGAAGATGCACTATGATCTCGGAGAAATTGAAGAAATGACACGAATCAACGACCAGGCGGAAGATCACGCAAAGAAGATGGAAACGAATAAAACGAATAGGAAAGAGCAAGCATTCAGAATGCAAGCACACCAGGAAAAGAAACATCGGACTGACCGCCACAAACCGAACAAGCCAACACACGTCAAGTCTTCACGGAGACCGTCGTCACGACATGAATCGCGACACACCAAATCTAACAGATCTGCACCTGGGTGTTACAGATGTGGCCAGGACTATCCTCATTCAGGACAATGCCCAGCCATTGGCCAAAGATGCCACCGCTGTGGCAGGGAAAATCATTTTGAAAATGTCTGTCAGACCCAACGCTCAGGGCGAAGTTCCACAAAAACTCACCCAGCATCACGCACATGCAATGAAAGGGAGGGAAGAACATTCCTCCAGCTCCTCCCGATCAACTTTCCGATCTGTGAGCTCACACCGATCACGGAGATCAACATCCAGCGAATCATCCCGCACGCGTGTGTCGCAAGACAGTGACGAATATATCTGTATGGTATCTGACCTGAATCGATTAAAAAAATATCCGAAGCTAGACATCCGGATAGGAGAACATCCAGTCAGTTTGTTCTAGACTCAGGAGCCTCACTAAACTACATCTGAGCACTGGAATATCAGAGCATGAACCCACGACCCAAACTAGAACCTGCGGCTGTCAGGATACTCACGTGGATGTCCAGGAAGCCACTACCATGCCTAGGCCGCTTCCACACGACGTTGTCATACAAGGACCGTCGGATCCCAGCTTATATCCACGTTGTCGAAGGCCCAGATGTAGCTGATTGTCTGCTCAGCTTGCCGACAGCTGAAAGATTGAGGCTCGTGGAACTTCTTTACATGACGGAAGATGCCCCGGACATTGTTGCAAAATTCCCAAATCTCTTTAAAGGGCTAGGAAAACTAAATCAATTCAAGGTGAAACTACACATTGATGAGCGAGTAACTCCGGTGGCGCAACACCACAGGAAGGTACCATTCCACCTACAGCAGGCTGTCGATGATGAACTCCTGGACCTGCTACAGACAGACATCATTGAGCGCACCTCGGGACCAACTCCATGGGTGTCACCCGTAGTGGTTGTACCGAAGAAGGGGCAGGATAACAAAGTGCGCCTGTGCGTAGACATGCGGGCACCCAATGTAGCCATTGAGAGAGAACGCCACCCTGGGCCACACATCAGTGACATGATCGCTCACCTCAACGGAGCCACGGTATTCTCTAAACTCGACCTCAACAAGGGGTACCATCAGCTAGAGCTGCACGACAAGTCACGCTACATTACCACCTTTACAACACATCAAGGGCTCTTCCGCTACAAGCGTCTGAACTTTGGCATCTCGTCAGCGGCCGAAATATTTCAAGAAGCAATCAGGCGTGTGATCCAAGGAATCCCCAATGCATTTAATTACAGTGACGATCTGCTAGTATTCAGAAAAGACCAGACCGAACACGACACAACTCCAGACAGAGTATGCCACGCACTATTGAACGATTCAAAAAGGGGGGTGGTGATGGACAGAGTATCTGAATTAAGCAGAACACTCCTACCCAGTCAAAAGATCAGGGCTTGATCCATCACCGTTTTTTAGCTCACTGCACCATCCCAGTTCAGAACCTGGCTACATGCAAATTAGTCTGTCCCTGGCCCAGTGCATCATGGGAACAGGGCAGACCAAACTACCAAGCCAATTCTTTACTGGAAAGGAAACAAGCTTCCGGGGACCGGTTTCTGGCATTACAGCCGTCTTCGGCCCGGCTTGCTTGAATCCTGATGGTGCAGTGAGCAAGGGACTCACATCTGAGCATACCCTTCCACGCTTGTGGTGGCCAAAACGATTCAAAAAGGGGGGTGGTGATGGACAGAGTATCTGAATTAAGCAGAACACCCCTACCCAGTCAAAAGATCAGGGCTTGATCCATCACCGTTTTTTAGCTCACTGCACCATCCCAGTTCAGAACCTGGCTACATGCAAATTAGTCTGTCCCTGGCCCAGTGCATCATGGGAACAGGGCAGACCAAACTACCAAGCCAATTCTTTACTGAAAAGGAAACAAGCTTCCGGGGACCGGTTTCTGGCATTACAGCCGTCTTCGGCCCGGCTTGCTTGAATCCTGATGGTGCAGTGAGCAAGGGACTCACATCTGAGCATACCCTTCCATGCTTTGGTGGCCAAAACGATTCAAAAAGGGGGGTGGTGATGGACAGAGTATCTGAATTAAGCAGAACACTCCTACCCAGTCAAAAGATCAGGGCTTGATCCATCACGGTTTTTTAGCTCACTGCACCATCCCAGTTCAGAACCTGGCTACATGCAAATTAGTCTGTCCCTGGCCCAGTGCATCATGGGAACAGGGCAGACCAAACTACTAAGCCAATTCTTTACTGGAAAGGAAACAAGCTTCCGGGGACCTGTTTCTGGCATTACAGCCGTCTTCGGCCCGGCTTGCTTGAATCCTGATGGTGCAGTGAGCAAGGGACTCACATCTGAGCATACCCTTCCACGCTTGTGGTGGCCAAAACGATTCAAATCTTTCTGAATCGTTTTGGCCACTATAGGAGTGGCAGGGTATGCTCAGACATGAGTCCCTTGCTCACTGCACCATCAGGATTCAAGCAAGCTGGGCCGAAGACGGCTGCAATGCCAGAAACCAGTCCCCGGAAGCTTGTTTCCTTTCCAGTAAAGAATTGGCTTGGTAGTTTGGTCTGCCCTGTTCCCATGATGCACTGGGCCAGGCACAGACTAATTTGCATGTAGCCAGGTTCTGAACTGGGATGGTGCAGTGAGCTAAAAAACGGTGATGGATCAAGCCCTGATCTTTTGACTGGGTATGAGTGTTCTGTTTAATTCAGATGCTCTGTCCATCACCACCCCCTTTTCTGAATCGTTTTGGCCACTATAGGAGTGGCAGGGTATGCTCAGACATGAGTCCCTTGCTCACTGCACCATCAGGATTCAAGCAAGCCGGGCCGAAGACGGCTGCAATGCCAGAAACCGGTCCCCGGAAGCTTGTTTCCTTTCCAGTAAAGAATTGGCTTGGTAGTTTGGTCTGCCCTGTTCCCATGATGCACTGGGCCAGGTACAGACTAATTTGCATGTAGCCAGGTTCTGAACTGGGATGGTGCAGTGAGCTAAAAAACGGTGATGGATCAAGCCCTGATCTTTTGACTGGGTATGAGTGTTCTGTTTAATTCAGATTCTCTGTCCATCACCACCCCCTTTTCTGAAACGCACTATTGAAGGCAAACCTGACTTTAAATGCAGCAAAATGCGAGTTTCACAGGTCAACTTTGAAATTCTACGGACATATCTTTTCTAAAGATGGCATGAAGCCGGATCCAGACAAAGTGTCTGCCCTCGAGGATACACCAACACTGCGTGATGTCAGTGACCTCTGTTCTTTCCTTGGAATGGCAAGCTACTGTGCAAGATATATTCAGTACTTCGCCACCATCAGCCACCCCCTTAGGGAACTCACTCGTCAGGGTCAACCTTTTACAGCTGCTTGCGAACACTCCTTTCACAAAATCAAGCATGCCGTTGGTTCCGCCATCAACCTGGCCTACTTTGATGCAAAGAAACGAACTGAAGTCACTGTCGACGCCAGCCCAGTGGGCCTTGGCGCCATCCTGGCGCAGTATCAGGAGGACAACGCCACATCGTTGCCTATGCCAGTCGCAGTCTCACCAACACTGAGAAATGATACTCTCAACCGGAGAAAAGAGAGTCTGGCGGTGGTATGGGCCTGCGAACACTTCCACCTTTTCGTCTACGGCAAACACTTTACCATCATCACAGATCACCAAGCTCTCGTCACCATCTTTGGTAATCCAAAAGCCAAGATGCCTCCGCGCATTGAAAGATGGGGACTGCGACTCCAAGACTACATATACACCATTGTCCACAAGCAGGGGAAGTCGGAAAACCCAGCGGACTACATGTCCCGACACCCTAGGACAACTACCAGTGGGGAGCGCTCACTAGCTGAGGACTATATCCACTTTGTCATTGACACGGCATGTCCGCCCACAGTTCCCCTAGCGGCAATCCAGGAAGCATCCGCCCAGGATCCCATCCTTCAAGATGTCACAGATCGCATATGTAACAACGCATGGCGACACGTGAAAGACACGTCTCAGGACTCTGGCCACAAAAGCCCAGGAACTGTCCGCATTCAAACACATTCATGAGGAACATTCCGTCAGTGAAGACGGTTTGATCTTGAGAGGGGGGAGAATTGTCATTCCCCAAAGACTAAGGCAAGGAGTAATCAACCTCGCTCACGAGGGCCACAGAGGGATAAGTGCCACGAAAAAGGCTTTACAAGAACGTGTCTGGTTTCCGACACTCGACCAGATGGTAGAAGCCACGCTCAAAGACTGTGTTTCATGCCAACTAGTAAGCCGTGAGGAACCACCCGCTCCTCTACAAATGTCAGAACTACCAGAAGGAGTATGGCAGCAGGTCGCAGTCGACTTCTTCGGCCCTCTAAAATCTAGCCAATACATTATCGTCATCATGGACGAATACTCCCGGTTTCCCTTCGCGCACCTGATATCATCTACCCAAGCAACTGCAGTAATTCCAGTTCTCGATGAAACATTCGCAGCATGGGGCATACCATTGCGAGTCAAATCGGACAACGGACCACCATTCAATGGACACGAATTCGCAGAATTCGCAAAACACCTTAACTTCAAACATCAAAAGATCACACCCCTATGGCCCCAAGCCAATGGCATGGTAGAACGCTTCATGAGGACACTGAAGAAAGCTGTGCAACAAGCGGAACTGAATCACAGGGACATCCAACAAGCCCTGAATGAAGTGTTAAGAGCATACCGCACCACGCCTCATAACACAACCAACCGATGTCCAGCCACTTTGATGCTGGGAAGAGTACCACGCACTCGGCTGCCCACCCTGGACAATGCACTACGACCAAAAGTCACAAACATTGATCACGAGACACTAGTCAAAATAGATTACGACAAGAAACTACAAATGAAGACATATGCCGATCAACGCAGACATGCAAAAGACACCGACATCCAAGAAGGAGACTGGGTGATGGTCCGACGTGACCGAAAAACCAAAGCGGACAGCCACTATCTCGATCACCCCTTGAAGGTTAGCCGCCGGAAAGGAACCATGATCACAGCAGAAGGTGATCACAAACGGATCACTCGAAATATTTCACATTTCAAGAAATGCAATCCTCATGGACGCCATGAAAGTCAATACTGGGAGTCCACCACTGACTCAGAAAGCAGAAGCAGTGATCAAAGTCATCTCAGCCCGGCAAGACAAGACGACAGCGTGCGCCGCCGAACCAGGACACCAGAACAAGCTGACCGCCCCAGGCAACAGACCAGATGGCCGGTGAGCCTCATTGAAGTGATATAAGAAGCAGTAAGACTTTGTACAAAAGGGGGAGATGTCGTATCGCAACTGCCTGACCCCTGTCTGCGACAGGACAGGCAGAGCAGGAAGGGGCGTGGGGAGGAAGTAGATGGGAGGAGAAAGGGAAGTTAGTATGGGGTAGGAGACGTTAGAATAAAGAAGTCTGAATAGTAACTCCCGGCTCCTGTGGTATGTACAAGGGGGGGCGCAACATACGGTATCGGCCGGCTTATTGGTTAAAAAACTATGCTAGTACCGGCCCGGTAGGTCACTTAGATCTAGTAACGAATCATTACTCACACCTCTCAGAATTCGCGCCGTCAGAAGCGGAGGAAGATCTTACTCCTTTCTTGCCCACACTTTTTGGAACAAACTTCCTAGAAATCTGCGCACAATCACCGATCATAACTGCTTTCGCAATAAGCTAAAAACATGGCTATTTGACAACTAATCAAGCAATCTCTTAGAGCTGTCTGCAAGCGCCATGAGACTTTCGAGTGATTTGCACGCTGTACAAATAGCCCTGATTTGATTTGATTTGAGTGCTGTTACCATTTCCCATAGTTATGTGCTGTTTGTGGTGCTGTAGCTGTGTTGTACAAGATGGTACTTCTGCCTGATTGATAATTCCCTATTTTCATTGTATTCCGTCAATGGTCTGATATGCACAATGCTCTGATTTGATGCAAAAGTGTATTTTGGTAATGCTGAATTTGTCAATAAAGGTTTTGAAAAAAAAATGAAAAAAGTGGGTGACACAATCATTGCTGCAGCCCCACTAGTGGAATTTAATTAACAGGCCCCGGGCAGAGGAAGGGCCACTTTACTGGAGACTTATAAGGAAATTAAATATACCAATTAGGGATAAACCAATATTGCCATATTCAGAGCAGAGAGCAAACGTACTTTAGCACTGGCTGGCAATGGTAAAGTGTGCAGAGTCCTAATACCCGTGAAAACAAGGTCAGCTAAAGTGGACGAGGAAGCCAAAAAGCTGGGGGGAAGACCACCCTAAGGCGGACAGGTCTAACAGTGATGTAATATGAGAGGTAATTAGCAGTGCAGGGCAAGGGCGCAAGTTGTATAGTTAGGTTAGGGCACATGTTACAATTACTTTATGTAACTATTACCACTGGATTTCAATGGTTTTGTTTACTTAAAACGGTATGTATTAACTGACATTTTCATCTATCTATAATGTCCTTTAACCATTAGTTTTTTATCAGTGAATGTTTAAGTTTTCTTTTAATGCCAAAGTAATATATTATTACCACAACTAACTATAATGGCACTTTAAACTATGGTTTTTACAGTGAATTTCTAGTGTTTTTTAAGATAAAGTATTATTTTATTATCATACATAATATCAACCCCACACTACACTTGGCCAAATACTGTGCATCCGACCCCTTGCGAGTAACTCACCCTGCCCTGCACATCCTTCGGCTGTGAATAGGTTGAGGTTAGCCACTGAGCCTGCCTCATGTTGTGCACAGCCTCTGGCAAAAATGGGATTGGCTGGAGGGCCTGCCCTCCTGCCAGGCCCTGAGTCTACTCCCTCACTGGAAGCCATTCCCACATGGTGCACTGCCTTCAGCTATATGCAGAATAGGGTTGGCCATGACCCAGGCCCTGCACGCAACTCCTCCTGTTGGTGCCCAACACCCCCCGCTGCGCACGAGCCATGTACACCCCAACCAATGGGGATGAACATGGCTGAATATAAGGAGTTTTTTTTTTTAAATAAGGCAAAGCTACTGTCTTTGTCAATAGTCAACAACACCAAAATGTAAAAAGTGGTCTTATTGGCTCTAGTGGTAGGAGTTTATTGTGATGATTATTTAAAATCTTACAACATTACACATCTAAAAGAAAAAACTTAAAATATATATTCCAGCATAAAATCACATAAAATGTCATTGCGTGACCTTTACAAACAATTAAGTATTTGCAATAATTACGTCTCCGAGTTTCCTTTTAACTAACAGTAGGAATTTTACAAAGGAAGCGTTTAAAACAATATCATTTGAGACCATACACTTAATCACGGCCTGCCTGCATGTCCGTATGCCGAGTGACTTGAGAGGAACCTTAAGCAATGTTTTTCTCTCTCGAAGGAGTTCAGGGCAGGTACACAAAAGATGTTGAATGTCTTCCTCGCCCCTGTTACATAGTCTGCATTTCGTTTGGGTTTCTTGAAATTCCGATGGTGGGAGATGACATAGCCCTGGCATGGATCCAAATCTCGCTTTAAGGAGCACCTGCTTGTTTTTTTCCGTCAACGGGGTTTTCAGAAATTGTTGTATCTACTTCTTTTTATAGCCATTTAGCACAGTCCAGGCGTGTTTTCTCTTGATAAGGGTAGCCTTATCCTTTAGAATGGATAGGTGGTCTGCGGTTTTATTAATGATTTTCTTAAATGATGACTTGGTTATATTCGTTTTCCATATAGACATGACCCCAAACTTATTAATTGCATCTCTAAGATAAAGAGCTGCACTAGAGTTAGTGTCCTTCTTTATTTCTCTCCATAAGAGCAGCGAGATCTCATTTTGGTGGTCACTTTTTATTTGGTTCCAGACTTTAATAAAATGGCCTTGCCTTGCGAGCTGTTGATTGGTTAGGCCAAACTCCAACCTTACTTGCGCCGGGGAAGCGTTCGCTGGGAGATGGAATAGCGCTCGGTATACTCTGGTTATGATTTTGTTCAAAGTATCACTATCTTTACCCATTAAAGCTTCACTACCATATGTGATAGTGGGTAAGAGTTTTGCACCAACAATGCTCAGGAGAGGACCATAGGTCAGGCTGGGAAGAGACTTCTGCACAGTTCTAAATGCAGCAGTTAATGCGTTCGCTTTTCTTTGAGCGTCAATTTTTTGTAGATGGTAATTGCCCTTTGCATCAAATAAGAGGCCTAGGTATTTATAGACCTCTACTTGTTCAAGCTCAATTTTACCCATGAACCATTGGCTTTTATGTTTCATCTTAGCGTTTTTGGCAACTACCATAATCTTAGTTTTGGTCTCGTTTATAGCCATTCCATTCTATTTTGAGTAGGTATAGGTCCTTCTCATTAGGCGCTGAAGGCCCACTTTTGTGTGGCTCATAAGTATGACGTCGTCCGCATACATCAAACTTGTGAGCCACTTGTCAGCTAGTTTTGGTGGATGTGCGTTTTCTTTGTCCAATATTCCTGGTAAGTCAGCAAGAAACAAATTAAAAAGAAGAGGGGCTAAAACACAGCCCTGCTTCAAACCTTCGTTTGCTGGAATCTCTCTGGATAGTGTGTGCCCGTCACCCATCCTCACCCTCACCCATGTCTCTGAGTATAGAAGGCGAATTAGCTTAAGTAGGGAAACTAGAATTCTCTTTTTTTTTTACTTTTCCCAAAGTGATTTTCGGTTGACGCAATCGAATGCAGATTTAAAATCTATAAAACAAAGATACAAGGGTTGCTTTAATCGAAGCGATTTGTTCATAAATAGGGCGAGAACCAGTATATTAGTGGTATTTCCTAGTCCTCGTATAAAGCCTGTTTGGTTTAAGGGCATTCTTTTTTCTTCCGTCTCCCAGTCAGTTAGTTTAGTTAATATTATTCTGGCAAATAGCTTGGCGTCCGAGTCTTGCAGTGTGATCAACCTATAGTTTTCTGGCAGTGCCCAATTTCCTTTTTTAAAGATTGGGGTTATTAGTGATCCGCGCCATGACTTGGGTACCTTTCCTGTCAGCACGACTTCTAAATACAATTTCTCTAGGATTGTTGCCCATAATTCTGGATTTTCTTTCAAGAGCGCAAACGGAATCCCATTTGGTCCCAGAGCACCGTTCTTCTGATGTTTTATAAGTTTAATTATCTCTTCTTTTTCTATGGGAAATTGCATATCCGTATCACTATCTTGATAAGTAATGTCATTTTCATATTCGGATTTACGCCCCTGTTGAATTTCCAGTGAAGTTGTGTGTAGAGAGTCTTGATTCACATGTCTCCTCAGGAACTTGTCCCATTCTTGCTCAGTTAAAGGTGATGAGACTGCTTGCTTGTTGGGTCTAGCAAGACCATTGATAATGTACCAGAAGTCTCTTGAATTCTTCTAGTTACTGGCATGGAATATTTTTGCCCAAATAGCTTGTTTCGCTTTGTTTTTCTCACCCCATAATAATTTTTTCAAATTCTGATTTAATAACTTTAGTTTTCCAAGGTTTTCCGCTTTTACCTCCGGTTTCTTCCTTAGTCTGATAATCCTATTTCGTTCTTTTTTCAGTAACCTTATTGTATGCGGCAGGTTTAAATTAGCTTCGTTTTCCTTTTTAGGTTCATTCACATATTTAAACTTATTTATTTTTGTTTGCCCTTCTGTTTTAGTCAACATCCAAGTCAGATTTTCCCATTGTTCAATTGCTGTTTTTGATTCAGTGTCTTTCAGGCATTTTACCAAGATCTTTTCCACTTGATCATTCATAACATCTTTGTTACCAATGTTCCAGATCAGTTTTTTATAATTAATAGTACCAAAATGCCCTTGGACCATCTGGTAAGTCTTTTTCATAGTTATTCCAATATCCATTAGTATTGACTGCTGGGCATGATCACTTTCGTTTACTTTCATTAGTTGGTATGAGGTGATGTTATGGAACATATATAATGTTGTCATAGTGTAGTCAATCCTGGAGTTTGCCTTGTGCCTGAAGTAACTGTATCTTGGTGGAACATCCGTTTTTACTCTACCATTAAGTATTCGAAGACCCATTGCTTCCATATCCTTTAGGATTTTCTGTCCCGTTTTATTTTTGTTGTAGTTATTATCAATCCCTAGATCCTGCTCAGGTATTAACCATTGGTGGTTTTGAAGTTGTATGGTTTCATCTCTTAAGTGTGATGACATTAGATTAAGGTTGAAATCCCCGGTAATCAGAAAATCTGCTATTGGATCCTCAAGCGTTTTATCAATTAGTACATTGTTCAGGATTCCACATATTATCTCCCTACACTTGTTAGTGGGCAGTATGTAAACAGTAATAAAATATAGTGTTCTAGGATTTTGATTGTTTATTTTGTAGCTAAGTTTAACCATCAGAATGTTCGGATCATCTATCTCCACTTGCTCATGATCGATGTGCAACGCATTAGAAATTAATATTGCCTGCCCCCCACTGGCTCGCCCGAACCTTTGCTCTTTCTTTGCGTTTTCATAGTAACCGTCATAACCGTGTAGCATAAATGGATTAAGTTCCCATGTTTCCTGCAACACTACGATGTCTGGGTTTCCCACTATAATGTCTATATGTGCATTGTGAATTTTCCCCCTCAAACCATTAATGTTCCATGAACATAGTCTTATTGTTTCTTTGTTTTTGCTATTAGCTCCTATTTGTAATGGACTACCATATCATTGTGTCTGGTTACTATGGAGTGCCATGTTGATCCATTTTTCATTTATTTCTAGATTTCTTTCTACCGCGTTTTGCGGTGTGGGACACACATTTTTTACTGGTGATCTACCAAGTGCATTTTTTAAGACTGATACAATCTTTGTCCCTATCATTTTTTGTTTCAGTGATGATTCAACTTCTATAAAAGGGGTAGGGTAAACCTCTGGGATTTGTTTGGTAAGTGTTTTGCCCCAGGTTTTGAATGTCATTTGCTCCTTCATTATCTGTTCAGCTATGGATAATGATGTTATTGAGATTAAGGTTAGAGTCTGGGTACTCTGTTCATCCTCCATAAATTGTACAGATATAATGTCCTCACTTACAATGTTATTCAGTGAGGGTATGAATTTAAAAAGTCGAAGTAAATTCCCTCGATTAAGAATGTCGTGTCTACCTCTAGAACGGAATTCTGGTGTAAATTTAGGTTTCTCACTAGTTTTAGGACTGTGTCGAATAGCGACCTCGTTTTTCTCAGTTTGTTTAGTTGTGTAGCTGATTGTTTTATTTCCATCCCTACTTTTAATCTGCAAATGGTCCCGTTCAGGTATTATTTCAGGGCAGCTTTCTGCCCTCCGCACTATAAGGACGCTGTCTTTTTTTGTATCTTCCTTCGTGTCAGCCTTGAGGTGGGGAATCATTATTCCATTCGTTTTGTCAGAATTGTAAGTAATTAGCTCTCTTTCTTTTTTAATTTGATTTCCATCTCGGTTAGGTACTATTTGCAGACTCTCTGGCATACTATTCATTACTTGCACTTCCAGTACTCTGGTATCTTCCCATACCGGAATTTGTGGTTCATTTATTTTATCAGATTTTATTAAAATTGGGTCATTTAATGGTTTTCTTCCGAAAATAGGGAAGAAGTTGTTTTCATCTTTCTTTTTAAATCCTGAGGTAGGTAGTGGGTGATCCTCAGCTAGGTTACTTGTGATATTCAGCTTCGGTTTCTCATTTTTTCTTGCTTTACGGAGTTTTTTCTTTTGGCGTTTTGACATCGTAGAGAAACCATCTGACTCAGTATTGCTGTGATTTTGGTCATTTTTGGAGACTTTACACATAGTTTCAGGCATAGTTTTGTTTTCCAATGGATCCTTTGCCTGGGGGATTGGTAGACTAACTATTTCGCCGGGTTATCCTATTAACTGTTGGGGTTCTTTGAGTTTTGGGTTGTCCAGACCAACCCCAGGTGTAGTTATTTCCATTCCCTTCATACTAGCGATGTTCGTTTTAGAATTATCCTTGCTGTGTTGGATGTTTCTTTTAGCGTCTTCTATTATGCTTGTTAGTACTGCAGGTAGGGCTGTTAGCTTGTCCATGATAGGCACATAAATGCAGTCAGAGGTTGTTTTTCATTTTCTCTTTGTGCTCTGATTATCAGATCATTTAATTGGGCCAGTTTGTTGTCAATTCCCGCCACATTGTTTGCCATCATTTTTAAAAGTTCAATTTGTATGTCCATTTTGTGTGATTGGTAATGAAGGGCTTCTAACGTAAGGGTTGATGTTTGATAGAAGATATTCCAGGGTTTCACTGCATCCTGTTGTTTAACTCCTAGTTCTATTGTTTGGGCAGATTCACGCTTGGATTGCTCAGCTCCCCCGGAGTCTATAAGTTTCTCCCTGGTATTAACAGTCTTGATAGCATTGTCAGTCGTATTTGAGGCTGGGTTATTAATTCCCTGAGGTCTTTCTGAGTTTTCTCCTTGGGTCCTAGTATCATTTGTTCTTTCCTTGAGTGTGTTGTTAGTCTTAGCACTCAATTATTGGCTCTAGGAAGGGGGTCAACATGTCAACATAAGGAAAGCATATCGATTTTATTCGTCAAAAAATCACCAATATTTACAACTGAATGTTATGTTTTATTATATCACACAGTACAATCTATACTACTATTATAAAGAGAGAACTGTGTCCTTTGAGCCAGGTAAACTCGAAAAGTACACCACCAATCACAACACCCAATACAGCGTTGGAAAGGGAAGGTCCAGGAGATGGACATAGGCTATACATTTGGGCAACATATACATTGCAAAGTGAAAACAATATTCGGGGTAAAGTAGTTCCTTGTGGGCGTTCTTCTGCTGTTAGGGAGTAGCATGGGCGTGTCAAACTTAACCTGTGGGCAGCAACATTGGCAGAGGGGCATGGCCCATACAACGTCACTCGCTTCCAGGGGGCTGCGAGCTTCAGGCACACAAAGCGCAGCAGACACACACAAAACACCGCGAGTTCAGTAACACAGAAACTCGCTGCATGAAGACAGAAACTCGCTGCAACATTGAAGCATCTATAGAAGTAAGCGATAGTGACAGTGGGCACATAAAGAGCGTGGGCGTGGGCGGGTATAACTTACTGAGGGAGGTGACATAAACAGCGTGGGCGGGGGTTTGAGGGATGTCGCCATGTGTAAGTAGACGGAAAAAACGTTCACATATGCCATGAATGTAGAAGTTGATGTGTATTCACTTCAGGCAGACACACTCGCCGCATCAGTTCTGTAACTATGCCTTATAAGGGGCGTGGCTTCCATCAACGGCGCGGCTTCCATCAACAAGGCGCGTTACGTAGGAACGCTACATTCATGGCCCGCCTATTGCTATTACATACGTCACAGCCTTCACGACGCTACGCAAAGGGTTCCCTAAGGAAAACAGACACCGACTCGACACTCCTGCTGTTCCCGCTACTGGCCACTCTGCTGAGCGTCTCCTGCAGCGGTGCTGCCCCCAGCCCCCTTCTGCCCCGGACAACGTCGGGACGGGCTGCTAGTGTTTAATAAAAGAGATTGTCTTAAAACTTTCAATCATTTTTATTTAACAAATAGTCAACATGTTTATGAGTCAATTTTAAGAGTTGTCAGGCTACAAAATGCAGTATTAGGATGAAGCACAAGGAAGCTCTGTACTCCAGTATAGAGCTCCAGCTAGGAGTGCTTTAAAAACATGGTAAGCTCTTCTTGGATCATAAATTTGATGACCTAGGAGACTTTCTGGTTTTTTTTAATGTTGCTCTCTGCCTGTTGCACTCCCTGCAGCCCCCACTACACTAATAAAGGCTAGGTGGTTCCCCTCCTTCATCTAGTGATCCAGCGGCCTATAGAAAATATATCATAAACAATGCTACCCAACTTCATAACCTATAAACAAAATTCTACACTAACTTATGGACCCATTTATAAACATGACATATTTGGGCCTACTGAATCAGGTGGTCAGATTAAATCTATATACACATTATCTACAAACTATATACAATTTTATACATCTGTGGAAAGAATATTGTCATTAGAATAAATCCTAACCATTTAAACGACCACCATTGGCGATGGAATCTAGCTAATAGTAACCTGCACTTCTGAATAACCAAGACCAGCTTGTTTGTCAAAAGTAAGATTTTATTTACTAAATTATGGTATTTCAAAATGAAATTTTATAAATGCATTTTTATTAGCATTAAAGTAAGCATGTTTTATAGGTTTCATAAGAAAATTACAGTTTAAGTAAGAAATTCAAAGTTTAAGTAAGATATTAGCAGTTTAGCATTTCTAAAGCCTAAGTCCCTAGCTAAGCTAAATAAATGGAAAATATAGTAAAGTTCTTTGAGGATTCTTACGTGCTCCACGCAAAGTCCAGCAGCACTTCACCCTCATCGGAAAGTCAGAAAGCAGCAGCCAGCCCATCCCTATGGGCATGACTTTTTATACCTTTCTATGCTAGCTAAACTGAGCAAAGGAAAGTTTTCAAAAATCCTCGAAGTCCCATTGGCTGAGAGTGACAAGTGACATGTCACCCATTTTTCAAAAGTTCCATTAGGTCACGTTTCTTAAAGACCATTGTCTTTTTCGAATGCAACCAGGAGCTTCCTTGGTTTGCAACAATTGTAAATCAATATTCTCACAGTGTTCATTTCGTTTCCGCGGGTGCCAAGTTAGAGCTGACAAAATTGTCCTTTATCACATATTCGACCTTGGCCACGTCCGACAGAATGATGACAGCACATCAGTTTTTGCTTTGTGAATGCAGCTTTGACGAACACTTTTTTCAGAATGGGCTTCTCGTGACTTGTGCAGAAGTAAAATTCAGCTTTTAGCAAACTCGAGTAAACTAGGCCCAAAAGCAGTCAACTTATGCTTTCTAGTAATAAACAAAAACAAGAAAAGTATTAATTAAAGAAATAATGTTGTTTCTGTATCCACCCTAGGTTTACTAATTAATTAACCCTCCCGATTAAACTAATGTTACCTAGCAAAATGCAAACAAATAAAGCAGCGTTTATATCTACCAGTCTTCATTAATCCATGAGACTTATATGCACCTAGAATAGTAGAAATGACATCACATAGACAAGGAAAAGCAAAATAAGCACATGCTTCTTTAAGTTTGCTGCAGTTAGTAATGACAAAAACGAAAACGACAAATTATTTTTATTATTTTGCACGAACAAAAAGATGCAACATATATGCACGTTTATGAGCACACATGTTAGTCCCCCCCATGTGTAAGGTTTAATCTAGGTTGTATTAATACAATACATCACAAATCATTAATATTATTATTCATGTTATGGAAATGTGACTTTGCGAGTTTAAACAAAATTTTATTTTCTATCTCGCTCCATCAACTCCCTCATCTGGTGATTAACAAATCACCACACCAACACCCAAAATTTTGGTAATTTAGATTTCCGAGAAATCGATTCAAATTCATTTGTATCAGTAATCCTAAAAGTCTGTTTCTGCATAATCTTTGGAATTAGCATAACGCTCTCTATGTAACTCCTGTAATTCAATCTCCCTTTCTTCTTCTTTTCTAAGTTTATAGATTCTTTTCTTTTCTTTCAACTGCTTCTTTCTCTTATGCAACAAACAACCTATTTTTGTCAAAATAAAAATGAATACTATTATAATCAAAGGTGCCAAAATCTTGCCAAGAATTGAACTACCAATATCATGAAACCAATTTTTAATTGCTTGGAACCTTTTTGAAAGTTTCCCTGTAAAATCATCTTCTTCTAAAGGAATTATCTCTGAATGCATTTGTGTGATGTTTTTAATGTACATCTCTATATTCTTACTTTCATCAGGTATATATGTGCAACAATGTTGTACATGTAAAATGCCACAGACTCCTCCCTCTTTTGCTAGGAGTATGTCTAAAGCAAGACGATCTTGAATCACCATAGATCTGATTGCAACTACTTCAACATTCACTAATTGGAATCCATCAGCAGTATCTGTTGACAATCTGTCAACAATTGTGGACAATTTTCTAATTCTCCCTGCATTTAGGGTTATACCAACAAAAGGTATCACTGCTTGAAAAATATCTCCCAGAACTTCTGTAAAAGTTTCTCTTTTGACTCTATTTACATAATTATGAATTTTGAACAATCCTTCTGAATCTCTATCAACATGAAACACTTTAGGAAAAACAATTCCCACATAACAAGTTCCATACCAATGGTCTGGAAGGTTGTAGTAGGCTTTGTCACCACAAACAAAATAAATCCCAGGGAAGATTGGATCTTTTCCACCTTTGAATCCCCAACCTCCCAAAATCTGATAAGTATCTTCACAGTTACTTGCACCTACAAAATAATTATCAAAAAGTGTATTATCTCTTCTAATGCAAAGCTTTCCACTAACTGGTTTATCTATGTGAATTGCAACATTTTCAAGCATTTTGCCATTTAATTTCTCATCCTCTTTTTGCCAGAATTTAGACTTAGTCTGCTTGACTAATTCATTTCTTTTGTAAATTGCTCTTCTCTCTTCAACCATATTCAAAAATGTCTTTCCCTCAGCACTCAATTTGCATGTTAGATTATTCTTGTAAGCATACTCATAAGTGAGTTCGTTAGTAACAAGGAAAAATTCTCTCATTTGTTTTGCTTTCTTGTGCTTATTTAAAGCACCATCAATCTTTATATTTGCAAAAATCTCGTCAAAATCTGAATAGTAATATTCTAAGCGTCCAGTTTGATAAAATAAGCTAGTTAACACACTACATGTTACACCATATGTGAGAGGAAGCATATTGTATGTCACTCCCTCAGAAACAGAAGCAGGTAACTTGACGCAGACATAGCAGTCTTTAGCATCCATTACCTTGACATATTCACTCAAAAGTTTTGTGAATGTATTACTTGAAAAATCACTAATAGATTTATCTTGATGAAAGTTAGGTTGATGATCAATAACTTTAGCAGATGCACTATGTTTAGTTTGACTAACTAAAGCTTTGCTTGTCATGTTAACTTTGTGTAATTCTCTATTCATCTCTAATGGGATGATCACAGCTAAAACTAACCAGAGCAGAATTAAAATGAGCAGACACACCAGAGTCATCTTACAGCATCTCTTAAAAACAGAACACTTTGAAGTGCTCTCCTTAACATAAGGCATTTTTGGTTAGTTTTAGTTTTGCCACAAAATTAAAAAGAAAATTAATTTTAAAATTGACTTAAACTATTTATACCCCCCTTTTAAAATAATTTTATTTTTAAAACCCTATACAAGTTTTCTTCGACCTTATGTCATACATAAGATTTCTTCAACTAAACAGTTTTTCTTCGACCTTATGTCAGCTAACAAAATTTCTTCAGCCTTTTGCCAAATTAAAATTTCTGTACTTCAATCATTGTCACTAATTTCTTCTATTTCGTTTTCTTCTTCACTACTACCATAAATGTCAATAACGGGTGGAATTACTAAATAAGTCCACTCAGGAGACTTGTATTTCTGGTTTGGTCTCACTATTCTTTTTCCTTTTCTCGACACCACTTCAATTTTCCTTCCAACTCCCACTTCCTTTCCAGGACTCTTTTGACTACTGATTTCTTCGACTTGCTCTTTAGGTTTCTTGATTAACCTGACTCTCAATCTTCCACCAGGCCAGTAGTCTGTTTTTCTCACGTATTTCTTCTTTGGTTCAGAAGCATTTGATTCTGACTTCCAAGCCCTTTTCTTTCTGTTTTCACTTGCACCATCCACGTCACTTTCTTCAGATTCGTTGTCTGAAATTTCAATTGACTCAGGAACTTCTCTATTTGGCAGTTTTACTCCTTCAGGAACACTTCTTTGATTTCCAATACTGGTACTTGGTAATTCGTCTTCTTCCTCTTCTTCAATTACCTCCAACTTCCCAGACTTTGGATTTCTGTTCCTTACTTCAGAGCTTGTTCTCTGCTTTTCGATACTCTCCTGGTCTGAAACTTCTTTTTGTTTCGCTTCTCTGTCTTCAATAGTAATAACTGAATCTTCAGTTATCTTTCCTTTTAACAGATTCTCTTCACCTTCAGAATCGATTTCAATAATTTCCAAGTCTTTTCTTGTTGAATTTTCATTCACAGATACAGGTTCCAGATGTCGACCTTCTTGTCGATCTTCAAGATCTGGATTTATTTCACCTTCTGCTTCAGAATCAGAATCATCTGTAGTATCACTTTCAACATCAGAACTTTCAGGAGTCGGTACTGGAATAGTATGACTAGGATGAATCCAACGTTTCAATCCTTTGCATTTTACAGCATTAGTAGTGATCAAAATTATTTGCCTAGGCTTCTGCCATCTAGGAGCCAGACAATTTCTTCTCCGATGTACTTTTGTTCTGACCCAGTCACCAGGTCTCAGGTCATGTGTCAAAACTTTCTCATTTGATTGTGCTTCAGTTCCCACCTGATTAGACACAGAAGTCACTATATCAGATAACCTTTTACAGTAATCCAAAATAGCACTGTCATTTATGCTCAACAGTTTACCTACAGGTACAAAAGCTTGTTTCATAACTCTTCCCATTAAAATTTCATGAGGACTCAAACCTGTCTTTTTATCTGGTGTACTTCTTAATGACATCAAAACAAGTGGAAGAGCATCTGTCCACTTTACACCTGTTTCAAGACACATTTTTCCAATTCTGTTTTTAATTGTTCCATTAATCTGTTCAACTACCCCTGATGCCTCTGGTCTGTATGCACAGTGTATTTTCTGCTCAATGCTCAAAGCTTCACAAATTAACTTCATCAGTTTGTTATCGAAATGGCTTCCTCCATCACTCTCAATAGTGACTGGAAAACCGTACCTTGGGATAATTTCTCTGAGCAGTAGTTTCGCTACTGTAATTGAATCACAATGTCTTGTAGGAAATGCTTCTACCCATCTTGAAAATAAACAAACGATTACAAGAACATACTTTAAGCAATTGTGTAAGGGCATTTCAATGAAATCCATCTGTAACCTGGTAAAAGGACCACCCTCTCGACCAATTATTCCTGTCCCCACCAATGATTTTCTGTTTGGATTCATTTGTTGGCAAGACAAACACCTTTGACAAAAAGATTCTGCAATTGTTCTGAATTTAGTATTGAACCAAGTTTCTCTGAAAAGTCTAATCATAGAATCTCTTCCAAGATGTGCTGGTCCATGGTATAATCTGGCCATATCTGCAATTAAACAATTTGGTAAGACTATTCTGCCATCTTTGTAAACCCACACTCCATCTTCTTCACGTGGTCTACAATCTGATCTTAACCACAGATCTTTTTCCTCATTATCTGCTTCATTTTGTAATTCTCTAATCTCATTCCATGTTTCTACAACTGTTGTTAGCATTAATGAATTTGAATCAGTTTCTTTGCTCCTTTCCCGATTGTAATAATAACCCTTTCTTGCGCAGTATTTTGCCGTTTCATCTGCAAATGCATTGCCTTTTGAGATATAATCGACTCCTTTAGTGTGCGCTGCACACTTGACAATTGCGATTTCTTTCGCCAATTGTATTGCTTCAATTAATCTCCTTATGAAAACTGCATTTTTAATCGGAGATCCTGCTGATGTCATATATCCTCTCTGAGACCAGAGTTGTCCATAATCATGTACAACTCCATACCCATACTGACTATCAGTAATGATGGTAACTCTTATATCCTTTGATACTTCACAAGCACGAATTAAAGCAATCAATTCAGCCACTTGTGCTGATCGAACTCCTTCAAGACATGATGCTTCTTCAACCTCTTTAACTGTACAGACTGAATATGAGGCTTTCAAGACACCTCCTTCTGATCTTAAACAAGAGCCATCCACAAAGTAGACAAAATCTGATTCAGGTAGGGGTCTATCTTTGATACATGTCTTGGTTTCGTGCAGAATTCCATAACATCTAAACATTCATGTTCTGTTTCGATGTTATCAATGATCTCAGAATCAGGCAGTAATGTAGAAGGGTTCAGATTCAAACATCTTGAAATTGAAACATTATCTGCTCCTAGTATGATTTTCTCATACTTTGTCAATCTGCTACTTGTCAGATGCTGAGTTTTACCTCTTGTCAGCAATATTTCGACTGAATGAGGCACAAAAACTTTCACAGGAAATCCCATAATGATTCCTTCACTTTGCTCAAGACTAACACTTGTAGCTGCAACTGCTTTCAAGCAGCCTGGTAATGCTTTTGCAATGGGATCAAGAACTGCAGAGAAGTATGCAATAGGCTTCTTTAAATTCCCATGTCTCTGAATCAATACAGACAATGCACATCCTTCTCTCTCACTGCAATACAGTTCAAAATCTTTCTCATAATTCGGCATACCTAAAGCAGGAGCTTGGCATAAGCTCTTTTTCAGGTTCTCAAAAGATTCCATCTCAGCATCATTGAGAATAATTGGATCTTTTACATCTGATTTTGTCAGTCTTTGTAGTGGTTTTGCAATTACTGAGAATCCACTTATCCATTGTCGACAGTAACCAACCATTCCTAAGAACATTCTGACCTGTCTCTGTGTTCTTGGAGGTAACATTGCTTGTATCATTTTTATTCTCTCAATTGTTACTTGTCTTTTTCCCTTTGCTATTCTGTGACCAAGATATTTTACTTCTTGTTTGCAAAATTGTAATTTTGCTGGAGACACTTTATGTCCCTCTTCTGCAAGGCGATTTAACAGTATTATTGTGTCTGTCACACAATTTTCTCTTGTCTTTGCAGCTATCAACAAGTCGTCAATATACTGCACTAACGTAGACCTACCTGGTAAGTCCAAGTTTTCCAAAGATCTTTTTAACAACTCGTTAAAGATTGAAGGACTTTCTGTATAGCCCTGTGGGATTCTTGACCATCCGAGGGTCTTACCTTGGAATCTGAAAGCAAAGATTTCATAACTGTCTGGATGCAAGGGAACAGTAAAGAATGCATTGCAAAGATCAATGACAGTATACCATTCAGCATCATGTGGAATCTGGTACAGAATTACTGCTGGATTTGGAACCACAGGACAACATGGAACAACTATTTGATTAATCTTTCTCAAATCTTGTACGATTCTAAATGTTCCATTAGACTTTTTAACTCCCATAATTGGTGAATTACAAGGACTACTCTCCATTTCTTTTAATACACCTTGTTTGATTAATTTTTCAATTATAGGTGTAATACCTTCGATTGTTTCTGCTTTCATTTTATACTGTGGAATGTTAGGAAATTCTATTCCGTGTTTCAATGTAATTTTTACTGGATCTACGTTTTTCATCAGACCCATCTCGTTTCCAGTAAAATCCCATATATCAGATTTCACTGTTTCTTTGAGCTCTTCAGGCAAATCTTTTTCTTCAAATGCAGGAAACAATTTTGTTTCTTCTGCTTCCATCATCATCATTGTCATTCTGTACAAACCATCTTCCTCTATTGTTTGTAACTCAACTCCATCAGGAGAACAATATATTCTGCAATTCATTTTACACAGAATATCTCTGCCTAGTAAATTTACTGGACTACTATTACAAACCACAAATCTGTGTTTGTCTCTATAATTTCCAATTTCAACTGGAACTGGATCAGTTAAATCAGTTTTAATTTGTTGATTGCTTACTCCAACAACTTGGATGGTATCCCCAGAGAGAGGTAGGTTTTCAATTTCCACTGATCTAACAGTAGAACGGGTAGCACCAGTGTCCACTAGAAAAGTGATGTCTACATCGTTAACTTTCCCATTTACAAATGGACCGGACTGGTCAACCTCAAGAGTGGCTCCAACAACACACTCTTCCTCCTCTCTCGGGCACCGTCAGCAATAATCATCAGAATCACTGTCTTGGCTTTCTGTTAACAAAAATTGTTGTGAAGCATTTTGCATTTGCACTCTTTGTTGTTTTTGCTGTTTTTGTGGTCTTATTACCTGCTCATTTCCCTGAAATCCCACGTTTGGATTATATTTTTGAACTCCCCCACAATTTGGAAATGGTGGTTGTGGCAATTGATCCTGGCAGTTATTCACCTGTTGTTGTTGCTGTCGCTGAATGTTTAACTCGTTTAATCCCTGTTGCATCTGTAGCTGTTGCTGCAGGTCAACACCATTCTGCATCTGTGGATTTAATAAGGGATTCTTTAAGTTTCTAGGAGGTTTAGGACACTCGTCTCTCCAATGTCCAATTTCGCCACAATTAAAACAAGGTAATCTTTGTTTCAACTCCTCGATCTTTGGGCTAAATTTTCTTGGAAAAATATTATTTTTAAGCTTTCCTTGTATCTGGTTCGTATTTCCAGTTTGAACAAAATTTGTGTTCTTATTACCCATGCTGGCAATTTGTTGCTCAGCTACCTTTACCTGAGCCCACATGGCTTTCTCCTTGAGCTTCTTTTGTCTTACTTCTAACTCATCACTGCAATATTTAGCTTTTCTTAGAATATCGTCCACAGAAAGTGATTGCCATCCTACAATGCTATTCCTAATCATATCTGCAATTTCAGGTTTTAGTCCATAAACGAATCTATAAATAAAATGACTCATGTCCTTTTCATCTAATTTTTCATAGCCACTGTATTGTTTAAAAATTAACAGTAACCTCTCATAAAAGGAATGAACTGATTCTTTTGTTTCCTGATTTGTCCTTTCTATTTTAACCCAATCAACTTCTTTGGGTGGAATTTTGTTTTTCATCCAAACGATCACTTTTTCGTAAAAATCCATTACAAGAGGATTTGGGGCACCTGTTTCTTTGATTCGTTCAGGTTCTGTTTTTGGCCAACTTATTGATATTTTACATTCTGTCCAAAGATCTGATGGTACGACAATGTCGAAAAATCCATCTAAATCAATCCACAGAACTTTTGACACTTTGATAAATCTATCCACTTGTCTATACCACTCTACCGGTTTCTCCCTCAATTTTGGAAAGTCATTTGTGAATAGCAGTATGTCCTGTCTCGACCAAGGGACATGAACATATCCTCCACCTGCAATCTCTCTCATTGGAAATTGTTTTGACAATTTTTCCAATCTTTCATCTTCCTTCTTTTTCGTCCATTTTACTCTCCATTTATTGAGTTCTCCCAGCTTTTTGATGTAAACAATTTAATCTTTTATATGCACTATTCTTCCCATTGAGTTCAAACTCTCGATGTCACTTTCTGAAAAGTCTAGTCTGTAATGTTTTGCAAAATTCTTTTGTTTACTCACATCGATTTCAAGTTCGGCTGCTAAATCTTCTAATTGATCATATTTATTTTTAGTTTTCCACTGAATACTTTTACAAATGAACAGTAGTTCATCATCTCGATAATAGTTTAAACTATCTGGACCAATTGTTCCAATTATTAATTCTTCGATATTTGCTTTTAATTTAGCCACATCAAGTTTTGGAGTAGTTACCCTAACTTCAGGACTCCCTACATCTGAAATAGCACCCATTGGTGTTTTTGGAGATAAATCTTCATTAAAAGTTAAGTCTGGCATTCTCGATTTCGAAGAGTTTATTTCGGATATGTCTGAGTAAAATTTTTCAGCAGCTTTTTGAATTTCTGCATTTAAAGGAATAGTTAACCCTGTTTTGTTTGATTCTCTTTGATCAAATACAGGCTGAACAGGACCAATCGTTACTGGAACTGTCACAGCTTCCATGCTTTTTGTCATTCGTTTAATTAATTCTTCTTTAGATTTAAAATATTCAGCAGAATCAACAGCCTCAACATTTCTTGTTTCTCTTGCATAATCTTTTGGAGCTTCCCTTGCTCTTGGAGTCATTGCAAAATGTCTACCTTCATTTCGAACATTATCAAATTCTGGTCTTCTTGGAGTTTCAATAATTTCACAATTATTTGGATAAAGTTTTGGAGCTTCACTAATTGGAGGTGCACTCGGTGAAGTTTCAGTAGAAACCACCGGAGTAGACCATGATCTAGGAGGTCTCAAAGGTTGATTCTTTCTAGCTGTAGTGTATATTTCTTCCATAACTGCATCTTCAGATTCGCTTTCTATAGATTTCCCAGCAGGAGTACCCATGACCATTTCCTGAATTAAATACAATCCTTCACTCATGTTTCCCTGCCTCCACATCCGCAATCTGTCTTCATGAGTTTCTCTTCTCCAAGGTGGAGTTTTAGTAGGTCTTTTGATTCCACTAGCTTCTCTTTGTAACTGATACATCTCATCTTCCCACTCAACTAAAGCTTCAAATTGAGTTGGTCTCGGTTTTGGAATAAGAGCATTCATTTTTTCTCGTAAATTTCTCAAGACTTTTACGTTAAATGAACCATCATCAGGCCAAGTTAAAACACCGTCGTTCTTTGTATAGCGTTTCCAGCTATCAAACCATAACACGGTATGATATCCATATTCACCTTCCATGTACGCTGCAGGTGTTTTATACTTATGAAGTAATTTACCACCTCGCGTTTCGATTTTCTTGTCAGGTGAGAATAAGTTTTTAAGTTTCTGAAATAATGTTGGCTTTTTCTCAACATGTTTAAAATGATAACTCATTTTTAAAAGTTAAATTTAATTCGTAAAATCGTTCGTTAAATATTTCCGGGATGTTCCGCAAAGCAACCAATCCGTGCGCGAAACACACCAACAAGCCAATGCCAGTTGAGCTACGTCAGTTTCCTGCTCAACGAATAAAAATGGAGTTTTTCTGAAGGCCCAATCAGCTTACAGGTCGTCAGAGACTCAAGAGCCAATTAGAGTATAGCTTGTGACGTAGGTTACCCAATCCCAGCGCGGCTCTGTGACGTACACAGCAGCTGCGGTTTCTCGCTTCTCACTCCTAGTGCTTACCCCTCCTTCACAAAATCTCTTCACAGCGCCATTTTAAGGGCACTTTTCAGTGTAAATTAATTCTTTAACAATGACAATAAGGACTCATCTGTTCGTTTCACTATTTAGGATAGTTTACATACATTCGAGTATCCACACTTCGGAATAGTCGGCGCTATTCACACTAAGGATAATTTTCAATCGTCAGTAGAGTAACTCTTACCCCACCCTTCTAACACGTAAAATTATGAACTCGTTTTCCTCTGAATGCACCGCGAAGTGACAGTTCTAAGAGTTCCACTTGAACATAAATTACAAATCAAATTCGCACTTTCACACGGAAAATTCCCTAATTTCAAACACACATGAAATCCGTACAGGACTCTCACCTGTTTATAGAAATCATGCACCGTTAGCAAAATAACGACGTTATCCGTACAGGACTCTAACCTGTTTATAGATATAAAACATGTACCCCTACAGGACTCTAACCTGTTTATAGATAATCATGCACCGACGCTATCCTACCCTTCACTCAAGCTCGAATATAACTAATACTCTTATCACAGTGAGTTTTATGGAAGGCGCTTTGTCCCTATTCTCATGCTGCTCTAATTTCTTAGAAAACCCTCACTTTACAAGATTCAGACCTAGCCCTAACACTGTGCTGCTCGGCGACAACACTATGGTACACGGCGGTACCTCTTGTGATACTCGGCGATATCACTGCAAACAGAACAGATGACTTGCGTGACTAATTTCTCGCCACACAATCTATACCGGTATAGCTTACAGATAGCACGAAAAACAAACTCAACATGTGTTAAAACATCGATCCTATTTCCATACCATAACACTTTAGTAACCCTTAGCAACCAACATATTACCTTGGTTACCCTTAGCAACCATCAATTTCTGCTACCAGAGAATTGATCCAGCGGCCTATAGAAAATATATCATAAACAATGCTACCCAACTTCATAACCTATAAACAAAATTCTACACTAACTTATGGACCCATTTATAAACATGACATATTTGGGCCTACTGAATCAGGTGGTCAGATTAAATCTATATACACATTATCTACAAACTATATACAATTTTATACATCTGTGGAAAGAATATTGTCATTAGAATAAATCCTAACCATTTAAACGACCACCATTGGCGATGGAATCTAGCTAATAGTAACCTGCACTTCTGAATAACCAAGACCAGCTTGTTTGTCAAAAGTAAGATTTTATTTACTAAATTATGGTATTTCAAAATGAAATTTTATAAATGCATTTTTATTAGCATTAAAGTAAGCATGTTTGATAGGTTTCATAAGAAAATTACAGTTTAAGTAAGAAATTCAAAGTTTAAGTAAGATATTAGCAGTTTAGCATTTCTAAAGCCTAAGTCCCTAGCTAAGCTAAATAAATGGAAAATATAGTAAAGTTCTTTGAGGATTCTTACGTGCTCCACGCAAAGTCCAGCAGCACTTCACCCTCATCGGAAAGTCAGAAAGCAGCAGCCAGCCCATCCCTATGGGCATGACTTTTTATACCTTTCTATGCTAGCTAAACTGAGCAAAGGAAAGTTTTCAAAAATCCTCGAAGGGGGGGGCGTGGCTAGCAGCCAAGCATGGAGGCAGCCTAACGTGAGAGCTCCTGCAGGCACTGTGGCCTTTTCATAAATCCGACACAGTTATCCGCTATCTTGCTCGCCTGAAGCGGCGGCGATCAGGTCCGGACACGAAGCGGTGTCACCGGTCCAACTTTCCAGTGAATCGGAAGACCGGAGCCTGCCACACTCCGCGCGACTATTTCTGGGCCTCACGGCGGAGGGACAGCACCGGCCTTGCGTGGTGCGCTGGCCCGGCGGAAGTGAGACCGAGACGGCCTGGAGGGGGCGGACACGTCCCGGCCCCTGCCCCGAAAAACGGAACATCACCAAGGGCTGTAGACTGGTGGCAGAACCCCACGAAGTCCACACAGGCATCGGCACGTCACCTGGGCAGGGCCGGCAACAGCAGCGGAGCCTGGAGCGCGCCGAATCCTCACCTTCCCCCCCCCCCCCGGGAGGCCTGGCGTGTGGCACGAGACAGCGACGGAGACCTTCGCGCCTCGGCGGCCCGCAGGATCAAGGTGTCGGCGGCGGCGGCCCCGATCAACAGTAAGGAGCATAGGTGCCCCCGGGGGACGAGGACACATAGTGCAGGTGGTGAAGCACACGGGGACCCACAGAGGAGGCTCGGGGCCCGCATACTATCCCAGACGCTGCAACCAGGTGCAGGGGGGGACACGGATCCTATCTACCAGGCGGGAGAGCCTGTTGCCTGCCTGGCCCATAGGCGGGGGTGTGGCCGCCGAGAACCGGGCCCTCTGCCATCAGGAATACAGACGCGAGGAGGTCCTGCCCAAGGGAGCCCACCTGGGGGCCACCGAGACTGTCCCTGCGCGAGCGGGGTCTATTGAGGGGCATAACACGCAAACCACGAGACGCGACCCATGGTGCAGCGCACAGAAGCACGCGCAGTGACCGCAGGCTCTGCCCGACAGCACTACCACGGCAGGTCAGGCTTATAGACTAGAGGTGGGGAACGATATACTCCACTAACGAGTGCCGGCCTACTGCTCCCTGGTTGGTAACTAGGAACTGCGCGACAGGTCGGAGCGCTGTTCGCGACTCCCTGGGACAAGGCTACAGATTCCGCGAGCCCCAGAATCATGGCGGGAAAAGGAACTAGAAGCGGGTCCACGCAGGCCAAGCTGGACAAATTTGCCTATGGACAGCAAAATCAGCCACACAGTACGGGGCGCAACTCCACGGGTAACGCCCATGACGCTGAAGGAACCAAAAAAATCACGCTGGAAGACATTATGAGAACCCTCTCAGAGGTTAAAACAACAGTGGGCGCCATCTCCTCCGAGGTCTCGCTATTGCGGGCAGACTTTCACAAAATGGCGGAACGGGTGTCGCAGGTGGAGGTGGTCACGAAATCGCTCGTGGAAGACACGTCGGACCTGCAAGTGGCTATGGAGCGCATGCAGAAAGTCACCAAGCTCCTGCACGATAAGCTGGACGACCAAGAAGGGCGCTCGCGGCGCAACAACGTGCGCATCCTTGGAATTCCAGAAACGGAAGGAAAAGGGGCCATGGACCTCTACGTGGAGGATCTTATAAAGAACAAACTGCAGCCCAAAGGCCTGTCCCACTTCTTCTCGGTAGAGAGGGCGCACAGAGTTCCGGGAGGTCCGCCCAAGACGGGCGCGGCGCCGAGGCCGGTGCTGGCGAGGCTTTTTAACTTCCGTGACAGGGACGCGATCCTGCAGGCGGCGCGAACCTCACCACCCGTGAAGATCCAAAATGCAACTTTAGCTTTCTTCCCGGACTACACAGCGGAGGTGGCCAGGCGTCGTAAATCGTTCACGGAGGTGAAAAAGGCGCTACGAGATAGAGAATTGCCGTACTCCATGCTATTTCCAGCTAAATTACGAATTGTGGCCGAGGGAAAGACATGGTTTTTTGACACGCCGGAGGTGGCGCAGGAATGGCTGGAGGGCTGGAGGCCAGCGGGACGGCGACACCGCTCACAGCGGGACCGGCCGTCGCAACGTGCCGGTGACTCGATGAACAACCAGGTCTCTCAATCGCCCCGTCAGGAGGGAGCGGAAGAAACGGAATCAGATCTTGAAAGAGACCCGCTGGACTCTGGACAATTGGCACCGGTCTGAATCCGGACTGAACTCATTTGGGACTGAGTGTGCCGCGGAGAGCCTTGGGCCTGGCGTGGCTGAGTAGGGTGGGCACAGGCAGTGCCCGTGGGAGACTCACCGACCCCACGAGCAAGTAAGATGGTTGGGGAAGGACTGAAGCACTCTGCAAAGTTGGGGAAACGGGCGGGGGTCTGTCCGTGGAGCAGGGTAGCAGGGAGGGGGGATGGGACTGTTAAAGTTTTGTTAGATTTCATGTTCTTGTTAGTTGTCATCACTCAGCGTGCACACTTTTCTACCACCTCGAATGTCGCCAGCTTCCTACATAGTGTGGCGCGAAACAATACTTGTGCCTGCCCTATGGGCACACTACATGCGACACTCCCGCGTCAACTCAATGGCCAGGCCGCTTCATGACTTGCCCGCTGAGGGCTCCCCTGTAACGACGATGGGGGTTTCCCCATTACGGATGCTCACCTGGAATGTCAGGGGCCTGGGAGACAAAATAAAAAGAGGCTTGGTACTGCAAGCCATAAAGCGACAGAGCCCAGACCTGGTCCTATTGCAAGAAACTCATCTCGCGGGGTCCACCTGCAAGGCACTCGATAGGCGCGGCTACACAATGGCGATCCATGCAGAATTCACCACCGGCTCCAGGGGGACGGGAATACTGGTAAAAAAACATCTCCCTTTATCATAACACATCGCGAGGCGGATGACCAAGGCCGCTTTGCGGCATTGCATGGCCAGTGGGAGGGCAGATCTCTTACTATAGTATCAGTATACATCCCCCCAGCGTTGCAATCCGTGGCCCTGCCGGCCCTAAGCAAATTTCTCCTCAACCTCCCTGAAGGGGACACGATTATCGGGGGGGACTTCAATGCCATTATGGATCCACTTATGGACACCTTTCCCTCTAGGACCCGGCCACGGGGAAGCGCATCACTCTCAGATTTTGTGGAAGCCCTGGGCCTGGTAGATATCTGGCGACATCTGCATACCAAGGATAGCCAGTACACTTACTACTCAGCGGTACATAATAGCCTGTCCCGTATAGACTACTTTCTGGCCCTGGGGTTGGGGCTGGGAATGGTAGAAGCAGTTGACATCCTGCCCAGGGGCGTCTCTGACCACTCTCCGATTGCTCTGTCTCTTACCACCGGGGGGAAAAAAGGTGCTAGGATCTACCCGATTTACCCTAACTTTTTAAAACTCCCGAAGATTCGGAAGAAACTTGCATTGGCCACGACACAGTATTTTGATGAGAACACAGGGACGGTAGCGTCCCCGTCAATATTGTGGGAAGCGTACAAAACAGTCCTCCGGGGGGCGGCCATTGCAGCCATAACGGGGCACAAGCGGGACTCCCGGAAGGAACTCACAGCATTAGAACTGGCACTCAGCAAAGCCAACACTGCACACATGGCAAACCCCTCCCCATCCACGACACACACCCTCATGATTCGGCAACAGCAATACCAGGCTCACCTTACAACGACAGAGAAATGGTACATCGCAAACACAGCACACAAAATATACGATGTGGGGGACAAAGCGGGGAAAATGCTGGCATGGTTAGATAGGAGGGGAGGTGGAATGAAAGGTATTCAGAGATTGCGCACGGAGGACGGCCAGACCTTGACGCACCCTGAAGACATAGTTCATGCCCTGGCGCAGCACTATCAGAAAATATACACCCCAGACAGGGTTGTCACACGACATATGGCAGCAGCGACGCTAGCAGACATAGCCGTCCCCTGCATCACGCAGGCGGATATGGAAGCCCTAGAGGTAGACCCAACGATAGAGGAAATACAGCTAGCAATCCAGGCATTACAGTCTGGAAAAGCCCTGGGTCCAAATGGAATACCCGTGGAATGGTACAAATCCATGGCTCCAGAACTCAGTACCCCACTGCTGGCCATGTATTTGGAAAGCAGGGACAAAGCAGAATTGCCACTGGATCAACGCACGGCCACGATTGTGGCGATACCCAAACCAGGGAAACCTCCGACTGAATGTACCTCGTATCGCCCGATATCATTGCTCAATATCGAGGCCAAGATACTGGCTAAGCTTCTGGCCAACCGCTTAATGCCACACCTCAGTACATTGATCCACCCTGACCAGTCAGGCTTTATGCCTCACCGGAGTACAGCGCTGAATCTACGGAGAGTGCATAGTGTAATGGCCCGTGCGCACCTACTCGCAGAGCGGGCTGTAATTCTTTCCCTAGACGCTAAGATGGCGTTCGACCTCGTTGAATGGGAATATCTCTTCATGGTACTCGAACGTATGGGATTTGGGCCGAAATATATTGCATGGGTGAGACTGCTCTATACGAAGCCAGTCGCGCAAGTAGTGGCAAATGGCCACATATCGCCGAGGTTCCAATTAGGTAGGGGAACTAGACAGGGTTGCCCCTTATCCCCCTTGCTCTTTGCGCTAGTGCTGGAGCCCCTGGCCATTCAGATTAGGACCACACCCTTATTTGCGGGCATTAAATGGGAGGAAGGATGGGAGGACAAAATCTCACTATACGCCGACGACATGCTCATCTACATGACTGCACCTGACGACGGGGTCCCCGCCCTGCTAGAACTCTGTAACGCCCACGGGCACTCGTCGGGCTACACCCTAAACTGGTCAAAATCGGTCGTGTATACATTAAAAGGCCCGGCACCAAGGTTGCAGGATGACTGTCCTCTGATTGCAGCAACAGTCTCATTCAAATACCTAGGTATTGTCATCACGAGAGAGGAGGCGAACTTTTTCGCTTGTAACTTAAAACCACCTATCGAACGCCTGCGAGCCGATGTTAAACACTGGGCGGCACTGCCCCTGACCCTACTGGGCAGGGCAGCACTATACAAAATGATGGCACTCCCAAGGCTCCTCTATGTCCTCGAAAATACCCCGCACCTAGTACCGCCGCGATACTTCAAGCAGATCGAAGCGCTGGTCTCCACCTTGCTCTGGGACACTGGCCCGGCGCGTATAGCATACGACAAGCTGGTCAGAAGCTGGTATGAAGGGGGAATAGCACTACCGAACATCCAGCTGTATTACTGGGCGGCCCAGCTCAAAGTAATAAATTCTTGGATCCACACCCCGAGAATAGACCCGGCCTTCAGGGCAGACTGGTCACAGCTCGGTACGGACTATATGCTGTCAGTGCTTTACAACAAATCGCAACTCAAGGGTCTGATCGGTCCGACGCGGCACACAGCGGCCCTATGGCACATGGCGCAGGCCAGACTGGGATGGGCTGGTAGGATCACCAAACTGACACCATTGTGGGGAACGAAGGCGTTGGGAAACCTCAGAGGCTGTAAGGGATTTGAGCGGTGGGATGCCATAGGAATCTCTACGGTGGGGGACCTCTGGGAGGATGACACAGTCATACCACTTCCACACCTACAGCAACAGTACGGCCTAGGCCCCACAGAAACATTCAGGTATGTGCAAATAAGACACGCATTACTCAAGGCGATTCCTGCAGGTACCCCTTTGCCGGACTCCTCTCCACTAGAGGATAGATTACTAACGGATTTCATGGTCCAAAGCGCGACCTCACTCACGTATAAAAAACTAATCAATAATCTCAAAGACCCCACATTGAAACTCAAAGACAAGTGGGAAGGGGATATAGGCGAGGCGGATGAATTTGAATGGAATGAGGCACTGGCCTCTCCAAGAGAGGTTGGCATCTCGTGTAGGTTCAGACTGGTGCAACTTAAAATCTTACACCGCATCTACTACACCAGGACACTGCTGCATAAAATACAGAGAGCGCCACATCCATTTTGTTTGAGGGGATGCGGGGAAGAGGGATCACTATTTCATACACTATGGGAATGCCCACAGATACAGGAATTCTGGAGGCAGATAATGCGCACGATCTCCCAGGCCCTTACAATTTCTGTACTGCCTGAACCGCGCAAATGCCTCTTGAACATCTGGGACCCCAATGACCTGGGTAGGTACGAACAGATTTGGGCAACTTTGGCCATGACCGTGGCCAAGCGAGATATAGCGCAGAAATGGGGCGCACCGGATCTACCCACCACGAGTAGGTGGGTTAAGAACATGGACATCCTGATGGTGACTGAAAGGGCAGTGTACGTCCTCCGTGCGGCACCCCGCAAATGGAACAAGGTATGGGCGGCATGGAATGACTACAGAGGAGGAATCTGCGACCCTTTGCCAGAAGGGGACGACCCAGACTCGGAGGGAGAGGTGGAGTAACGAAACTACAAGAAGGTACTCACCTCAGCGGTACATAAGTACATTGTTTCTTTAACTGACCTGGCTGTGTAACGTTGACCACACTGAGGATCTTGCTGGCTGAGGAAATGAGTGGAAGCACTCTGATGAGGATGACACATGTTTGGGGGGGAATGGGTTGTTGATTATTTCTGTACTATGAAAGCAATTTCACGATTGAATGAATACCTAGGGGGGAGCAATCACAGATTACAGTTCAAGCGTTTGGAACACATGTACTGCATTTATGATTCTTCCGGGGTTTAGTCACAGAACATCAGAATACCTTGACTCCTGCCACTTACGAAAAGTAAATACACAAAATGTAACCACTAACGTATGCATGTATGATACTGTCTGTTTATTACTCCTACCTGTCAATAAAGTTTTAAAAAAATAAATAAATCCTCGAAGTCCCATTGGCTGAGAGTGACAAGTGACATGTCACCCATTTTTCAAAAGTTCCATTAGGTCACGTTTCTTAAAGACCATTGTCTTTTTCGAATGCAACCAGGAGCTTCCTTGGTTTGCAACAATTGTAAATCAATATTCTCACAGTGTTCATTTCGTTTCCGCGGGTGCCAAGTTAGAGCTGACAAAATTGTCCTTTATCACATATTCGACCTTGGCCACGTCCGACAGAATGATGACAGCACATCAGTTTTTGCTTTGTGAATGCAGCTTTGACGAACACTTTTTTCAGAATGGGCTTCTCGTGACTTGTGCAGAAGTAAAATTCAGCTTTTAGCAAACTCGAGTAAACTAGGCCCAAAAGCAGTCAACTTATGCTTTCTAGTAATAAACAAAAACAAGAAAAGTATTAATTAAAGAAATAATGTTGTTTCTGTATCCACCCTAGGTTTACTAATTAATTAACCCTCCCGATTAAACTAATGTTACCTAGCAAAATGCAAACAAATAAAGCAGCGTTTATATCTACCAGTCTTCATTAATCCATGAGACTTATATGCACCTAGAATAGTAGAAATGACATCACATAGACAAGGAAAAGCAAAATAAGCACATGCTTCTTTAAGTTTGCTGCAGTTAGTAATGACAAAAACGAAAACGACAAATTATTTTTATTATTTTGCACGAACAAAAAGATGCAACATATATGCACGTTTATGAGCACACATGTTAGTCCCCCCATGTGTAAGGTTTAATCTAGGTTGTATTAATACAATACATCACAAATCATTAATATTATTATTCATGTTATGGAAATGTGACTTTGCGAGTTTAAACAAAATTTTATTTTCTATCTCGCTCCATCACTAGCAGCTCCACTGAGCTCAAAAAAAAAATTTAAACAAAAACCCCCTGCAGGGCATTATGGGGCAGTCCGTAGCGGAGCAGTGAATCATAATTGGATGGCACCAGATGCTCATTTAATATTCATTTTTTTGTTGTTTTAGTAATTGTTTTGGATGATCCAGTGCCCAACTGGGGCATCCACACCCTTATAAATGTTGAAGATGTGATTACGGGGGTCCTAAAGACCACCATTATAACAAGAGCCGGCCACTTTGTTATAGTGGGTGCCCCAGTTCCCACCTGGGGCAGACACATTCTCGATGTTATTAGGAGCCATGGAGCAGGCCTCAGAGCCTCTGCAACCTCCGCTTGCTTCCCTTTGGGTGCCAGCCATTCTTTCTATGTTTTTTGGGTTCCCCGGGGCCCACCCAGGGCTATCGCAGTCATTCCTCTATTTGAGGCTGCAGGAGGAGCCCTGTGGCCCCTCCTCCCTGGCCAGCTCCCCAGCCTGCACCATACTAGGTCCTGGGGAGAGCTGGCACCATTCCTTTGCTCCTGCCTGGATGGAAGTAGCATTTTACACTCCTCCCACTGAGGGGGGGGGGGGATTAGAATGTTCTGTCCGAGAGATGCCTGACCTCTCCTGGGCAGTAAACAATAGTGTCCTGGGGTTGGGGTCCCTGGGACACTGGAGCCACAAGGGTCCCAGGGGAATTGGTCATCTGGGCCATTCATTGGCTCAGAGAAGGGTGCTCCACCCATGCCTGCCCCTTTTCTATATTTTGAAACATGGTCCTAACTATAACTACCCAGTGCAACCATCACTAGATAACATATAGATAGATAGATAGATAGATAGATAGATAGATAGATAGGTAGATAGATAGATAGATAGATAGATAGATAGATAGATAGATAGATAGATAGATAGATAGATAGATAGATAGATAGATAGATAGATAGATAGATAGATAGATAGATAGATAGATAGATAGATAGATAGATAGATAGATAGATAGATAGATAGATAGATAGATAGATAGATAGATAGATAGATAGATAGATAGATAGATAGATAGATAGACAGGCAGGCAGGCAGGCAGGCAGATAGGCAGGCAGGCAGGCAGTCAGACAGACAGACAGACAGATGGACAGACAGACAGACAGACAGACAGACAGACAGACAGACAGACAGACAGACAGACAGACAGACAGACAGACAGACAGATAGATAGATAGATAGATAGATAGATAGATAGATAGATAGATAGATAGATACATACATAGATAGATAGATAGATAGATAGATAGATAGATAGATAGATAGATAGATAGATAGATAGATAGATAGATAGATAGATAGATAGATAGATAGATAGATAGATAGATAGATAGATAGATAGATAGATAGATAGATAGATAGATAGATAGATAGATAGATAGATAGATAGATAGATAGATAGATAGATAGATAGATAGATAGATAGATAGATAGAACCATATTTCCATAGGAAATTAAATGCTTCATTTGCTATCAACTTTGCCGCTGTTTGACGATTCTTCACAAACCTTTCCCACAAAAATGTCTCAGTCACCTCAGCTCCTTCCTGGAAAGTTTCAGCGTAGTCCGTCAAGTGGAGCCTGAGTAAAAGGGAGGTCCCAAAACACTTTTCCGCCATGCAATTTCCCATAGGAAAGATTGGACACTGCTACACCCAAAATGGAATGACACCAAATTTAGTAGAATGTCAGATCTTTATCTCTAAACGATTTGCAGACTATAAAGATCAGAAGATAAGATCTTATTGGCTGCTACAACATCAACAATGATGTTGCAGCAGCCATTTCAGGACTTGGGGAGGGAGTCCGCTGTCTTCAAAGAAAGTTCAACAAAAACATATGGGGCAGGGTAGTGATACCCTCTGGGGCCAAAAACAATATTGTTTAACAAAACCATGCAACATTAAAATGGCGGCTTCCTGCCCATTTGATTTTCAAATCACCTGACAAAAAGAAGGGAGTTGCATGTGTAGGACCCCAATCTCTGAGAGTTTTTTGAGAAAGGAGGCCCCCTCTCCAGGGCCCACCGCATTTATAGTTGGTGAGGAGGGCATGTAGCCACACTCCCTGAGCCAATGTGGGCCCCAGTTACCTCATCCCCGGGGCTCGTGCATTTTTAGATGAGGAGGAGTCATGGGGTTCCTCTCCCTGGGCTAATTTCAGCCACTGGGACCCCATCCCCAGGGTAGTGCCACATTTTTCATCGGGGAGGGGGTGTATGGCCTACCTCTCGAAGTCCATTTCCACCCAGCAACTCTATTCCCTGGGCCCTGTGTTTTTTTAATATGAGAGGAGTGGTGGTGGGGGGCGTGGGACCCCACTCCGTGAGCCATAGTGTGACCCCTGGGACCACACACCCCCAGGCCTTCCTGAAAACAGTGTCCTGAGGAGTCCAAGCCCTGTCAAACAGTCTCTGCCCACCAGAGAACAGACAGGGAAGATGTAAGCAGAAGCACAGATCTATCTAGGAGTGTTGGCACAGAACAGAAGATTGTTCCTGCCCAATGGGAACACTTAGAATTGTTGCTCCAGCTTGAGGAGCAAAGAACACAAACCAGCTCCCGGCAGCACCAAAAAATGGGTTCCGGAAGGGGAGCTGGCAGTGCCACGGGGAACATGGCCCCCCTTCAGCCCCCAACTTGAAAAAAGTGGTGGGAGGCCTGGTTGGGAATGGAGCACCCACTAGATATATAAATAATGGCATGCTCCAACTGACACAGAGTATGGGTGCTAGCTGGGTAGCTGGCAGGGGTCATAAGTGCCTTGGGACTCTCCCTGCACAAAATTGTTTGTATATACCTAAAAAAAGGAATAATAAATTAATGGCAGAAGCAGCGAATTTATCATTCATTGCTCCGGGCTGATTTACATAGTTTTTGCTGTTTTATGGTACCCCAATTTGGCCATGGTCACCATCAACGTGTTATAAAAGTGTTGTGGGGGTCTGGTCTGCTGGAAGCCCAACAGCCACAGGGAAAAAAAATATGTAAGTATGCTTGGTTAATAAATGTATGACCCCAGGAGAGCTTACCATGTTTTTTTACAGCGCTCAGAACTGGAGCTGCATGCTTTTTAGCTGGAGTTCTGGTTGGTTCTATGCCTGTATTTTGTGGCTTGAAGAATTTTAAAGAAAGACTGAACATGTTTATGGTTGTTTTGAAGAAAAATTCTTCATAATGTGGCAGTGATTATATTTAATCATAGCCATGTGCATACAAGGAGGTACATTGGACTATAGTGATTCATAAATTACTGTGTTGATTTTTGATAAATCCAACGAGCCAGCTATATGTATGTTGATGTGCAGACCTCTTCAATAAAGCAACTAGGCCAGCTTTTATATGTTGGTGTACTGACCCTTTGAAAAAGCCTGTTGGTCTGCCTTACTCAAATTCACACCCTTCATTTTGTTACATGACATAGTCGGGGTAAACAAAGTTTATAACAAAACTTTTTGTCAGCAGGGAATCACATTGCGGTTGTTACAACGACCGTGTTGTGATTCCGCATACCATTACTCCACAAGTCTGAACAACGACTTATGGAGGGGGGGGAGGTATTAGATTTGAAATCCAACACCTTCCCTACTGTCTGCACAGATTGGAGTTGGAATAGTAAATTATACTATTCCAACATCCAGCGCCCACCCTCCGCAAGACGTTGTTACAAATTGCGGGGTAATGGTATGCGGAATCACAACGCGGTCGTTGTAACAAACGCGTTGTGATTCCCTGCTGACAAAAAGACTGTGGGATAAGGAGGCGTATTCCATAGTCGGACGTGCGCGGCGGGTGGCTGCCCCTGGAGTTTGGGCGCAGGTCCTGTCCCCAATCCCACACAATGCATGGCAACAAACCTCTAGCTTTACATTTAAAAAAACATAGGAATTAACTGAAAAACAAAGGCTAAAGTGATGTTATAGTTAGCAATTGTAATATCTTACTTTAAAATATAATTAGAAATTGACTGAAAAAACTAAGATTAAAGGGACGATATAGTTAGGTAAAAATGTCAGTTCAAATATTATGGGTGATGTTGGGCGGAAAGCCATCTGACAGCTAATCGGGGACTTTCTCCCTGACATCAATGGTTTCCCTCTGACCGCTGAATTACAATGCCAGCGGTCAGAGGGTAACCCAAGGGGTATTTTGCCGCACTTCCTACCAGCTCAAGGAGCCTGGCAGAGCATCAGAAGGACTCATAATCCGATAATGATGGTGGAGCCAGCCTCGACTCTACCATCCTCCTGCTATTAAAAGGTAGGCAGAAAGTGACTTTTGGGGCCCCTAGCAGGGCCCACTTCTCACCTGGCCCTCCGCCATGGGCCATGGGCCTTGCCACACAATGCAGGGATGTTTAAAAACATAAATCTTTTCAATTGTACCTTGTGCTACAGGCTTTTTTCGCCTGCTGCACAAGCTATGATTGTAAAATGGAGATGTACAACCACTCATAGGGAGGTTGCATCCAAACTCTGCAGGCAGAACCGCCAACCTATGGTCATGTGGTACCATTCCGCAATGGTGTCTGTCGGAACGCGAGTCCGACGGACATCGTAATAAGGCCCTAAATTTTAAACTAACATTACCAGTGAAATTCACAAGTTATAGTTATCTCAAGTAATTAGAACTCGTGCCCTAAAGTCACTCTAACTTGGTACCTCGAAATGCACTGCTTGTTCCGTCACATATTACTTCACTCATGAAATGTTCAATAACTGCATTGATAATATCCTATATGACATCTGTGATGACATCATTGGCATGGTGGGGATGTAAGTTATAGTTTTAGAGGGCACAAGTTATACTTTGGCGACGTACTGTATTGTAATAGTTTTATGTATTTATGCTTTTATGGTTTTCGTCTGAAGAAAGTGTAATGATGATGTGATGATGATGATAAACGTCCCTTTAACATTCCCTTTTTCAGTGAATATATACTCTGAATCTGTTCCTCTCAAATGTCGGTGCTTAAGCAGAGTTGTTAAGCATAGGATTAACACAGTGACATTCCACGGGAGCTAAAAAAAGTGACTGAGCCTTTTGCCATTTTCGCAGGAAAGTCTTTAAGCACATGATTAGCTAGTGCCATCCACAATGAGCTTAAACATGACAAAAGCTTTTTACTATTCTAAGCACAGTATTACAGCTTTGGATTGGTAAAATACTATCCAAGCCAACCTTGAAAGAATAAAAGCAACTAATGACATATGTGTTTCGCTGTTATATACAGCTCATCAGAGAGGCATAGCTTTGTCCAGACACAAGGAAGCCCAGTGTAAGCCAAAACAATGCCCTTTTAGGCCTACAAAGCTGACCAAATTATGCAAAATAGAAGCAGGGAACCTTGTGAGTTCTCAGGTTTTAGGTGAAGAGCAGCTGCTATTTAAGGAGCACCCTACAACACCACCAACACTCTGAATCTACTCACCTCAAATGTCTGTTTTACTAGAAGAGGTTTTGAGCCTATGAAGCGCCACATGCGCTGAGCTAGAAAAGTGACAAAGCTGTTGCAATTTTGTAAGTTAAGTATAAGTATACATATTTAATTCAATATGTAACTTTTTAAAACATATTAATACATTTAATTAAAAAAATCACACTTTAAAACTTTTAAGAAAAACATTTTTAAATAATTTAACTGATAAACTTTTAACAAAATTTACTACATAGTAAATACAGGTAAAAGTTATTACATGTATGTTTTTAAAATTATTTTTAACATGTTTTATTTTTAAATTCACTTATTATATAATAATTTTAAATGTAAGTAATAATAAAGTAACATGTATAGTACATATACTTCATGTGCAAAATTACTAGTAGTAACTTTACACCTGTAAGTCCTGAGTGGGTGGAGACAAGTCTACACATAGGTGTAAATCTACGCTTGGAAATGATTGATATGTGTAGTAGTAAATATACATTTGAGCAGGTCCGAGAGGAAGCGGCGGAGGCACACAGGTAAGTGTTTTATTTTATTTTTCCATTCCCTCCTCCCCACAACCCATCCCCACCACCGTTAATGACCTGCCGCACTGCAGTTGATTAAATATAAACATGTATATTTACTTTAGAGAGTAGGCCCTTTGTGAACTAGCAGCTCAGGATATAAGGTAACATTGAAAACACCACTTCAGGCACCCTTTGATTGCTTCTCAGAACTGAACAACTTGCAGGAGGGATGGTGATAGCCAGGGGTGTAGCTTCCATTCGTGCAGAATGTTCAATGGCAAAGGGGTCTGCAGGCCTAAGGGGCCGAGTGAACCCTGGTTATTGCTGTATTTGATGATTCAACCAGCAGCCTGGGAGCCCACTTCCTCCCTTGCGTTAGGGCCAAAGACGAACTGGTTTCGCAACTGGTGACATGAGGAAAACCGTGAGCGGTTGAACTGCTTTTTTAAACAAAATAAGAACTTTTTTAATAACTGTAAAGACGAAATTTTGACACAATTACATAACCTCCAGTGTAGAAGAACTTTTTTCCCAAAATGTAATCGTTTCCAAATAGGCGCGCGGGGTTAAAAAATAAGGAGGTGAAAGTAAATAATTAATATTAATAATTGAGCTACTAATTTTGATTATTTGGTGAACTATGTCCTGATCTATATGTATTTGCCACTGATTTTTAAATATACACTAAGTATTATCTTTGCACGATGTTTTTTATGAATTTGTATAGTATACTTTTATGATTTTTAAATAATCGAATAAAGTGTTTTTTTTTACTTTTGACTATTAATAATTGAGCACTCGAGTAATTGGGACTAGTATGTGTTTGTTCAAAGAGAGTGTCCGCAATGTTTAGCCTGCGCCTTTAAATACGCCCTGGCAGTTTAAAGTGGGTTAAATACATCTTTGTAAAGGTCTGTAATGCGCTGGGTTGCAGTGCTCGTCTTGCGGCAGTACCAAGAGCGATTGCACTACAGTGGCCGAAACTGACTGACAGGAGTGCGGGTGAACTTGAATCATGGGCCGCCCAGCTCTTTCTTTAATGACTATTGTACCTGAACCTTCAGCATCAGGTGATGAACGTCAAACATGGCCGCATGGGAGTCAGTCAATTGCCACCCAGTGCGCCTGGCTGTTAAATGAATAATGCATGCAATTCGTGCTTCAGTCTTCGATCTGTTACGGTGCGTGTGAGCTGGAGGAATCCCAATATACCTTTTGTGTCGAATGGAAAAACGTTAGGACGTGCACAGCATTTTTGTACTCACTGTCCAAGTTACACCATCTCCACAATGGTAAACTTCGAGGTTGCCCTATTGCAGCTATAAGTGACGTGTGCTCTGTGCACTCATATGTAACGTGTTTGCCCTGTTCAACAATGTGTAGCATGATTGTCCTGGACAGTAATATGTAGAATGACTGACCTGGGCAGTGTAGTATGCCCTGTTCAGTAATATGTAGCTTAATTGTCCTGTGCAGTCATATGTAACGTGTGTCCTTACCATATGTGCAATCATATCTAGCATGTTTGCCCCGTGCAGTCATATGCAGCATGATTGTCCAGTGCAGTTATATATAACATGTTGCCCTGTAGCATCATTGCCCGGTTAAGTTATATGTAGCATGATTGCCCTGTGCAATCATATATAACTTGTTTGCCTAGTACAATAATATGTATCATCATTGTCCTGTTAAGTCTTTTGTGTCATGTGTGCCCTGTGCAGCAATATGTAGCATGATTGGCCTGTGAAGTGTAGTATCGCCCGTTCAGTAATATGTAGCATGATTGCCCTGTGCAGTCATATGAACATGTTCATCTTTTCTATCTCTAAGTAGGATATGTGCATTTATTATGTGCCTGCTCTTCCAATGTACTTCACAGATTTTTACAAACATTTATGGTGTATTTTAATTACTTTTTATTTATAAGATATAACCAATGGAGTGCGGGTTAGATATATTCTCCGAGCCAGGCATGCAATATAGGCAACATTGGATTTCAGTCTTGTAAGCTGTTCAACAAATCAACCCCAGGTACGTTTGTTTCAGATCGGTGGCTGCTTCTTCCGTCATACTTACATTTAATGTACCAGACTAGATCACTTATTGCTTGTCATTGGCTAGGCTGGACTGTGGCAGGTCTCAGGGCTTCCGTCTACACCCTCTCCTTTTAAACATACATTTTATGACTCTCCCAGGTATGTTTCCACTCTAGGAGGTCGTCAGTTCCTTGCACATTTATGACAGACCACTTATTTGCTTGGCAATGCGCCCAGAATAGGTTTGAAAGAGTTTCAATTACTCTCGACCTGGTCTCCAGGTGGGTGAGGTGAAGTGAACAGAATCTTAATGGAATCATAGCAGTTGTGTTCATTACCTGTTGGATCCATTTTCTGTGCAAAATTCTCCACTAGTAAGGCCATACCTTCCTTTGCTATGTTAACATGACCAGAAATTGGGTTCCTGGTTCATAGGTTTGGTGTAAATTCATGATTTTTTTCAAAGCCTTATTATGCTTCCAACCTGTCTGAACTCAAAACAACAAAGCCTCACCTGCACAGCCCGTGGCAGGGGCACATCGCAACTGACATCAGCGCCGTGAGGGGAACAGCCGCGCTGACCAGGAAAGCCGTGAGGGGAACGGCTGTAGTTCCCATCGGTGAACTACATTACCCACCAGCCCCGGGACCGGCGCACAATCGAGGAGTCACCAGCGTGCCCGGATGCGCTTCATAGCTCGCGCTCTCCACTCGCCCCGCGAGTCGAGCGCAGGAGCTGCCCGGGAGAAGCCCGGGACAAGGGCGGGGCAGTCTTTGGCAGTCCGAGGCAGAAGGAGGCGAGGCGGGGCCAGCCCCTACCATCACCACAGCCCAAACAATGGGTAAGCGCAAGATAACACCAGCCTGTGAGGAGGAGGGGAAACATGCAAAAATCCCTAGCCATTCAAAGTCTATTTTGTCATATCTTTCATCAGCAGTGGGGGCCCTTACTAAAGAAATCGCTAGTGCCGAACAAGAACTGGGCCTTACATCCCCTGCGGTAGTGGAGCCTCCCACCCTCGAGCCCCTCTCCACCAGTACAGTGGCTAACACGTCAGAGGCTCCCCCCACACCTCTGGATCCCGTGGTAATCATCAATAATAAACCCGCTCCCTTAGCTACAACAACAACCAAGCCCAGCACCCCCACAACCCAATTGCAGCCACGTCAGCAGGCAGCTAAACAACCAAGAGGGGCTAGGGGGAAAAAAACCAGAACAGTGGTTTCAGACACCTTATTACCGAGCCCCTTGGAGACCAACTGGAGGAGCTTTTTGTTGCCAGAATAGAGCCTTTGTTAACGGGGATCGCCAAAGACATTATTGACACACTAAATTCTTGTCTGTCCGACCTCCTCAAGAAATGTTCACAGCTGGACAAAATTATCACCTCCTACACGACACCTGTGGAGCAGTCCAAGAGGACCACCTCGCACCCAGACCCTGGCATGGCAGGAGGGCTAAGTCTCAGTCCCACAGTTCCGCCTCAGAAGGGAGCTGGTATACCTCCTAGAGGGCAACCTACCGAAGTTACCGCACCCACTGGCCAGGCGCGCCAAAAAACATCTACTGCCCAATTACGATTGTTACCATCTAAGCCCCTACACAGGAACCCAAAACCTAGCAAGTACAACTTGAACCTACCCCCAGCCGCTGCCGCCCTGGTGGCAGTGTTCATTGGTGTGCCGCCTCTCGAAGAGGGCGAATTTGAATCCACCAGGAACCTCTTACACAAAGCAAAAACCTGGTGCATTGACTCCTCTAGTGGGGAGAACCCTGCAGACTCGCTTATCTTCGCAAGGAGAGTGGGGTGGGTTGGGAAAAGACCTAAAATTACTAAGGGGGACTGTGTGGTAATAAACTTTAATAGGCCCAACCTGGCAGAGAAACTTTTCTGGGACGGTTCGGATATAACTTTTAAAGATCAAGTGAGACCCGTACCATTGGGGTTTTTCTACCCCCCTTTGGAGAGAACACACACCAGTCACCGTTACTGCACCACGAGCCATACCCTGACTTCACACCCAAGGACAAGCTCTGTTGCAGCTATCATCAGGGGCTCCCCCCAATGCCTCGCCCAAAGTCCAGATCCTATACAATTGCCATTAACAGCTCAAGGGGCAGGTGATGCTCAAATAGTTAGCGGGATACCCACTACTAACCGGTTTGCCCCGCTATCAGGCATGGAGGGTCTGGAGAGTATGGAGGGACTTGAGGATGTTGATTGACCACCAACCCGTGTGCGACCCACCCCAGTTTGCCTAGCGGAGCAGGGAAAGGAGTTGACATGCAAACTAGCTAGCTGGAACGTGGCAGGTATTAAAAGTAAGGTAATAAATGAGGACTGGGTGAGAGTGGTCGGAGGATATGAAGTCATCGCCATGCAGGAGACCTGGGAGACATCAGATAGTTTCTTCCTGGACGGCTTAACTAGCTTTGTTAGGGTCGCATCCCCAAGCAGCTCAGGCAGAGCCAGGGGTGGCCTCATAACCCTTTTTTCTTTGAAACTCAAAGGCTTGTTAAAACTGGTCAACAATCCTTGCCCAAACCTGCTAATAGTTGAAAGACAAGTTACCCCTTCCCTGAGAACCTTTTATATTAATTTTTATAATTCGAAGAATAAGGATTCCAGCAATAATAGCATTGCTAGCCTAAATTCTTTTTTAGTCTTAGTCAGTCAAAATACACATCTTAGTCATGAGATTATCCTTTTAGGTGATTTTAATATCCATCCATGCAACGGTCCGTGTGGTTTATTGATGGGGGCAGATTCCGAAGGGTTAGCTGTGCCTCATTTTGAGCATTCTACCGAGGGAGCAGAACTAGAAGATTTAGTGGCTCATCATAATCTTTATGAACCTAATCCACCCGAAAGCACCATCAGACCTCATACCTATAAAGGCACTACCCCAGGGTCAACTATCGATTATATATTTGTGACCCCAGGTATCCTGAACAGGGTAATATCACACAACACGCAGGTGTCGGTACATAGTGACCACAACCCGGTTGTAGTAGAGGTAGCCTGGGGCCAGTATATGGGACCTATGCCTCAAACACCAGAGGCCCATATCCTAGCACGCCCAGCTGACCAGGGGAGAAGACTCAAGTGGGCAAACGTAGTACCCGACAGTTTCTATGCAGAGCTCCTACCCAAAATCAACTGCTACCTTGAGGTTTGCAAAAACAATTTGTCCCCGCCAGAGGAAATTAAGGGGGCCTTTGAAGCAATTTGTAACCAAATTGTGTTGGACCTTACGGCCAACACGAGGCGGGGAACCAGCAAAACCCATCAATGGTTCGATTCAAATTGCTTCAAGGCCCACAGACTGTTGATGCTTGCTCTAAAGCAACCCACAAGGGACACAAGGAATATAGCCTACCTTAGAAAGCAATATAAGCTGGCCATTAAAATAAGGAAAGAGACAATCAGGTCAACTGCCTGGGATAATCTATTGAACGTAAATATCTTAAGGGACAGTAAAGAATTTTGGAAGGTAATTAATCAGCCCTTTTTCACGGACGCACCAAATTCAGTCATGGATTGCGTGATTCCGGACGAAAAATGGATCAGCATTTTAGCGAAGTATACGGCGATAAGAGTATAGACAGTACCCCCCATGCACCCACTGTTCCGGAGTCCTACGCCTTAAGATTTAATATAGGCAAAGTGGAAAAAGCCATCCATGATACCTCAATGAACAAAGCACCTGGCCCGGATGGGGTGCCGGCGGATTTATATAAATCTTCTCCTGGGATTTGGGCAACTGTTTTGACAAATTTATCAACGCGGCAACCAGCAGCTGCTACCCATCTTCCTGGGCCACTTCCATCATCATCCCAATCTTTAAGAAAGGAAACCGGGACGACCCAGGTTGTTATAGGCCTATATCTCTCCTGGACTCTGCCGTTAAAATCCTAGGCAGAGTCTTGTTAATCAAGCTGAGGGAGAGTATAGAGACCCATGGAGGGTTAGCCGAAATTCAGTATGGCTTCAGGGAAAAGAGGGGTACAGTGGAACAGTGCTCAAATTTACATCTTCTGCTCGCCAAGTATACGGTCACCAAGGAGGGGTCCATATTTTTAGCATTCATGGATCTCTCCTCGGCTTTCGACTTGGTGAACGGAACCAAGCTCTGGGCCATGTTACGGAAGATTGGGATAGACGAGGCCCTGGTTGGTTTCATGGCCTCACTACATCAGGATCTGTCCGCCAAGGTCAGGGTCACCAGGGAGGGAAGATGCAGCGCCAGATTTGACTCCAGGCGGGGGGTAAGGCAGGGATGTATATTAGCTCCCCTCCTGTTCACTATTTACATAAATTGCCTAGGGAAGTGCCTAGAGAAGATTGGGGGTGAGTATCTAAGATCCCTGCACTCATATACGCGGACGACGCAGTCTTTATTGCGCGCACTGGCAATGCCCTACAGAGTTTGCTTGACGCATTTGGCGCCTTCACGGATGACCTAGACATGAAGGTAAATGTGGGTAAATCCCACACAATGATAGTAGGAGCACAGAGGTATAAAACAACGACAAAATCCTTCAGTTGAAAGGGCCAGGAGGTCTCAAGAACATCAGTTTTTCCCTACCTGGGGGTGCTCTTTGATGAGAGGGGAGCATGGGGTCCACAGGTTAGGGCGAAAACCTTATCGGTGACCAGGTCATCGGCCGCCCTCATGGCCTTCTCTAAAAAGCTGGGCGCTAGACCAATGGAGGCCCTACTGAAGGTTTACACCTCGAAATGCCTCTCAATAGCCATGTATGGCGCCCCAATCTGGGGTTATGTACAAACTGAACCGATCCAGAGAGCGGAGAACAGGTTTTTACGCTCACTACTGTCAGTCCCCCCATCGACCCCAACTTATTCCATCCACTCGAAGGTGGGCATAGACTATATAACTGACAAGCTGCAGCTGGCCCCTCTGACTTATTGGCTAAAGACGTGGCTCAATAACGAGGTACCCCTGAACCATGCCATCATGGAGGACGTTATGTTACTGGAGCACTATAAAAGGATTCCTTGGTTGGATTATCTGAGGAGGACATTATACCAGCTAGGAAGATTGGAACTTTTTGAATCCCCCAGAAGTATTACAAACAAGGATGTACTTTTGATCAAGAGGCAGTTTTTGTCCCGGGCAAGATCAAACCGAGAGGAAAAAGAACTGCAGAAGCCCTCGGTTAGGTCTCATTATTTAACAAAAAGCACTATTGCCATGGAACCTTATCTCATTATATGTACAAGACCCTTCCACAGGTTCCTTCTGACAAAATTTAGATCCCTTATTTATTGGGAGATTATCCATCTTGGTCCAAACCAGAGTCTGTGGGAAATGACAATGTATATGTACATAAGCGGCGTTCATTTGTGTTCACCATACCCCTCGCTGTAAGCAGAACGAATACCGCGAAGCATTGCCCGCATCATCTCGCCAGTACAGGCCCATGCACGCACGTATACGGCAGCCATTTTAGGCACCAAGGCCACTCTGCCCACTCCCGATAGCCAGCATCTCTCTCTCCCCCTCACTCCCCAGCCTCGCAAGCATCCCCGACAGCCCCCGGTCTCTCATGCATAGGCCATAAAACCCTCTCCCTCTGCGCGACCCCGCTCTAAAAATGACACCCCTGCCTAACCGACACCCCCTGCATTCTTACCAGGAACACCCTTCCCCTCTTCTGATGACCCCCCCCCGGCTACACCTGGCCTCCCGACCCGGTCCCAAGTCATAAAACCAAACCTCATGGATGTACCCCCCTGGCCCCGCATAGCAAAGCGTGATCCCGATCTTATCGCCTGCCCAACCTTAGATCTGACCACCCCCTCTTGCCCTCGTGTCCTGCTGGAATGTCCGGCTGTAAGATCACAATCACATGTTACATTTGGGAGGGGAAACGACATCCGAACGACTGGTATGGGAATAGGCCTGAAGCTGGGATTCCAAAAATGCCTTTTCATACTTCAAAGTGCCTTTATTGCAGTAAGGAATGTTTGTACATCATAAACCTGTGTATAAAAGACGAAGCCTCAAAGAAACTTGTTAGAGCACCTCTTGAAGACATTGTGCGTATGTCCGAAATGACAGGCTCTCCTCATGAGAAATAAAACTCTGTTCTTGCACTCCCGCTTCCAGCGCCCGTCTCTTTATTTGGTAACTGGTAAAAATGGGAACTAAGAGGCGTTGTGTGCCAGCAGCCTGGGCATCGGTTGTAAATTGGGCTGTTTTTCCTCAATTGGCGTCCCAACGCGGGGCCCATCAGCGACATAAGGTCCGGTAAGAGAGGTCCAGACGATGGGGTGAACATCTGAACGATTGGAGTATACCTGCCTTGAGAGGGCCCTCGTCCGGCTGCCGATTGAATGAACTTCACCGATTCCGAACGGACCTCTCTCAAGTGACCTACTGTCCTGACTGGGATCCCACAGGAATGCTGCGGTAAAAACATGGAGTAAGAGAACGATCGGGCGCTGGAGAGGGAAGGCGAAGAACTGTCCACACGGTCCGGTCCGGGTAAGGTTAAGTAGGACGTCTTTACGTCTGATTGATTGTTTATATTGGAATCGGTATTTAAATACTGGTATTGTTCATTGATTGGTTCATTTAGCCTTGGTTGCTACTTGAAGTATTGGTTCTCTTTGAGACATTCTCTGTTTGCAAACAGCGACAAATAGGAACGTTCCTCTCTCTTTGCAAATAGTGAAGGATAGGTAATGCGGACTTTTGTCCCCCGTTGTAATCCGTCATGCCTATTTTTCTCCCCACTGATTGATTGGTTGCTCTGTTGCTCTTTGAGACATTCGCTGTCTACAAACGGGGAAGAATAGGAATATTCTGTCTCCCTTTGCAGATAGTGAAGGGTAGGTAATGCAGACTTTTGTCCCCATTGTAATCCGTCATGCCTATTTTTCTCCCCACTGATTGTTTGTTATCGATTTTTATCGATTATCGCTCTTTTGAGATATTCCCTGTCTACAAACAGAGAAGAATAGGAATATTCTGTCTCCCTTTGCAGATAGCGAAGGATAGGTAATGCGGACTTTTGTCCCCCGTTGTAATCCGTCATGCCTGTTTTTCTCCCCACTGGTTGATTGATTGTCTGGACATTTATTGTTCAAGGAATAGTTCTTTTGAGGTATTCTCTGTTTGCAAATAACGTGGAATAGAAATATTCTGTCTAGTCTTTGCAAGTAGTGAAGGGTAGGTAATGCGGACCTTTGTCCCCCGTTGTAATCTGTCATGCCTATCTACTCCCCATTGATTGGTAAACTAGTTCCACCCGGACCATTTATTAGAGGTAGACCATCTGGCTCAACCGGAAGGTGCCCCTAATAAAAAGGACATATGTAAAATATGAAGTAATCACCGTATCCTGTTAACAGAAACTTTAGTGCAAAAACACACTAGAAAAGGAAGGAAAAAGAAATCGAGCAAAATCAGTAGGCCACTGATGAGTTTTTTTTACTTCGCTAGAAATAAGAAACGTTAAAAATAGCCCGCAATAAGAAACATGAAAGTGGTGAGAAAAGTCAAGCTTGACATCACGGCAGCCACGAGGTAGCTAGGCTCCGCCGCCCCTCACTGCTCCAAACATGTCTGTCCCACCGCCCGCCACGCCCAATAACGGTAACATAAGATAGATACAAGTCAGCAGATACCTACCCCCCTTCCGGAAGCTCCCGAAGTGCAACAGGTCCACGGTCACGCCCATCCGGAAGACGAGGCCTCGACACGTGCAGGGCGGGGCCCGGCTGGCCGCCCTCGGCCGGAGAGGAAACGGGATGGATGGCCCGGGATGTACTGGTCTTCCCATCCTCTTCTTCTAGTGCCTTGCAGGCCACGGGGGGGGATGTCTTGCTTATGCCTCCGACCCCCCCCCTCTTTCATCGCCTGGTCCGGCCATCACGAATGCCATCGGCCGGAGAAGTCGTGGAGTGGATGGCCCGGAATGTACTGGTATTCCCATCCTCTTCTTCTGACGCCTTGCAGGCCACGGGGGGGGATGTCTTGCTTATGCCTCCGACCCCCCCCTCTCTCATCGCCTGGTCCGGCCATCACGAAAGTCAGCGCCGGGAGACGGCGTGGGGTGCACTGGGAGGGAGAGGCGGCGCGGACGAGCCTCTCCCACCTCCCCAGGTGGAGGCCCCTCAGCTGCACCCCCAACGCTCCACTCAACCGACAAGGGTTCGTCCACTCTTGGGGTGCAACACCACGCCCGACAGGCTGGAGTCCATCTGCCCTTGCGATCCAACGACTGCCGGTTGCCGCAGAACTCGTAAAATGGCGGTCGACTCTGCAAGATTGGACCCAGCGTGCAAAGATGGCCAGATCGCCTGCCAGCTAGAAAATGAACCCCCCGTCCAGAGGCGTTCTCCTCAGCTTTGAAGATTCTATGAGAGCCGCAGGGGCCCCCGACCCCCGCGGGCCCCCGATGGAGAATGACTGCCATGATTGCCCGCGGAACGACCAAGACGTAGCCACGAGACGCCGGCGCTCTCATGCTGGCGCCAGCCTCAGTTTGAATAACCGAAATCCTGCCGACTACCAATTTGATCAGTTCCGGTGGAACACCAGTACGACCCGGTAGGAAAGATTGTTGCCTCCCTCCCCCCTTTGACTGATGGTTCTTATCGGCGGCCCCTTCTGTGCCCTTTAACGAAACTTTTGGACTGCCGAAAGAGGCTCTGGTCCAACCACGAGTTGGTGGAGACATTTTGACTATACTTGGACCTGCCTGACCTCACCCAAAATGGCGCCGGTACAAATGAAACTCGCAACTCCCTGTTGTGTTCCGGTTGCTCAGCCTTGATATCATGAGATATGAATGCAGTTTTTTTGAAGCACGTGGAGGGAGGGGATGGGTACTGATTGAACACTTGGACAATGAATTGATATTAAGTCCTGACGCCTCATTGATTACTGTATTATTGAAAGTTCGAATTTTCGACACTTATGGTACTTACCCACAATGAATTTTCGATATGATTTTATTGCACTTGTCGCACCTTTATGAAATCAACGGTCACTGACTCCGTTCAAAAAAATATCCCCTCATGTACAGTTCCAGTCTGCTCCGTGGCTGGCCCACGTGGTTGTAGACCCGTATTTGTGCGCCAACATTTTTAAATAAAGGTTTTGTGAAAAGCAAACTTAGTTGTAGCGCTTAAATTGATAAGTTTCGAATAAATGGCCACTGTTTCCGATATAAGTGAAATACAGGTGAAATAAAGACACTCGATTACTTGAAGGTTAAAAAGCAGAGTACTAAGAAATATCGCAAATGTGAACGGTCCAGGTTTGTTGTGTATATGTTTTTTTATTATATATTTTTATTTTTGTGCAACGTAAAGCAATCGATAAAGGTCCCGGTATTTAGCCTTTACCTTATGTGCCACATGTATCAGGGAAGTTGTTTCAGATGCCCCTAAGCCACTCCGAAGGAATGCCACCTAGCCCCTCTAGTCTCCGTGCCTAGTGAACAAAAACGACCCTGTACCACTGTAGACCATCCCTCCTCCTCGAAGGAGAGCACGAGTTCACCCCCCACTTTACACTGACTGCCCTTTGTTTTGACCCTTCCCTACACACGATCCGTAATACCACACTTGGGCGATCTATGCAATACACAGTCCATCAAAGATTATCTCTCCCGCACTACCGGTCCCTCTGGGCTTAAACGCCGAGATGAAAGGGATTGCATCCCGCGGAGATAGGCCTAGTATGTGGTAAGTAAAAGCATTTTCGGGTTTATGCGCGCTGATGTGTTTTAAAACGCTGCCCCACCCCCTTCTTTTTCCCTTCTTTCTGCAGGACACATCGGAACGTCGACCGAAGTATGGAGAAGGCCTAAACAACACGCCATGGGTCGGCACGGGAAAATTGTATATTGTTTATGGGGACTGCCCCTGAGAACGTGACGAATTTGTGTGATGTGAATGCACGCGTGTATGCCCCGATATGTATAGCTCGACTGAATACGCGTTGCACACGTTTGAATTGATAAGAGAAATGTTTTATGTATGACTTAAGTGATGATCGAACGGCCGATGGAATGGGGAAAAGGGGTCTGAACATGGTGCCTATACACGACGAACAAACAAAGATATAGCACTCCCTTACTTAGAAACAACTGTCTCTCTCTCTCTCCGAACCCAGCGACTGGGAGGGTGACCCGAAGCAGAAACTTGACGGGTTATTGCAGTATGATGAAATATGACTCCAACCGGCACCCCAAATAATGCAACCAAGAATGACGTGCACCCATGAGTAAATTCATACGGTGACTAAATAGGGAAAAGTTCAGGAATGTTCCGGGGTGAGGTTTGCCCAAGTGCCCTCCTCCTGGAAGACTAGGAAAATTGTCAAATGTTTAAGATTTACCACCTCCTTCTTGCACCCTCATAGACATGAAACTCAAAGCTGCCCCATTGTTCTCCCGACTGACACCCTCTGTTGCCTCAGCCTGGATACCCATTCGCTAAAAATGATTCGAAGATCCCACCGTGAGTATTAGCCCAACCAGGTTAGTTCCCGAACAATTGACAAAGGCGTAAGTATTTGCAACCGAGGCCACCAGCAAAGGCAGCCAGATGAATTAAGTAGGATCCTAAGGATGCGCAGCATGCAGGAAGAAATCTTTTTGGCCAAGTACTGTTCTATGTTTTGTCTTGGATTCTTGTATATAATGCATGTACTACCCCCCCCCGCCTGAATTCATGTGTACGTAATGTATGGATCTACGTCGTCCCTCAGTCTGTGTTTCTATATAACTTGACCCCTGCTGTTCTGTGTTGTGTGCGCATTAAATGGCCTATTATTGTACACGTTTCTCTCTCTCTCTCTTTCTCTCTCTCCATGTCAGACGTGTACCGAATAGTTCGTTTAAAATGCGGACGACTCTCTCTCTCTCTGAGGGTCCCCCTGTTCCCTCTTCCTTTGTGTGGTAATGTTGTGCCCCGCCGGCACAAGCCTAATTGGTTTCTGAACACAAAGGTGTTCGGCAAAATTGACAGAAACTAAAACAATTGTAATTTGCCATATTACTACCTCTCCCTTCTGTAAAATGATGGAATTTGAATTGGCTAAGAAGGAAAGGACAGGTAAGACGACTGATGTCCCCTGATCTGGCCTTTTTTATAGGGGGACTATATGTCAGTGGCCTTCTGTTCTCAGTTTGTTAGAAACGCAATCCCCAATGCCCAGATTGCCCCACCTCTCTGCACCCAAGTACGGATGTCCAAAGCGTCCTCGTTTCTCCCGATTGACCCCAGCTCCATACCCCGAAGTATAACTGATGACCCTGATTAACCGTTGCTCCCCGAGAAAAGAATGTTTAGCCTCTGTCCCTCTCTCATGATAATAGAAGATTGCAAGGGCTTGGGTTAGAAAGACGAGTCTCTACCGTAGGATCCGATTTCGAGGTTGATGGAAATACGCAGTTGATAGGAGTCTGACTTCTCTCCATATACGCCATGAATGAACGCCAAATAGACTTGGTACAACCTAAGTAGAAATGTCCACATACATACTCCATAGTGATAACTTCTGACCGTGACCGATGAACGTATCCCCAGCTACTTGAGATTGGGGGCGGAATTGAAATGTATAAATGTCTTCTCCTGCCAGTTCTCTAAAGCTTGTTTTGTACCCATTCAAAGATACACAATCACCGGAGGAGAGGGGCCGGACGTGACGCACAGCCTAGCCGCAGATCATGAAGCACATGTGACCTCGACCAAAGGTGGAGCCGCAGAGCAACGAGACGCGGGACGAGGCACCACTCTCGAACACGGAAAATGAAAGGATGGAGGGCTGCCTTGAAGCCCTCTGCTTGCTGACCCACGCGTGCCAGAAGTCCCCGCCCCTTTGAGCCCGATTGATGGGCCTGCCTGCTCGTTATCCTTTGCTCCCTTGGTTTGTCTCAAAGATCTGATCCCGCTCCGCCCTATCTTCCCTCGATTATCCGACAACCCCCCCTTTCTTTCACGTGGATTTTGATCTGAGAAGAAGAACAGCATTTAGGTAGAATAGGGTTTGCCACGAAAGGAGAAAGAAATGCAGGTGCCCAGCATGAGGCACCCGTAAAAAGATTAGTTAGGAAACAGGACTGTGGTCTAACAGCAGAGGACAGATCTCACCCTGCGACGTGTAAGGATGGATCCGAGCTGGACCTATAGCTCCACCGCCGGTGCTCAACAGCGCCAACGGAAGAAAACGAACTACTAGAACCTACCAGTGATGGCTCGCTGCTAAAAAGACACTGTGGCGAAGACCCCCCCCTCCCCTTTCTGGACTTTCTACCCCCCCCTGGACTAATTGCTTGTATTGAACTGAATTCCTCCCTCAACCACTTTGTATTGCTTTCAAAATGTTTCATCGGTCACTTTAACTGTACATTGATACCGTCGGAGAGAGAGTCAGAACATTGTTCCATAATGTGTACATAACACGACAAATGTAAATTCATCTGTATTGCACCTCGTCTATCGCATCAACTGCACATAGTTATATGCAATCCGCCAGTATTAACAAACGCTACTTCATTGACCACCCATGGCTATATGTACACCCCGTCAGTTATGATAAACACGGAAATGAACTAACTTATGTTAAAAAGCGGCGACTGTGGGAAATGACAATGTATATGTACATAAGCGGCGTTCATTTGTGTTCACCATACCCCTCGCTGTAAGCAGAACGAATACCGCGAAGCATTGCCCGCATCATCTCGCCAGTACAGGCCCATGCACGCACGTATACGACAGCCATTTTAGGCACCAAGGCCTCTCTGCCCACTCCCGATAGCCAGCATCTCTCTCTCCCCCTCACTCCCCAGCCTCGCAAGCATCCCCGACAGCCCCCGGTCTCTCATGCATAGGCCATAAAACCCTCTCCCTCTGCGCGGCCCCGCTCTAAAAATGACACCCCTGCCTAACCGACACCCCCTGCATTCTTCCCAGGAACACCCTTCCCCTCTTCTGATGACCCCCCCCCGGCTACACCTGGCCTCCCGACCCGGTCCCAAGTCATAAAACCAAACCTCATGGATGTACCCCCCTGGCCCCGCATAGCAAAGCGTGATCCCGATCTTATCGCCTGCCCAATCTTAGATCTGACCACCCCCTCTTGCCCTCGTGTCCTGCTGGAATGTCCGGCTGTAAGATCACAATCACATGTTACATTTGGGAGGGGAAACGACATCCGAACGACTGGTATGGGAATAGGCCTGAAGCTGGGCTACCAAAAATGCCTTTTCATACTTCAAAGTGCCTTTATTGCAGTAAGGAATGTTTGTACATCATAAACCTGTGTATAAAAGACGAAGCCTCAAAGAAACGTGTTAGAGCACCTCTTGAAGACATTGTAAATGTAAATGTAGGTGTACTTATATAGCGCAAACCTGTCACCCAAAGGGCATCCTGGCGCTTGCTTAGGGAACCCGTCCTGGTATTCCCCTGTGAGAAACCCCGGCAGGGTGTCCACAAGGTGAAAGCCAGGCATCCCGCCGTGAGGGGCCGTAGTGGAGATTAAGCAAGCTATTGCCCAGAGTTGCAGAGTGTGACTCCGTGATTCGAGTAGGCACCGGAGCGAGAATTGTCGAGTCTGTGGAATTTTTGAGCCCGAGACCCGCCGAGGCGGGGAATCGAACCCTGGTCCACGGTCGATCTCAGCTTCCGGGTCTGCCGCCTCTAACCACTGAGCCACGCTTCTCCACATTGTGCGTATGTCCGAAATGACAGGCTCTCCTCATGAGAAATAAAACTCTGTTCTTGCACTCCCGCTTTCAGCGCCCGTCTCTTTATTTGGTAACTGGTAAAAATGGGAACTAAGAGGTGTCGTGTGCCAGCAGCCTGGGCATCGGTTGTAAATTGGGCTGTTTTTCCTCAAGTCAGCCTCGCTGTGTTCCTGTGACGATTATTCAATTCAGGATACCACCCACTTCGTTTTGTTTTGTACAATGTTCGCTGTGCCTCGAAAGAAATACTTGCTCCCAATTCTTAGAGAAGCGGGTTTCCGACAAGTTAAACCCGCACTTTTATTCTTAAAGTCGATGAGTTCAACCCGTACAATTTTTTTGTATTGGAAGCTTCTTGGCTGCAGCAGCGTGTATTAAAGCTAACTACGCATCCATTAACAGAATACAATGACTCTAGTTTGCTGTTGATCAAATCGCCTATTACTGCAGTGCCTCATTGTGGCTACCTTTATATATTTAAAAACTTTTAAAGGTTTTATTTTAAAGTCTTGGTCATGTGTTTTAATCCCTTCTTAACATGATGTACTGGAAATAATCGTAAAATGTATAAATGAAATCTGTATGTAATGTCTTTTTATGATTTTTTAAAAATCGAATAAAAGTATTTTGACTGACTGACTGTCTAAATTCCAACAATATGAGGTGAAATACTTGCAAATTGCAAAAGACCACAACCTGCATCGACTGCAGGCAGTAAATAGGCTTTACCTGTGTTCATCTGTGTTCACACTGATTTCATTACAAGAACAGAGGAGCATTATACAAAGTCTTTAATTGCAGTCTCCAAGCAGCCGCATATGTCATTATACAAAGGTTCCATAAAGAACATTGAAACAAGGTAAATGCTATGACATGACAACAATCTGCCTCTTTTAAATGCGGCTCCGAGCAGATAAGTATTCCCTCAGTTCTATCTTACTAGATTTTAATCTGATGCTTTAACTCGATTATTTGCCTGACTTTGAATGGATTTTGACATGTTTAATGCTTATTTAAATGACTTTTAATAGATTTTGATATGTTTAATGTACTACTCGCGGGCTTACCCCCCTCTTTCATCTATTTTCCTTATCCTTCCTTACTGGTTTCCAATTTACGGAGATCCCCACCCCCCTTTTAGACGCTTTCCTGGCATTTACTGACAAAGCCTTCTCGTTACAGCTCGACAGGTAAGTTTAACACTTACTTCCTACTTTTACAGGCGGGCTTCACGTGTACGCAGCCTCCTTCATGGGGAGCCTGTAATGCGAGCGGTGCCTTCTCCTGCGAGCGCGCTTCCGAGGCGCTGAGCCTCCGACGCGCAGTAGCGATCTTTTGACCCGCCATCGGAGACTCCTTCTCCCTCACACTGCAGACGAGATTGAAGCAAAGTACCTTGGCAGCAATTGTGTCATGCACTAGGGCTGCCAAGGGCCTTTCCTCTGCCACCACGTCCAGCTATGAGCCTGTTTTTTTTTTTTTCAAGCATCCCCATGATAACCAGGCTCGCGATCGTCATATGACGATCAGCTGGACTCGATAGGCCGATTTTACCTGCATTTCTCCACGCAAATCGCTTTAATACTTTTTTTATGCCCACAATAACCACAAGAAAAAGAGGGAGTTTGATCAAGAGACATAATAATTAGTATTACGAGTTAAGAGGAATATAGAGAGAATTACATAGGGTATACAAACAGACCCTTGTCCTCCTCTGATATATATATATTTATTCTTACTTAAGGAACATCTCTATAAAAAAAAGAGGTAAGCTATGTCTGACTCTGATTCCGAGCAGTTTAAAGCAACAAGGGAACCCACTAGGTAATCAAGGGCCAGGTGTAACAGTTATACTAGGCAACAAAGGTCCTTAACTGAAGCAAAATACATGCAGGGCAATTAATGAATTATAGACAACAATGTGCTATAAGAAAAACTTGTCCAGCTGGACAATGATTTAATCAATGTAATTGATTTGGCAAAATAAGGTGAACAATTATACAGTGGGATACAATCCTGTATCAAGTACATATAACACAAGGAAGAAAACCAGAAAAATATATACATAAAAGGGGAATTGGCAGGCAATTCTAGGGTTGAGTGGGCGCTGGTATTAAATTAAAGTTTGACCAAGCTGACCACATGTAGTGAACACAATTGGGTAACACAGTGGAATAATAGCGTGAAACTACATAAAATGTCGACGGCGTTTCAATCCTGTACACAATAAAGGATCATCATCAGGACTAAATTTACATTGGCTGATTGTTAACCATAACCCTGTTAGGAATTCAAAGGGGAACTAAGGGGAGACAAAAACAATAGTAAGAGTACGAACCTGCAACGTTAGGCAATAGCAGTCTGATGAGTCATGCTTAATGTGGCGACCTTCCATCCGTGCATGAATGGCGTAACATTTCACTCAACCAGCAAAAACAATTGATTATTGTGATACGAGAGTGACAGTTGATCAGAGTGCTAGGGCTAAAGTGGGGTGATTGTGTCAAATGATTAAGGTAAGGTGATTACCATGTTAGGGAGTTGGCGGGTAGAGGAAGGGAGAAGGGTCTCACCTTCATGTTTAGAGGGTCAAGGATGGGTAAGATCAACACAACGGTCAGTAGTCCGGGGGGGTGCACTCCTGTTGAACCTATGGAGAGGGAGCAGGGTCAGCGCTCGAAGATAGGAGGGGCAAGTGTTACAACACGGTATTGCGGGGGTGTTTTACCTGACGGGAGTAGTAATGGTCGTAGCGCCGCAGATTGCAGGGCGCCAACGTCCAGCTCGCCAAACAATAGGGATCGAGGGACTGTTCCAGAATAATTATTCTTGTTTCAGGGTTTCCAGGATACAGAGGGAACCAGGACCTGATAGTCTGGTGAAAGCAAGGTGATGATCAGGGACGAGGGGGCCGGAAAACCGTTCCACGGTACCAGTTTTATATGCGTGTTGCTTACCAGGGTACCGCAGCGTTGTTAGCCCAGGATCGGGGTTTGTACCATTATCAGCGCTGAATCAGCCTTGCAGTGGTTGGCGGGGATCCCTAGAGAAGGGGAGGTGGTTAGGATGTTGGCTAGGTGGTCCTATTTGCAAGGGAGTCACCACCAGAGGGGAGACTGCCAGCTTACCTTATCAGTGAGGATCAATCACACCATGGACGCGGTCGGGCACAATGGTTCGTATCAGCGAAGTGAACTGGGGCACGCAAGGAGCTTAAATACAAGTAAGGGGAGCGGCCATATTTGTTGGGGAGGGCGTTAACATGGCGGGACATTGCGGCGGACATCTTGGATGAGTCAGTGAGTACACAGGACATGTTTGCGTAGTCAGTTGCGGGACAACGCGGGACAATGCGGCGACATCTCGGAGGAGTAAATAACTCCTAGAGACATGTGCATGGACTCAGTGGAACAGTGAATAATTTTACTTGTTGCGGGGATAGGAAGGGGATGGTGTGGTAGTATCTGAATAAGATTGTAAGTAAGTGAAGGTGAAATAGGCATGCAATTAAACCTACAGGATATATTGTTCAAGGCAATTAGCTCATTTCGGTTAAGGGACAAAGGAATGCGAAAGTATTAGAACCAACACATAATATGGTTACAGCAGAGAGGTCCAGTCTTCATTTCTATTGAGACCACTTTTTATACTGTCCATAAGAATTATCATTCGTAATTCTTCCTTATTCAGTAGGAGAGTCATGTCCCCTCCTAGGGGTGGCAGTTTCAATACTCTTAGAACAGTCCATTTGATGTCATTTTCCGTGTGACCTTCTTGCGTGAAATGGTCGACCAGTGGAGCATTGGGTGTCTTGCATCGGACCCGGCTGCGGTGTTGGCCAATTCTGGTCTTGATTTTCTGTTTTGTCTGACCAATGTATACTTTGGGACAAGGGCATTCAATCAGGTAAATAACGTCACTAGTATTGCAGTTTGAAAAAGATTGACAGTTTATCTGGACATTATTGAACGTGAAGGATTTGCCTTCTATAGTGTAATCACAAACATTACATGAACCACATTTTGCATGCCCTATTAATGGAGGTTGATTCCAAAGGGCATCAAGTGTTTGACGCTGTGGTGGACTGGGAAGTGCTGCTCTAACCAAGTGATCTTTGAGGTTGGAGCTTTTCCGAAAGGCAAAAACAGGGCATTCAATCTCAAGAGTTCCAGCATTTAGTAAGGGCCAATGTTTCAATATTGATTTCCTCAAGGTATTGGTGACCGGTGAAAAGGTCGTCACACAAGCAATCTTGGTGCTTGCCTCTTTCTGTTTGGGGCTGAGTAAAGCTTCTCTAGGACAGTACCAAGCTCTTTTTACTGCCCTACGTACTAATCTCCTGGGGTAGCCTCTGTCTTTGAGTTTATTTGACAGAATGGTGGCTTCCCTGAAGTAGTCTTCCTTCGCGGAACAATTCCGTCTTATCCTAATGAATTGGGAGTATGGTAGTGAGTCCCTAAGTGCTCTGGGATGTTTGCTGGAGTAGCTCAGTAAAGTGTTCGCTCTGTGGGCTTGCAAAACAATCTTCTGTGGAGAGATCCATCAGAATGATAAATCATAAGATTTAGAAATGAGATGGAAGCTCTATCTACTGTGCTCGTGAATTTAAGGCCTGAGCAGTTATTGTTAAGCCAGTGAATACCTTGTTGGAGACTGTCTGCACTCTGGTACCAAATGAGAAAAATATCATCAATGTATCGTCTCCAAATTGAGACGGCTGAAAAAAATGGATTAGTGGGAGAGAGTATCGTATGTGACTCGATGTAGTCAATAAACAATATAGCCACATTGGGGGCAAAAATAGCGCCCATGGATGTCCCCTTTACTTGCTGGTAGTATTCTTGATCGAAGGTAAAGAAGTTCCTCGTTAGACAAAGCTCAAGTAATTGGAGGATGAAGAGCGTGGGTACTCGGTGGGGTCTAGGTCTTGTTTCTAAAATGCTTTGTATAACGAACATAGCCTACGACCATTACTACTCCCGTCAGGTAAAACACCCCCCGCAATACTGTGTTGTAACCCTTGCCCCTCCTACCTTCGAGCGCTCACCCTGCTCCCTCTCCATAGGTTCAACAGGAGTGCACACCCCCGGACTACTGACCGGTGTGTTGATCCTACTCATCCTTGACCCTCTCAACCTGAAGGTGAGACCCTTCTCCCTTCCTCTACCCACCAACTCCCTAACGTGGTAATCACCTTACCTTAATTACTTGACACAATCACCCCACTTTAGCCCTAGCACTCGGATCAACTGTCACTCTCGTATCACAATAATCAATTGTTTTTGCTGGTTGAGTGACACATTACGCCATTCACGCACGGATGGAAGGTCGCCACATTAAGCATGACTCATCAGACTGCTATTGCCTAACGTTGCAGGTTCGTACTCTTAATATTGGTTTTTGTCTCCCCTTTGTTCCCCTTTGAATTCCTAACAGGGTTATGGTTAACAATCTGGCAATGTAATTTTAGTCCTGATGATGATCCTTTATTGTGTACAGGATCGAAAGGCCGTCGACATTTCATGTAGTTTCAAACTTTAATTTAATACCAGCACCCACTCAACCCTAGAATTGCCTGCCAATTCCCCTTTTATGTATATATTTTTCTGGTTTTCCTTCTTGTGTTATAGGTACTTGATACAGGATTGTATCCCACTGTATAATTGTTCACCTTATTTTGCTAAAACAATTACATTGATTAAATCATTGTCCGGCAGGACAAGTTTTTCTTATAGCACATTGTTGTCTATAATTCATTAGTTGCCCTGCATGTAATCTGATTCCGAGCAGGCTAGCGCTTCCTTTCCTGACTTTGATAATGAAAGCTTCAGGTTAATGCTTCAAAAGGAAATGAGTCCTAATACTACAGGGGCCACCCGTTAAACCAAAAGGCATCCGGGAATCTAAACCAAACTTATGTAGAACGATGCCTATGGTAACAATTCCGTAAATCTTTATTAAGACAGAACCCATAAATTAACTGGCTTAGGTTGTCTCACAAATATACCAAGATTAAATCTGAATATCAATCTATTTATCTTCATCCATTAGCTATCAATTAATTCAAATAAATCAAGTGCAGTCGAATTTGGTTTAGTAACTTATTTTAGTCAACCAATTTTTTGTAGAAAAATAAATTTTCTCTTTTTGTGCTAGTCATATCTTTTTTTAGATTTATTTCTTTGTACATATATGTATTTTAGTCATTCTGTAAACATATATAAACTTTTATACAGTGCATTTAATATTTATAAACATTAAAAAGAACAAAATACTGAAAATAAATTTGTAAAGAAATTTTTCTTGAACCCTTTATCTGGTTCCGTTGCCCAAATTATTTTAACAAGGACAGGTATGGTGCGTAATTATCAGACCTTGTTCCTTTATCTTGGTCATCACTATGTATCCAACAAAAGCCTGGGAAGAAAACAACCTTTGGCACTTCCTTATCAATTTTAAGGCTCTCAGAAAACAATTCATTAATTCAATTAAACATTTTCAGTGATGCCAATATGAACCACAGTCGACGCGTTTCAGCCTGTATATGTTTAGGCCTCCTCAGGACTTGGGCAGCAATCTTATGTATTCTATAAGGTTGTGAAAAAATAATAATAAATAAAAAATAATAAATACTAAAAGAGTTTTGCACAAATGAAAAAGCCATATATTACATATGTACAAATATCCAAGACCTATGTGTCACGATATAATGTAATATACCATATCAATCAATGTTCATAAGAGTTTAAGTCCATCTCTAGAGGTAAGCGGCAACAAATTATGTATATATATGTCTACCACCCAAATGTGCATAACAATTAGTGTGTTAGTTTTCAAAGCAGATAGCAACACCACAAGAAACCTACTGTTTCAAAACACCATCACCTAAGTCTTTTCTAAAAAAACAAAATCACACGTGTGCACTAAATCCAGTGAATTCACCATACGAGGAATACCCATATTCCTCAGCGCAAAAACTAAATGAATACCTTTGATAATATCGTGGCTACACACGTAGTATCGAAAGGTCGGCAGGGCCTGCCCACCGGGCCGTCTGCCTATAGTTAATGTGACCTCTCCTCGAGTCTATAGGAAACACAAATGTTGGAAGTTCTATAAGGAACTGCTTCTAAAGTTCATCATACTTATAAAACTTTGGGGCGAGCATTCCGAGTAACTGACCTGTAGTCAATACGAAACTCCAGCGTCTAATGAATCGGCGCTATTAGGACCTCGTAGCAAATGCTCTACAATCCAGTCTAGTGCTCAATAATGCGTTCCGATGTGTGTCAGCTCCATGTCTACAAAGCCGCTATACTTCCGTGTGTGCGTGCAATTCTAACATTAACGTAACGTAACTTGTTAACGCGGGAGCCGCCGTCACAGAGGACGGACTCATGCTTCTCCCTAGCTGTTTCTTGACTAAACATAAAAGCCAGACTACAAACCGGTATGTAATGACAATCCATATAGATAGCTAGCGGTCCCTACCAAAAAGGAATACCAGGTTCTTATTTTAACCGTCTAAATCATATTTCAACAATTCAAAATAAAATAAAAACTAAAACCCCCACAACAACTATTCTAAAATCGAGGGATTTGTGGGTAAGTCATTGTGAAACACTTATTTCTAAGAGTAATAATCTAAAGACCATCCTCATTCTTACGCTGTTTTTCGGTTGCAAAGTGCCAAACAGTTATTATGGCAAAATAATGAAACTCTATGAAATGGTTGTTTTATAAAACCTTATAACCCCGTGTGTTGCATTACCTCGTACAATCTAATTTATGAATATTTACAATAGAGAAATTTCTCGACAGATAATGTTAGAACACAGATATACAATTTCACAATAGTTATTACAAGATGTACAATTGCTCAATAGATACTGTCAGTACCCAAATGAAATCATTTACAGAAGACAACATACTTTTATAATAGTAGTGCCCAGATCTCATCCCTGTCATTAAAGCCAGTTTTGGACGTCTGATATTTCTCTATCATCCTAGCCTCAAGGTGATCCAGTTTGGTTTCAGTCTCTCTCTTATTCAACGTATTGACGCTGCATAGTACTGTCCATTGTATATCATTTTCTGAGTGGTTGTATGCTTGATAGTGGCTTACCAGTGGGGTTCCTGCTATTTTGCACTTAATCCTAGACTTGTGCTGAAGGACACAGGATTTAACTGCTTGGGTTGCTTGACCAATATAAAACTTGTCGCAAGGATATTTTATGCAGTATATTATATTTTTTGAATTGCAATTAGTGAACGATCTTTGTGAATGCGTGATCCCATTGATGGTCAAATTTTGGGAATCTCTAGTAAGGCAGCACTCAGCACAGTTCTGACATCTAAAGTGCCCTACCACTGGTGGTAATCCAAATAAGTCTCTTGTGTCTTTTGGAGGGGCTACGTTTTTACTGGCATCGCTCTCACCAATTGATTACGAATGTTTTGGCCCGTCTTAAACGAAAAAAGTGGTTTTGGTATGTCAAGCTGTCCTAGCAATTTCCAATTTCTTTGAATAATTTTCTTCACTTTGTTAGCCCTAGGGTCAAATGTTAAAACACATGTGAGTGGCATATTAGTGTCCTTCTTTTGGTGTTAAAAGGGTTTCCCTCGGAGTGTACCAAGCTCGCTTAAGTGCTATTTTCACAAGTTTTTTGGGGTAGCCTCGTATTATTAATTTGTCTTTCAGTTTATTAGCATGGACAAAATAATCTTCCTTATTGCTACAATTCCTCCGAACTCGGAGGAATTGGCCGTAGGGTAGATTTTCTCTTAATGCACGGGGGTGATTGCTTGTGAAGTGCAGCAATGTAGTGCGGTCTGTACGTTTACTATACCGACTAACTATCAATTTCCCTTCTTCATGTTTAATATACACATCCAAAAAATTAATTTGTTTGGAATCACTTGTGATGGTAAACTTGAATTCATGTGTTCTGTTGTTCAACCAATTATGAAAATCTGTCAGCTGTACAGTATCACCCTTCCAAATCATGAAGATGTCATCAATATAGCGACACCAAAACTCCACTAGATGTTTATATGGGTTGGTGTCGATATATATCCATTTATGTTCGAATTGTGCCATCACCAGATTAGCTATTTCGGGAGAGAAACTGCATCCCATGGCTACTCCAGAGATTTGGAGAAACAGACTTTCGTTAAAATTGAAGAAATTATTTTTCAAGCACAACCGAGCCAACGAGATTATGAACTGAGTTGGTACTTGGCGGGGTCGTTCTCTTGAGTCTAGTACAAATTCCATTACACTCAAGGCTTCATCTTGAGGTATATTTGTGTACAAGGATTCGATATTGAAGGTGGTGAGTAGTTGTAGGTTAGGGACAAAGTTTAGTCCCTCCAACTTCGATATCAAATCCATTGTATCACGAATGTATGCCGGTATATCTTTCACTAGCGGGAGTAAAAACACATCCACATATTGTGCCAGCGGTTCCAATATAGACCCACACGCTGCCACAATAGGTCTCCCTGGCGGATTTGTTAGAGACATGTGGATTTTTGGAAGTACATAGATGTTTGGGGTCTTACTTTGATCACTGTTAAGAAAATCAAATTCGTTCTTGCACAGCCAACCTGCATCTAAGCCTTCAAGAGTAATTGTCAAAATATGCTCTTTAAGTATCGGGGTAGGGTTGATTGCCAGTGGTCTATAAAATTGTTGGTTTGAGAATTGGTTCTTAATCTCTTCGTGTCCCACAACACAATTCCCCTGCCTTTATCGGCCGCTTTTACAGTTATGGCCGAATTGGTGGATAAACTCTTTAATGCTTCCATTTCTCCTCTACTACAATTGGCATTGAAAAAACATTTCTCACTTTGGAACTCGTCCAAGTCATGCAATACTTGATTTTCAAAAGTTAGAACTTCAGGAGGTAACAACACACTGTCAGGTAAAAACTTAGATTTTTTCTTTAAACCGCTCGTATTGAATTGTTCAATACTTTCGTGTTCCAGAAAATATGCTTTTAATCTGACTTTTCTCAGAAATCCAAGAACTTCTATTTTAGTCTCTATCTGATTTTGTAACCTTGTAGGGACAAATGTCAGCCCCTTTGCAAGGATAGAGAGTTCTTCTTTAGTAGGATTTTAATCAGAAAGATTATAGATGGGGATAGATTCTACCAGGGTATTAGGAGCAGAGTTTCCTAACGTCTGTATGTCTTTTTCCGTGTTCTGAAAGGTTCTGTTTCCTGATTCAGATATTGCTCCTCTTGTTGGAACATTCCTTGTGGTGGGTACGAATCCGCTTGGAAGTTGTATCCTCTCCATCTGTTGCCCCCGCCCATGGTCGGTACCTTCCTCTGTTTAAAAAAGGAGGTCTCTGTCTTTGGTACTGGGGGTATGGGTAATACCTGCTATTCGACCCTTGACTTGAGTCAGAGGAAGTATCTGAGAATGTAATGAAATTGTTTCTGGACCTGCCGTGGTATTGGAGATTCAACGAGTTGGGGTTATTGTAGGTAAAGAAATCGTCTTTTAGATAGGGATATACTTCGTCAATCTTGAAGTTTTTTATATCTCTAGCTACCTTGGAGATCTTTAGATTGGTGTTGTGAATGGCAAATTCTGTGATTGTTTTGTTACTACGTGTGTAGCCACGATATTATCAAAAGGTATTCATTTAGTTTTTGCGCTGAGGAATATGGGTATTCCTGGTATGGTGAATTCACTGGATTTAGTGCACACGTGTGATTTTGTTTTTTCAGAAAAGACTTAGGTGATGGTGTTTCAAAACAGTAGGTTTCTTGTCGTGCTGCTATCTGCTTTGAAAACTAACACACTAATGGTTATGCACATTTGGGTGGTAGAGATATGTATAGATAATTTGTTGCCGCTTACCTCTAGAGATGGACTTAAACTCTTATGAACATTGATTGATATGGTGTATTACATTATATCGTGACACATAAGTCTTGGATATTTGTACATATGTAATATATGGCTTTTTCATTTGTGCAAAACTCTTTTAGTATTTATTATTTATTGTTATTTTTTTACAACCTTATAGAATACATAAGATTGCTGCCCAAGTCCTGAGGAGGCCTAAACATATACAGGCTGAAACGCGTCAACTGTGGTTCATATTGGCATCACTGAAAATGTTGAATTGAATTAATGAATTGTTTTCTGAGAGCCTTAAAATTGATAAGGAAGTACAAAAGGTTGTTTTCTTCCCAGACTTTTGTTGGATATATAGTGATGACCAAGATAAAGGAACAAGGTCTGATAATTACGTACCATACCTGTCCTTGTTAAAATAATTTGGGCAACGGAACCAGATAAAGGGTTCAAGAAAAATTTATTTACACATTTTTTCAGTATTTTGTTCTTTTTAATGTTTATAAATATTGAATGCACTGTATAAAAGTTTATATATGTTTACAGAATGACTAAAATACATATATGTACAAAGAAATAAATCTAAAAAAAGATATGACTAGCACAAAAAGAGAAAATTTATTTTTCTACAAAAAATTGGTTGACTAAAATAAGTTACTAAACCAAATTCGACTGCACTTGATTTATTTGAATTAATTGATAGCTAATGGATGAAGAGAAATAGATTGATATTCAGATTTAATCTTGGTATATTTGTGAGACACCCTAAGCCAGTTAATTTATGGTTTCTGTCTTAATAAAGATTTACGGAATTGTTACCATAGGCATCATTCTACATAAGTTTGGTTCAAAAGGAAATGAGATCATGTATGTTGGACACCCTTGGTCAGGTCATCCCCAACAAAAGACCTCTTCCTTCTCAAGAGGATATATCTAATGGAGCACCTGATTTAAGGGGTAAACAAATTAAGAAATATAAGAACATTGACATTTCGACCCCTTTGAGCACTGAAGGTCTTAGAACCTCTTCATATGTGGGAGGTTTTAACACCTCAAATATAATTGGAGGTCCACGCACCTCAATTTCAAAGGGTGTCCCTAGCGGCACAACAGCGGAAGGTGCCCTTCGCGGCATGAGTAACTTGGAGGCCCGTAGCGGCACAATATCTAATAGTGCTCAGGACAATATCAGAGATGAGTAATATATTCTCAATGAGCAGGCTAGCGCTTCCTTTCCTAGCTTTGATAATGAAAGCTTCAGGTTAATGCTTTAAAAAGAAATTAGATCATGTATGTTGGACACCCTTGGTCAGGTCATCCCCAACAAAAGACCTCTTCCTTCTTAAGACGATATATCTAATGGAGCACCTGATTTAAGGGGTAAACCAAATAAGAAATATAAGAACATTGACATTTCTACCACTATGAGCACTGAAGGAATAAGAGGAAATATTCTCTATGCTCAAGATAGGTGCAATAATAGAAGTTCCTTTGGACACTTTAACATTCATAAGTACATTATTCCTCATAGAAAAAAAAGGGAAAGTTTGGAGACCGGTAATACATTTGGAAAATCTCAACACATTTCTAGTCTACAGACATTTCAAGATGGAAGGTATCCACCTCCTGAGAGACCTCCTCTTGAAAGAAGACTGGTTGGTCAAACTAGATTTAAAGGACACGTATTTCACAATTCATATGGCGGTAATCCATCAACCTTTCCTCCAATTTATGTGGGAAAATCTTCTTTATCAGTTCCAGCCACTTCAGTTCGGACTTTTTTCTGCCCCATGGTGTTTTACCAAGGTCATGAGGACGGTTACCTCTTTCCTGAGAGAAAGAGGTATTCACCTTTTCATTTATCTCGACGACATTCTGATAATGTCTCAAGACCTTCAACAGATTCTCCTAATCCTAAAGACGGTCATGAATCTTCTAGAAACGCTAGGATTTATTATAAACAAAGAAAAGTGCATCCTGACTCCCTCAAAATCACTGGAGTTCCTCATTTTCACCCTAGATACCTCCAAGTGTCCCCTCTTTCTTTCTTCCACCAAAATATCAAATATCAAGAAAGAAATTATATTTTGAGACAAACAGACCTTCCACTGAGGGATCTAGCCAGACTTTTGGGTCTTCTCTCTTCTTCTATTCAAGCGATTTTTCCAGGCCCCCTGAATTATCGGGCCTTACAGAGGATAAAAGGGAGAGCTCTGGGGATCAGGTCTCTGGTACGAAGATCGAATTACCCAGGACCAGAACACACGAGGGATCTGGTCTCAAGAAGAATCATATCACCACATACATTTCCTGGAACTTATGGCTGACCTTTATGCTCTCATGAGTTTCAAACATTCCCTCCAGGGGAGGTCGGTCATTTTAAAGATGGATAATATGTCCGCGGTAGCTTACATCAATCGTTTGGGTGGTACCTAATCTGCCAATCTTTCCAATCTAGCCAGGAAACTCTGGATGTTCTGTCTAGAACACAAAATTGCCCTCAGAGCGGAATATTTTCCAGGGAAATCGAACATCTCTGCCGATTGGAATTCCAGATTCCTATTTGATCACAGCGTGTGGAAACTCAATCCACTTGTCTTCAGTTCCCTGAACAAGATTTGGGGTCCTTTCGTGATAGACCTTTTGGCGAGCCATCTCATGTCTCAATTAGAGAATTATTTCAGCTGGATGCCAGATCATGGCGCCCTGGCAGTGAATGCCTTCATGCAACCTTGGTCACAAATCAACGCATATGCCTTTCCTCCCTTTGCCAATAATCCAGAGGATCTTACAGAAAGTGAGACAAGAAGAGTGCTCTCTGGTCCTGATAACTCTGTTTTGGCCATCCCAAACATGGTTCCCTACAAATCTGGAACTAGCATGCAATATTCCCTTCCTAATCCCTTCTCTAGAGAATCTCCTTACAGACGTAAACGGAGATTCCCATCTCCTAACCTAAACAGGGAGTTTGAACCTTCTTGCTTGGAAAGTGTCAGGAGATCTAACGAAATCTCAGGACTTTCGTCTTCAGCTGCAACTCTCCTTAGAGAGTCTTGGGCACCAGGCACCCATTACCGATACAATAAAATTTGGAAATTCTGGGTGCGTTGGTGCCTAGAAAGGAATTTGGATTCCCTTCAGGCACCTATCGTTGATGTGGCAAACTTTCTGGTCGAATTATTTGATAAAGGTTTAAGTTACAGATCTATCAATTGCTATAGATCTGCTATCTCCGCTGGTAATGCACTTATCAATGGGAAAACTGTGGGTAAAAATGTAATTGTTTGCAGAGTAATGAAGAGCATTCGTTTAAAGAGACCCTCAACACCCAAATATGATACCCTATGGGATGTGAACTTGATTCTAGATCTTTTCAACTCCTGGCCTGAGAATTCCCTTCTGAATAGAAAACTTCTCTTCATCAAACTAGCAACTCTTCTTTGTCTTATTTCTTGTCGTAGAGTCTCTGACTTCAAAGCCCTGGAGTTTCTAATAGGTCTTATAACATATTTGGAGTCAAATTCAAGGTTTACAGAAGAACCAAAACCATGTCTGATTCTATCTTCAATCCACGGTTCGACCCTTGACCGAAACTTTGCGTGGTCGAGTGCATGAAAGTATATAATCAAAGAATGTCCAGTTTACGTCCTTTCGGTGAGAAACAACTACTTATTCCCTTTATTAAACCTCATAGAGCTATAACCTCTACTTTCATTGATAGATGGGTTAAGACCTCCATGAACTTGGCAGGTATTGATTTGGCAAAAGTTCCACCTCATTCTATTAGAGGTGCTATGGCCAGTAAATCTCTATGGTCTGGAGGTAAGTTAGATGATATTCTTAAAGCGGCCGACTGGTCGAACGCTAGTACATTTGCTAGACATTATTGTAAACCTATCAAACATATGTCTAATGTTGTATTACAAAGCTACCAACATGCATAATGTGGCCTCCATTTTTGTAATGAAATTGCGATTCTCCGATTACCATGACTAGAGAATCTGGATTTCATTAAAGACACAGAGGCTGACATTATCACACCCATCCCATTCCCTTGTGTTTGGTGATTTATGATTTATGATTTTTGTTTACATTTATGCTTATGTAATGCTTCATTATTTGTTTACATTCATTCATACATGAAATGCTCTATTTTTGCTCTAGAGACTCTCATTACTTTCTTTCTTTTCAGGTAACCCTTCTTCATAACCTTTGGATGCCTTGTGCTGAATCCTTGTTTGGTTATTTTCTTCTTCACTTCTCCATTTGGATCCTTTGGAAGCCTTCAAGTTTTCATTCCGATACCTTTGAACTTTCCCTTTTCTCTTCACCTTTTTTAAAAGAGGCTGATGGTTGTCATGTCATACAATTTACTTTGTTTCAATGTTCTTTATGGAACCTTTGTATAATGACATATCTGGCTGCTTGGAGACTGCAATAAAAGACTTTGCATAATGTCAGCCTCGGTGTCTTTAATGAAATCCAGATTTTCTAGTCATGGTAATAGGAGAATCGTAATTGTCAGAACAGAAACATGTCAAGTTGAAGGATAAGCAGTTGACCTTTGAAAATTTCCAGAATGAGGCTCCATCAAGCATATAGATCATGGCTACTATACTAAACAAACATGAGTAACCGTTATTTGTCTTCTGCTCCTAAAATTGTCTTCAAGAGTAATGTGGATTGACAGGTTTGCTGAATCTACCAACCAAATAACATTTATTCACCAGGTACATACGAGAGTGATCACATTTCTTCATCGGGACTGCCTATGGAGGTCATGTTTTTGAGAATTACTTCTACTCACCCAGCCTTTTCCATGGATAATTCGAAATTCTGTTAGAGAATTACCTTTTTTTTTGTGTTACATTTTTCATAGTTAGCAGCATCGAGGGGTCAATATTTACCCCCACTTTTACTTCTCGCCTGTTTACTAAGCTAGTGAGTGCTATAAAAAACTAAAAATAAATTATGTTAAATAAACAAATATACAAACAGTATTAAAGCCAGTAAGCACTTCATGCGTCTACATTTCTTTAGAAAGATCTTAGTCAATTGCTACAGAAGACAAAATAACAAGAGCAAATGCATAGTAGAGGCTCCACTGTAAAAGCACCCATTTAAGGTTTCTCAAATCATTAAATATTTATGTTGGGGAACGGCAGCAAAATGCAATCGCATAAAGAGAGAGGGAAAGTAAAATAACTCGACTTGCTATGCCCCTCCACGCTTTGTTTTTGTATCTGTGAAGCCAACAGAGAGCAGATGAGTCTGAGTCCCAAAATGGATGCCAACACTATCTGGTTGAACTGTTGGTGGCCAGTCAGATCTCAGCATGAGATCTGTTGGATTTGCGGAGAGTCAGCACATCTAGCTATACAAATTTATGCGTGGCTATATTAGAGAGTCAGTGCCTGTGTGAGTGGCTGTATGTGAGTGGTTGTATGACTGTATACATAGGTATTTAAGTGGTTGTGTGAGCGTGTGGATGGTTCTATTGAGAGGCTGTATGTGTGAGTAACTGGGTGTGTGAGTAGCTGTATTGGTGAGTGAGTGGGTGTGTGAGTGGCTGTATTGTAGTGTAGTTCCTATATTCCCAATAGGCTCTGGGAATTGGAATGATATATCCTATAGATATGACGTAGGACTTAGGTCAGTAGGTCTCAATCGAATATACTAAACTTAATAGTGAGTGCCAGCTAGCTCAGAGGTCACTAGAAACTTTCTCGAATTCACAAGAAGGGACTACTTTCTGGCAACCGCATAAACATGACAACTTTGTTTCCCTAGGACTGGAAAATATCTTCAGAGTCGTAGAAACAATAGATAAATATTTCACTCAGTCCATTGTGCATGCTTCGTTTCTACAGAGTTTACAGAGAAATAGTGAGACGGGCGTTTTCAATAAAAGGTTTATTGAACAGTATTCTTTATCATGCAAGAGAGGTGAACTGCTACATTCGTTAGACAGAATGCAAAGTATATTGCGTACAGCGAGAAAAGTATTATAAAATAATACTGTAATACCATTGTGTGGTTTCTAAGCCATATAAAAATACATACATAAATAGCACAGGCTAAAATACTCAACTGGTGCTTCTAAAATAAGCCTACCCAATGTACCTAACCTAGGTCTAGTACCAGGGAAGAAGTAAGTATAGCCTTCAGCATAAGTTTAGGTTTTGCCAAAAATCTACCAAAGGTTTCTCTATGTTCTTATCAGCTCCGTACCTTAGAATGAAGGAGGTCTCGGGACTCGATTTCCCAACACCCCGCAAGGGGAGTCAGAATCACTGGAGCTGGATTTCTCAGCAGAGGAGGGCAGCTTCCTGATCAGTGCGTCAGCTGGAGAGTCGGCTTCCTTTGGCACTTGTTGTAGCGAGCTGCGTCGGACAAGTAGGTCATCGAACTGCTCGGAGCCACCGTGCTACGCCATAGCAAATTAAGGTGTATTTATACTTTGAAGGTGTTTAGGAATGCCATAGTTTGACTTAAAGTCGGGCATTTGAACGTCATGAATGAACCCCTGGGGAATAGTTGTTCATTGTAAAGTAACTGGGTTCTTGGAGAAATCAATATTCAAGCAAGGGGAAGTCCCTTATGGCTTAAGCTGGTTTTCCAAGAAATAGTTGTGATGTTTGGTGAACGGATGGAAGTAGCCATGCCTGTGTTTGGGTAGCATGGGCTATGCCTAAAGAAGGGCTTGATTTCTATGCCTATATAAGGTCGGAGAAATCCATTTGGAAGATAAAATGCCATACAACAGTATGCCTGAGTGGCTGTGTGAGTGGTATATGGGTGAGTGAGTGGCTGTGGGAGTAGGTGTATGTGTAACTGAATGGCTATGTGAGTGGCTGTGTGTGTGACTGAATCGGTGTGTGAGTGACTCTATTGATGAGTAAGTGGGTGTGTGAGTGGTTGTATGGGTTTGTGAGTGGGTGCATGAGAGGTAGTGTGAGGGTATGAGTGGTTCTGTGGATGATGGCATCAGTGATGTCATTTGAGATGCCATCAATGATGTGACTGACCATATCATGAATGATGTAATATGTGAGGTCATAAGCAGTGCATTACAGGAACATACGTTATAGTTATCTCAAGTAACTATAACTGCTGGATTTCACTGGTTTTGTTCAAATGAAATCTGAGCCAAACTATAATGTCCCTGTAACCTATGTTTTTTTCAATACATTTCTAAGGTGTTTTAAATTCTATTTCCTAACTGTAATGTCCCTGTAACCTTCGGAGTTTTCATTGAATTTTCAAGGCTTTTTAAATTAAAATTTTATTTCCTAACTGTAACTTGTAACCTATGAGAGTCCCATGTGAAGGACACGGCACATTTCATCAGCGAAATCGAAGGCTTTGCCTTCAATCCCCAATGTGAGACCCTTGTCTCCATGGATATCGAAGCGCTTTATTCAATTATACCCCAGAGGGAAGCGCTCGATACTGTCAATAGAGCACTTCATCAGTGTGACAGTATGGTTGACCGCGTGTTTATTTTGGAATGCCTGGTCATTTTCCTGCAGGAGAATTACTTTGAATTTGATGGATCTGTTTTCAAGCAGATACCAGGCGTCAGCATGGTGGCAGTCTGCGCCCCGAATGTAGCAAACATCTTCATGAGGTATTTCGAGGACCGGTTCATTTTCAATGAGGTGGCACACTTCTCAGAAAATATTCTTCATTGTAATAGATTCATTGATGATATCTTCTTCATATGGACGGGCCCGGACAAACAACTCTATGAGTTTTCACTCTGGATTAATCTCTGCGATCCTCATCTCAAGTTCACCCCGAATCTGAGCAAAGATAGGATTGAATTCCTGGATATTTGGATACAGGTGGCTGACCATATCATCGAGGTATCTCTGTATACCAAACCCACCACACGAAACACCCTTCTTCATTACCAAAGTTGCCACCTGCGGTGTCAGAAAGACAGCATACCTTTCAGCCAGTTCCTCCGTATTCGGAGGAATGGTACCACCATTACTGTATATAACACACATGCAGAACTTCTTAAACACAAATTACTCAATCGAGGCTATCCCAAATGAGTAATTAGAGACGCCTTCAAGAGGGCAAAGTATTACAACCGCGAATCGTTGTTTCAAGGTAAGACCAACTCGGAGCAAGACAAAATTGTCTACATTACTAGACACTCTAATGGCAACAATAAACTGCGCCAGATAATTACCTCCAACTGGCACATTCTGAACTGTGGACAGGAAAATCCCCTACCCAGACCTATGTTGGCGTTTCGTCGCAACGAAAATCTACGCAACTTGCTGGTTAAATCCATCTGCACCCCAAGACCGGATTTTGTCCAAAAATCCATTACGGGTAATAACCCGGTGACAGGGACCCATAAATGCAGCAACTGCCATGCTTGCAGTTTCGCTGTGGTCACTGACGTTCTTCAATGGGGAAACCAAACATGCATGTTCAAGCAAATGAACAACTGCAAGACTGCCAATGTTATCTACCTGATTCTCTGTCCCTGCAACCTGGAATATGTAGGGGAAACAGGCAGAGAATTCAGAGTTAGATTTAGCGAACATAAATCCGCCATCAAAAACGGACGGACTGGAGCACCCCTGGTAGAACACTGGTATATCTGTGGCCATGTGGAAGCTGACCTCAAATGGCTCATACTTGAGAGAATCACCAACTCTGAGTCTGGCAATAGAGATGCCATCAGGCGTAAAAGGGAAGTTTTCTGGATCTTTACTCTCCAAACAGCGAAACAAGGACTCAATCTTCCTTGGGAGAATGCCCTTTTATGAAAGGATCCCTGGACCCTTACTCTGTATCTACATATACCCCGCACTTGAACCACATTTGTGTTTCTCTAGTGGCCATCTTTGTTGTCTATTTGCCCCACTCCTTTGTACTTTAACCACATTTTTTATCCCTTATTGTTAACTTTATTGTTTATTCGCCCCATCATCATTACATATACTTTATTTATTATCACTTTGTCCATCGACTCTATTTTGTTCCTTTATTACCGCTTAGTTTCTTTACCAGTGTCCGGAGTATGCCTAGCTGATCTATTTTACTGTGTCCGCTTATTGATGCCCGCAACGCCTGCCTGCCCCATCCGGTTGTCGCTTTTCGTTCAAGCACGCCTGAGCTCAATACTTCCTGGTTCCACACAGGTGCATTACTCGGATGTTCTGTGAGAGCTCTAGTTGTGGAGACACCATTCGCCGATGATGGCGGCCTGCCTCCTTTCGTTTGCATTTAATGACATCCAGCATGGGCATCTTTACCTACCCCAGCAAGACCAGAGAAGCCGTCACGGACCCTTACATTCCGATTCTAGGTAAGCCATGCACTTTTACGTTTATGTATAGTATCCTTATTTAATATGTTCACGCGGCAGTGCGGGATCTCTTTCCCTGCTCGCCTCCATTTCACCGTGCCCACAGATCCGCCCTTGTTTCCCTTACAGCCAACTCCGCGTTTTCCTCCTTCATTCGAGTGCCTGGTTTTTCTAATCTCTTGCCAGGCATCACCGCTCGATTCAGCGGGATTTCCTCCCTCTGCATTTATTTTTACATTATTTTGACCTATAGCCCCATGTGTGCCCAGGCTGAGGTTATGTATTTACTTCCCCCTCTACCTCACGCCTAGCTAGGCCATGACCCTGCTACTTCGTTTATTCACTGTAGGGCCTGGTTGTGTTTTATTCTTTATCCCTGGCCCCTGTGACTTTCTCTTTTCAGCGGAATTTGAATGTTCTTAAAGCCATGGAGCACATAACTCATAAATTTTTAGGCGGTCTGTCGGGAAGTCCCTGTGTAATCTATATGTCCCGGGGTCCGCATCATCTTAGACCTGACCCCAAATAATTGAGTCATCTAGGATTACAGAGACTCACACACTACGGTAGACCGTTTAAATGACGTTTACCTTTTATATTCTTTTATCTCCATAGAACGTCACACAGAAGTTTTACCTACTACATCTGACGATATATACCCCTTCCTGATCATCATTTTACTCATGGTCTGTCTATGGCTAATTGGACCCCACACCTCCATCTGTATGTAAGTATATCCCTCCTGGGCACTCCTTTTAACCCACCAGGACTCATAGCTTATGGAGCTCTTATGGGTTATTTATTCCTTTAGATTGAGGTTGTGATCTGCGCCCTCCTTTCCCTGCCCATCTGCTTGGACTTGGGCTCTATAAAGCTATATCCTGCGCCCAGTCACCTTGGTCAACAGGTTGTCTGGTAGATATATACACCGCTGATTTGTGGAACACTATTCTCCCCATTTAATTAGTAGACAGCAGAGAACCACATTTTATCTGAACTTGGGGGTATATGTTCGCAACTCCCAGTTCCTCCCAAAATCTCGACCGGGGACGGTCTCCTTTAGTCCTACTATTGACAGCAGGCGTCTAGGACCTAGTGCCTACTCACGATTGGTTCGCATTGTGGTAATATTTGCTTTTCCACATCTACTTTTTTACTTCTGTTTTCTTAACCATGGTCTAATCAGCGGAGGCCTCTCTGGTTATTTGACTGTTATTCTTCTGTTAGACTCCTGTGGATTTTTTGACCCTTTTGATTCTTACCCCCATGGACTCAAGGACCACACTGGCGCTTTGTTTCTCCAGAGTAGGTGCAATATGGATTATATGTATACGTAGAAAAACCAAAGGTGATGATGGACGGAGCGTTGACAATACAAACACTCACCCCCCAGTCAAGTGATCTGGGTTTAATCCATCACCGTTCTTTAGCTCACTCCGCCACCCCAGTTCAGACATGGCCATATGCAAATCAGTCTGACCCTGTGCCTCATGGGAACAGTACAGCCCGAACTGCCAAGCCATGTCTTCCCTGGACCGGAATCAATCTTCCCAGGACCGGTTTCTGGCATTACAGCCGTCTTCAGCCGGGCTTGCTTGACTCCAGTGGCAAAGTGAGCAAGGGACTCACGTCTGAGCATACCCTGCCAACTTAGGGCGAACAAAGAAAAACCAAAGGTGATGATGGACGGAGCGTTGACAATACAAACACTCACCCTCAGTCAAGTGATATGGGTTTAATCCATCACCGTTCTTTAGCTCACTCCGCCACCCCAGTTCAGACATGGCCATATGCAAATCAGTCTGACCCTGTGCCTAATGGGAACAGTACAGCCCGAACTGCCAAGCCATGTCTTCCCTGGACCGGAAGCAAGCTTCCCAGGACCGGTTTCTGGCATTACAGCCATCTTCAGCCGGGCTTGCTTGACTCCAGTGGCAAAGTGAGCAAGGGACTCACGTCTGAGCATACCCTGCCAATTTAGGGCGAACAAAGAAAAACCAAAGGTGATGATGGACGGAGCGTTGACAATACAAACACTCACCCCCGGTCAAGTGATCTGGGTTTAATCCATCACCGTTCTTTAGCTCACTCTCCCACCCCAGTTCAGACATGGCCATATGCAAATCAGTCTGACCCTGTGCCTCATGGGAACAGTACAGCCCGAACTGCCAAGCCATGTCTTCCCTGGACCGGAATCAAGCTTCCCAGGACCGGTTTCTGGCATTACAGCCGTCTTCAGCCGGGCTTGCTTGACTCCAGTGGCAAAGTGAGCAAGGGACTCACGTCTGAGCATACTCTGCCAACTTAGGGCGAACAAAGAAAAACCAAAGGTGATGATGGATGGAGCGTTGACAATACAAACACTCACCCCCAGTCAAGTGATCTGGGTTTAATCCATCACCGTTCTTTAGCTCACTCCGCCACCCCAGTTCAGACATGGCCATATGCAAATCAGTCTGACCCTGTGCCTCACGGGAACAGTACAGCCCGAACTGCCAATCCATGTCTTCCCTGGACCGGAATCAAGCTTCCCAGGACCGGTTTCTGGCATTACAGCCGTCTTCAGCCAGGCTTGCTTGACTCCAGTGGCAAAGTGAGCAAGGGACTCACGTCTGAGCATACCCTGCCAACTTAAGGCGAACAAAGAAAAACCAAAGGTGATGATGGACGGAGCGTTGACAATACAAACACTCACCCCCAGTCAAATGATCTGGGTTTAATCCATCACCGTTCTTTAGCTCACTCCGCCACCCCAGTTCAGACATGGCCATATGCAAATCAGTCTGACCCTGTGCCTCACGGGAACAGAACAGCCCGAACTGCCAAGCCATGTCTTCCCTGGACCGGAATCAAGCTTCCCAGGACCGGTTTCTGGCATTACAGCCGTCTTCAGCCGGGCTTTCTTGACTCCAGTGGCAAAGTGAGCAAGGGACTCACGTCTGAGCATACCCTGCCAACTTAGGGCGAACAAAGAAAAACCAAAGGTGATGATGGACGGAGCGTTGACAATACAAACACTCACCCCCAGTCAAGTGATCTGGGTTTAATCCATCACCGTTCTTTAGCTCACTCCGCCACCCCAGTTCAGACATGGCCATATGCAAATCAGTCTGACCCTGTGCCTCATGGGAACAGTACAGCCCGAACTGCCAAGCCATGTCTTCCCTGGACCGGAATCAAACTTCCCAGGACCGGTTTCTGGCATTACAGCCGTCTTCAGCCGGGCTTGCTTGACTCCAGTGGCAAACGCTCCGTCCATCATCCCCTTTTGTATCGCTTTATATGTATACGTAGACACTGACCTTTATTTTCTTTGTTTAAACTTTAAGCTATGCCTACTTACTCCTCTGGTGGTGGTGTCTTTTCTGCAGTCTGATCTTTTACCTAACACTGGTAACGTTGTTCTTACGTATGTTAACATACTTACCTCGCAAGCTCAAACTGGGTTGTTACTATTTATTGTCTTATCAGACCATGTAGGGTTCTTATCTACTTTGTTGTTCCCGCAGATTAACGGCTTGTGAGCTTGCGACACCACATATCCGGTGGTTGCTCCAATTGTATGCAGATGGCCCTCGAAATACCTGCTATCATTTTCTCGCCCTGAAGAAGGAACTGAGTATATGCTTGTTTTTTATTTGTTTCGAAACGCGCGTAGGCATTTTCACAGTCTTTGTTTCTGTATTGTTGTTCATTATCTTATCGTATATGGTGTCTTTGTTAGGTGTTTATAATTGTTAAAAATTCTTTTCATGTCAATGTCAGAGATGTAATGCTGTGTATGTTGCCTTGTATTTCCACCATGGGCCTCTGTTTATGTACTGTTTACATTGTCACACGAAAAAGCAAACTATTTTTTTTAATAACAATTTTATTGAATTAAAACAGTGCGGAGTCATCAACACAGTAATACAGTGGTAGACAAGAATCACTAAGACAGACACTGTTGGCTAGCGGAGAATGTGTGTCACTGGGCCCGGGGATTTACAAATCTGGTTCTGTCCATGCCATATCTGCAGTCAGGGAACTACAGATTTCTCCCCTATAGGTGTTCCATTTCCCCCACTTTTTGTCCCATTTCTTACTGCAGCCTCTAAGTTTATAGACTTTTTTTTCGGCAATCATGCATCTGTCCATTTCTGCCACCCATCCAATTGTCAATGGTCGCACACTGGCTCCCCAATGCATGGCAATTGTACGCTTCACCAGCAGGTACCCCAAAGCCACCAATTGCTGCTCTATCTCTGTGAGGTCTGTGGCCTCCCAAATATTCAAGATCCCTTCTCAGGGTGACAGTGAAATAGGTGTACCTAATTTATCAGCCATTTTTTGGGTTGCCCTTTCCCACAGTGGCCGGATATGGGGACAATCCCACAGGATGTGGTAAAAAGTACCTGTCTGGCCACAAGCTCTCAAGCACAAATCATCGGAGCGTCTTCCTATCTTGGCCAGGAGGATTCCGGACATATAGGATCTATGTAATATTTTTAGTTGTATCAGACGAAGGCGATGGCTTATTGCTGTCTCCCTGGGAGACATCAGTGCCGTCTGCCAGTACTCGTCTTCCAGTTGACTTAGGTCTGATTGGCAATTTTCTCGTAGAGTTTGAAAAGAGTCTGGCAGATTGATCATAGTTTACGGTAAGTGCAGGATATGTCCTTCATCAGGAGTGGTTTGGAGAGCAGTCTACCCTCCAGGGGAGATGTGTCGGGGAGGGAGGAGAGGTCAGACACTTGTGTAAGAATAGCATGTCTAATCTGCAAATAGCGGAAAATCTCACCTTGTGCAAGAGCATATTTCTGTTGTAGGTCTAAAAAGGTGAGAAGTTTCCCTTTGTGGACAAGATCCCCCAGTGCAGTTATACCAATTGTGTCCCACTTGTCGAACCCCAATAGCAAGCAAAGGGAGCCGAGCCTCTGTGAGGACCACAGTGGTCTGGCTTTTGTGAGTTTGTTGGCCCACCCCAAACGTTTATTGGCCCTGTGCCATAAGGCTACCGTCTGTGCAATTGGTCCCAGGTAGCGGTTCTTCTGGATCTTACTGTAAAGTGCACCCAGATACCCCTCCCAAACCGTTTGATATCTCTCAAGGTGGAAGGCTGGATTAGTAGGGGATCCATAAAGCCATTGATTTGTGACCACTAGCTGCGATGCTCAGTAGTAGAGGCTCATGTCTGGAAGGGCAATGCCCCCGTCGTACCACCCCTTTGTGAGCTTGTGGAGTTCCCTCTAAGGTGTTGAAACAAGAGTCCGTGATTGGGAAGGGGCAGTTTTGCAGGGCATACAATAATCTGGGGATCGCTAGCATTTTAAATAAGGCCGCTCTACCTAGGAGGGACAGGGACAGCGGCCTCCAAAGCGTGACATCTTCTTGTAGTCTTTTAAGGGGGCCCAAAAGATTGTGCTCATAGAACAATTTAGGATCTGGTGTAATAAAGATGCCAAGGTATTTAAAACCTTCCGGGGCCAGGTTGATGGTATAGCCACGGGACAGAAGGGGCGGGGGGCCATGTAACACATATAAGACTGACTTGGACCAGTTGATAGAGTAGCCGGAATATTTCCCAAAGTTAGTGATGACGAGGAGCAAACTGTTAATGGAGGCACGAGGGGAAGTTAAATAAATAAGGATGTCGTCTGCATAGAGCGAGATTTTGTCCACAGTATTTTCCCCTCATTTTGAACCTCTTCTGGAGGCATCATGACGAATCCAATGGGCCAATGGTTCCAGGGTCAATGCAAACAATAATGGGGACAGAGGGCAGCCTTGCCTTGTCCCTCTATGCAATGTGAACATGCGCGATGTGTGTTTTTAACCCTGACCTGTCCCAGCAAGTCTGTGCACAACAATGCAATCCATTGTCTAAACTTTGGACCGAGTCCGAATCTTGCTAACACTTCGAAGAGATAGGACCACTCTATCGAATCAAACGCCATGGTGGCGTCAAGAGACAGCACCACTGCGTCCTCCTGTAAATAAGGCTGTCTCCCCAGTACATTATACACCCGGCGAATATTCAGGGCCGTAATGCGACCTGGTAGAAAGCCCGATTGATCTTCATGGACCAAAGAGGGAAGGACTGTGAGAAGTCTAGTGGCTAGAAGTTTAGCCAAGACCTTGGCTTCTGCACTGATCAAATGAGATAGGTCTATAGGAGCTACACTCAGTCGCTGGCTTGTTCGGTTTGCAAAGGACCACAATGGAGGCCAGTCTTTGGTCTAGGGGTAGAGCACATTTTTCTAGGCTCTCTTCAAACATATTTTTTGAGGTGGGGGCTACTTTAAGGGCCATCCCCTTCAGGAATTCAATGGGGACGCCATTAGGTCTCATGGCTTTCCCTGAGTTAATGGCAAAGATTGCGTTGCAAATTTCATCAGCCGTGATATCGGCATCCAAGGCCGCTACATTAGCTTTGGAAAGCGTGGGCAAAGTAATCTCCTCCAGGAGCTGACGTGAGTCTTCTGAGGTGTACGGTGTAAACATCCTCCAAGTGATCCGCGAATGTTGCCGCAATGTCCTGGGGATCCGTTATGTGCGTACCATATAGCAGGACCCACCTAGCACCTTGATCTCGTTTTTACAGCCATGCCAGCATCTTGCCGGCTCGATCCCCGAGTTCATAGACCCTATGGCGAGTCTGAAGGAATCTTGCCTGGGCCTTCTCTCGCGCCATGGCTTTGTATTCCAATTGTGTAATCTTGAGTTTCCGTGCCGTGTCATCTGTAGAAGCTGCATTATGTGCAGACTCAATAAGGAGCAGATCGCTTTCAATCTGAGTCAGCTGCCCATTTTGTTTGCGGATATACCCAACTTTTAATGCCAGGGCCCGTCCCTTAATGACTGCTTTGTACGCCTCCCATATTATAGTGGCCGACTCAACCAAACCCACATTTTCAGTAAAATAATGTTCTGTGTGTTCAGCCAGGTCTTCCTTAATGTCAGGAATTTTGAGGAGCCACGGGTTAATTATTATTGGCCCTCTGGTAATCTGCCGTGATAAGTGAGCTCAACACTAAGAAGGGAGTGGTCTGAGATGCCTCGGGGGAGTCCCTTAAGACGTTGAAAGTTACCTATATCTGTGGTGGAAGTAAAGAAATAATCGAAACGGGACATGCCATTATGGGCATTCAAATAGTGTGTGAAGTGGGATATGTCTGGGGTCAATAATCACCACAAGTCCTCCAGCGCCATTGCGTGCGTAAAGTCTGCCAGCCCGACCCACGGCGAGGGGACTGTCTCTGAAGGTGCCTATCGAGCTCGTCATCCATCGTCATATTGAAGTCGCCTCCTAGGATCATTGTGCCCTGGGGGAGATCTAGTAGCACCCTACCCAAATCCCGCAGGGCCAACCCTCCCAGCACCGGTGAGAGATAGGCCGAAATGACATTCAGTGGCCTTCTCTCCCAGATGGCCTCTAGCACCGCAAATCTTCCCTGAGGGTCGGTCCAGGTGTTAGTTGGTGTGAACCCAGAATGCACCAAGAGTTTATAGCTACAACGCTGGAGCGCTTGACAGTTATTCCCCACTAGATGTGTTTCTTGTAATAAGACTAGGTCTGGTGCGTGCCTTTTAAGGTATTGCAGGACCACCCCTCTTTTTATTTTATTACCCAGACCATTCACATTCCACATCATGATCAATAGTGTTCTTTCTAGGGAGTCCGTCATGGTGGAAGTTTAGGGGGAATTGAGCTGGACATCCATGGTAGTAACCCATACACCCAACCAGGGGCTCCACTCGTAGCCATGGAAGTTACATAAGTCCCTAGTAGGGTGGAACACTTAGTCCTCGGTCCTAACCGGCCATTGACACCTGCACGGGCTTCTCGATACTTAGGAGACCTTATTCTATGGGAAGCTCTGCTTGATAAAAAGAACATTTTAACCATCAAAACCCCAACTCCCTCCCACCCCCCTCTCCAACCCCACCTCCCTGCCCCCCTGCCAGCGGACATTAAACTATCCACTCCCCAACTAGGCAGTGTGCCCGTCGTCCACCCAACCATTTGCGGGGTGTCTCGTTAACCACCTCTGCCCCTCGCCTTACCGATGCAGTGGTATCATAGTACAATTAAACTTTATGTATCAAATTCTAGTCTTAGTATATGGAACAGAGTAAGTCTCTAGTCTTGGCGTGTGCGCATCTATTGCCACCGAAATAAAGCAGATGTGAAGGTCGGAGAGCCACGGACACTTCGGCCTTTAGCAAATAGAGAAGAGGGTCTGCGAGATTGGTTGTTTCCATGGTCAAACAGTACATGAGGCCTGCTCTTTAGGTTTCATCTGTATAGGTCAGTGTGATCCATCCGGTTCGTCGCCAGAGTTCCGTTCCCTCGTTGATGGAGGGATCCGTTGGTTGTTTTTAGAGCCATCAGTTCTCCGGCCTTCTGATTGCTTCCCTACGGGGCGCCACCCTTCTATCCATTCCTATGCTTCTTCCGGGGACAGGAAAAAACAGGCCTTTCCCTCGGACTCCACCCGTAGTTTTGCTGGGAACAGCATGGAGTATATTTTATGTTCTTGTCCCTGAGGGCTTTTTTGACCTCCGTAAAGCTGCGTCGACGTGCTTGAACCTTCACAGTAAAATCTGGAAAAAAGGTGATTTGTGCGTCTTCCAGTGTCGTCGGTAGACATGCACGTGCAGTTTGTAAGATCACATTCCTATCACGAAAGTTAAATACTCGTGCTATATTAGGGCGTGGGGGAGCCCCAGATTTTGGTTGACCCCGGGGACTTTGTGAGCCCGTTCAATAGAAAAATAGCTGGAAAGGCGCTTGGGTTGGAGGTTCTTGAGTATCAGGTCTTCTATGAACAGATCAACTGCGGGCCCCTCCATTCGCTCCGGGACCCCAAGAATACGGATGTTATTCCATCTTGCCCTCCCTTTGTAAACATCCAAGAGCACCCCCATCTTCTTCTGTTGATCTTGGAGTTGGGCCACTTGCTGTTGAAGAGTGGAGGTATCAGCTATGAGGGCTGTTGTTTTAATCTCGACATCTTTGACCTTGGAGTCCATCTTTCTCAGGTCTGCCCGCAGCAGGGTGACCTCACTATTGACTGAGTCTAGTCACATTTCTAGGGAAGTCCGCACTCCAGCTATGGCTTCCATGACGTCTTCAAGGGTGGGAGTTTTTTCCGTGGGAGTGGTCGGTGAGGACTTCGGGTCCCTTTCAGATGTCATTTCTTTGTTCTCTCCTCAAGAGTTCCAGGCAAACTTGGCTAATTGTTTTTGCATGGTTGACTTAACCCCTCTGTTCGCGGCCATCAGTGCTGAATATGGTGCACGTTGGAAGGGAAACCCACCTGCAATGGCCACCGCCTATGTATAGGAAGAGTCACTTCTTGGTTGGCCTGTCTGAGTTCTAGGTGGTTCTTTTGGTCTTAAGTAGGGGGACTGCTTCTTCGACCGGGGGATTCCCGCCCGGCGCAACGCAGAAAGGCCCAACGCCTACACCGTGGTCTTGTTGTGTGATTATTTCCTTGTCACCACCACTAGTGCTCTCCCCGCATTCAGCTCCAAACTCGCCTGCATCGTAGATGGGAAGGGGGATGTCCCTTCGATGGGGCTGAGGTCTTGGATTCTTTGCAGGCAGGTGTCGTGAATAAGGGCTTTTGTGGCCGGTGGACCTTAGAGAGATAAACAGAGTCCCAAATATAGCTGTGGGTTTCTAGATATGAGTCCCCACTTGTCTGTTGTCAAAGGCCGCCAAAGTTAAGCTGCGGAAAGGGTGGTGTTTCAGTCCAGCTAGGCAGTCCGCAGTGCAGGGTTCCCACACCGGGGAGAGCCAGCAGCTCTGCCACACTGTCCCCACCGCCTCCGTTTGCGCCGCTCTGTACTTTGCGTCTGCCCTTGTCTGCCCCTCCTCACCTGTGCTTTATGGCGGCCTTCAGGGATTGCCCGGGTGAAATGTATGGGGTCCAACATCCAGTGGGCAGCCCGAAAGCCGGGAGATCCGCGTAGAAGGGCGACCCTGATGGGCCCCACCGTAGATTTGCCTCAGTTGCAATACTCCCAGACCTCACTGCTGCTCACTCAGTCCCGCGCTCCCATGTGCAGCCCCACGGGCGTCCTGGTTGGCGTCGCTCCCCCCCTGCCGATAGGGAATCTCGCTCCCGGGGCCCAGTGACAAAGGACAGCAGGTCCTACAGCAGGGTCAGGCTCCAGTCCGCCTCGACTCTGGGTCCGCCAAGGTTTCGCCATGCAGGCCGCAGTTGCTGGCTCCAGGCGGATTTACCAGCACCCAGGCCACCCAGCCATCTGCAGTCAGATCTTCCGGTATTGCGGGGAACACCGGCCAGCACAGCAAGGGCAAACCCCTCTCCACCCGCCTCTCAGCCATGCCTCCTCACCCTTGATAGAGCGCGCAGGTCACCCGATTATAATTTTACCATATGCACATTGGGCCCATAAATTTCAATTCACCATATTTATTAATCGGGTAACCTTACACTCTACTATCAGTAACCCTGTAACTTCCTATTGTATTTCCAATGTACCCGACTTACCAATCCACCGTTATGGGTACCTATGACCACAATGGATCAGGGAGCTAGCTGTAAAAGAAAGGCAGATACCAAAATACAAAATACCTTTTCTATGTTTGCATTCATATAATAACCACAGACTCAGGAAGCTTTAAAACCTTTATCTAAATTTCTTCAAGATCAGAAAGCATGAGGTTCACAGCAAGTAAACTGTCAATAACTAGAATTATAAAGAGCACATATCCATATAGGAAGTAAATAAGACCAACCATTTAGGACTCTAAGGGAAGGTAAAAACAGGGAACATGCTAGTATGAATTTTCAGGAATTTAGACTAGACGTGCAGTGACTAAAGGACGGGGAAAAATAAGGAACATGCTAGAATGTCGCAGTTTATATATCCTGGCAAAAGTAGACAAAGTTCAAGAATTTAATCAGTCTACGGAAACTTTGAAAGGTAACATGTAACTATGGGGAAGGTAAAAGTGGACCACGCTAATATTTCAGAGCAATCATTTCATTTAGCTAATGGAGGGTAAAGGAAAGGAACATCTATATTTCATGAACTGTACGTAGGATAGTGCTTATAGGAAGGGCAAGAATTGGAACGTGCTAGTATAACAACGATAATGTATGATTTTATCATTTATCAGTGCAAGAGGAAAAGCATGGAAAATCAATATGCAAGAGCACGTCTTTATTAAAGCAAGGAAAATAATGAAGGATGCAGAATAGGTTCCCCAGTACTATATTTACCTAGAACGGTGTGAAGACCAACCCTGGCCACGGGTCAGTTAAGGACAGGAGAAACCCCAAGGAAGGACAGTCGCCAGTAGGCCAGCAGGTGCAGAATGGACACCCCAGGACAGGACAGGAAAACCAGATTAGGATCAGGACAGGACCATCAAGGAAAGACCAGCACCCGCAGTTCGGTAGCAACGCCTGCGCTACACCCTCTCTGCAGCTATCAGTCAGAACCCCGATTGGGTTATCGAATTCCCCAGCAAAGTGCTCCGCCAGCACTTAAGGTTCTTAAAACCCCGCTTGGGTCTATGGAAATTACGGACAGAGCGCTCCACAGCTCTCTGTATCAGTCACCTATTGAGTGCGTTGGGTCAGTGACAGGTCAGCTATTCGGACAAGTCGGACAATTTCTCTAGCTAAACCTAGGCTAGTTATACTGTTTGTTGGGTCAGTGTACCACCCCCCAAATGTTGCAAGTGTAAGAATCCCCAATTTTGATTGGTCCTCAAGTAGGACAGGTCAACACACCAACCAGGACTAAACTTCTACAAGCCCCAATTTGCATCTTTTGGGACCACCTATTGAATTTGGGGTTCCCAGGATATGTGCTCTTCCTAACAATGGTGCATACAATTTAATATACAATTGTTACAAATGCAGTACAGTTCAGCTTTGTCCTGCTGGGTCACAGGTCGATTCTCATGAGCATCTTGACTGTGGCTGCCAGTTGGCTGGGTTCTACTGGTACAAGGTTTTCTTCCCTCTGCCAGGGTGACATGCGCAGTAGGGACTTCTAAGATGGGGTTTCGTACACCTCCCCGGACTAAAAGACTCACCACATGAAAAGTAAAGGACAACAATTTAGAACATAGAAATAAATTAATACACTGTATACCAGGAATCCCTATATGACTCCCCTTACTTTATATTAACTATAGCATTAAGATTAGTGCAAAACGAACAGCAATGCAGAAAGCTGCAGGGCAAGCGTCGGCATGTGAGACACAAAGCGGCCATTTTTGTAGCTAGTGCGCAAGTGCAAAGATTCCCACCAGAACTGCGAGTACGTCACGTCAGAAGAAATTTCCCACTAAGCAGCGGCCATTTTAGTGGCAAGCGTTTTAGTATAAGTAGACACATAGGCAAGCGTTACTGGGACACCCCGTGTAATGTAGAAATGTGCAATATTAGTAATACGAACATGTTGATTACATTTTAATTAATGTTATTTGAGGTTCTTGATTCAAGCAAGTCGCTGTACGTGCGAATCCTTGCTCCATCACCCTCGACTTGCAGCTGTCCTCCGGGGGCATCCTGGCGGTATTGAGGTAGACCCACCAGCCGGGGACCTCGCGTAGTGTGACCCCCGAGTTGGCCCTGCCGCCCGCCCGCCATAGCCGCGGCCGTCCTTTAGGCCTCTCGTCTTGGCCACAATGTCGTATCCTCTCACAACTGCTCCCAGGGGTCTCAGGTCCACACGGCTGCCGTCGCTGGCGAGGGTTCTTTCACCTGGACTCTGGGGACAGTGATCTCTCAGTCTCACCGCGGCTCAGGCTCTCCACTATCCGACCGCCATCTTGGGTTCAGCGGAGCTCAGCAATGGAGGGAATTCTCACCGGTTCAGGCAGCCAAGCATTGCACACAGGTTGGAGTTTTGTGCCAGACTGGTTCTACAAGAGATCCCCCATATGTGAGGAACTCTCCGGTGCTTTAGGCGGATAAGTGGAACGGATATATCGGCAAGGGATGCGGAGCCGCTTTAACAAGCAACCATTCCATTCAGCTGCTAGCCACGCACCCTAAGCAAACTATTTTTATTGTGTTTTTAAGTGTTTACCTTATTTAATTTTTTGATACTAATAAAATGTGAATTGATATCATGTTGTAATGTTTCATAATCTGCGGGACAACGAACTATATAGTGTGGAGTAGTTACCCACTAGAGTATAATTCTTTGGAGGAAGACTCTGTACTTTAACCTGTGTTTCTCCCTGCTCTCTTCCTCCTCATTGAGATGTCAGGGTCCCTCTTTAGTTTACGATGTGAGTCGGCTTCCTTCACCACTTGCTGTAGCGAGCTGCGTCGGGCAAGTAGGTCATTAAACTGCTCCGAACCACCGTGCTTCGCCATAGCAAGTGAAGGTATATTTATACCTTGAAGGTGTTTAGGAATGCCATAGTTTGACGTAAAGTCGGGCATATGAACGTCATGAATGAACCCCTGGGGAATAGTTGTTCATTGTAAAGTAACTGAGTTCTTGGAGAAATCAATATTCAAGCAAGGGGAAATCCCTAACGGCTTAAGCTGGTTTTCAAATAAATCGTTGTGACGTTTGGTGAATGGATGGAAGTAGCCATGCCTGTGTTTGGGTAGCATGGGTTATGCCTAAATAAGGGCTTGATTTCTATGCCTATGTAAGGCCAACTTGAATTGTACCAATATAAGGGCATGAATCAGGAAAATCCATTCGGAATCTAAAACACCATACAACAGTATGCCTGAGTGGCTGTGTGTGTGGTATATGGGTGAGTGAGTGGCTGTGTGAGTAGGTGTATGTGTAACTGAATGGCTGTGTGAGTGGCTGTGTGTGTGAGTGAATGAGTGTGTGAGTGACTCTATGGATGAGTAAGTGGGTGTGTGAGTGGTTGTATGGGTTTGTGAGTGGGTGCATGAGAGGTAGTGTGGGGGTATGAGTGGTTCTGTGGATGATCTCATCACTGATGTCATTCGAGCTGCCATCAATGATGTGACTGACCATATCATGAATGATGTAATCTGTGAGGTCATAAGCAATGTATTACAGGGGCATACGTTATAGTTAGCTCAAGCAACTATAACTGCTGGATTTCACTGGTTTTGGTCAAATGAAATCTGAGCCAAACTATAATGTTCAATAAGCAACCCTCATTGAGGGGTGTCCCCCTGCGCACCGCTTCAGTATTACCAAGTAGGTATTCCAACCAATAATCCAATAAGTTCTCGCGTGTGTTCAGACGCCAGTCCCTGAACACACGCGAGGTTTGCGTGGTGCGAGCAGCGGTTTCATATAATTCCCCTGACGAAGGACTATTAAAGTCCGAAATGCATGTGGAATGATATATGGTTGAATTGAAATACAAAATCATGTTTATTGGAATGAATATTGCAATTCCATGAAGAAACACAGGATTTGTGTGAATATATAAAAAAAAACTTGAATGAACTTTATTGGAACCTATTGGATTATTGGTTGGAATACCTACTTGGTAATACTGAAGCGGTGCGCAGGGGGACACCCCTCAATGAGGGTTGCTTATTGATCACTATTTGACGCTGGATTGCCCAGGAAGCGAAGCCCCAGCCTTGCACGCTACAACTTTGCACTTTGAATAATTTATTTTGTTACACACAGCGGTGCGAGTCCTATAACTTGATTCCAAACTATAATGTCTCTGTAACCTTTGGAGTTTTCAGTGAGTTTCTAAGGCTTTTTAAATCTTATGTCCTAACTGTAACTTGTAACCTATGAGCGTGTGTGTGGCTGTAGAAGTCAGAGAGTGGGTGTGTGAGTAGCTGTATGGGTCTGTGAGTGGGTTTGTGGGTGTGAGTGGCTGTATGGGTGTGTGAGTGACTGTATTGTGAGTGCCTATGTGGATTTGTGAGTGTGCATGTGAGAGTCTGAGTGGGTCTTCACAGGGTGAGTGAGTCTCTGAGTGGGTCTGTAAGTAGGTGCATGAGTCTCTGAGTGGGTCTGTGTATGGGAACATGAGTGTCTGAGTGGGTCTCTGAGTGGGTGCATAAGTGTCTGAATGAGTCTGCGAGTATATGAATATAAAATATGCTTACGTTTAGGGGCATTCAGCTAGTGGTCTTCATCTATTTGTCTATTATTGTATCATTTACATTTTTCTTACTCCCACAACATCACATAGCATGGGGCAAAGGTCAACTTACTTCAGCCACTGGCTGACTTCACTGTGAATCATGGCATTCTGCTCTCTCACAAGGACAACACCCATACACAAAGTAGTCCCATTTAGTGCTAGTGGCAATATGTGGTTGGACCAAAACTAATTTTGCTTTTTGTCATTTCTTTTTTTTTGGGCGAGGACAGATCCCTCAAAAATACAAAGCTACAAAGTTGGCAGCCAACGCCAGGCTTTGAAAATGTTTGTACTGAATTTTGATCAATACACCCATTAAAGTGAAGTGTTTGTAAGGGGATATCTACGGAAAAGGGCATCACATTCATTGCTATGTCCTATAGTGGCCAAGCTGGTGCTAAGCTAATCTTTCTCCCGCACTGCGTTTTTCATTTCACAATTAAATGGGGAAGAGGGCTGCACGGCCCCCCTCCCTGGGCCGATTTAGGCCCTAGAGACCCCATCCCCCAGGGCCCACCCTGGAATTGCTGGGGGCCCTGGAGCCCACCCAGGGCACTCAGTCAGCATTGTTGAGGACCATAGGGGAGCCTGAATTCCACAACTGTAGCCTCAATGTGCCCTGCCTCCAGCAGGAGCTGGCATTAATCTCACAGACAGGGAAATGCTAACGATTCAGCTCCCTATCTGTGAGAGCATTTGTTTCATCTGATTCCCTGACTGCTTGACAGCCAGCAGGGAAACAGATGAAAACGTTGCTCCCAGCACGCAGGAGCACTTTCACAGGTCCCGCTTGCAGGGAGAGGAGTTTGTGTTTGCTCTGAATTGGCAGGAGGTGTCAAAGCTACTTTCAAGTCAGAGCAAGCATCTATGTCCAGGGGGTTGGGCACCCCAGGACACAGGGAGCCAGCCCTGTGTGGTGGCAGTCCCCATGGCATATAATGACTCCATCCCTCCTTCTGTTTGCATTGGCTGGCCCCGGGTAGGTGGTGTTCCCCGGAGCCATATATGGCCCAGGAGTGGGGAAGCCCAGCCCCCTTCCCAGTATTATATATTGTGTAGGCCCTGGGGAGGCAGTGGTACCTGGGGCTTTGGAGGTCCATGCAGCCCCCACAATTTGTTACATTTACTGCCCTGGGGATGTAATGGTCCCCGGGGTTTCGAGGAAATCCAGTAAGCGGGTACGTGTGGCCCCCTTCCATTATGTAAATAAATCCCCAGGGAGGTGGTGGTCACTGGGGCTCTAAGGGCCTTAGGAGGGGTCTCCATATGCCTCCCTCCATTTTAAAACATTGCTCCCAGGATAAGGCCTACCCGGGGGCTAATTTGAAAACAAGTATGGGAGACCATGCCTGTGCTTTTTTTGGGGGGCGTGCGGAATCGAGGATCCACCACCATTTTCAATGAACATTTTCAAAAAAGTGTTATTTAGCCTTGGTGGAGTCTCACTGGGAACCCAGTACCAGAGCTCAGGAGCCAGGGTATTCCTAACCTACCCCTTTAGGTTTTTTTAAACTTTTTTTTTAAGCCAAGTCCTAAGATGGCTGCTACCACTTCATGGTTGATATGTTGGCAGCCTATCAAATATCAGCACAAGATCAGGAGGTTTGGGAGCTTTCATGTCTAGATATCCAAACTTGTTTTTTCTTTAATATCTCCCAAACCATTAAACAGGATTACACCAAATAACAAAAAGGGTTCTTTCCGTACCAAGAGCTACCTTTCTGCCAAATTTGGTTTAATTCCGTCCAGCGGTTCGGGCTGTAGTTGTTTCTAAAATCTCTATGAAAATTAACATTGGAAAAACACTTTTTTTTACCCCTCCTTTTTCACAGACCCCACTTGATGGATCGCTCCGAAACTTTCCATGCTCAACAGGAATCACCAGTGCACTTTTTTGGGGAAAAATATGTGAAGATTTGTCAAACTGTGCCAAAGATACAGGCAAGTAAAAAAAGGCTTTTCCTAAGGAAACATGGTCCAACTGTTACTACGCACTGGAGAATGCCAGTAGGATATAGATGTATATTACCTACTGGCGGTTGCCAGTAGGTATATATAGTTAGGATTTTTTCCCTATGGGATTTTTGAAAATTCTATGTCTAATAACTTTGGCAATTGTGGACGGAATTGGCTGAAACTTTCTGGAAAATGGAACATTTTGTTTCTGAGCAGCCCCTGAAAATTTGGGGGGGGTTCGTCCAGGGGGGGCCGAGAAAAAAGGGGGGTCCCAAAACGTGTTTTTAACATTGATTTTTCCATAGGGCGGTTAGCCTCATTTTTAGCCCGAACGGCTGAATGGATTTGCACGAAACTTGGCAAAATTGTAGGGACTGGTAGCCCGATGTGCCTTTTGTAGGTCTCAATATATGTGCTCCAGTGGATTTTGAGAAATTACCGTTTAAAAAAAGATATATATCTGTAACAGCGGACCGGGCAGCTCCCCGGTTCGCGGACCGGGGAGCGTACCAGAACTTCGCGTAGCGAAGCTGATTGGCTTTCCGGTGTCTGTCAACATTCTAAACAGTCCGGAGCGGCCGCCATCTTGTCTCTCGGTAGGATTGAGAGACAAGAGGAGGCCAAAACAAAGGGGGAAATAACCATAAGGGGGCATAGTAGATCCTCCGTGACCCCCTAGGTTTAATGTGGAGGCTTTAAAAGGGCCCCGCGGGGCAAAAAAAAATAATTTTTTTTTGTTTTTTTTCGTGGGTAGCGCCCGGTCCGCGAACCGGGAAGCGTTCTGGGCAGCGTACTGCAATGAAAAATGAATGAGAGACTTTTCAAATGCAGTATGTTAATTGATTGTTGGTTTTGTTGATTATTTTTTATTTTTTTAACTTTTTTAAGCAATTATTTATTATTGTGATTGTGGTTGAAAATTTAATAACATTTCTAACATTTAACTAGTTTATTAATTACATATAAAAATGATTAAAGACTCAAACAATTTTTTAATATTACATACAATTTTATTTTTCGGATTGTTTTTCAAAATTTATTAGTACGTCTAGCATTTGACTGTCCGATATGTCCTCTTGTTGAGTGAACATAAGTTCCCACATTTGACCGTCATCATAATGAAGTAAATGATCCACAGATTCTACACATTGAACTAATTCATGGTCCCGTGATTCATCCATGAAATCAGAGTCATCATTGTCCTCAATATCTTTTTCTGTGTTGTTCTCCAGAACAATTTCAAAGGAAACATTCTGCTCACCTTCCATTTTCTTGCTGTAATTTGCATAAAAAATAAATATATCAGTAGAGATAGGGCACTGTTGGGTTTAAGTTCAGACAGGTACTTGTGAGTTTATAACAGAGAAGTAATCTATGGGCACTGTATGGTTTCAGGCGTGAAGTAGTACTATTAAAAAGTGCCTGTGAAGAAGCCTAAGTAAATTCATAATTATACCACAGAAACCTAAATCAATCCATAATTATAATAAAGAAGCCTTTCTCAATGTCTAACTCTTACAGAGGGATAGTATATAACTATCTGAAAATGTTTTCAAATTTATAAAATAATATCTCACCTTCTAAAATCAAGTTTAAGTTGTGGGTGAAAATGATCTTGCAATGTAGTTCAGGAAGTAGTAGTCAAAAATGGCTGTGTTTCTCTCTCTTCCTTTATATATATTCAGGTACATAACCAATCAAATGTCAGGTAAAAAAAGTAGAAAATGAAAGTAACATTTTCATTGGTTGTCAATTCCAACACTTCAGATGTGTTTTGTGAAGTAATTTACCTCAGGGTATTTAGAGAGGTCTACAGGCTAAATGGCTAAATGGAATTCCAATCAAATTTGTGAAAATGGTAGGGATTGGTATGTAGTATGAGCTAATCTATATTTGGTGAAATTGTCTCCAGTGGCTTTTCTGTGAACTACTTTCCCACCTTTTTTGATGGTGCGCTTCCCAGGGAGCGACCCGGTACGCGAACCGTTGAGCGCCCCGGTTCGCGAACCTTAAGCGTTCCGGGAGTCCACCATTTTGTGTTTCGGTCGAATTAAGATACAAGATGGAGGGCAAATAATGTTCAGAATGGGTAGAAGGGGGCACAGTAGAGTTATCTTGACCCCCTAGGTTTTCTGAGGGTGGCTGAGGAGGCTTATATGTGCGAAAAAAAAACATTTTTAAAAAAAAATTCGCGAGGTTAGCTCCCGGTTCGCGTACCGGGTAGCGGCCCCGGTAGCGTACTTTGTTGAAAATTAGTGAAAAATGTTAGAGTTAAATAATAATTGTGAGTGATCAGATGTAGGGTAGCTCTGAGAAGAGCTTTTGGGTTTATGGTACATTTAGGTACTTATAAGTAGGTACCAATGCACATTCTTAAATTCAGAGTGAAAATTCTGTTGCCCTCATCTGAGAAGTGAACTCCATCTCCTCTGTAGATATCTTGCATGTAGTAACGCAAGTTATTGTCTTACAGGGAGCCCATTCCATGGTCTCTCATGTAAGCTGAAACAGATTTGTTTACATGCTTCCTCGACTTCTCAATTTGTGGACAAAATTGGTTTGACCACCTCCATTTCTGTCTTTGGCATATATTTGAATATACCAAGGCAGTCTGAGGAAAAAGTGCCATTAATTGCTCAAAGGTGTCCTTTAAAAGCATTTCCAGACCTACACCAGTCAAAGTGCCCAAGTCATTACCTCCACAGTGCACAATTAACAGGTCAGGTTTTGGCAAATGCATAAAGGTTTTCACCAATGGTATCAATTGGTGACATTTTAATCCTCTGTGGCCAAACCACTTAATTTCCACATCTTGTAAATTGAGGTTAGGTAAATTCCTGCTTTCAACGTACCTTTGAGCCCAGTGAATATAACTATGTCCAACAATCCAGACAGAAAACATGGTGAGAGAAGGTTCTCCTGCAGTCAGATGAAGTGTGGCAATGAAATGGCAGTTGAAAAAATGAGAGTGTAAAATGAAAAAAAAACTCTGGAGTTTCTGTGTTCATGAAGCAGTAACAGTGATTGGTGGATTTTGATTGATGAAAACAGAAAGTTAGGGTGCACGGATGTGTTCTTTGAAAGATGTATTTTGAATGGTCAATAAAAAATCATTAAATGAAAGAATGCACTGGATATGCAGGTGCACTGAGAGTTCAGAGTTCAATTGCAACAAAGTTGTGTGAACTTGCAAACACCAGAAGTCTTCCAAGAGGTGGTTGCTATGCAAAATAGGCAGAAAGGGCAGAGGGGGGAAGGGTTTTCATTTGAAAAAAAGTGAGGGAAGAGTTTTGATTGGGTGACATGAGAAATATGTGTGAAGAATTACAGCATTTCTGTGCTTTTGATAGCTGCAGACTCTGGAGTGCATACCTTTTGCTCTGCTGAAGACAAATTGGTGTGTTTCTGAGACTGTTTTCAAACTCAAAGTATTTGCTAAGGTGAGAAAATATTTCTTTAATTTAGATAGAGAATAGTGTGCTTTAAGGAGAAAATTATGAATTATGTGGCGCAAATTGCTTGTAAATATGCTCCCACATGTGCATGGAAAATTTTGATTTTGACTGTTTGTGTTACATAGCCATGTTAAAAGTGACCCAACCATGCTGGAAAGGCAATCAAAAAATGCTTTCATGTGTTTTAATGACATTTTAAGTCATTTTCCCATGTGCAGTGTTTTGAAATTATGATTTGAAAATCGTTTTTGGGGAAAAGGAATTGTTTTTAAATTCATGACAAGGACATAATGGTGTATGCTTCTTTATAAGGCAATTGACTGTCCCTGATGTTATTTTTCTCATTTTAGTGTAAGACCTTTCTCTGTGGCGCAAATTGCTTGTAAATATGCTCCCACATGTGCATGGAAAATTTTGATTTTGAATGTTTGTGTTACATAGCCATGTTAAAAGTGACCCAACCATGCTGGAAAGGCAATCAAAAAACGCTTTCATGTGTTTTAATGACATTTTAAGTCATTTTCCCATGTGCAGTGTTTTGAAATTATGATTTGAAAATCGTTTTTGGGGAAAAGGAATTGTTTTTAAATTCATGACAAGGACATAATGGTGTATGCTTCTTTATAAGGCAATTGACTGTCCCTGATGTTATTTTTCTCATTTTAGTGTAAGACCTTTCTCTGTGTCGCAAATTGCTTGTAAATATGCTCCCACATGTGCATGGAAAATTTTGTTTTTGAATGTTTGTGTTACATAGCCATGTTAAAAGTGACCCTACCATGCAGGAAAGCCAATCAAAAAACGCTTTTATGTGTCTTAAGGACATTTTAAGTAATTTTCCCATGTGTAGTGTTTTGAAGTTATGATTTGAAAATCGTTTTTGAGGTAAAAGAATGTTGTTAAAAATGATGTGCGCCATATGCCCCCAAATTTCTTTTTTAGGGGTGCAGCAGGGTGTTCTTGAGACACCCCTGCACCTTTGGAAAAAATTCCTAATTTGTGATGAGCAAATTGTTAATCGCAAATTGCACCTTCATTTATATGAGCCTCCTAGCCCATGGAAATGAATGGGTAATTTGCAATTAGCAATTTTCTCATCGCAAATTTGGAATGGTAAAGAATCGCTATTTATTCCTTAAAATTCGCTTTTTTGGAAATGCAAAATAGTTATATGATACATATGGCGGTTGATGTCTAACAAGATAAGAAGCTTATGGATTCATTTATGCTGACTGGCGCAATGAAGTAGACATCACTTACTTCATTGGTAGAGCTTTACATGTATTATCTCCTCTGTATTCTTCATCAAGCGTAACTTTAATCTGCAATCCTGAGTAGGCCTCACCTTAAACAAACCTTTGGATAGGCCACACCTTATTGTCATCCTGGATTAATCATTTAAAATGCCAGGGACAGATTTATGATAGGTGTATGCCTCTTTTGTGCCACTGTGCGTCACTTTTATGATGCAGCGGTGGTGCAAAAGATTTGCTATGAGGCGACAACATTACAAATTGATGCATTTAGGCAGATATGTCATGGTGTAAAAAAAACGTACCACATGAAACCGATGCAGCAGTGATGCAAAAGATGCACCATGTCGCAAGACAGGCCTCACTTGGGGCCATATGTATCAAGCTAATTAGCATTCGCAAAGATCAAAATTCTACGAATTTTGGCCTTTGCGAATGTTAATTAGACAAATGGTATGTATCAAACAAGTTTGATGCAAAATAAGGAGTAGCAAAATTTGCTATTCCTTATTTTGCAATTGCACTGAAGGATTTGCAAATTTTGTGACTACTTAAATGCAATGTATCAAACAAAAACTATGTAAAAAATGACATTAAGGATTTGGAAACTATTGTGGTAAATTGGTGGTAATTTGTGAATTCTTTTCAAAAAGCTTTTTTTCAAAAAAACAAAAGGTGCCATATGACGCCAACACATGCCCTTAGGGCATGTATGTGTGCCATATGCCCCCAAATTTCTTTTTCAGGGGTGCAGCAGGGTGTTCTTGAGACACCCCTGCACCCTTGGAAAAATTCCTAATTTGTGATGAGCAAATTGCTAATCGCAAATTAAACCTTCATTCCTATGAGCCTCCTAGCCCATGGAAATGAATGGGTAACTTGCAATTAGCAATTTGCTCATCGCAAATTAGGAATGGTAAAGAATCGCTATTTATTCCTTAAAATTCGCTATTTAGGAAATGCAAAATAGTTTGATGATACATATGGCAGTTCATCTCTAACAATATAAGAAGCTTAGGGATAGATTTATGATGACTGGCGCATCACCAGGGATGTGCCAGTCATCCTGCGCCGCTGTTCCGCCACCCATGGTGTGCTGCATTTACAATGCGGCGCAGCATGGGGCAAAAACGGCACAGATGTGTGACGCATCTGTGCCGTAAAGGTGGCGCATTGCTGGAGTTGTATCGCAAGTGCGATGCAGCTCCAGCAAGGCTCAGGGGTGCCCCATCTCCACAATGCTGCGTCAAGACCTATGCCAGCTTCAAGCAGGCGCAGGGTTTTGACGCAGCTTTCTCCTATCTGATTGTAAATGCGGCACACCATGGGTGGCAGAGCAGTGGTGCACGTTAACTGGTGCATGCCTGGGGATGTGCTATTTAACATAAATCTGCCCCTTTACATTTAAGTATGTGCAGGGGACACAGAGTCGGTGAGGCTTATCCAAGGTTAAGAAGAGATGAGTCCTGTTCAGTGAAAAATTAGACATAGGCTTCACCTGCTCAGCATCGCTGGACATGGCTAAATAATAGCTGCAAAATGTTAATCTTGTTAAACAATTTTACTATTATAATCTCTGAGATTTGTCTCTTACCTTGCAACATCTCATTGTTGTTATCTTTCTTTAAAGATAAAGACAACCTCAACATGAGCGACAATCTGCAATCAGTTGATTTTGACCTGATCCAGCGGGCTATAGAAAATATATCATAAACTACGCTGCCCAATTTCATAACCTATAAACAGAATTCTAAACTATACATGGACCCATTTATGAACCTGATATATTTTTGGGCCTACTGAATCAGGTGGTCAAATAAATCTATATCCACATTATTTACAAACTATAAACATATTTATACATTTGCAGAAAGAATATTGTCATTAGAATAAAACCCAACCATTTAATTGACCACTATAGGCGACGTGATCTAGCTAATGGTAACCTATACTTCTAAATAACCAAGACCAGCTTGTTTGTCAAAAGTAAGATTTTATTTTCTAAATTATGGTATATATGTTGTAAGTTTTATAAATGAAATTTATTTGCAATAAAGCAAGCATGATGGTAAGAAATATGAGAAAAATACAATTTAAGCAATGGAATCAATTTTAAAGAAATTATATAAAGTTTAGCATTTCTAAAACCTATTTCCCTAACTGAGCTAAATAGACAGAAATTAAAGTAAAGATCTTTGAGGATTCTTACGTGCTCCACGCAAAGTCCAGCAGCACATCACCCTCATCGGAAAGTCAGAAAGCAGCAGCCAGCCCAACCCTAAGGGCATGACTTTTTATACCTTTCTACGCTAACTAAACTAGCAAAGGAAAGTTTTCAGAAATACTCGACGTCCCATTGGCTGAGAGTGACAAGTGACATGTCACCCGATTCTTAAAAAGTTCCACAAAATCATGTCTTACAAAGACCATTGTCTCTTCCACGTGAAGCCAGAGGCTTCCTGCGATTGCAACTTTGTTTTAAGTCATCCTCGCAGCTTCCATAGTCTTACAGTGCAACTTCCGCGGATGCCAAGTTAAGGACTGACAAAAAGTTCACTTTCGACCTTGGCCATGTCCGACAGAATGATGTCAGCTCATCAGTTTTTGCTTTGTGAATGCAGCTTCAATAAACGTTTTAATTCAGAATGGGCGTCTCGTGACTTTCTGCAGAAATATGAATTAGCTCTTTTTGTGCGGCTCAAATAGTTAGGCCTCAAAAGCAGGCAACTTATGATTTCTAGTATAAAACAAACACAAGAAAAGTATTAATGTAAGAAATAAAGTATATTCTGTATCCACCCCATGGTTTACTAAATAATTAACCCACCCGATTAATCAAATGTTACCTAGCCATTGCAAACAAATAAAGCAGCGTTTATATTTACCAGTCTCCGTTTTTCAATGAGACCCATATGCACCTAGAATAGTAGAAATGACATCACACAGACAAGAAAAAGCAAAACAAGCACATGCTTATTTTAAGTATGCAGCAGTTAGTAATGACAAAAACGAAAACAATAAATTATTTTATTATTTTGCACGAACAAAAAGATGCAACATTTATGCACGTTTATGAGCACACATGTTAGTCCCCCCACGTGTAAAGTTTAATCTAGGTTGTATTAGCACGACATATCACAAATCATTAATAATTTTATTCATGTTATGGAAATGTGACTTTGCGAGTTTAAACAAAATTTTGTTTTCTATCTCGCTCCATCAACTCCCTCATCTGGTGATTAACAAATCACCACACCAGCACTCAAAATTTTGGAAAAATTAAATTTATAAGAAATCGATTCAAATTCATTGTATTAGTAAACCTAAAAGTCTGTTTCAGCATAATCTTTGCAATTGACATGACGCTCTCTATGTAACTCCTGCAACTCAATCTCCCTTTCCTCTTCTTTTCTGAGTTTATAAATTCTCTTCTTTTCTCTTAAATGCTTCTTTCTTTTATGCAACAGACAACCTACTTTAGTCAAAATAAAAATGAATATAATAATAATCAAAGGTGCCAGAATCTTGCCAAGAATTGAACTTCCGATATTATGAAACCAGTTTTTAATTGCTTGAAACCTATTTGAAAGTTTCCCAGTAAAATCTTCTTCTTCTAAAGGAATTATTTCAGAATGCATTTGTGTAATATTCTTAATATACATTTCAATATTTTTACTTTCATCCGGTATATATGTACAGCAATGTTGGACATGTAAAATGCCACAGACTCCTCCCTCCTTCGCTAGGAGTATGTCTAAAGCAAGACGGTCTTGAATTACCATGGATCTAATTGCAATAACTTCAACATTCACTAATTGAAACCCATCAGCAGTGTCAGTTGATAATCTATCAACTATAGTGGACAATTTTCTGATTCTCCCTGCATTTAGGGTTATACCAACAAAAGGTATTACAGCTTGGAAAATATCTCCCAGAACTTCAGTAAAAGTTTCTCTTTTAGCTCTATTTACATAATTATGGATTTTAAATAATCCTTCTGAATCTCTGTCAACATGAAACACTTTAGGAAAAACAATTCCCACATAACAAGTTCCATACCAATGGTCTGGAAGGTTGTAGTAGGCTTTGTCACCACAAACAAAATAAATTCCAGGAAAGATAGGATCTTTTCCACCTTTAAATCCCCAACCTCCCAAAATCTGATAAGTATCTTCACAGTTGCTTGCACCTACAAAATAATTATCAAAAAGTGTGTTATCTCTTCTAATGCAAAGCTTTCCACTAACAGGTTTGTCTATATGAATTGCAATATTTTCAAGCATTTTGCCATTTAGTTTCTCATCCTCTTTTTGCCAGAACGATGACTTAGTCTGCTTGACTAATTCATTTCTCTTATAAATTGCTCTTCTCTCCTCAACCATATTCAGAAATTTCTTCCCTTCAGCACTTAATTTACATGTTAGATTATTCTTGTAAGCATACTCATAAGTGAGTTCGTTAGTAACAAGGAAATATTCTCTTAATTGTTTAGCTTTCTTATGCTTATTTAAAGCATTATCAATCTTGACATTAGCAAAAATCTCATCATAATCTGAATAGTAATATTCTAAACGACCAGTTTGATAAAATAAACTAGTTAATACACTACATGTAACAGCATAAGTGAGAGGAAGCATATTATATGTTACTCCCTCAGAAACAGAAGCGGGCAACTTAACGCATACATAACAATCCTTTGCATCCATTACCTTTACATATTCACTCAAAAGCTTTGTGAAAGTATTGCTTGAAAAATCACCTATTGATTTATCTTGATGAATGTTAGGCTGATGATCAATTACTTTTGCAGATGCACTATGTTTAGTTTGGCTAACCAGAGCTTTGCTTGTTAAATTAACTTTGTGTAATTCTCTATTCATTTCTAAAGGTATAATCACAGCTAGTACCAACCAGAGCAGAACTAAAATGAGCAGACACACCAGAGTCATCTTACAGCATCTTTTAAAAACAGAGCATTTTGAAGTGCTCTCCTTAATGTAAGGCATTTTTAGGTTAGTTTTAGCCTCAAAAATAAAATTAAAAATTAAAAATTAAATTTTAAAATTTATATACACCCCCCTTTTAAAATATATTTTTCTTTTATAACCCTAAACAAGATTTCTTCGACCTTATGTCATACATAAGTTTTCTTCTACTAGACAGTTTTTCTTCGACCTTGTGTCAACTAACAGGATTTCTTCAGCCTTATGCCAATTTAATAAATTTGTACTTCAATCATTGTCACTAATTTCTTGGATTTCGTTTTCTTCTTCACTACTATCATATATGTCTATAACAGGTGGAATTACTAAGTAAGTCCACTCAGGAGACTTGTATTTCTGGTTTGGTCTAATTATTCTCTTCCCTTTTCTTGATATCACTTCTATTTTCTTTCCAACTCCAACCTCTTTTCCAGGACTCTTTTGACTACTGATTTCTTCAACTTGTTCTATTGGCTTTTTAATCAATCTGACTCTCAATCTTCCACCAGGCCAGTAGTCTGCTTTTCTCACGTACTTTTTCTTTGGTTCAGAATTATTCGATTCAGATTTCCAAGTCCTTTTCTTTCTGCTTTCACTTCCACCTTCCACGTCACTTTCCTCAGTTTCGTAGTCTGAAATTTCAATTGACTCAGGAACTTCTCTATACGGCAATTTCACTCCTTCAGGAACTTCACTTTGTCTTCCATCACTGGTACTCGGTAATTCGTTCTCTTCCTCTTCCTCAATTACCTCTAGCTTCCCAGATTTCGGAATTTTGTTCCTTACTTCAGAGCTTGTTCTCTGCCTTTCGATACTCTCCTGGTCTGAAACTTCTTTTGGTTCAGCTTCTCTGTCTTCAATATAGACAACCGAATCCTCAGTTATCTTTCCTTTCAGCAGATTCTCTTCACCTTCAGAATCTATTTCAATTATTTCTAAGTCTTTTCTTGTCAGATTTCCATTCACTGGCACAGTTTCCAGATGTCGACTTTCTTGTCGATCTTCAGAATCTGGAATTATTTCACCTTCTGTTCTGTCTTCTGCTTCAGAATCAGAGTCATCTGTGGTATCACTTTCAACATCAGAACTCTCAGGAGTTGGTATTGGAATAGTATGACTTGGATGAATCCAGCGCTTCAATCCTCTGCACTTTACAGCATTAGTAGTGATCAAGATTACCTGCCTAGGTTTCTGCCATCTAGGAGATAGACAATTCCTCCTCCGATGTACTTTCGTTCTGACCCAGTCTCCAGGTCTCAGATCATGTGTCAAAACTTTGTCATTTGATTGTGCTTCAGTTCCCACCTGATTAGATACAGAAGTTACCATATCAGATAACCTTTTACAGTAATCCAAAATTGCACTGTCATTTATGCTCAACAGTTTACCTACAGGTACAAAAGCTTGCCTCATAACTCTTCCCATCAAAATTTCATGAGGACTCAAACCTGTCTTTTTATCTGGTGTACTTCTTATTGACATCAAAACAAGTGGAAGAGCATCAGTCCACTTAACTCCTGTCTCTAGACACATTTTTCCAATTCTGTTTTTGATAGTTCCATTTATTTGTTCAACTACACCTGATGCCTCTGGTCTGTATGCACAGTGTATTTTCTGCTCAATACTCATAGCTTCGCAAATTAATTTCAACAGTTTGTTATCAAAATGACTTCCTCCATCACTCTCAATAGTGACTGGAAAACCGTACCTTGGGATGATTTCTCTTAGCATTAGTTTTGCTACTGTAATTGAATCACAATGTCTTGTAGGAAAAGCCTCTACCCACCTTGAGAACAAGCATACAATTACAAGTACATATTTCAAACAGTTGTGTAATGGCATTTCAATGAAATCTATTTGTAACCTGGTGAAGGGACCACCTTCTCGACCAATTATTCCTGTCCCCACCACTGATTTTCTATTTGGATTCATTTGTTGGCATGACAAACACCTTTGACAAAAAGATTCTGCAATGGTTCTAAATTTGGTATTGAACCATGTTTCTTTAAACAGTCTGACCATAGAATCTCTTCCTAAATGTGCAGGACCATGATATAATCTGGCCATGTCAGAAATCATGCAATTTGGTAAAACTACTCTGCCATCTTTGTAAACCCACACTCCATCTTCATCACGTTGTCTACAATCTGATCTTAACCACTGGTCTTTTTCTTCATCATCTGCTTCATTTTGTAAATCTCTAATCTCATTCCATGTTTCTACAATAGTTGTTAGCATTAACGAATTTGAATCAGTTTCTGTACTTCTATTCCGATTGTAAGAATAATTTTTCCTTGCGCAGTACTTTGCTGTTTCATCTGCGAAGGCATTTCCTTTGGAAATATAATCAGTTCCTCTAGTGTGCGCTGCACACTTGACTATGGCAATTTCTTTTGGCAATTGTATTGCTTCAATTAATCTTCTAATGAAAACTGCATTTTTAATTGGTGACCCTGTTGATGTCATGTATCCTCTCTGTGACCAGAGTTGTCCATAATCATGCACAACTCCGTACCCATACTGACTATCAGTAATGATGGTAACTCTTATATCCTTTGATATTTCACATGCACGAATTAAAGCAATCAATTCAGCTACTTGAGCTGAACGAACTCCTTCAAGACATGATGCTTCTTTAATGTTTTCGACTGTACAAACTGAGTATGAAGCTTTCAAGACACCACCTTCGGATCTTAAGCATGAGCCATCTACAAAGTAGACAAAATCCGATTCAGGCAAAGGTCTGTCTTTGATGTCTTTTCTTGGTTTAGTGCAGAATTCCATGACATCTAAACATTCATGTTCTGTCTCAATGTCATTAACAATTTCTGAATCAGGCAGTAATGTAGAAGGATTCAGATTCAAACATCTTGAAATCGAAACATTATCTGCTCCCAGTATGATTTTCTCATACCTTGTTAATCTGCTACTTGTTAAATGTTGAGTCTTACCTCTTGTCAGTAATATTTCAACTGAATGAGGCACAAAAACTTTCACAGGAAATCCCATAATGATTCCTTCACTTTGTTCAAGACTGATACTTGTAGCTGCAACTGCTTTCAAACAACCTGGTAATGCTTTTGCAATTGGATCAAGAACTGCAGAGAAATATGCAATAGGTTTCTTTAGGTTTCCATGTCTCTGAATTAACACAGATAATGCACATCCCTCTCTCTCACTGCAATACAGTTCAAAATCTTTCTCATAATTTGGCATACCCAAAGCAGGAGCTTGACATAAGCTCTTTTTCAGGTTCTCAAAAGATTCCATCTCAACATCATTGAGAATAATTGGATCTTTTACATCTGATTTGGTCAGTCTTTGTAGTGGTTTCGCAATTACTGAAAATCCACTTATCCATTGTCGACAGTAACCAACCATTCCCAGGAACATTCTGACCTGTCTTTGTGTTCTTGGCGGTAACATTGCTTGAATCATTTTTATTCTCTCTATTGTTACTTGTCTTTTTCCCTTTGCAATTCTGTGACCAAGATATTTCACTTCTTGTTTGCAAAACTGTAGTTTTGCTGGGGACACTTTATGTCCTTCTTCCGCAAGGCGATTTAACAGAATTATTGTGTCTGTTACACAATTTTCTCTTGTTTTTGCAGCTATTAACAAATCATCAATATACTGCACCAACGTAGACCTACCTGGTAAGTCTAAATCTTCTAATGATCTTTTTAACAGTTCGTTAAAGATTGAAGGACTTTCTGTATAGCCCTGAGGGATTCTTGTCCATCCAAGGGTCTTACCTTGGAATCTGAAAGCAAAAATTTCATAACTGTCTGGGTGTAGAGGAACAGTAAAGAATGCATTGCAAAGGTCAATGACTGTGTACCATTCAGCATCATATGGAATCTGAAATAGAATTACTGCTGGATTTGGAACCACAGGACAACATGGAATAACAATTTGATTAACCTTTCTCAAATCTTGTACGATCCTAAATGTTCCGTTAGCCTTTTTAACTCCCATAATTGGTGAATTACAAGAGCTACTCTTCATTTCTTCCAATACACCTTGCTTGATTAATTTTTTAATTACAGGTGTAATACCTTCAATTGTCTCAGTTTTCATTTTATATTGTGGAGTGTTTGGAAATTCTATTCCCTGCTTCAATGCAATTTTAACAGGATCTACGTTTTTCATCAGACCCATCTCATTCCCAGTAAAATCCCATATTTCAGATTTCACTGTTTCTTTTAGCTCTTCAGGTAAATCTTTTTCTTCAAATGCAGGAAACAATTTTGTTTCTTCTGCTTCCATCATCATCATTGTCATTCTGTACAAACCATCTTCCTCCATTGTTTGTAATTCAACTCCTTCAGGAGAACAATATATTCTGCAATTCATTTTACATAGGATGTCTCTGCCTAATAGATTTACTGGACTACTATTACAAACCACAAATCTGTGTTTGTCTCTGTAATTTCCAATTTCAACTGGTACTGGATCAGTTAAGTCTGTTTTAATTTGCTGATTACTTACTCCGACAACTTGGATGGTATCCCCAGAGAGAGGTAGGTTTTCAATTTCCACTGATCTAACAGTAGAACGGGTAGCACCAGTGTCCACTAGAAAAGTGATGTCTACATCATTAACTTTCCCGTTTACATAAGGACCAGACTGGTCAACCTCAAGAGTGGCTCCAACAACACACTCTTCCTCCTCTCTCGGGCACCGTCAGCAATAATCATCAGAATCACTGTCTTGGCTTTCTGTCAATAAAAATTGTTGTGAAGCATTTTGCATTTGAACCCTTTGCTGCTTTTGCTGTTTTTGTGGTTTTATTACCTGTTCACATCCCTGAAATCCCACGTTTGGATTATATTTTTGAACTCCCCCACAATTCGGAAAAGGTGGTTGTGGCAATTGGTCTTGACGATTATTCACCTGTTGTTGTTGCTGTTGTTGTAACTGTCGCTGAATATTAAATTCATTTAACCCCTGTTGCATCTGTAGTTGTTGCTGCACGTTAACACCATTCTGCATCTGTGGATTCAATAAGGGATTCTTTAAATTTCTAGGAGGATGAGGACACTCGTCCCTCCAATGTCCAATTTCGCCACAATTAAAACAAGGTAATCTTTGTTTCAGTTCTTCTATCTTTGGGCTAAATTTCTTTTGGAAATTATTACCTTTAAACTTTCCTTGAATCTGGTTCATATTTCCAGTTTGAACAAAATTTGTGTTCTTATTTCCCATGCTGGCAATCTGTTGCTCAGCCACCTTTACCTGTGCCCACATGGCTTTCTCTTTTAGCTTCTTCTGTTTTACTTCTAATTCATCGCTACAATATTTTGCTTTTCTCAGAATATCATCAATAGATAGTGCTTGCCATCCGACAATACTAGTTCTGATCATTTCTCCAATTTCAGGTTTTAGTCCATAAACAAATCTATAGATAAAATGACTCATGTCTTTCTCATCTAATTTTTCATAACCACTGTATTGTTTAAAGATTAACAGTAGTCTTTCATAAAAAGAATGAACTGATTCTTTTGTTTCCTGCTCTGTTCTTTCTATTTTAACCCAATCAACTTCTTTGGGTGGAATTTTGTTTTTCATCCAAACAATTACTTTCTCGTAAAAATCCATTACAAGTGGATTTGGGGCACCTGTTTCTTTGATTCGCTCAGGTTCTGTTTTTGGCCAACTAATAGATATTTTACATTCTGTCCAAAGATCAGATGGAACAACAATGTCAAAAAATCCATCCAAATCAATCCACAGAACTTTTGACACTTTGATAAATCTATCGACTTGCCTGTACCACTCAACAGGTTTTTCTCTTAATTTTGGAAAGTCATTTGTGAATAATAGAATGTCCTGTCTCGACCATGGAACATGAACATATCCTCCACCTGCAACTTCTCTCATTGGAAATTGTTTTGACATTCTTTCTAATCTTTCATCTTCCTTCCTTTTAGTCCATTTCACTCTCCATTTGTTCAATTCTCCTAGCTTTTTGATATAGACAATTAAATCTTTAATGTGAACTATTCTTCCCATTGAGTTCAAACTCTCAATGTCGCTTTCTGAGAAATCTAATCTGTAATGTTTTGCAAAATTCTTTTGTTTACTCACATCGATTTCAAGTTCTGCAGCTAGATCCTCTAATTGATCATATTTATTTTTCGTTTTCCATTGAATACTTTTGCAAATGAATAATAGTTCATCATCCCGATAGTAATTTAAACTATCTGGGCCAATTGTTCCAATTATTAATTCTTCAATATTTGCTTTTAATTTGGCCACATCAAGCTTTGGTGTAGTTACCCTGACTTCAGGACTTCCTACATCTGACATAGCACCCATTGGTGTTTTTGGAGATAAATCCTCATTAAAGGTTAAATCAGGCATTCTCGATCTAGAAGTGTTTAATTCAGTCAAGTCTGAATAAAATTTTTCAGCAGGCTTTTGAATTTCTGTATTTAAAGGAATAGTTAATCCAGTTTTGTTTGTATTTCTTTGATCAAATACAGGCTGAACAGGACCTATTGTTACTGGAACTGTAACAGCTTCCATGCCTTTTGTCATTCTTTTGATTAATTCTTCTTTAGACCTTAAGTATTCATTATAATCATCATCCTCAACATTTCTTGTCTCTCTTGTATATTCTTTTGGAGGTTCCCTTGCTCTTGGAGTCATTGAAAAATGTCTACCCTCATTTCGAGCATTCTCAAATTCTGATCTTCTAGGAGTTTCAGTGATTTCACAATTATTTGGATAAAGTTTAGGAGCTTCACTAATTGGAGGTGCACTCGGTGAAGTTTCAGTAGAAACCACCGGAGTAGACCATGATCTAGAAGGTCTCAAAGGCTGATTAGGCTGTTTATTTCTAGCAGTTGTATATATTTCTTCCATAATTGCATCTTCAGATTCACTTTCCATAGATTTCCCTGTAGGAGAACCCATTACCATTTCATGAATTAAATACAATCCTTCACTCATGTTTCCCTGTCTCCACATTCGTAATCTATCTTCATGAGTTTCTCTTTTCCATGATGGATTTTTAGAAGGTCTTTTAATTCCACTAGCTTCTCTTTGTAACTGATACATCTCATCTTCCCACTCAACTAAAGCTTCAAATTGAGTTGGTCTCGGTTTTGGAACAAGAGCATTCATTTTCTCTCGTAAGTTTCTTAAAACTCTTACATTAAATGAACCATCATCAGGCCAAGCCAAAACACCATCGTTTTTAGTATAACGTTTCCAACTGTCGAACCATAAGACAGTATGATATCCGTATTCACCTTCCATGTACGCTGCAGGTGTTTTATACTTATGAAGTAGTTTACCACCTCGCGTTTCGATTTTCTTGTCAGGTGAAAATAAATTCTTAAATTTCTGAAATAATGTTGTCTTCTTCTCAACATGTTTAAAATGATAACTCATTTTTAAGAGTTAAATTTAATTCACAAAATCGTTCGTAAAATATTTCCGGGATGTTCCGCAAAACAACCAATCCGTGCGCGAAACACACCAACAAGCCAATGGCAGTTGAGCTGCGTCACTTTTCAGCTCGACCAATAATTTTGGAGATTTTCCTAAGGACCAATCAGCTCACAGGCCGTCAGAGACTCAGGAGCCAATCAGAATACAGCTTGTGACGTAGGTCACCCAATCCCAGCGCGGCTCTGTGACGTACACAGTAGCTGCGGTTTCTCGTTTCTCACTCCTGACGCTTACCCCTCCTTCACAAAATCTTTTCACAGCGCCATTTTAAGAACACTTTTCAGTGTAAATTAATTCTTAACAATGACTTATAAAGACAACATCTGTTCGTTTCACTAATTAGGATAGTTTACATACATTCAAGTATCCACACTTCGGAATAGACGGCGCTATTCACACTAAGGATAATATTCAATTGTTAGTAGAGTAACCTTACCCCACCCTTCTAACACGTATAATTATGAACTCGCTTTGCTCTGAACCCACCGCGAAGTGAAAGTTCTAAGAGTTCCACTTGAACATAAAATACAACTCAAACTCGCACTTTTACACTGAAAATTCCCTAAATTCAAACACACACGAAATCCGTACAGGACTCTCACCTGTTTATAGAAATCATGCACCGTTAGCAAAATAACGACGTTATCCGTACAGGGCTCTCACCTGTTTATAGATATGAAACATGTACCCGTACAGGACTCTAACCTGTTTATAGATAATCATGCACCGACGTTAAATTTTACCCTTCATTCAAGCTCGGATATAACTAATACTCTCATCACAGTGAGTTTTATGGAAGGCGCTTTGTCCCTATTCTCATGCTGCTTTGATTTCTTAGAAAATCCTCACTATACAAGAATCAGACCTAGCCCTAAAACTGTGCTGCTCGGCGACAACACTATGGTACACGGCGATACCTCTTGTGATACTCGGCGATATCACTACAAACGAACAGATGGCTTGCGTGACTAATTTCTCGCCACACAATCTATACCGGTATAGCTTACAGATAGGCACGAAAAACGAACTTAACGAGTGTTAAAACATTGATCCTATTTTCATACCATGACGCAATCCTTAGCAACCAACATGTTACCTTGGTTACCGCTTAGCAACCATCAATTTCTGCTACCAGATAATTGATCCATCGGGCTATAGAAAATATATCATAAACTACGCTGCCCAATTTCATAACCTATAAACAGAATTCTAAACTATACATGGACCCATTTATGAACCTGATATATTTTTGGGCCTACTGAATCAGGTGGTCAAATAAATCTATATCCACATTATTTACAAACTATAAACATATTTATACATTTGCAGAAAGAATATTGTCATTAGAATAAAACCCAACCATTTAATTGACCACTATAGGCGACGTGATCTAGCTAATGGTAACCTATACTTCTAAATAACCAAGACCAGCTTGTTTGTCAAAAGTAAGATTTTATTTTCTAAATTATGGTATATATGTTGTAAGTTTTATAAATGAAATTTATTTGCAATAAAGCAAGCATGATGGTAAGAAATATGAGAAAAATACAATTTAAGCAATGGAATCAATTTTAAAGAAATTATATAAAGTTTAGCATTTCTAAAACCTATTTCCCTAACTGAGCTAAATAGACAGAAATTAAAGTAAAGATCTTTGAGGATTCTTACGTGCTCCACGCAAAGTCCAGCAGCACATCACCCTCATCGGAAAGTCAGAAAGCAGCAGCCAGCCCAACCCTAAGGGCATGACTTTTTATACCTTTCTACGCTAACTAAACTAGCAAAGGAAAGTTTTCAGAAATACTCGACGTCCCATTGGCTGAGAGTGACAAGTGACATGTCACCCGATTCTTAAAAAGTTCCACAAAATCATGTCTTACAAAGACCATTGTCTCTTCCACGTGAAGCCAGAGGCTTCCTGCGATTGCAACTTTGTTTTAAGTCATCCTCGCAGCTTCCATAGTCTTACAGTGCAACTTCCGCGGATGCCAAGTTAAGGACTGACAAAAAGTTCACTTTCGACCTTGGCCATGTCCGACAGAATGATGTCAGCTCATCAGTTTTTGCTTTGTGAATGCAGCTTCAATAAACGTTTTAATTCAGAATGGGCGTCTCGTGACTTTCTGCAGAAATATGAATTAGCTCTTTTTGTGCGGCTCAAATAGTTAGGCCTCAAAAGCAGGCAACTTATGATTTCTAGTATAAAACAAACACAAGAAAAGTATTAATGTAAGAAATAAAGTATATTCTGTATCCACCCCATGGTTTACTAAATAATTAACCCACCCGATTAATCAAATGTTACCTAGCCATTGCAAACAAATAAAGCAGCGTTTATATTTACCAGTCTCCGTTTTTCAATGAGACCCATATGCACCTAGAATAGTAGAAATGACATCACACAGACAAGAAAAAGCAAAACAAGCACATGCTTATTTTAAGTATGCAGCAGTTAGTAATGACAAAAACGAAAACAATAAATTATTTTATTATTTTGCACGAACAAAAAGATGCAACATTTATGCACGTTTATGAGCACACATGTTAGTCCCCCCACGTGTAAAGTTTAATCTAGGTTGTATTAGCACGACATATCACAAATCATTAATAATTTTATTCATGTTATGGAAATGTGACTTTGCGAGTTTAAACAAAATTTTGTTTTCTATCTCGCTCCATCAGACCTCATCATTGAACTTGTAATTGAAACATCAGTGGATGTTGATCCTTTGGATGATTTAAATCCTGAGGATGAAGAAGAGCGTGATGAGGATGCAGATTTGTCCGAACTATATGATATAGGATGGGAAGCTGACCTGCTTGAGCCTTTGGAAATATAAACATTTATTTTTAAAATTTATAATTAATAAAAAGTAAAAAGGTAAACTGTTTAATTTAAAAATAAAGACACCTTCAAAAACAGGTTATGTGTAGTGTCTTCAATAAAATATTAAAATATGCTCATAAAATTAGATCAGATTCACATATAAAATAGCATAGGTAACATAAATATAAATGTCATTTCTTTTCTGGTATTTCTGTATTGTAAATTTGCCAACGACTAAAAAATCTTCTAATTAAAATGTCAAGTAGTGTGTTAAGTTTTTGATCACTGTTACTGATTTACTGTTTGGTAATAATGGTTAATAAAATTTTTTATTATATTTTTCCACAGATTCAACTGCAGATCATTTCAAGATTTCACCATGCCTACAATAGAAAGACAGATAAAGGCTGCAAAACGTCAAAGACAGCAGGTGAAAAAAAAAACGCAGCAGTCCTCTAACAAAAAGATTTCTCAAGCCACGAAGAAAGCACCGGGTAAGAGCTCTAAATATTTCATAAGAAATATTTGTAGTAAAAAAAATATTACTACAGAAAATGTTTCAGTCCATAAAACGAGAAGGAAATCAAATGGAAAGGAAAGGACAATGAAAAATGTTACTGCTAGAGCAAGAGATAAATCTGTGCATGATAGTAGAAGGAAACAACAGTTTAGGGAGATTCGTAAACGAATGTTCCGGAACAGGATAATTGGCAATTTGTTAAAAAATATTAAGAAAGGTCAACAGAAACTAGTTTTTTATAAGAGAAAAAAAAAATTGAGAAAGTTATTGATCAGGCATTTGAAATTAAACGTAAGTTATTTATTTTGATAATCAATAGAATTAGGAAGCTAAACAAGGCAATTTTTGATTTCAAAAGAAATAGTAGATGGAAGAGAATAGTTAATCGTAGTAATTTTTGTGAAGTTTTTTCTGGAGAATGGATGCATAGTTCAAGCTGTGAGGCATTTTTTAATGAGGAGAGTTATTTCCAGGATAATGATTTGGTGCATGCAGTTGACACCAGTGGTCGTGCTTATGAAGTGAAAGATGGTTGTCCAGTTGAAAAAGAAAAACTTGTGACAACAGAGGCAGAAGAGGTGTTAGGTAATGAGGTTTTAGGAAGACGTGGTAAGGGTCCTGTGTACACCTGGAAGTGTAGTAGTATTTGCAGTGTGCGACAGGATTCCATCAATTTGCTTTGTGATTTTGTACGGTCATTTAATAAAAAAAGTTTGAAGCAGAAAATGATGTTGTTGCAACAATTAGATCCTTGCAGAGTAAGAGAAGTGACAGGTTTGCATGGTCATTCACTGGCTTGTCTTTCCAGGAGAGTATGCCAGAGTGTTTTTCATCATTTCAGGATGCTAGCAGTGCATCATAACAAAGTGAGGAAATTAGTTAGAATGTTGTATTATGCTAAGAGTCCAGCAATTATGCTGAAACAATTATGCGCTGCTCTTTTGCATGGTTCTGAAATAGATGTGAAGAATATATGTGAAGAAATTGAGTTTTGTTACTTTGGAAGTAAAGAGGAGAATGTTGAAATTGAGCAAGAAGAAGAGGGTCATGTGGAAGATAGTGTACAGGTTTCCAGTACAGATAATTTCCAGAGGAAAATTGCGACGTTTGAGGTGAAATCAAGTGAGAGGCCTAATTTCACTTGTGTGTGTTGTCGACGCACTTATTATAAGAATCAGACTAAGTTAGTGGATTTATATGCAAAAAGTGAAAGGGAAAATAATAGTGAATGGAAGGATTTTGCAACATACTTGATGGTAGAAAATTGTTTTGATTTGGGATTGGATCAACGTGTGTGTACTTATTGTTGTTGCAAATTAAATCAAAACCAGATGCCTGCTAGAGCAGTTCATAATAATCTGGAATTGGTTGAGATTCCTTCTGAATTGAAGGATTTAAATACTTATGAATCTATTTTGATTCAAAGTATCCATCCCTTTCAGGCTATTGTAAGAATGGAGCCAAAGACAGGGAAATTGCCTCCATCAGATTTACAGAGAGGATTAAAGGGAAGAGTTGTTTATTTGCCTCTAGATTTGAAGAAAAACATTAACACAATTGGAGTAGAAAAAGTGGAAGAGGAACCTCTGGTTATCTTAGTTAATGGGGTTCCGACAAAGAATAAGAAAATATGGCAAGATTTAGTAGATGTTAGGAAAGTCAAAAAGGCAACATTGTATTTGAAAAAAAATAATAAATACTATAAGAATGTATATGTTGCAGAAGAGGAAGTAAGTGAGGAAGAGGATAGCGATTTGTGTGCTGTTCAAATTGAGAAAGTAGAACCCTCTACTAGTGAAGAAATATATGAACATTATAGTGTTCATCCTTTGCATTCCAAGGAAGTCATGGGGAATGCTATTGAGTTGTTTCAAATGAAACAAGCCAAAGGGAGTCCCATTAGTGTTTGGGAGGAAAGTTTGGAAGCTCGGTGTTTCCCACAGCTTTTTCCAACAGGTCAGGGAGGAAGATATGATGAGCGACCTCATCAAATTCCTGCTTCTGAATACCGGACTTTGCGATTGTATGCAGGAGATGCTAGGTTTCGACAATGCATTCCTTATTTGTTTCATCTCCTGTTTGAAAGCGATCTGTCTGGACTGTCATATGCAGTGAACCACATCTTGAAAAGTGGTATACACATGCAAAACATCTCGGCAAGTGACTTTATGGATAAAGTCAATGTCCAAGATAGTATTTTGGATTCTCACCTGATTAATCTCATGGCGTGTCAGCGTGGTACTAATGAGTACTGGTACCGTCGTCATGGTGATTTAAAATGTATGCTGAGGAACTTAGGTACTCCCACATGGTTCCTCACTCTGAGCTGTGCCGAGTATGGCTGGGAAGACTTACTTGAATTTCTACGAGAGGCAAATGCTAACGTAGATAACATCGAATTCAAGACACCCGGAGAACTGTGCTCTTTGGATCCAGTCAATGTATGTAGGTACTTCAATCATAGATTTGAAGGTATGATGTCTTTCATCATGAATAAGAAGAAACCACCTCTTGGAGAGGTGTTGGATTTCTTCTGGAGAAAGGAGTACCAAGCAAGAGGTGCTCCTCATATACATATGTTGCTGTGGATCAAGGATGCACCTAAATTTGGAACGGATCCAGAAGACTCAGTGATGAGTTTCATCCAACAGTATTCTACGTGTGCTGTTCCAAACGCAAAGGAGAAGAAAAGCCTAAGAGAAAAAGTTCTGCGTTTCCAAAGCCATCGATGTGGAAAGTACTGCCGTCGTAAATTCCGAAACAAAGACAAGTTCTACACTAAATGTCGTTTCGGCTTTCCACGACCGGTGATTTCTAAAGGAAGAGTAAACAGTTTGATGTCTTCGCTGCGACACAATGTCATGAAGAAATCACCTAAAAACACTTACAATTTGAAGAGGAACGAAGAGTCCAAGTACATCAACGACTACAACCCGGTGATTTTGTCCATGTGGAATGCTAACATGGATATACAGTTTGTGGCTGATAACTGTATGGCTGTGGCTCGGTATGTGACGTCTTACATCACCAAAAAAGAGAAGACAGAATTGAAGGATATGTGGGAGGACATTTCCCATGAAAAGAGCCTCAGCAAGAAGTTGTACAGTTTCAGTCTGAAGATGTTGTCGCATCGAGAAATCGGAGCGTACGAATGTTCTGACCGGTTGTCTTCAGCAAGTCTCTATGCCAAGTCCAGGAGTATCGTTTGGGCGAGTCTTGGTCTTGCTGCAACGCGTAATCGAGTTCTCAAACCTGTGCGGGAAATTGAGTATTTGGCGGAAAAGGAGCCAAACAGTACCGACATTTTGAAGACAAACATGTTGGATACATATTATCCAAATCGAAGCAGTCACCTCGAGAATGTTTGTCTGTATGAGGTTCTGCAAAATTACATATTCAAGAGGAACATCAAAGAAGATACTGAGAAAGGAGTGTATGCTGTAATAGGAAGTGAGGGATGTCTGGTCAAGCAAAGAAAATGCCACTTGGTAAACCATCGAAAATTGAGTGGCGAATCTCCTGAAAAAAAGGAGTTTTTCTATTTAGCACTTTTGCAACTTTTCAAGCCTTGGCGTGCAGAAGAGGAACTGCTTGGAGATTTCCTCTGTTACGAAGACTCTTTCAATGCCGCCAAGGAGACCATAGAATGTCCTGCTTTTCCCAAATATGTAGAAATGTTGAATGCGGAAATTGAGCAGGAAGCAACGATTGCAGCCGAGATTGCCAGAGACAGTTCTCAGGACAGTCAGAGTTCTGCTTCATTGAGTCAGGATCCACTAGGAGGACCTGTTATCGAAAATGAAGCTGCCACTGCTATGAATGAAGTGGAAAGAGCCATGGCACATGCTCAAGAGGATGTGGTTAACTTAGAAGAGTTGGAAAGACAACTCAACGTTGAGCAGAGGAAAATATATGACGAAGTTACCATGCAAATTGATCATGGATTAAGTCATGATAAGAAAGAGTGCTCATGTACGTCGTTGAAGCCTGTCCGACTGTACGTGAGTGGAGAAGCGGGAACTGGAAAAAGTTTCCTCATTAAAGCAATTTCATGCTATTTGCAGGAAAGGACAGAGTCATCGCTGTCTTGTGTTGTCACTGCTCCAACTGGACTGGCAGCACATAATATTAAAGGGATTACTTTACATCGTTTACTGATGCTGCCAGTGGAGCATGACAACAAATTACAATATCACAAGCTATCTGGAGATGCTTGTTTTGAAGTTTCAAGAATCTTGAGGAAAATGAAACTTCTTATCATTGACGAAGTAAGCATGGTTTCCAATGTCATGCTTGCCTTTGTGCATTTGAGAATGCAAGAAGTTCTCAAAACAGAGTATGATGTGTTATTTGGTGGCAAACACATCATTGGTTTCGGAGATCTTCTGCAGCTGACACCAGTGAAAGGGCAACCTGTGTTCAAAATGCTCACGCATGAAGATACCAGGAAGTGCCTAGGCAGCATTGGCAACGTCAATATATGGTTAAACTTCAATTATGCTGAACTGCATGAAAATATGCGTCAGGCGAAGGATGAAGTTTACAAGACTATTCTACAAGATGTTAGAATTGGAAAAGTGACCGAGCATGGGAAAGAAGCTTTACATGCACGATTACTGTCAAATTTATATCCAGAACAAGATGTTGTGCCTGAGAATATTTTTCAGAAAATTACTGAGAAGAAATCTGGAATATGTTTGATGCCAACTCTTGCAGAATGTGCCAAATTTAACAACAAAATGTTGCATTTAGAAAAGCAAGAGATTGTGAAACTGGAAGCTATTGATAGAGTAGAGCATATGGGATCAACAATTATTTTGTCTGAGAATCTGAAAACAAAATTGGATTCATTAGAGAAGAGTATATCTAAAACTGCAGGTTTTGAAAAGACTCTGAATGTGTGCTTGAACTGCCATAGAATTTTAAGAAGGAATTTACATGTTGAAAGAAGTCTGGTAAATGGATCAATGGGTAATGTTGTTGATTTTGTAAAATACAGAAATAGAGATGGAATTGAATTTTTAAAAATTAAATTTGATGGCATTGAGGAAGTACAGCTAATTGCTCGTTGTTCTGCTAGATTTTTGCTTGTAAAAGACTTATATGTTCGCCGTAAGCAGTTTCCTGTTTGCTTGGCATATGCAGTGACAATCCATAAATCGCAAGGTTTAAGTGTAGACAGTGCATTGGTGAATATTGGCAGTTCTGTGTTCAAGGAGGGTATGGCATATGTGGCATTGTCACGAGTTAGAACTTTATCGGGATTGTACTTGATTGAGTGTGATGTCACAAACATTTGTGCGGATCTAGATTGTGTTAAGGAATACAATAGGTTAAGAAGAGAGTATGCGCCACATTTGCCTCAGTATCCTTTGTTTGAGAAACGTGTGATAGGCCGGAAACGAAGAAATGAGAACAATACTGGGGAGGTTGTAGCAAAAAGACAAAAAGTCAATGAACCTAAAATTACAAGCAGAAACAAAAAGGATTCTGTTGAAGATGTTGTTGGTTTTCAGTTTGAAAACAGTTCTGGTGTCAACTGCTATGCTAATGTAGTGATTAATGTTTTGTTTTCTCTAAAAAATGTAAAAGAAGAGATTGTGGTCAATTCTGATCAAAGATTTTGCAGTTTGTTAAATTCTGTGTTAGAGAAATGTACCACTGATAGAAGAAACATAGAAAGTGTGTCTGAAATTCGAAATCTGTTAGACAGATGTTCAGGCCAAACACAATTCTCTCAAAATATTCAGCAAGATTGTCAGGAGTTTTTAATGTATATGCTTGATGTATTACATGCTGAAGGTGTAGATGTAGATCAGCTGTTTGGGCTTTCTTATCAATGGCAGCATGACTGCGAGAACTGTATGGTATCAAGTACTACTAGTGTAGACTCAGAAAGATTTATATATTTAACTTTGCCAGACAGTAAATCAGTCTCCTTTAATAAGCTAGTAAAAGCAGCTGATCACAACATGGAGTGTAGCCAATGTAAATCTGAAATGACGTCCACATTATTTATACGAACATATGGCCAGTACGTCATTTTAATGTTCCAACGATGTAGGCCTGATGGAACAAAATTGACAACTTTAATTAAAAATTTTGTAGCTTCGCAGTTGTCAATATCAGGAAGGACTTTTGTAACTGCAGCAATTATATATCATGACGGCCCTTCAATAACATCAGGACATTACACAGCTTATTTAAAGTCTAGAAATGGCTGGTCATTCTGCAATGATTCTGTTTTAATTTTCAAAAAAAAATTGCCGTATGACCTTAAAAACTCTTACCTGGTGTTTTTAAAACCAAAATTTTAGGGAAATAATCTCGGGATGTGCTCTGTGGAATTTCAAGAAGTTCTAATGGCTCCTACACTATTTGGCCTTGAGGATAAGTGTAGTTCAGAGACATAACTTCTAACCATAAGACTGGACATCATGGAGAAATAAGTGCACTTTTTATAAGCTAATTGAAGCAGCCAATCAAAACATGGAGTAGAGGGAATGTAAGTCTGCAATGCTGTCTACTGTTTTACATTGCTTTGTGATTAAAAGTGATGTAGAAAATTAAATAATTGTAGTAGTCATAGAGGTAGTGTAAGTCTGCTTGTAGCAGTGTCATAGGAAAAGTAGAACATGACTGAGCAAGAAGGGGAAGATATTACTATTCCAGGATTGTGAAAATGATCTTCAACATTTTAATTCTGAAAGTTGCGGAAATGCGAAAAGACGGGATTGGCTAACAAGAAATCCAAGAGTTATACATGGCTCTGACAAGATTTGGCCTTGTGGAATCTTGTGGTAGAGAGCAAGAAGTCATTTATTGTATGTAACATGTTTTTAAAAACGATGGAGATTTTCTTTCAGAAAGTGGCGGGCTGAAAGTAATAACAGCACAAAAGAGTGTAAGCTGTTCATAGGACATCCTTGGACGTCATGGAAAGTAAGTTAACTTTAAGGAGTTCTGAATTTTGATTTCTGATGTTGTATGGGTTTTTTAAACACAATCATTTTGATTGTGTTTTTTTTTCCCCGCTGTTACATGATGAATACCTTCAAGTCACTGTTTTTAGTGAATTTTGATACATTCTGAGAACAGCAAAAATAAACCATTTAACATGTATAATTAATTCTGTACTGTTTGCATTTATGATGTATATGTAGAACTGTGTAGGAGGCATGGAGAAGGTGAGGCTTCTGTAAGTGTCAAAGTTGTTGCATGCAGTGCTGCACTTCTGCGTATTCTTTCATATGCTAGACTACATCTGCACAATGAGATACCTAAGCAAAGGAAACACAAGTGATGTGATTGTGAAATGAGCAAAATAAATTGCATGTATTTCAATTACATCACCTGTGTTTCCTATCATTACGAATCACATTGTGCAGATCAAGTTTAGGTCTGTCCAGGGAAACATAGGAGGTTTGGACTTTGTTGAAGATTGCAGTGGACATGACTCACTTCATTGGTAGACCTTCACATGTATTATGTCCTCTATTCTCTTCAACAACTCGAAATTTCATCTGCAACCCTGAGTAGGCCTCACCTGAAACAAAACTCTGGATAGTAGACATCTTATTGGCATCCTGAAGCAATTATTTAAAATTTTAGTGTCTTGCAACACTTTTCTGAAACAACAGCAATGCAAAATATGCACCATGTTTTAAGATAGGCCTCACTTCATCTGCATCAAGATAGTGTTAGTTTAAAATGTATATCTTTAGGACTGTGTAGCTTCTGTAAGTGTCAAAGTTGTTGAAAAACTGTTTGTCCTTCAATCTTTGCCCTTGTCTTTTGTAATTTTTTAATACATGTTTTTATATTTTTCAAATGTTTGTTCTCTCTTTCACAGATTGAAAGTATAAAAACAAAAAGTGAGTAATTTAACGACAATTATAAGGTAAATATTTTGTACTCTTTTCGTTACATTTCTATCACATTGAACTACTATTAGTTCCACTGCTTCATTTCTTTAATCCTCAGTTTCCTGCCTTTGCTACTTCCCTCATTCCTTTCTCTATTACCTACTTACTCAACTCCTTCCACTCTTTTTCTCAGTCCCTCTCTTCTCATAGTTCCTCACTCTTGTTCACTCACTCCGTCTCTATTACTCTTAGTGTCTTTGACTGATCACTGTATCACTATTTGTTCATAATGCTTTCTCTGTGTAGTTGAAGCACACTAAGTGGCATATTATGAATACAGCCAATAAAATTATTGCTCTTTTTATTGGCAGAAAACTGGTGCAAAAGCGGCTTTAGCGGCAGTTTTCTGCCGCAAAAGCAGCTTTAGCGACACATTTCTGCCGATAAAAGCTGCAAAACTTTTATTGCCTATGTTGATAATATGCCCCTATGTTATTTACATTAGGGCTATATTGTCCAGTATAACAATCAAAATTGCTCTCCAAAGACACCAGGCAAAGCAGACGCTCCCTCAAACAGATCACCAAGCGCAATTTACCCTACTTACAGCCTAGCCTGTTCTCTGTCGAGACTTTAGCAATCTTTAGAGCACAAGATAAGATCTTTTCACATGGAAGAGTCAGACGTATTGCAATTCTACTTAAGAAACAAGCATTGGCATAGACAATAGGTCTTGCCTTTGGGACCTTATACGTGTTTAGCCATGCAACAGTTGATGTTGCTGCACCAAGGATATTATGCTGCATAACTAAATACTTAGAAGGTCCCAAAGGCGAGACCTATTGGCTATGCCAATGCTTGTTTTTCTTTCACTTCGTTATCTATTTTGTTTTTCACAATTATACCCTCTTCTGTCTTTTCTTCGGTAAATAGATCTATTAAACAGTATCTCTTCTTTACTCCCTATAGCTGTCTTTCTTTTAACATCACTCTCTGTTTACTTTCCTTATACTTACACTTTTTTTAAAAAAAAAAAAATTTTTGGGTTAGCTCCCGGTCCGCGTACCGGGAAGCTAACCCGGGAGCGAACCAAAAGAAATAGAGCTTGCCAGAGTGCTAAACATTGTAGCAATTTTTTTTGAAAGGGAAGGTAGTTCTGAAAAGAACTTTTTTTTTATATTTTTGTTGTTTTATATTTTTTTTGTATTTTTTGAACATTTTTTGGTTTTTTTGTATTTTTTGAACGATTTTATATTTTTTTTGGTTTTTTTGGGGGGGGAAACAACAAAAAACAGGCGTTGAAAAGGGCTCAACAGGAGCAAAAAAAAATTACTGGGGGCGGTTAGGGCAATCATGGTGTTCATATGCAAGGTTGAGTGCATTGATGCTCATGTTGCCACAAGCTAATAATGCACGACAGTGCATACATAAATGTATCATATGCCCAAAATTTGGTTGGATATTTGGCACAGTTTCCCGTGCCTCCTCTGGTGTTAAAGAAACCGATGTTGTTGGTCTCGCCACAGGAGTTGGTCTAGGATTGTCCATCATATCCCTTAATTCCGCCCGGCTGTAATTTAGGGGATGTTTCCTCGTCATGTGCCTATGCATGGTGTGATTACCATAACTGTATTTTTTGTCCGTCCCTCTGGACAATTGTTCCTTGCATATGAGGCATGTTGCGTACCTGGCATTGACCTTTTTTTGGCCAGGAGGGATGGAAAAAAACTGCCAGATGAAACTGGCTTTCTTTCTTGAAACCCGGGGCAACTCTTCCAGGAATTGTGGTTGTTCTCCCTCCTCATCCATTTCTTCATCTTCCTCCTCAATGTTGGTAACCACCTGGGGAGGTGGTCCTCTCTTCCCATGAGGAGGTGGAGGTGGTGGTGGGGGTGCACCAGCTGCAGCAATCAATGAAGCCATTTTCACACAAGCAAAATAGGTCTTCCAAGAAGCAAAATAGGTCTTCCTCTCACAATAATGAAAGTCAGAGTGAGGAAAGAAGGAGTGGTTTTCATCATTTGGAAAAAACAATACTTCTCAACCAATGAAAAGTGTTATTTTTAGGTCACCTGACCTAGCCTTCCATAATTATGAAACTAAAAGTGAAATGAACCAATGAAAAGTTTTATTAACAAGTCACATGACCTCTAACGCTCATGTTACGCGCTGCGGAACGCTCCCCGGTTAGCTTCCGGTTCGCTGCGCTTCGCGCCTCTGTCCGCGCCCCGGGACACTTCCGGGTGCGCTAACGCGATACGTCACAAGACGCATTTCGCGGCAACGCGATACGTCGCGCTTTCGCGCCGCGGATCGCTTCCGGGGAGTTGCGTTTCGCGCCTCGGTCCGCGCCCCTGGGCACTTCCGGGTGCGCTAACGCAGTACGTCATAAGACGCATTACGCGGCAACGCGATACCGTCACTATGTTGATTTCTTACCGGTTCGCGGACCGGATCGCGGAATCAAATTGAGCTAACGGGAAGCTTCCCGGTTCGCGGACCGGGAGCGAAACAAAAAAAATATTTTAAAAAAATTATTAATAAACATATAAAATATATTTTTGGATTTAAAGAAGAATAAATTTTACAGCTATAGATATTAGCTTTTAAAAAACCAATGAAATTCATTGAAAAAACCATAGGTTATAGACCATATATAGTTAGGAATTAGCATTTACAAAACCTTGAAAATTCACTGAAAAAACCATAGGTTATACACCATATATAGTTAGGAATTAGCATTTAAAAAACCTTATTTTACTCACACAAAACCATTGAAATTCCATATATAGTTAGTTGTACTAACTATATATCGCGCACCCGCAATCCACTGCTGATCATGTCACATATTACATCATTCATGACATGGTCAGTGACATCACTGATGACATCACTGATGACATCTCAAATGACATCACTGATGACATCACTGATGACATCTCAAATGACATCACTGATGACATCACTGATGACATCTCATTTGACATTACTGATCACATCACTGATGACATCATTCATGTGATAATACGATGAAGCTCTTCAGACTCTAATATAACCTTAGATACAGTAAGTGTAAACAGACACTCACAGACTGTCACTCATCCATAGAGTTACACACACACCTAGTCAGTCATGCAAAGAACCAATCACACCTCCATTTTCTCAACTATACAGTTATACACACCTTACTTATTCAAACATATACTAACACATATTTACTCTCTTATACAATCCCTGATACAAGTTCACAATGATCCATACAGCCACTCACACATTCACTGGCTCTTATGCACAGTTATTTATATATGTCAACTCTCACATGTACTGTGTTTTACATATGTACTTACTTTGACATATAGCACTGAGATATCCATTCACTCAGCAATACACTCATGCACACAGTCAACCGCCCATACAGCTGTTTCCACATGCACTTTTGAACCCATACATCTAGTGAATCAACTGCTCACACATCTATGCACAGAGTCATACACCTCCCAGCCACCCACACACACACTCAGTCTCCCATACAAATACTTGGGCAACCAATCAATAACCCATATAGTTAATCATATTGCTAATGATTAACACATGCTGCAGTTTACAGAACAACAGACATAATGATGCACAAATTAAGACAGTTTAGTCACTAACCCATGCACTCAGTGAGACACATTTAATCACTCACTCATACAGTCAGTCATGCACCTACTAAATCCTTCATCCAGACATTTATACATCCACTCATTCTTAAATATGTAAGACATATTTTAACTTTACAGAAAAATACAGTCACTGGATGTTGTCATCAGTGATGTCATTTGAGATGTCATCAGTGATGTCATCAGTGATGTCATTTGAGATGTCATCAGTGATGTCATCAGTGATGTCATTTGAGATGTCATCAGTGATGTCATCAGTGATGTCACTGACCATGTCATGAATGATGTAATATGTGACATGATCAGCAGTGGATTGCGGGTGCGCGATATATAGTTAGTACAACTAACTATATATGGAATTTCAATGGTTTTGTGTGAGTAAAATAAGGTTTTTTAAATGCTAATTCCTAACTATATATGGTGTATAACCTATGGTTTTTTCAGTGAATATATATATATATCCACTGAAAAAACAATAGGTTTCACACCAGTTATAGTTAGCTGGATTTTTTACTCATACAAAACCATTAAAATTCCCCCGGTATAGTTAGTTGTACTCACTATAACTCGTGCACCCGCAATCCACTGCTGATGATGTCACATATTACATCTTTCATGACATGGTCAGTGACATCACTGATGACATCACTGATGACATCTCAAATGACATCACTGTTGACATCACTGATGACATCATCCATGTGACAATCAAATACACCTCATCACACACTAGTATAATCTTTCATCACTCACTGTAAAATAGAAAGTGCCATATTTGAAACCATTGACACACCAATAGAAATTTCTAAACACCCACTCAGTTATTTATAGAACTATACACACATCTAATCACTTACCTATAGATTCAGTGTTATATGCAGTGAATAATCAACAGAACACTATCAAATATACTTATATGTCTATTTCAACATTACACACCATTACACATTGTATTCACTTATAAAGACATCCTTCTGACTTATGCAAACAATTGATTATACTTACATTTACGCACCTACACACTTATAAAAACACCACTTCATCTATTTATATAGATAGTAACTCACACTTAGTGTGTTATAAATCACTATTACAAGCATACAGTTATCCATATAGTGACTCATACAATCACTAAGTCTTAGGCACACTTAATTAGATATAACCGTCCCATACACTGCCTTTTTTTCAAGTTTAATGGAGATGTACCATTGAGAGAAATATTTCATCACCACCACACCCATAAACATTTACACTCCCTGAAACAACTGTTATAACATGTAGTCTTAACCTCATATACCTACTGAATGAACTATTCACACATTTTTGGGCAATCACACACCCCCCACCAAAGCGCATAGACATTCATTTACCCATACAAATACTCAGTTGAGAAACCAATAAAAAATATAGTCTTTAACATAGCAATTAAGACAAAGCAATAAAGACTTTCACACAGTTTAGTAACTACACATTAGATATAGTGAGACTCTACAAATTAGTCAAGGAAACAATCAATGAGACTGTTACTAAATCCACCATCCACACATTTATATTTATATATCCACTCATTCTTCAATGCAAAGTAGTGTATTTATAATACATATTTAAATATCAAAGCAAACCACATCCACTGGATGATGTCATCAGTGATGTCATTTGAGATGTCATCAGTGATGTCATCAGTGATGTAACTAACCATGTCATGAATGATGTAATATGTGACATCATCAGCAGTGGATTGCGGGCGCTCGAGTTATAGTGAGTACAACTAACTATAACGGGGGAATTTCAATGGGTTTTTATGAGTAAAATGTCCAGCTAACTATAATTGGTGTGAAACCTATGGTTTTTTCAGTGAATTTCAAAGGTTTTTTAAATGCTAATTCCTAACTATAACGAGTGTGAAACCTATGGGGCCTTATTTACGTGCCCCTTGCGCCTCCGAACGTCACTTTTTGTGACGTTCCGGTGGCGCAGAAGACTGAGTGATATTTATCAGGCAGGTCTAAGCCACTTTTTGTGGTGTAATCCTGCCTGATAAATATCTGTCCCTTTAACGCAGTGTCTTGCGTTAAAGGTGCGTGCAATCGGTGTTGCTGGGGGCGTTCCTAGCAGCATCCATGGACTTGAGTAATTTATAGCATCCTCAAAGTCAGTCTTTCAAAAATTCCAAAGTATAGGACATGACAATCCAAATCCAAATGTTTCTCAAGAAAAGTCATAAACCGTGTCCGTATGTCATATCTGCCCAAATGCCGATATTCCAAACAATTGAAAATGACTTTTCTTGAGAAACATTTGGATTTGGATTATCATGTCCTACACTTTGGAATTTTTGAAAGACTGTCTTTGAGGATGCTATAAATTACTCATTCTGCCCGAATTGTGTGGGTAAAATTAATACCCAGTCACTTTGAATAAAAAATGTACTTATGACTCGTCTAACATTTGGAAGAAATATCTAGTTATCTGACAACAGGATACCGACATAACTTGAAGGAAATAAGAACGCCCTGAAGATTTTCTGTTGTACAGAACGAAACACGTCGGCTGGCTGTGTTACATAAATTAAGGAAAATAAAAGCATTTGAATATACACCAAGATTCAGCGCTTCAATAAGGACTCTAAGTGATATGATTTGATTGGACTTGTTGTGCAAGTGGTGCTGTGCCAAACTTTGGAATATTCTCCACTACTCTCTACTACTCACTCTCTACTACTCCACTACTCTCTAATACTCACTCTCTACTACTCATTCTCTACTACTCTACTACTCTCTACTACTCTCTCTGTACTACTCACTCCCTACAACTCACTATCTACTACTCTCTACTGCTCACTCTCTACTACTCTCTACTACTCACTCTCTACTACTCTCTCTCTCTACTACTCACTCTTTACTACTCACTCTCTCCTACTCTCTACTACTCACTCTCTACTTCTCACTCTCTACTACTCTCTACTACTCACTCTCTACTACTCTCTCTACTACTCTCTACTACTCACTCTCTACTACTCACTCTCTACTACTCTCTACTACTCACTCTCTACTACTCTCTCTCTACTACTCTCTACTACTCTCTACTACTCACTCTACTACTCACTCTCCACTACTCTCTACTATTCTCTCTCTCTGCTACTCACTCTCTACTAATCCCTTTCTACTACCCACTCTCTACTACTCACTCTCTACTACTCACGCTCTACTACTCTCTACTACTCACTCTTTACTACTCTCTACAACTCACTCTCTACTGCTCTCTACTACTCACTCTACTACTTACTCTCTCTACTCTATACTACTCACTCTCTACTACTCACTCTCTACTACTCTCTACTACTCACTCTACTATTCACTCTACTACTCTCTACTACTCACTCTTCTACTCTCTCTCTACTGCTCTCCACTACTCTCTACTACTACTCTCTACTCTCTACCTCTCTCTACTTCTCTCTACTTCACTCTACTAGTCTCTACCTCTCTACCTCTACCTCTCTACCCCTACCTCTCTACCTCTACACCTCTACCTCTCTACCTCTCTCTACACGCACCCATATACACATATATATATGCATATATATGCATATGCATATATATATGTATGTGTATATATGTATACATACATATATAAACATATATAATCTGCATAGCTATATAAATACAAATATAAATGCATGCATGCATATACATATAAGCATACATATACATGTTATTTACATGAAAGTTTGAAAAACACTAATAAAAGCAAAGCTAGAAAGCCACCTCATTACAAACAGAATGGCTTTAACTTAAACGAGGGCGAGATCTATTCCATTTTCAATGCTTGTTTACTTTGGTTCCATCACGAAGGCATTAAGATGTGTCACACATTTGCCATAAATTCTGAATGTTAGCACTCTAGTTGCTCATTAGATCACTGTAGTAAAGCTACTGCTCACCAGGGAAGTCTGCTGCTGGTATTCAAAGTGCATGTTTCAGTCTGCATGTCAGAATTTTTTTCATGAAATAGAAGAGGATTTGAGAAGTCAAAATGTGCCCTAATTTTTCTTTCTTCAGCACTAATCATAATTTCTGTGGCAAAATTAACCCCCTCATTTTGTTCCTTTGCAAATTAAATGTTTTAAGTGTTACCACTGTTTTCCAATCAAGATGACTTCAGGTGTGGCATACTTTTGTCATGAGTAAGACTGTTAGCGCTCTAGTTGTTCTTTAGAACACTCTGGGACATTCTGTCATTGGGCTATACTTGGGCTACATCTGGGTGATATTTGGGCTACATTTGGGCTCTTTTGTCTCTGGTGGCCATCTTGGGAGACTGCATGTCAGAATGGTTTTAATGAAATAGAAGAGGATTTGAGAAGTCACTTAAAATGTGCCCTAATGTTTCTTTCTGCAGCACTAATCATACTTTCTATGGCAAAATGAACCCCCTCATTTTGTTTCTCTTTAATTAAATGTTTTAAGAGTTATCACTTTATTCCAATCAAGATGGCTTCAGGTGTGCCATACCTTAGTAATAAGTAGGACTGTTAGCGCTCTAGTTGTTCTTTAGAACACTCTGGGAAGCTGCAGTAGAACACAAAGGAATCAACAGACAGTCTCTGTCCTTGTTGGATGTACTTGTTTTACTGAGAATGTCAGACTTCATTCTCACATGACTGAGAAAGATAATGTGAATTTACAGAAAATATGCTATCAGTTTAGCTTATAGATCCCCTTCCAAACCACTGTGGGAAAAGCATGAGATATTAGTTTTCTTTCAAACATGATTCATGATATCCCAGCAGAAGGCTTTTTCACATGGTAAAATCACCTTAGAACACACCACAATTCCTAAAATGAGTATGGTACCATCAACAAATGATTTATAATGTAACTAAAGACCAAAAACCTTCTATTAACTGCAATGATTTTTAATGAGGTGCTATCATGTATATTGGTCCCAAGATGGCTGCCAACACTTCTTGGATAAAGTGCTGACAGCCAATCAGATCTCACAATGAAATGTGTGGTTAGGCTTCGCCCATATATACATATTTTTTTCTTTTGATTTTCCCAGGAACTACTGGAGGGATTTACACCATTTAACCAAAAGGGTGATCTGCGTACCAGACCCTACCATTTTCCTAAATTTGGTGTAATTCCGTTCAGCGGTTCGGGCTGTAGCCGTGTCTAATCGTCCTATGGAAATTAACATGAGGAAAACACGTTTTGGGACCCCCCCTTTTTTCTCGGCCCCCGGTTGACAAATCTTCCCAAGACTTTCAGGAAAGGCAGTGGAGCAGAGCGGACCATCTTCTTTGAAAAATTCGCGAAGATTCACCAACCGGCCCCAAAGTTATTCCCAATAGAATGTTGCGGATTTCCTATGGAAACTAGGTCCTAACTATAACTACCTACTGGCGACCGCCAGTAGGTAATATATATATATATATATCTATATTCACTGACAAAACCATAGGTTTCACACACATTATATTGAGGAATTAGCATTTAAGAAACCTTGCAAATTTGTTGAAAAAACCATAGGTTTCACACATGTTATGGTTAGCTGGACATTTCACTCATAAAAAAACCATTGAAATTCCCCCATAATAGTTAGTTTAACTAACTATAACTCGCGCGCCCACAATGCACTGCTGATGACGTCACATATTACATCACTCATGACATGGTCAGTGACATCACTCATGACATCACTGATAACATCTCAAATGACATCACTGATGACACCATCCAGTGAATGTGTGTCATTCTGAAAAATAAATATGTTTTATATATGTATATCTAAAGGTCAATGGAAGAATAAATGGGTAAATAAGTGTCTAAATGGATGGTTTAAAAAAAAAAAATTGATTGGTTAACTGACTTATTAAGTATATCTTAGTGAATACATATATTAGCGAGTAATGTTTAAATATATAAATATATGTATCAGTGTCTCACTTTGTGTATAAGTGGCTGCATGGGTTGGTGAGTAGCTACACGAGTGTGTATACGGGTTATTAGTTGTTTTTTTGAGTATCAGTATGTTAGTTAAGTGAGTATTTGTATGGGATAGTGAATGTGTGTGTGGTTGAGTGGGAGGTGTGTGACTGTCCAAAAATGTGTAAATAGTTGTTTTACTAGGTATATGAGGTTAAGACTGTATGTGGAAACAGTTGTTTGGGTGACTGAATCTCTTTATGGGTATGGTGATGAGTAAATATATTTCTCAATGATACATGTCTAACAAGCTAGAAATATAAAAGGCAGTGTGTAGGAACTGGGGTCACCAGTTCCCCGGGGGTAGCCTGGCACGAGCAGGTAGGCACCCGAAAGCTCAGGTGTTAAGTGATTACACAGCACACTCAGCCACTGAGACAGTAAAACGCACACAATGACTGACACCACCCCCGTGAGTGGGATTAAAACACTAGTTTTTATCTAGGATAAAATGCAGGGTAGTCAATCACTCGATACCTTCCCCTATTAAAACATTTCATCAGGGATGCAATTCAATAATCACTGTAGCTTATCACCAGGAACATTTCATGAAGCCCGCCCCTGCAAGGAAGTCATTAAAGTGACATTCAAGTACATTTCAGGTAGAGCCATCAAAAATCACAATAGCAAGAACTAATTTCCTTAAAGATCAGACAACATCACACTAGGCAGGAATAAAACTACTTATGCAAGAATAAAACATTTCCTTAAGCAGGAATAAGCATTTCATTAACCTCATTCGCCGGTAATGAACATTTCCTAAATCAGGGCTAACCAGGTCACTAGGCTGAACTAAGCATTTTATCAGGTAAAGGTAAACATCTCATTGGGTAAACATAAACCTTTTCATCTGGTAAAGACAGGCATTTGAACCTCCTTCCGAACAGTCAGTCCCCCAACATGGGGTTAACTTTAATAATCTTATACCCCAAAGGTGTCTGGCAGGACTTTGGCTCAGTTCCAGTTCCTTAAGGGGCCAATCAGGGCCCACGGGACCCAGCAACAGTTTCTCCCGGGGAGGGGCGAACCCGGGGCCTTTTCCGGCCTTCCACCCTCCTCCCCAGGGTTTACCTTGTGGTCTTCGGGCTCCTCGGGGAGCCCTTGCGGCGTTGTCAGGTGATGCAGGAGGGCTCGTGCTCCTTCTGGAGCCCTCCGGCGCGTCTGGCAGTGCGGGCCCTCTCCGGGCTTCACGTTGTTAGGGGGGCTGGTCCCGGGCCTCCTTCCTGCTCCTTCGGCCTCGGGACCAGCCATGCACAGCAGTTGCCGGAGGACGGGCCCGGGCCTCTCTCTCGGCCTGGCCTGGGCCCGTGAGCCAATCACCGGAGGCTGAGGGGAGGCGCGCCCGCGACTGCCAATTGCAGCGCGGCTAGCGGGGGCGTCACAGCCTCTCCCCCAATCACTGGCAAGGAAGGCTGGGGCGCAGCCGATGACACGGCGCCCCCGTCACGTGGTGCGTGGTGCGGGTGACCCCAGCCTTCGAGGCCTAGCGCGGCCTACTGGCGAGATGCCCAGAGAGGGCCGCCGGGACAATGTGGGCAGCAGTGAGGGCCTCAGCAGCTCGGCGCCTGACCGTGACAGGGCTGGCGGGCCCTCAGAAGGCTTCCGGGCCACGGCGGTGAGTGGCACAGAGCTTTTAACAGGCAGCGCTTCACGGGGGTCACACAGCGCACATGCAGGCCAATTGGCGCTTGGGGCGTAGGAAGTGCCGGCGCAGATAGCGCCTCAGGGTTAATGGCAGTTTTGAGGAACACAGCGCTTCCAGGCCCAGCGCTGAGGGGCTGTGTAGCGCTTTGGGGGATAATGCTGTCAGCGCTTCTCACGGGGCAGAAATGGCACCTCAGGCAGGCAGCAGGTTTAGCAGCCACAGTCTTTAGATGGTTACAGCGCTCTATGGCAGTAGAGATATGGCAGGACAGCAATTTAGACAGTTCAGTCAGGGGAGTTCAGTCAGGGGGAGTTAGGCAGGACAGCGCAGGCCCGGGGTGAAGGCAGGGGGCGCAGGTGCAGCACAGTCCAGTACGTGGTTGATCCCCCAGTAGTCCTGATTAGCACAGGGGAGTCTCTTCTCGGCGCTTGTTCATTCTGGCACCCTTCTAAGGAAGCAGGTTCCTGGTTTCTTAAAAAAGGGGGGGGGTGAGTTGAAGGCTTGTCAGCAGGTCACTGCAGGTGGTCCCTGGGTTCCCCTCCCGCCGGGCTAGATCAGTGGGCTAGTTCAGGGTTCCTCACTCTACTTGGAGGGCAGCATCTAAGCCCTGTCACTCCCAGTGGCATAGGCCCCTGACTAGGCCACACTACCTATGTCTCCTGCGTAGGTCCCCCAGGTCAGTGATGCCCCAACTGACTAAAAAGTTTTGCTCCTTTCCTTATATATGCCCAGGTCAGGTGACCACTCTCTAAGGCGACAAAAATAGGCTCTGCCTCTATTCTGGAAGGTTCCATGAGCTTCCCCACTCTAACTATGGGCAGGCGATGGAAGGCTGGCATTGCAACAACGTTTGGGGTCCCAGCCAATTCCTGGCAACTAGGGTGCTACAAGAAAAAGACTACGCTGCAGTAGCAGGGGGCAGTGGCAGCCATGTTTGAAGTAGAGAGCCCCTGCACCTCAGCATTGATTGGCAATGGGAAGGTGCCCGGAGACCTAAGGCCAACAAAAAGAAGGTGGGAAAAAGTGAGGCAAGGGCAAAAAAAATAGGGAAAGGCCACCCTAGGGCTGACAGGGTTTACCTTGTGGTCTTCGGGCTCCTCGGGGAGCCCTTGCGGCGTTTTCAGGTGATGCAGGAGGGCTCGTGCTCCTTCTGAGGCCCTCCGGCGCATCTGGCAGTGCGGGCCCTCTCCGGGCTTCACGTTGTTAGGGGGGCTGGTCCCGGGCCTCCTTCCTGCTCCTTCGGCCTCGGGACCAGCCATGCACAGCAGTTGCCGGAGGACGGGCCCGGGCCTCTCTCTCGGCCTGGCCTGGGCCCGTGAGCCAATCACCGGAGGCTGAGGGGAGGCGTGCCCGCGACTGCCAATTGCAGCGCGGCTAGCGGGGGCGTCACAGCCTCTCCCCCAATCACTGGCAAGGAAGGCTGGGGCGCAGCCGATGACACGGTGCCCCCGTCACGTGGTGCGGGTGACCCCAGCCTTCGAGGCCTAGCGCGGCCTACTGGCGAGATGCCCAGAGAGGGCCGCCGGGACAATGTGGGCAGCAGTGAGGGCCTCAGCAGCTCGGCGCCTGACCGTGACAGGGCTGGCGGGCCCTCAGAAGGCTTCCGGGCCACGGCGGTGAGTGGCACAGAGCTTTTCACAGGCAGCGCTTCACGGGGGTCACACAGCGCACATGCAGGCCAATTGGCGCTTGGGGCGTAGGACGTGCCGGCGCAGATAGCGCCTCAGGGTTAATGGCAGTTTTGAAGAACACAGCGCTTCCAGGCCCAGCGCTGAGGGGCTGTGTAGCGCTTTGGGGGATAATGCTGTCAGCGCTTCTCACGGGGCAGAAATGGCACCTCAGGCAGGCAGCAGGTTTAGCAGCCACAGTCTTTAGATGGTTACAGCGCTCTATGGCAGTAGAGATATGGCAGGACAGCAATTTATACAGTTCAGTCAGGGGAGTTCAGTCAGGGGGAGTTAGGCAGGACAGCGCAGGCCCGGGGTGAAGGCAGGGGGCGCAGGTGCAGCACAGTCCAGTACGTGGTTGATCCCCCAGTAGTCATGATTAGCACAGGGGAGTCTCTTCTCGGCGCTTGTTCATTCTGGCGCCCTTCTAAGGAAGCAGGTTCCTGGTTTCTTACAAAAGGGGGGGTGAGTTGAAGGCTTGTCAGCAGGTCACTGCAGGTGGTCCCTGGGTTCCCCTCCCGCTGGGCTAGATTAGTGGGCTAGTTCAGGGTTCCTCACTCTACTTGGAGGGCAGCATCTAAGCCCTGTCACTCCCAGTGGCATAGGCCCCTGACTAGGCCACACTACCTATGTCTCCTGCGTAGGTCCCCCAGGTCAGTGATGCCCCAACTGACTAAAAAGTTTTGCTCCTTTCCTTATATATGCCCAGGTCAGGTGACCACTCTCTAAGGCGACAAAAATAGGCTCTGCCTCTATTCTGGAAGGTTCCATGAGCTTCCCCACTCTAACTATGGGCAGGCGATGGAAGGCTGGCATTGCAACAACGTTTGGGGTCCCAGCCAGTTCCTGGCAACTAGGGTGCTACAAGAAAAAGACTACGCTGCAGTAGCAGGGGGCAGTGGCAGCCATGTTTGAAGTAGAGAGCCCCTGCACCTCAGCATTGATTGGCAATGGGAAGGTGCCCGGAGACCTAAGGCCAATAAAAAGAAGGTGGGAAAAAGTGAGGCAAGGGCAAAACAAATAGGGAAAGGCCACCCTAGGGCTGACAGGGTTTACCTTGTGGTCTTCGGGCTCCTCGGGGAGCCCTTGCGGCGTTTTCAGGTGATGCAGGAGGGCTCGTGCTCCTTCTGGAGCCCTCCGGCGCGTCTGGCAGTGCGGGCCCTCTCCGGGCTTCACGTTGTTAGGGGGGCTGGTCCCGGGCCTCCTTCCTGCTCCTTCGGCCTCGGGACCAGCCATGCACAGCAGTTGCCGGAGGACGGGCCCGGGCCTCTCTCTCGGCCTGGCCTGGGCCCGTGAGCCAATCACCGGAGGCTGAGGGGAGGCGCGCCCGCGACTGCCAATTGCAGCGCGGCTAGCGGGGGCGTCACAGCCTCTCCCCCAATCACTGGCAAGGAAGGCTGGGGCGCAGCCGATGACACGGTGCCCCCGTCACGTGGTGCGGGTGACCCCAGCCTTCGAGGCCTAGCGCGGCCTACTGGCGAGATGCCCAGAGAGGGCCGCCGGGACAATGTGGGCAGCAGTGAGGGCCTCAGCAGCTCGGCGCCTGACCGTGACAGGGCTGGCGGGCCCTCAGAAGGCTTCCGGGCCACGGCGGTGAGTGGCACAGAGCATTTCACAGGCAGCGCTTCACGGGGGTCACACAGCGCACATGCAGGCCAATTGGCGCTTGGGGCGTAGGACGTGCCGGCGCAGATAGCGCCTCAGGGTTAATGGCAGTTTTGAAGAACACAGCGCTTCCAGGCCCAGCGCTGAGGGGCTGTGTAGCGCTTTGGGGGATAATGCTGTCAGCGCTTCTCACGGGGCAGAAATGGCACCTCAGGCAGGCAGCAGGTTTAGCAGCCACAGTCTTTAGATGGTTACAGCGCTCTATGGCAGTAGAGATATGGCAGGACAGCAATTTAGACAGTTCAGTCAGGGGAGTTCAGTCAGGGGGAGTTAGGCAGGACAGCGCAGGCCCGGGGTGAAGGCAGGGGGCGCAGGTGCAGCACAGTCCAGTACGTGGTTGATCCCCCAGTAGTCCTGATTAGCACAGGGGAGTCTCTTCTCGTCGCTTGTTCATTCTGGCGCCCTTCTAAGGAAGCAGGTTCCTGGTTTCTTAAAAAAGGGGGGGTGAGTTGAAGGCTTGTCAGCAGGTCACTGCAGGTGGTCCCTGGGTTCCCCTCCCGCTGGGCTAGATTAGTGGGGTAGTTCAGGGTTCCTCACTCTACTTGGAGGGCAGCATCTAAGCCCTGTCACTCCCAGTGGCATAGGCCCCTGACTAGGCCACACTACCTATGTCTCCTGCGTAGGTCCCCCAGGTCAGTGATGCCCCAACTGACTAAAAAGTTTTGCTCCTTTCCTTATATATGCCCAGGTCAGGGGACCACTATCTAAGGCGACAAAAATAGGCTCTGCCTCTATTCTGGAAGGTTCCATGGGTTTCCCCACTCTAACTATGGGCAGGCGATGGAAGGCTGGCATTGCAGCAACGTTTGGGGTCCTAGCCAGTTCCTGGCAACTAGGGTACTACAAGAAAAAGACTACGCTGCAGTAGCAGGGGGCAGTGGCAGCCATGTTTGAAGTAGAGAGCCCCTGCACCTCAGCATTGATTGGCAATGGGAAGGTGCCCGGAGACCTAAGGCCAACAAAAAGAAGGTGGGAAAAAGTGAGGCAAGGGCAAAAAAAATAGGGAAAGGCCACCCTAGGGCTGACAGGTCGAACAGTGTGTATGTGACAGTTGTATATAAATAAGTATACATAAGACTCAGTGATCGTATGAGTGACTATCGAAAACTGTATACTTGTAATAGTAATTTTATAACGCACTAAGTATGATTTACTATGTATACGAATAAATAAAGTGGTGTTTGTATAAGTGTGTAGCTTAGTAAATGTAAGTATGATCAATTGTTTGCATAAGTGAGTAGAATGACTGCATAAGTGAATAGGATGTTTCCTGGTGTGTAATGTCGATGTAGGTGTATAAGTATATTTAATAGTGTTCTATTGATCATTGACAGCATGTATGAGTGAATCTATAGGTAAGCATTTAGATGTGTGTGTAGATGTAGGAATCACTTAGTGGGTTTTTAGAAACTGGTATTGGTGTGTCAATGGTTTCAAATATGGTACTCTGTATTTTACAATGAGTGATGAAAGGTAATACTTGTGTATGATGAGGTGTATCAGATTGTCACGTGGATGATGTCATCAGTGATGTCATTTGAGATGTCATCAGTGATGTCACTGACCATGAATGATGCAATATGTGACATCATCAGCAGTGCATTGCGGGCTCACAAGTTATAGTTAGCAGAACTAACTATAACGGAGGAATTGCTATGGTTTTGTACGAGTGAAATGGCAAACTAACTATAACACCTGTGAAACATATGTTTTTTCTGTGACTTTCTAAGGTTTTTTAAATGCTAATTTCTAACTATAATGTCTCTGAAACCTATGTTTTTTCAGTGAATTTCAAAGGTTTTTTAAATGCTAATTTTTAAGTGTGATAGTAGTTATACCTATTTTTGTACTGATTTTCTACAGTTTTTTAGCTGTTTATTTATAAATATTTTATTAATTAAATAATATTATATATTTTTCTGAAAATTGTAAAAAAATATTTACAAAAAATTCAACTGAAATATTGATTAATTTCTTTGTTTTCATTTTTTATTTTAATATATTTATATTATTTTCTTTAAAAAAAAAAGTTCAAATTTTTTTGGGAGTCGCGCACTCAAAGCGTACACATCACGGTGGGTGGGTGGATTCTAGACGCCATTTTAGAAAAGTCGTGAAGGATCCGCGTATGGTGTGCGAAGGCTGCGTGTTTTTCAGTTACATCATATATATTTAATATTACATGATGTGCGCGATTGGTATGCGACCTGCCGCGACTCCTGCTCCCGTGCATTCACGACACATGCGCATTACGGTACGAGACGCTTGCATGCTGGCGGGTCCCGCGTGACGTCATATACGTGCTGGGGTACACTGGGTGCGCAACTCCCACAAAAAAATGATGTTCCAAAATTATATGTATGGGTCTTTAATATACATATTAGGGCAAGAGATTATCTAAGATATTCATAAAAATAATATATTTGTACTTAAAATAAAATATTAGTTTTAAATATATTTTCGAGAAGTCGGGTGCGTGCATCGTGAGCGCAGAGAACCAGGCCAGCAGAGCTGCTTTAAAGCCAGAGAAACCAGGTCAGCAGAGCCGCTGTAGAGCCAGAGAACCAGGTCAGCAGAGCTGCTCTAGAGCCTAAGAAGCAGGTCAGCAGAGCTGCTCTAGAATCAGAGACCCAGGTCAGCAGAGCTGCTCTAGAGCCAGAGACCCAGGTCAGCAGAGCTGCTCTAGAGGCCAAGAACCAGGTCAACAGAGCTGCTGTAGAGCCAGAGAAACCAGGTCAGCAGAGCTGCTTAAGAGGGAGAGAACCAGGTCAGCACAACTGCTTTAGAGCCAGAGAACCAGGTCAGCAGAGCTGCTTAAGAGGGAGAGAACCAGGTCAGCAGAACTGCTTTAGAGCCAGAGAACCAGGTCAGCAGAGCTGCTTTAGAGCCACAGAACCAAGTCAGCAGAGCTGCTCCAGAGGCAGAGTACCAGGTCAGCAGAACTGCTTTAGAGCCAGAGAACTTGGTCAGCTGAGCTCTTTAGAGGGAGAGAACCAGGCCAGCAGAGCTGCTTAAGAGGGAGAGAACCAGGTCAGCAGAACTGCTTTAGAGCCAGAGAACCAGGTCAGCAGAGCTTCTTAAGAGGGAGAGAACCAGGTCAGCAGAACTGCTTTAGAGCCAGAGAACCAGGTCAGCAGAGCTGCTCTAGAGCCAGAGAACCAGGTCAGCAGAGGTGCTTTAGAGCCAGAGAACCAGGTCAGCAGAGCTGCTTTAGAGCCATAGAACCAGGTCAGCGGAGCTGCTTTAGAGCCAGAAAACCAGGTCAGCAGAGCTGCTCTAGAGCCAGAGAAACCAGGTCAGCAGAGCTGCTTTAGAGGGCGAGAACCAGGTCAGCAGAGCTGCTTTAGAGCCAGAAAACCAGGTCAGCAGAGCTGCTCTAGAGCCGGAGAACCAGGCCAGCAGAGCCGCTTTAGAGCCATAGACCAAGGTCAGCAGAGCTGCTCTAGAGGCAGAGAACCAGGTCAGCAGAGCTGATTTAGAGAGGGAGAACCAGGTCAGCAGAGCCGATCTAGAGCCAGTGAATCAGGTAAGCAGAGCTGATCTAGAGCCATAGAACCAGGTCAGCAGAGCTGCTTTTGAGCCAGAGAACCAAGTCAGCAGAGCTGCTGCTCTAGAGCCTAAGAACCAGGTCAGCAGAGCTGCTTTAGCGCCAGAGAACCAGGTCAGCAGAGCTGCTGTAGAGCCAGAGAACAAGTTCAGCAGAACTGCTTTAGAGCCAGAGAACCAGGTCAGCAGAGCTGCTTTAGAGCCAGAGAACCAGGTCAGCAGAGCTGCTCTAGAGGCTAAGTACTAGGTCAGCAGAGCTGCTCTAGAGCCAGAGAACCAGGTCAGCAGAGCTGCTGTAGAGCCAGAGAAACCAGGTCAGCAGCAGAGCTGATTTAGAAAGAGAGACCCAGGTCACCAGAGCTGCTTTAGAGCCAGAGAACCTGGCCAGCAAAGCTGCTTTAGAGCCAGAGAACCAAGTCAGCAGAGCTGCTTTAGAGCCAGAGAACCAGGTCAGCAGAGCTGCTCTAGAGCCAGAGAACCAGGTCAGCAGAGCTGCTTTAGAGCCAGAGAACCAGGTCAGCAGAGCTGCTCTAGAGCCTAAGAACCAGGCCAGCAGAGCTGCTCTTGAGCCAGAGAACCAGGTCAGCAGAGCTGCTGTAGAGCCAGAGAAACCAGGTCAGTAGAGCTGCTTTAGAGGGAGAGAACCAGGTCAGCAGAGCTGCTCTAGAGCCTAAGAACCAGGCCAGCAGAGCTGCTCTTGAGCCAGAGAACCAGGTCAGCAGAGCTGCTGTAGAGCCAGAGAAACCAGGTCAGTAGAGCTGCTTTAGAGGGAGAGAACCAGGTCAGCAGAGCTGCTCTAGAGGGAGAGAGCTAGGTCAGCAGAGCTGCTCTAGAGCCAGAGAACCTTGTCAGCAGAACTGCTTTAGAGCCATAGAACCAGGTCAGCAGAGCTGCTTTAGAGCCAGAGAACCAGATCAGCAGAGCTGCTCTGTAGCCTAAGAACTGGGTCTGCTGACTTGCTCTAGAGCAGCCAGAGAACCAGGTCAGCAGAGCTGCTTTAGAGCCAGAGAACCAGGTCAGCAGAGCTGCTTTAGAGCCAGAGAACCAGGTCAGCAGAGCTGCTCTAGAGCCAAAGAACCAGGCCAGCAGAGCTGCTCTAGAGGGAGAGAACCAGGTCAGCAGACCTGCTGTAGAGCCAGAGAAACCAGGTCAGCAGAGCTGCTTTAGAGGGAGAGAACCAGGTCAACAGAACTGCTTTAGAGTCAGAGAACCAGGTCAGCAGAGCTGCTTTAGAGCCAGGGAACCAGGTCAGCAGAGCTGCTCTAGCTGACACTGACTGACTGACTGACACTGACTGATTGACACTGACTGACATTGATTGACTGACACTGACACCGACTGACACTGACTGACACTGATTGACTGACACTGACTGACTGACACTGATTGACTGACACTGACTGACTGACACTGACTGACTGACACTGATTGGCTGACACTCACTGAATGACACTGATTGACTGACACTGACTGACACTGATTGACTGACACTTACTGACTGACTGACACTGACACTGACTGACTAACACTGACTGACTACTCACTACTACTCTACTACTCACTCTCTACTACTCTCTACTACTCTCTCTCTACTACTCACTCTCTACTACTCACTCTCTACTACTCACTCTACTACTCTACTAATCTCTACTACTCACTCTCTACTACTCAATCTTTACTACTTTCTACTACTCACTCTCTACTATTCTCTACTACTACTCTCTACTACTCACTCTCTACTACTCTCTACTACTCACTACTACTCTCTACTACTCTATACCATACCCCCTCTACTACTCTACTATTTACTCTCTACTACTCTCTACTATTCACTCTCTACTACTCACTCTCTACTACTCTCTACTACTCACTCTCCACTACTCTACTGCTCTCTACTACTGTCTCTACTACTCGCTCTCTACTACTAGCTCTCTACTACTCACTCTCTACCACTCACTCTCTACTACTCTCTACCACTCACTCTCTACTACTCTACTACTCATTCTCTACTACTCTCTCTCTACTACTCACTCTACTACTCTCTACTACTCACTCTCTACTACTCACTCTCTACTCTTTACTCTCTACTACTCGCTCTCTACTACTCTCCACTACTCACTCTCCACTATTCACTCTCTACTGCTCGCTCTCTACTACTCTCTACTACTCACTCTCTACTACTCTCTCTACTTCTCACTCTCTACTACTCAATCGACTACTCTCTCTCTACTACTCTTTACTACTCACTCTCTACTACACACTCTACTACTTGCTCTGTACTACTCTCTACTACTCACTCTACTACTCACTCTCTACTACTCCCTACTACTCACTCTACTACTCCACTACTCTCTACTCCTCATTCTCTAATACTCTACTATGCTCTACTAGTCTCTCTACTACTCACTCTCTACTACTCTCTACTACTCACTCTCTACTACTCTCTCTCTCTCTACTACTCTCTACTACTCTCTACTACTCACTCTCTACTACTCCCTCTATTACTCATTCTACTACTCACTATATACTACTTACTCTCTACTACTCTCTTCTACTACTCTCTACTACTCACTCTAATACTCACTCTTTACTACTCTACTACTCACTCTCTACTACTCACTCTACTACTCACTCTCTGCTACTCTGTCTACTAATCTCTACTACTCACTCTCTACTCTCTAATACTCACTCTCTACTCTCTACCTCTCTCTCTACTACTCTCTACCTCTACCTTTCTACCTCTACCTCTACACCTCTACCTCTCTACCTCTCTCTACACGCACACATATGCACATATATATATTCACTCAAAAAACTATAAGTTTTAGGGGTGTTATAGTTAGCTGGACATTTCACTCATACAAAACCATTGAAATTGCTCCTATATAGTTAGTTGTACTAACTATATTTCGCGCACCCACAATCCACTGCTGATGATGTCACATATTAGATCATTCATGACATGGTCAGTGACATCACTGATGACATCATCCACGTGACAATCACATACACCTTTTCATACACTATTAAAATTTTTCATCACTCTTTGTAAAATACAGAGTATCATATTTGAATCCATTGTCACAGCAATACAAGTATCTAAAAATTCACTCAGTGATTCATAGATGTATACACACATCTAATCACTTACCTGTAGATTCACTCATACATGCTGTCAATGAGCAATAGAACACTATCCAAAATACTTTTATCAATCAATCAATCAATCAATTACTGACATTTGTATAGCGCGCTACTCACCCGAAAGGGTCTCAAAGCGTTGGGGGAGAGGGGTCCGCTACTGCTCGAAAAGCCAGGTCTTGAGTAGCTTCCTGAAGGATAGGTGGTCCTGGGTTATCCGAAGGTGTATGGGGAGGGAGTTCCATGTCTTGGCTGCCAGGTGTGAGAAGGATCTTCCTCCGGCGGTGGCTCTGCGGATGCGTGCAACAGCGGCGAGGGCGAGGCTGGACGACCGTAGCTGGCGGGTGGGCATGCAGAAGGTCAGGCGGTTGTTGAGGTACTTGGGGCCTTGGTCGTGGAGAGCCTTGTGTGCGTGGGTGAGGAGTCTGAACGTGATTCTGTCACTGACCATGTCATGAGTGATGTAATATGTGACGTCATCAGCAGTGCATTGCACGCGCAAGTTATAGTGAGTCCAACTAACTATAACGTGGGAATTTCAATGGTTTTATGCGAGTAAAATTTCCACCTAAGTATAACTGGTGTGAAACCTATGGTTTTTTCAGTGAATTTAATAGGTTTTTTAAATGCTAATTCCTAACTATAATTGGCGTGAAACCTATGGTTTTTTTCAGTGAATATATATATATATATATATATATATATATATATATATATATATATATATATATATATATATTCACTGAAAAAAACATAGGTTAGAGACCATATATAGTTAGCTGGACATTTTATTGACATAAAACCAATGAAATTCCATATATAGTTAGTTGCACTATTAAAGACTTTAGACTCGAAGCCAAAAGGAATCAAACTGAGTCTACAACCGAAGTTAATATGATGACACCAGGATTGAAAGTCCAAGATGTAGCGGGGCTACAAAACTTGCTGGATCTAGCTTTTGAGAATGATTCACAACCCACTCCTACTGTGAGTCAAAGTATTGTGACAAGCTGCTCAGCAAACACTCCTTTTCGTCCAAAATCTACTTTTCTACCAATCATGCCCCGTGATTCGGTGGATGTTTTCAGTGACAGAGTGATTGTTGAATTGAAACACTAAACAGGAATATTCTGAGTCAGAAGAATCAATCTAAATACAATGACAAGCAATACCATAGACTGGTGAGTAAACTTCAAAAGAACAAAGACATTATAATTAAAAATGCTGATAAGGGAGGAAATACTGTGCTATGGTCGACTAAGGACTACATCACTGAAGACCAGAGACACCTTAATGATTCCTCCTGCTATCATTTAACTTCCCAGTTTGCGATGAACAAATGTAATGAGTCTACACGCAAACAAATCCACACATGGAAGCGGAAAGGTTTACTCACTAAAGACGAATGTAATTTTCTGGTAAAAGATCATCCCATCACACCGGTATTGTATTTTCTACCGAAAATTCACAAACAAGTTACACCTATTCCAGGTCGTCCTATTATAGCTGCTATTGGAAGCAACAATGAAAACCTCTCCAAATATATAGACTTTTTTCTGCAGACACATATGCAGAATCTTCCATCTTTTGTTAAGGACACTACGGATTTTCTTATTAAACTTATGGAAGTGGAATGGAATGCGAATCTACTATTTTTGGTAATGGATATCGAATCGTTGTACACGTCGATACACCATCAACATGGCATGCAAGCATGTAAATATTTTTTGGAAAGAAGAGACATTTGTTTTCGTGAGCATAACATTATGTTGATGGAAATGTTAAATATCTGCTTAACTACTAACTTTTTTAAGTTCCAGGGTCAGATATATCAACAACTTCGCGGTGTGGCGATGGGCTCGTGTTTCTCCCCCAGCTACTCATGTTTGCATGTGGGCTGGTGGGAGGAGCACGAGCTCAAATCCACACACCGCCAATGGTTACCTCACATCAAACACTATTGGCGTTTTATAGATGACGTCTGTATCAACTGGCAGGGATCAGTGAACGAAGCTGAAATGTTTGTTAGAGAGGTCAATATGAATTCTTTTAATCTCAAGTTCACCTCTACCATCACGACTGACTCAGCTGAATTTCTTGATGTAAACATTTTCATCAAAAACAACCAAATTGAAACTTGCCTACACAGAAAGGCTACTGCAGGCAACTCAATTTTACATGCTCACAGTTCTCACCCTGGCCACACAATTCAGAGCATGCCCTATGGGGAGTTCATTCGTATCTGCAGAATATGCAGTGAAAATGACTCCCTGGAAAAATGTCTCAATGAATCTAGACAACGTTTCATTCATAGGGGTTACTCTGATTCCATTCTTGATAAGGCTCTCCACAAAGCTTGCAGTTTTGAACGTAAAACATTGTTGATGCCCAAGGCTCCAAAGGTCTCCACTGCTGATAGCACTGTGCGCATTATTACCAACTATAGCACTCAAGAACACAAAATTAGGGGTATTATTACTTCAGAATGGCCTATAATCCTCACGGATGTCATTCTTGGACCTATATTGCCCACTAGACCTAACATTACATTTAGAAGAGCTCCCAGCATGCGAGATGCTCTTGACAGAGCCATGCCGGAGGTTCCTCCTAAAAAGAGTTTGACCATGAAAACTGGGTTCTTCCGATGCTCTTCGTGCCGAGCCTGCACTTTTGCCAAAAATAGTACCTACTATTGCACCGCATTTTGCTCCACACCTGTCCCTATTCGTGAACACCTTACATGCAGATCGGAATATGTTGTGTACAAACTCAGATGCACATGCAACTTGGAGTACATCGGAAGTACTAAACTTCCGGTACACCAACGGATCCTGCAACACATCCGTGCTATTGTTAATAGCGACAACAACTATCCTGTCTCGAGACATTTTCGAGCTGTCCACGATAAAAAATTAAGGGATCTCGAATATACAGTTTTGTGCTCTGTACCTCAACCCGGACGGGGAGGGGACAGGATGAAACTTCTTCGGCAGAAAGAATCTCATTTAATTCATGCCTTAGATACCAAGGCCCCAAATGGTTTAAACTTGACCGAAGATTTGAGCAATTTCTTGTAAACTGTATGGTGACAGGTCTTGATATATAAAATCATTCTTACTTTGATTCATGTTTTCTGATGTGACGTAGATTATCACAAAGTGGTTGGCCGGCTGGTTAACCTTCATTTGTATATACTTGATTTAGGTGTTTTTTTCTGATATTGAAATGATTTTTCTTGTTATATTTGACATCTATTTGCAAAATATTGTATGCAATGTAATTATGTGGGGTCCTGTCAAGCATTCTCCTCTAAGCTGTAGCTCATTATATATATCTTGTATATATTGTCTTTTTTACTATCACCCATTTATTATTCCATTTTTTGTTTTTCTGCTTTCTCTCATTTCATTGCTTATTCGATTTTGGTTTATTATTCATTTTTCTCATTTTTGCTGTGGTCCCATTTACACTCTTGTAGTATGTTCGTAATTCTTTGCACAGGATCATTTCTTAGCTGCTTATTTTAAGTTCAGTTTGGCAAGGTTATTTTGGCACTATGTCATTATTTTCTTGTTCTTGTATATTTGAGCAGCCTTGCCTCAGAAAGGGTCATTATGGCATTGGCCGTCATTATGTATTGTAAATACATTGTTCCCTTTTGTAAATTATTCCTGTGTATATAATATTAATACTTGCTACATTCTAGTATGTTTAAACATCGTGTAAATATTTGTGACCGTGAGCTTTTCAGTATTTTACTGGATATGTTCTTTGTTACTTTGTTTCCCCATTACGTTTTCTTTTGTAGTCCATCTTTTATGCCTATTACTCTGAGAAGGCGTGTAGCATTGGTGTTTTTCATTTGAGTCCCTTGTTTTTGCTTACTATATAAACACTCTTTTTGTTTCTGGCGCGCTGTGTGAACAAGCTCTCTTGTAGAGTGAAACGCGTCACCCTAAATAAAACTACGTCTTCCCTGTTTCCACTGGTGGATTTATTTTCCTTGAGGCTGTGTTTACTGCTGGTTACGAGGCATTTTGAGGTCCCGACCGTTGATTCCGACATCTATTCGGAACCTGGACTGCTTTCTTCATATATATATATATATATATATATATATATATATATATATATATATATATTCACTGAAAAAACCATAGGTTAGAGACCATATATAGTTAGCTGGACATTTTATTGACATAAAACCAATGAAATTCCATATATAGTTAGTTGCACTAACTATATATCGCGCACCCGCAATCCACTGCTGATGATGTCACATGACATGGTCAGTGACATCACTGATGACACCACTGATGACATCTCAAATGACATCACTGATGACATCACTGATGACATCTCAAATGACATCACTGATGACATCACTGATGACATCATCTAGTGTCTGTGTGTTTTTGTAAAGTTTAAATATGTTTTACATATTGAAGAATGAGTGGATGTATGGAAGACTGAGTGTGTGTGTGGCTGGCTGGGAGGTGTGTGACTCTGTGCATATCAATGTGTACTTGTATCAGTGATTGTATAAGAGAGTAAGTATGTGTTAGTATATGTGTGAAAAAGTATGGTGTTCTGTGTTTAACTGTATAGATGAGGAAATCGAAGTGTGATTGATTCTTTACAGGACTGACTAGGTGTGTGAGTAACTCCATGGATGAGTGGCAGTGTGTGAGTGTCTGCATAGGTGTATGAGTGCATATGATAGTGTTGTAATAATGAGTGACTGTATGTATGAGTGATTGTATGGGTGAATGAGTGAATGTGTGTATAGACGTAGGAATCAGTGAGTGCATATGTAGTAACTGGTATTGGTGTGTCATGATGTCATCAGTGATGTCATTTGAGATGTCATCAGTGATGTCATCAGTGATGTCATTTGAGATGTCATCAGTGATGTCATCAGTGATGTCACTGAAGTATGGTGTTCTGTGTTTAACTGTATAGATGAGGAAATCGAAGTGTGATTGATTCTTTACAGGACTGACTAGGTGTGTGAGTAACTCCATGGATGAGTGGCAGTGTGTGAGTGTCTGCATAGGTGTATGAGTGCATATGATAGTGTTGTAATAATGAGTGACTGTATGTATGAGTGATTGTATGGGTGAATGAGTGAATGTGTGTGTAGACGTAGGAATCAGTGAGTGTGTATGTAGTAACTGGTATTGGTGTGTCATGATGTCATCAGTGATGTCATTTGAGATGTCATCAGTGATGTCATCAGTGATGTCACTGACCATGTCATGAATGATGTAATATGTGACATCATCAGCAGTGGATTGCGGGTGCGCGATATATAGTTAGTGCAACTAACTATATATGGAATTTCATTGGTTTTATGTCAATAAAATGTCCAGATAACTATATATGGTCTCTAACCTATGGTTTTTTCAGTGAATTTTCAAGGTTTTGTAAATGCAAATTCCTAACTATATATGGTCTATAACCTATGGTTTTTTCAGTGAATTTCATTGGTTTTTTAAAAGCTAATATCTATAGCTGTAAAATATATTCTTTATTGCGTGACGTATCACATAGCCACGTGAGACGCCTCATGACGCGTCGCATAATCGTGACGTATCGGCTCTGCAGCGCAAACAAAACCCGTAACGTAAGCGCGCCGGAGCACGCTTACAGATATATATATTTTTTTTAACCTTAATTAGACAAAATCCACACGTGCACATATCTTGAGGCCTTGCAAAGGCACATCAAACAAACAGTCCCTACAATTTTGCCAAGTTTGCTGGAAATCTATTCCCTTAATTTTTTTTTTACGGTTTCTCTTGGTTTTCCCCTTGATACGCTTACCGGGACGCTACCCGGTACGCGAACCGGATGCTCCAAAAACACAAGATGGCGGACTCCCGTTACGCTGCCGGTTAGCTGCCCGGTTCGTGTACCGGGACGCGCCTCTACGGCGAAAAATCGCAATTTTTTTTTATTTTTTTATTTTTTGACCCCGAGGGGCACTTTAATATCCCCCTCATCAATCCTAGGGGGTCAGGAGGGGTCTACCTTGCCCCCTTTCCTTCATTTCCCCCTTCGTTTTTCACCACATCTTGTCTCTCGATCCTACCGAGAGACAAGATGGCGGCCGCTCCGGACTGTTTAGAATGTTGACAGACACCGGAGAGTCAATCAGCTTCGCTTCGCGAAGTTCCGTTACGCGTCAGGTACGCGAACCGGGGCGCTAACCGGAGCGCTGTTACAGATATATATATCTTTTTAAACGTTAATTTCTCAAAATCCACTGGAGCACATATATTGAGACATAGCAAAGGCACGTCGGGCAAACCATATCTACAATTTTGCCAAGTTTCATGTAAATCCATTCAGCTGTTCGAGCTAAAAGTGAGTCCAACCGCCCTATGGAAAAATGAATGGGAAAAGTGCGTTTTGGGACCCCCCTTTTTTCTCGTCCCCCCCTTGACGAAACCCCCCAAATTTTATGGGGCTGCTCAGAAACAAAATGTGCCATTTTCCTGAAAATTTCAGCCAATTCCGTCCACAAACGGCAAAGTTATTAGACATAGAATTTTCAGAAATCCCATAGTGAAAAAATCCTAACTATATATACCTACTGCTCATTAGATCACTGTAGTAAAGATGCTGCTCACCAGGGAAGTCAGCTGCTGGTATTCAAAGTGCATGTTTCAGCCTGCATGTCAGAACTTTTTAATGAAATAGAAGAGGATTTGAGAAGTCAAAATGTGCCCTAATTTTTCTTTCTGCAGCACTAATCATAATGTCTGTGGTAAAATGAACCCCCTCATTTTGTTCCTTTGCAAATTAAACGTTTTAAGTGTTACCACTTTATTCCAATTAAGATGGCTTCAGGTTTGCCATACTTTTGTCATAAGTAAGACTGTTAGCGTTCTAGTTGTTCTTTAGAACACTCTGGGACATTCTGTCATTGGGCTATATTTGGGCTACATCTGGGTGATATTTGTGCTACATTTGGGCTCTTTTGTCTCTGGTGGCCATCTTGGGAGACGTATTTTTGATGAAGTTTCCTAATTTCCTCATTTACTACAGTCTCCTCAGTAGGAAATACTTTCAGTTTTTTACTTTGATTTCATCAAGGAGGCAGTCAGATGTGTCACACATTTGCCATAAATTCAGAATGTTAGCACTCTAGCTGCTTATTAGATCACTGTAGTAAAGCTACTGATCACCAGGGAAGTCTGCTGCTGGTATTGAAAGTGCACATTTCAGTCTGCATGTCAGAATTTCTTAAGGAAATAGAAGAGGATTTGAGAAGTCACTCAAAATGTACCCTAATTATTATTTCTGCAGCACTAATCATACTTTCCATGGCAAAATAAACCCCCTCATGTTGTTCCTTTTTAAATTAAATGTTTTAAGAGTTACCACTTTATTCCAATCAAGATGACTTGAGGTGTGCCATACGTTTGTCATAAGTAGGACTGTTAGCGCTCTAGTTGTTGTTTAGAACACTCTGGGAAGCTGCAGTAGAACACAAATGACTCAACTTACAGTCTCCACTCTTGTTGGATGTACGTTTTACTGAGAATGTCAGACTTTATTCCCACATGACTGAGAAAGATAATGTGAATGTACAGAAAATATGTTCTCAGTTTAGCTTATAGATCACCTTCCAAACCTCTGTGGGAAAAGCATGAGAAAATAGTTTTCTCTAAAACATGATTCATGATATCCCAGCAGAAGGTTTTTTCACATGGTAAAATCACCTTAGAACACACCACAATTCCTAAAATTAGTATGGTACTATCAACAAATGATTTATAATGTAACTAAAGTCTTAAAACCTTCTATTAACTGCAATGCTTTTTAATGAGGTGCTATCATGTATATTGGTCCCAAGATGGCTGCCAACAATTTCATGTTTGGGGTGTTGACAGGCAGCCAATCAGCATGCAGCTCGTGCTCGAAATGCTAGATATATATATTTTTTTCTTTTGATTTTCTCAGGAACGACTGGAGGGATTTACACCATTTAAGCAAAAGCGTGATCTGCGAATCAGACTCTATCATTTTGCCAAATTTCTTATAATTCTGTTAAGCAGTTCGGGCTGTAGCCATGTCTAATCGTCCCATGGAAAATAACATGGGGAAAATACATTTTGGGACCCCTGTTTTCTCAGCCCCCACTTGACAAATCCCCCCGAAAACTTTCAGGGAAGGAGCGGAGCAGAGTGGGCCATCTTCTTTGAGAAATTTGCGAAGATTCATCCACCGGCGCCAAAGTTATTCCTAATGGAACGTTGTGGATTTCCTATGGAAACTAGGTCCTAACTATAACTACCTACTGGCGACCGCAAGTAGGTAATATATACCAAGGCCTCGTGTAGGCCGAAACGTTATGCTGTCTGTTGCAGAATAAATAACTCACAGAAGAATTGAGTCTCCTGTTTCTTGGCGGTAGCGGTTGGAAGCGAGTCCGTGTGCTGCTGCTTACTGCTTGTGGAACCTGTGCTCATATATATATATATATATATATATATATATATATATATATATATATATATATATATATATATATATATATTCACTGAAAAAACCATAGGTTTCAGGTCATATATAGTTAGGAATTAGCATTTAAAAAACCATTGAAATTGCTCCTATATAGTTAGTTGTACTAACTATATTTCGCGCACCCGCAATCCACTGCTGATGATGTCACATATTACATCATTCATGACATGGTCAGTGACATCACTGATGGCATCACTGATGACGTCTCAAATGACACCACTGATGACATCACTGATGACATCATCCAGGGGCTGTATGTTTCTGTAAAGTTTAAATATGTTTTACATATTGAAGTATGAGTGGATGTATAAGTGTCTGGATGAAAGATTTAGTAGGTACATGACTGAATGTATGAGTGAGTGATTAAATGTGTCTTATTGAATGCATGGGTTAGTGACTAAACTGTCTGAATGTGTGCATCAGTATGTCTGTTGTTGTGTAAGCAACTGCATGTGTTGATCAGTAGCTATATGAGTGGCTATATGTTTTATCAATTGGTTGCCCGAGTATTTGTATGGGACACTGAGTGTGTGTGTGTGGGTAGCTGGCATATATAAATGACTATACATAAGAGCCACTGATTGTGTGAGTGGCTGTATGGATCATTGTGTACTTGTATCAGTAATTGTATAACATAGTAAGTATGTGTTAGTATATGTTTGAATAAGTAAGATGTTGTGTGTATAACTGTATAGTTGAGGAAATGAAAGTGTGATTGATTCTTTGCATGACTGACTAGATGTGTGAGTAACTCCATGGATGAGTGGTAGAGTGTGAGTGTCTGTATAGGTGTTTCAGTGCAGATGATAGTGTTGTATTGATGAGTGACTGTATGTATGAGTGATTCTATGGGTAAATGATTGGATGTGTGTATAGACCTAGCAATCAGTGTGTGCGTATGTAGTAACTGGTATTGGTGTGTCAATGGTTTCAAGAATGGTAGTCTGTGTTTAACACTGGGTGTATCAAAGGTTATATTAGAGTGTGAAGAGGTGCATCGTATTATCACATGAATGATATCATCAGTGATGTGATCAGCGATGTCAATTGAGATGTCATCAGTGATGTCATTTGAGATGTCATCAGTGATGTCATTAGTGATGTCACTGACCATGTCATGAATGATGTAATGTGTGACACCATCAGCAGTGGATTGCGGGTGCGCGAAATATAGTTAGTACAACTAACTATATAGGAGAAATTTCAATTGTTTTTTAAATGCTAACTCCTAACTATATATGACCTGAAACCTATGGTTTTTTCAGTGAATTTGCACGGTTTTTTGAATGCTAATACCTAACTATATATGACCTGAAACCTATGGTTGTTTCAGTGAATTTGCAAGGTTTTTTAAATGCTAATTCCATACTATATATGACCTGAAACCTATGGTTTTTTAAGTGAATTTGCAACGTTTTTTAAATGCTAGTAACAAACTATACATGACCTGAAACCTATGGTTTTTTCAGTGAATTTGCAAGGTTTTTTAATTGCTAATACCTAACTATGTAAGGCTTGAAACCTATGGTTTTTTCAGTGAATATATATATATTTAATATAATATATATCTAATTTTTATTTTCAAGGTTTTTTTTATATGATTACAGGGTCCGCGCACAGTGAGCGCTCCGTAAGCACAGCGTAAACGCTCTGAGCTCTTACCCCGACAATTTTTTTAAATTCCTAAAACATAATATCTACGTTTTAACGTAGATTTTAAAGGTAGACGATATCTGCTTTAATGTAGAAAATGTTTTTTGAAAACTTTTAACAACAGTATATTACTTTTTGAAGTAGTAACAAATCTCGCGAGGGTACCTCGCACGTGCACGCAACGTAAGAGCTCCGTCTGCGCAATGTAAAAGCTTCGAGCTCTTACCCCAGAAACTTTTATAAACTTTAAATCGTTATATCTACGTATTCATTGCACAATGTAAAGATACACATTATCTGGGATAATAAAGAATATGTTAATTTAAACTTTTAAAGACCATATATAACTTTATTAAAGCAATTATAAATCTTGCGAGGGTCCGTACTACGTAAGCGCATTGTAAGATGACGTAACCGCTCCGTAAATAATACGTAAACGCACCGTAAGCTTACCTAAGCTTACGTAAACGCTCCTTAAACGCTCCGTAAGCTTACGTCCAACCATGTGACCTTATAACAAAAGATTTCATTGGTTTATATTACTTCCTACTCCAATTGTTGAAAGACCCCTCCCATGTTCATCATTCTTCTTTGGCTTTCAGAGAAGTAACACCTGTTTTCCAGTCTCCAGATATCTACTTATTGAACTTTTTTTTTAAATGGCTGAACAACCTGACTCAGACCATTCTTCATCTGAAGAATTTGTTGCAGAGGAACCTCATACAACTAAAAAAAAAGAATCAATAGTTTGGAAATTTTTCAGCTTTCCGGAGGATAAGAAAAAAGTAAATGCGCAATTCGTCACCTGCAAGATCTGTCAGTCAGTGCTGTCAAGGGGAGATCCAACTAAAAAATATTCATTTGGAACCTACAGCATGGAGTGGCATTTTAAAAACCTACACCCAAATAATTGGTTAAAGGCTAAGGCGCAAAGATTACAGAAGGAGGGATCACAGGAGGAGGGCTCTCTTCCTAGTACTTCTGCTTCAGCATCTGGAGTACCACCAATGCCAGCCTCAATGGTGCCAATCATTCAGCCAGAGCTGAAAAATCTAATGATGCAGTGTATACATTGCAGTAAACTCATAGCCTTTGGCCAAGAGTCAATTCAAGTAATACTACAGAAGAACAGGAACCACAGGTGCACCCCATAAGTTTTTCTTCTTTTTTTTTCTCATAGTTTGTTCCAGTTGAACAGTTGTTTAGTTTAAAATTTTCATTTTTTTACATTGTTTCTCTAGCAAAACAAAAACAAAAAAAAACAGTTATTTTTAGAACTACCTCTACTGGTTAAAGAAAGAACAACATTTCTATGTTTGTATGTAAAAGTTTGTCATAGTGAATGTCAAAGTGCAAAACTATAAGGATGTGGTACAGCATAAACCTATAAGGTGTTTACCTATAGTATACAGTACTACTTCCAAAGCACTGAAATGTAACATATGTATATAAATATGTTACAACTCAATGGGCCAGATGTACGTAATCTCGATTTACATACTCATAAATACAGAGGGCCCGATGTAGGTAATCCCAGATTACCACTTCTTAAATACCGAATCATACCGATTCGGTATTTAAGAACTGGCAATGGGGATGCAGGTATTTTTACCGAATTAATTACCGATTCGGTAAAATTCAGTAATTACCGATTCGATAATTACCGAATCTGTATTTGCCATTGATTCCTATGGGCCTTGAAGCCCATAGAAATCAAGGCAAATACTGATTCAGTAATTACCGAATCGGTAAATACCGAATCCTGCCAGGGGGAACAGGTAGCACCCCTATTTTTGGCTTGTGTGCAATGTGACACACATACATGCCGTTAGGGAATGTATGTGTGCCACATGGCACAGGTGTACATGCACAGAGGTGCATGTACACAGGAATTCCTTATTTACCACCCAATTGTATTGAGTGGTAAATAACAAATTCTTAGACGCCTCTAGCACTATCAACAGTGCTACCTACATTAGAATTTACAGATTTGGTATTTTTACTGAGTCTTTATTTACCGATTCGGTAATTTTTCCGATTCGGTAAATACAGAATCGGTAAAAATACCAAATCTGTAAATAAGTGCCTCCTACATAGGAAAAGGCATTTACCAGTCGGTAACGGCCAAATTCAGCCATTACCGACCGGTAAATGCCTACCTACATCGCGTCTCAAATCATACCACTTCAATATTTAATAGTAGGTAAATGGGATGTATGTCATTTCTCTTTTGAAATTACCGAATCTGTGTAATTCAGTCATTTTACCATTGCTATTGATTCCTATTGGCCTTGAGGCCATATAGTATTCGGTGGTAACTAACGAATATTTAAGGGCCTGTGGCAATGTTTTCAAAACAAAGAAGTGTAAACTAAAGTGAACACAAAAGGGAAGAGGTGTGAGAAACAGAGAGAAGGACGTGCACTGGAGGAAGTGGCGTGCCAATAAATGAAGGTTTACTAACAGGTAAGAAATGGATAACAGAGTGAAGGAAGGAGAATAAGATCAAACCTAACAAAATAAAGAAAGAGGGAAACTGACGGAGGTAAAGAGGAGGAGTGGTAGAAAGAGAGAGCAAAAAAGATTACCTGTAAGGGAGAGACATGCAGAGAGAGAGGGAGCAAGGGACTGAGAAAGAGTGAGGCAATTATTCTGTCACAATAAGAGAGTGATAACAAACTTATTTTTGATTCTCATACTTACCTTATAAATAATGAAAACTTAGACACTGATGCGAAAAAAATGTTTTTTAATTCTTATACTTACCCTCTAAGATATAAAGAAACTTAAAGACATTTTTTTTTTTAAATATAATATCTGTAAAACACAAGAAACAAATACATTATAATGCATACAATTTATATTTCACAATACAAGAGAGAAGGAAGGAGATTAAGAGTCAAGAAAGATAGATGGCACATGCAGAGGGACACATGCCATAGGTAGAGAGTAAGATGGTGCAGGCAGAGAGTGAGATAGAACAAGTAGAGGGTGAGATGGTGCAAACAGAGGGTAAGATGACACATGCGTAAGCATATATTGTGCAGACAGAGGGTAAGATGGCACACACACAGAGAAACATGGAACAAGCAAAGGAAGACATAGCACAGTCAAAAGAGAGATGGCGAATGAGCGTGAGACAAGGGAAGTGAGGACACAGAGGGAGTGTAGGAAAGAGTGAGATAAGGGGACTGAGTGAGGGAGCAAAGAAAGACAAGTGATGGAGTGTGGGTGAGTTAAAGAGAGTGAGTGTAAGGGAAGGGCGGTGAGACCGTGAAGGGACAGAGGAAGTAAGGCTAACAGAGAGACAGTGAAGAAAGAGAAGTGAGGATGTCAGAGTTCAAAGGGAGTGATAGAAGGAGTAAGTGAAGTAGAGTAAGGTGAATGAGGGAAGGTTAATGAGTAAGGGAGCAAAAGAAGGAAAGAGAGGTGGAGGGGAGTAAATCAGATGAAGTGAATGAATGAAGTATGATTTATTCATGCGCTACTATGCCCACTGGGCGTCAAGGCGCCTAACTCAAAAAGATTAGCTGCCGGCAAACAGAAACACGCGCTCACTGATATGCTTTGGAAAAACACCAAGTTTTCAGAGCTTTCTTAAAAAGATCAAGAGAGGGCTGTAGTTTAATCTCCAAGGGAAGAGTATTCCAGAGCTGAGGCGCCAGAATAGAAAAGGCCTTGTTCCCCCATCTTACCGTCTTAGCGCGTGGGACTACCAGTTGGTTAAGCTCTAACGAGCGAAGACATCTGGTTGGCACATACCTAGAGAGCAAAGAACCCAAGGCATCAGTCGGGCCTGCCCTCAAGGCGCTATAAGTAAGACAGAGAAGTTTAAAAGAGACTCTGAAAGGGATGGGCAACCAGTGAAGACTCTTCCTTGCCGAGGTCGCGGAGGACATCCATGGCAGGGCCAAAACGAAGCGCGCCGCGGCATTTTGCACAACCTGCAGGCGTTGAAGAAAGCCCTTGTTGGCCCCGGCATAGAGTGAATTACAGTAATCCAGCCTTGAGCCAACAAGGGCGATCACGACCTGTTTTCGTGCCTGTGGGGAGAGATAGTACGCGATTCTTTTCAGAATCCTGATGACGCCCCAACAGGTGGCCACAGTCCTATTCACCTGCAGCTCCATGGAGAGCCGGGTGTCAAAAATGACGCCTAGGTTCCTAGCAGATTGTGTGGGTGTGGGGCAGATGCCTAAAGATGAAGGCCACCACTCACCTGACCACATTTCCTGGTCTTTGCCGAAGACCAGGACCTCCGTTTTGTCACCGTTCAACTTTAATGAGTTGAAAATCATCCAGTCGGCAACCAGTTGCATACAGGACTTAAAGTTGGACGCGGTGACATTCACGGAGTGAGTCAGGGACACCATAATCTGCGTGTCGTCGGCATACGACACGACCTCCATCCCCTGAGATCTTACAAGTCTTGCAAGGGGGGCCACATAGATATTGAACAGATGAACTGAGAAAAGGTAATTGAGGGAAACAAGAAAGGAGAAGGGGAATGAAGGATAGGAATAAAGGGTACTGAGGAAAGCAGCCTAACAAAACAAGGGTGTGGTGAGTGAGAGAAGGACAGTGAAGTTGAAGAAAGACAAATGATAGAGGGTGGAAGTCGAGTGAGCGTGAGACAATGGGAGTGAGTGATTGACTACACACAGGGAGTGAAGGAAGGAGTGATAGAAGGAGACTCAGTGAGGGATCAAAGAACGGAAAATGAGGTAGTGTAGGTGAGGGAAAAGGAGTGACAGAATGAGGTGATGGAGAGAGTCACGCTAACAGACAGGGAGCGATGGAAGGGTAGACAAAAAGAGAAATTAAAAAGTTTTTGGGGGCAGTCGTACTTACCTTATAAATGAAATATCTGTGGAAATGAAAAAACAAATCAGTTATAATACATTATCACAATACAGGAGACAAAACAGGAGAAAAAGAAAAGAGGAGTTAGGGAAGGGAAATGAGGGAGAGGGAAGGGGGAATTAGTGCAGGTGAGTTAACAACAGTGAGTCTAAGAGAGAGGGAGTGATGGAAGAGTACAGAGAAAGTAAGAGGACACAGGGAGTTTTGTGAAGGTGTGTTTGAAGTGCAGTTAGGTGAGTGACAGAAGGGGAATTAGTGAGTGAGCAAAGAAAGGAAAGAGAGGTGAAGGGGAGTGAAACAGAGGGACTGACTTAACATGAGTGGGTGAGAAGACTAAGAAGAAGGGGAGTGAAGTCTAGGGAATGAGGATAAGTGAGAGAAGCACAATAAAGGAACAGGGGTGACGTAGGGTAAAAGAATGACAGAAAGTTTGACGAAACAGAGGTGATATAGGATGAATAAAGGCGAATGAGCATTAGACAAGAAGAGTAAAAGAGTGAGGAAATAGAGGGAGTGAAGGAAAGAGTGAGAGAAGGGGACTGAGTGAAGCAGCAAAAAAAGTCAGTGACAAAATGTGGATGAGTTAAAGGGAGTGAACATAAGAGAAAGGGAGTGAGAAACTGAAGGGATGAAAGCAGTGAGGTTACGAGAGAGGCAGTAAGGAAAGGATAGAGAGAAACAGAAATAAAAAAGTAATGAAAATGTATTTTTTATTAGTCGTACTTACCTTATAAATGTAATATCTGTGGAAGAGAGTAAACAAATCAGTTATAATATATATTTCACAATACAAAATGCAAATTAACTTGTACAACATGTTATATGGTTTATTTTTGCTAAACAGTAAAAACAGTGAGTTCAATGCTATTCATCATATTATAGCGGGCAAAAAAAAAACACAATCAAAATGATTGTGTTTAAAAAAAACATAAAACTTAGAAAAAACATATCTTAAATGTTTTCTTCCAAAGAGCAATTTCTAAGATACGGTATCTCATTATTATACTCTCAAACTAAAGTGATATAGAAACATATATTAACCACATTTACCCGAAATACGTATTCTTCATTTACATACCTTCCCACATGGCCAAATGGTATACAGAAAGTCCTCTTTTTGGAAATTACTTAATAGTAGTTTTAAACTTCCATTTACCCGACTTTCTGAATGAAAAGCCCAACATCTATTTCATCATCTAACAATAATTATATCTGCACCTCTGACTTACTCTTGATAAACATTTCCTATCATACTGATATCACTCACTATGTGATACACTTACACTACGTCTATGTCAACTACCAGTTTACTAATTATCTTGATCACTTTCACTCACAAACTAATTTTGAACAACACACTTACTTTTATTAACTGCTCTAATCTTCATTGTCCAATTACTTTCACTAAAATGTCGGTTCTAAAAACAATAGGTAAGAATTTGTTAAGTCAAAAGGCAAATGTTGTTTGAAAATCAATTGAGTATCATTATAAACTTATGTAAAAACATATATTATCAACATTTACCCGAGAAACTAATTTTTCATTGATGTACTTTCCCACATGGCGATATAGTACGTAAAAATTCCTTGGTTTGGAAAATACTTAATAATACTCTTGACCTTCCATTTCCCGACCTTCTGCATGAAAAGTTCCAACGTCTTTCGTAACACCTAACAATATTTATATCTCCACCCAAGGATGTGTATCATGTCCATAAAACCTTAAACTACCAGTAAACTATCAGAATCTGAACATCATATAGTATCCTGATGACTAACTTTTATTATTTGCTCCAATCTTTCTAGGCCAATTACTTTTCCTAAAATTAAGGTTGTAAAAACACTAGGTAAGAATTATTTAAGTCAAAAGGCAAACGTTTTTTGAAAGTCAAAACAGTATCATTACAAAAAGTCCACCCTTTTTGACATTTTAAATAAGCTGTATAAGGTCCAGATGTTGTTGAAGGACCATCATGGAAAATAATTGCTACTGTTACAAAGGTTCTTCCTGAAATTGATAATTGAGAAGCCACAACATTTTTAATTAAAGTTATTATTTAGTTCCATCAGATCGACATCGTTGGAACATTAAAAATACGTACTATCAATAACTTTGTATAAATAATGTTGATAGCATTGCAGAGTTACATTGGGTACAAACCATGATTTGATCAGCTGCTCTAACTAGATTATTAAAAGACACTGATTTGCAGTCTGGTAAAGTCAAATATATAAATCTTTCAGTATCTACTGTTGTACTACTTGAAAAGGAACAATTATCGCAGACATGTTGCCATTTATAAGAAAGGCCAAAAAGATTTTCAACATCTATACCTTCCTCTTGCAATACAACAAGCATGTACATTAGAAATTCCTGACAATCTTGCTGAATATCCTGAGAAAATTTAGTTATACCAGAACATATGTCTAAATCATTTCGAATATCAGAAACACTTTCTATATTTGTTCTATCACTGCTACATTTCTCAAACACAGTATCCAACAAACAACAAAAACTTTGATCCCGATTTTCAACAATCTGTTCTGGCAAACTTTGGAGAAAAAAACCAACATTAACCACTACATTAGCATAGCAGTTGCCACCAGAACTGTTCTCAAACTGAAATCCAATAATATCTTCAACAGAATCCTCTTTGTTTCTGCTTACAATTACTGGTTCATCTACTTTTCTTTTTTTTGCTACAGCCTTGCTACACTTTTTCTCATTTCTTCTTTTTCAGCCTACCACACGCTTTTCAAATAGAGGATATTGAGGTAAATTTGGAGCATACTTTCTTCTTCACCTATTATATTCCTTTACACAATTTAGATCTGCACTAATCTTTTTCTCATCAAAATCAATCAAGTACAATCCAGATAAAGTTCTGACTCTAGATAAAGCAACATATGCCATACCCTCCTTGAAGACAGAACTTCCAATATTCCTCAAAGCACTATCTACACTTAAACCTTGAGATTTATGAATAGTTACTGCATATGACAAAGAAACAGAAAACTGTTTTTGGCGGACATATAAATCTTTCACAAGCAAAAAATCGAACAGAACAACGACTAAACTGTTGTACTTCTTCAATTCCATCAAATATAATTTTCAAAAATTCAATTCCATCTCTATTTCGGTCATTCACAAAATCAACAACATGACCCATTGCTCCATTTACTAAACCTCTTTCCACATTTAAATTCCGTCGTAAAATTGTACGACAATTTAAACATACATATAGAGTCTTTTCAAAACCAGCAGTTTTAGAAATTGTCTTCTCTAAAGAATCCAACTTTAATTTCAACTTTTCTGACAAAACAATAGTAACTCCTTCGTGCTCTATTTTATCAATAGCTTCCAGTTTCACAATCTCTTGATGTTCTAACTCTAACATTTTGTCGTTGAAGACTGAACATTCTCGAAGAGTTGGCCTCAAGCATATTACAGTTTTGTTTTCAGCAATTTTCTGATAAATAATCTCTGGCAGAATATTTTCCTTTGGAAACAAATTTGAAATTAATCGTGACTGTAAAGCTTCTTTGCCATGTTCAGTTACTTTTCCAATTCTTACATCTTGTAGAATATTTTTTATAATCTTCATCCTTTGCCTGTCGCATATTTTGAAGCAGTTCTGCATATTTAAAATATAACCAGATATTCACATTTCCAATGCTTCCTAGGCACTTTCTTGTATCTTCATGCGTAAGCATCTTAAACACTGGTTGTCCTTTCACTGGAGTTAGCTGCAGTAGATCTCCAAAGACAATGATGTGTTTGCCTCCAAATAACACATCATACTCTGTTTTAAGAATTTGTTGCATTCTTAAATGCACAAAAGCAAGCATCACATTTGAAACCATGCTATCTTCATCAAAGATAAGAAGTTTCATTTTCTTCAGGACTCTACCAACTTCACCACAAGCTTCTCCAGATAGCTTGTGGTTTTGTAATTTATTATCATGCTCTACTGGCAGCATCAATAAACAATGTAAAGTAATCCCTTTATTGTTATGTGCTGCCAACCCAGTTGGAGCAGTAACAACACAAGACAGTGATGACTCTGTTCTTTTCTGCAGATAAGTTGCAATTGATTTAATCAGAAAACTTTTCCCAGTCCACTCACATACAGTCGGACAGGTTCAAATGACGTACATGAGCACTCTTTTTTATCATGACGTAAACCATGCTCAATCTGTTCTATGACTTCATCATATATTTTTTTCTGCTCAACGTTTAGTTGATTTTCCAAATCTTCTAAATTAACTACATCCTCCTGAGCTTGTTCCATGGCTCTTTCTACCTCTTCCATAGCAGTGGGAGCTTTCTTTTGGATAATTGGTCCTCCTAGTGGAGCCTGACTCAACGTAGCAGAACTCTGACTGTCTTGAGAACTGTCTCTAGCAATCTCTGCTGCAATGATGGCTTCTTGCTGTATTTCATCGTTCAACATTTGCAGACAATTTGAAAAAACAGGACATTCTATGGTATCCTTGGCTGCATTGAAAGAATCTTCAAAACTGAGGAAATCTCCAAGTAGTTCCTCTTCTGAATGCCATGGCTTAAAGAGTTGCAAAAGAGCTAAATAGTAAAATTCCCTTTTATCAGGAGATTCGCAACTCAATTTACGATGATTAATCAAATGTCCTTTTCTTTGTTTCACCAGACATCCTTCACATCCAATTACAGCATATACTCCTTTATTGATATCTTCTGTCACATTCCTCTTAAAAGTATAGCTTTGCAGTACTTCATAGAGACAAATGTTCTCAAGATGACTACTTCTATTTGAATATTATGTATCCAACATGTTTGTCTTCAAAATATCTGTACTGTTTGGTTGAAACTCCGCCAAATACTCAATTTCTTGTGCAGACTTCAAAACTCGGTTTCGTGTTGCAGCAAGACCTAGACTCACCCAAATGATGGATCTCGATTTGGCATACAGACTTGCTGATGATAACCGATCTGAACATTCATATGCTCCAATTTCTTGATGCGACAACATCTTCAGACTGTAACTGTATAATTTCTTACTTAGGCTCTTTTCATGCGAAATATCCTCCCACATTTCCTTCAGTTCCGTCTTTTCTGATTTTGTGATGTAAGACGTTACATATTGAGCCACAGCAATAGAGTTGTCAGCAACATATTGAATATCCATGTTAGCATTCCACATGGACAAAATGACTGGGTTGTAGTAATTTATGTATTTGGACTCTTCATTTCTTTTCAAGTTGTACGTATTTTTCGGTGATTTTCTTGTCACAGTATGTCGCAGTGAAGACATAAAATTGTTCACTCTTCCTTTAGATATTACTGGTTGTGGAAATCCAAAATGACATTTTGTGTAGAACTTCTCCTTGGATTTGAACTTTCGACGACAGTACTTTCCACAGTGATGGGTTTGAAAGCGTAAGACTTGATGTCGTAAATTTTCTTCTTCTGTACTTTTCCGAACAACACATGTGGAATATTGTTCAATGAAACTCATCACTGTGTCATCCGAATCTGTTCCAAATTTGGGAGCATCTTTGATCCATAGCAGCATATGTATGTGAGGAGCACCTCTTGCTTGATACTCCTTTCTCCAAAAGAAATCCAAAACCTCTCCAAGTGGAGGATTTTTTTTGTTTGTGATGAAAGACATCATAGCTTCAAATCGATGATTAAAATACCTACAAACATTAACTGGATCCAAAGAGCACAGTTCTCCAGGTGTCTTGAATTCTATATTTTCTATGTTTCCATTTGCCTCTCGAAGAAATTCAAGTAAGTCTTCCCAGGCATACTCAGCACAGCTAAGAGTGAGGAACCATGTTCCTAAGTTTCTTAGTATACATTTCAATTCCCCATGACGACGGTACCAATACTCATTCGACCACGCTGACATGCCATGAGATTTATCAGGTGAGATTCCAAAATACTGTCTTCCACTTGGACTTTATCAATAAAGTCCCTTGCCGAAAAAGTTTGAAGATGTACTCCAGATTTCAGTATATGGTTCACAGCATAAGATAGTCCAAAGAAGTCACTCTCAAACAGAAGATGAAACAAATATGGAATGCATTGACGAAATCTTGGATCTTCTGCATATAATCTTAAAGTCCGGTATTCCGACGCAGGAATTTGAACAGGTCGGTCATCATATCTTCCACCTTGACCTGTTGGAAACAATTGAGGAAAACAACGAGCTTCCAAGCTTTCTTCCCATACACTTATGGGACTTCCTTTGGCTTCTTTCATTTGGAACAACTCAATAGCATTCCCCATTACTTCTTTGGAATGCAGAGGATGAACACTATAATGCTCATAAATCTGTTCACTTCTAGACACATCTACTTTTTCAATCTGTCCAGCTGATGAATCACTGTCCTCTTCTACAGTTGTTTCCTCTTCTCCTACATATACATTTTTGTAGTACTGATCGTTTTTTACTAAATACAACGTTGCCTTTTTGACTTTCCTAACATCCACTAATTATTGCCAGATTTTCTTACTCTTTGTAGGAACGCCATTAACTAGAATAACTAGAGGTTCCTCTTCCACTTTTTCTATGCCAATGGTGTCAATATTTTTCTTTAAATCTAAAGGCAAATAAACAACTCTTCCCTTTAATCCTCTCTGTAAATCTGGAGGAGGCAATTTCCCTGTCTTAGGCTCCATGCGAACAATAGCCTGAAAAGGATGCACACATTGAATCAGAATACACTCATAGGTATTTAAATCCATCAATTCAGCCAGAATGTTTCCCAACTCAAGAATATTATGTACAGCTCTAGCAGGCATACTGTTTTCATTTAATTTATTATAACAATATTTACAAATACGTAGATCAGAACCCAAATCAAAACAATTCTCAACCAACAAATAAGTTGTGAAATCCTTCCATTCATTATTATTTTCCATTTCACTTTTAACATATAAATCAAATAACCGAGTCTGATTCTTATAATGAGTTCGTCGACAACACACACAGGAAAAATTTGGCCTTTCACTTGAAATGACCTTAAACTTTGTAATTTCATGATCAAAATTTTGAGTACTTACAATCTGAACATTCTCTTCCACATTACTTTCTATTACTGTATCATTTTCGGCGGTGTCCACTTTTTCACCAAAGTAACAAAACTCTATTTCTTCACAAATCTTCTTCACATCTAATTCAGATCCATGCAAAAGAGCACTGTTTAACTGTTTTAGCTTAAGTGCTGGACTTTTTGCATAATGCAACCTTCTCACTATTTTCCTCACTTTAGTTAGATGCACTACTAACATCCTAAAATGGTGAAAAGTACTCTGACATACTTTCCTAGAAAGACAAGCCAGTGAATGACCATGCAAACCTGTTTTTCCCTCACTCTGCAACGATCAAAGTCTTGCAACATCTTAAACTTTTGTTTAAGACTTTTCTTACTATATGTATGTAAGAAATTGCAAAACAAATTAATAGAATCCTGTCGCACACAACAAATACTACTACAATTCCAAGTATACACCGGAGCCTTAGGACGTCTCCCTAAAACTTCATCAGCTAACACCTCATCTGCATTTCTAGGCACAATTTTTTCTTTTTCAACTGGACAACCGTCCTTCACCTCATATGCTCGACCACTGGTGTCAACTGCATGCACCAAAACATTACCTTGAAAGTAACTCTCTTCATTAAAAGATGGCTCACAACTTGAACTATGCTTCCATTCTCCTGAAAAAACATCACAAAAATTAGTCCGATTAATTACTCTTTTTCACTTACATTTTGATTTCAAATCATTGATTGCCTTATCTAGTGTACGAACTCTATTGATTACTAAAATATACAGCTTTCTCTTCACTTCAAAAGCCTGATCAACAAACGTTTCTATTCTTTTCTTTTTCTTGTAAAAAGCTGTTTTCCTATAATATTTCTTAAGATTTTTTAATAAATTCAAAACTACTCTGTTACGAAACATTCTTCTACGAATGTCAATAAACTGATTTGTCCTACGATTACCAGACACACTATGATCTCCTTGTACCATTATACCATTTTTTGGTGACCTCTGCTTTTTCTTTCTATTTAAACTTTGTTTTGTTTTCGTAGAAACACTTTCTTGACTTATTCTGCATTTTAACAATTTCCTTAAAAAATCCTTGGTTTGCTTACCAGGAGCATTTTTTCTTTTCTCTGAAGATTGTCCTTTGCATGAATCTTCTAATTGAGTCCTCTTGGTCGATAAAGCTTTCTTATAAAGTCTTTTTTGGCGGTCTTTCGTAGGCATAATCTATTATGACTCTGTAGATATTTACAATATGTTGAAAAGAAAAATGTGACATATTATAGCCCACTACTAACATAGCACATAGCAATTACATTAACTAATCATTATAAACACTAGTTCACATCTCTCTTTGTGTGTCTCATATCACTCTCTGCCTGCACCATCTCCCTCTTTACATGCCTCATCTTACTCTCTCCTTCCACCATATCTCTGTTTGTGTGTATGTGTCATCTCACTCTCTGTGCCTAAAACGATTTACCATGCTAAACATTTTTTGCTGAAATGACTGGCTTTAAGATTTTTGACAAGCATCACACTGAGTGTGTATGTAAATTAAGGAATTATATTTTCATCCTGTTCCTTAATGTTAGCTGTGTGTGCTCACATTTTGTATCTTTTACCTTATAGGGTAGACTTCTTTTTAAAGTGTTTCTCATGCTTGAATTCAATGCTGGTATAGAGATAATGCTTATGGTTTCATTGGGCTGGTAAATATGCTCCTTTTTTACAAGCTCTTTGCGCTACCTTTAACATGGATTCAAGCAGTGAATATATGGAGAGGGATAGGAATAGCAGATAGAAAACAATATGAAATGCTGTGAGAGATGCGTAAAGGATTTTACTAATGGCATCAATTGAGATAGAATATACAAAAAAGAGGGGCATATTTAGAAGCCCCTTGCGCGATGTTTAACATGGATGCAAGCAGAAAATGCATGCAGATTAATAAAATTGGCACACAGACAAGAATATGTATTACGCAAGGGGTTTGTAAATATGCCAATGAAACCATTACACTATCTCTATACCAGCATTAATGTTAAACATTGCGCAAGGGGCTTGTAAATATGCCAATGAAACCATTACACTATCTCTATACCAGCATTAATGTTAAACATTGCACAAGAGGCTTGTAGATATGCCTCTCTTTTTTGTATATTCTATCTCAATTTATGCATTTCATATTCTTGTCTGTGTGCCAATTTTATTACTCTGCATGCATTTTCTGCTTGCACCAATTTCAAACATTGCACAAGGGGCTTGTAAATATGCCTCTCTTTTTTGTATATTCTATCTCAATTTATGCCATTAGTAAAATCCTTTTATGCATCTCTCACAGCATTTCATTTTCTTGTCTATGTGCCAATTCTATTACTCTGCATGCATTTTCTGCTTGCACCCATGTCAAACATTGCGCAAGGGGCTTGTAAATATGCCTCTCTTTTTTGTATATTCTATCTCAATTTATGCCATTAGTAAAATCCTTTACGCATCTCTCACAGCATTTCATATTCTTATTAGTGTGCCAATTTTATTACTCTGCATGCACTTTCTGCTTGCACCCATGTCAAACATTGCGCAAGGGGCTTGTAAATATGCCCCTCTTTATCTTATATTCCATCTCAATTGATGCCATTAGTGAAATCCTTTATGCATCTCCCACACCATTTCATATTGTTTTCTGTCTGCTATTCCTATCCCTCTCCATACATTCACTGCTTGCACCCATGTTAAAGGTTGCGCAAGGCGCTTCTAAAAAAGGAGCATATTTACAAGTCCAATTAAACCATTACACTATCTCTATACCAGCATTGAATCCAAGCATGAAAAACAATTTAAAAAGAAGTCTACCCTATAAACTAAAAGATACAAACTGTAAGCACACACAGCTAACATTATGGAAAAAGATGAAAATATAATTCCTTAATTCACATACACACACACTGTGACCCTTGTGAAAAATATTATAGCCGCACATTTCAGCAAAAATCATTTAGCATGGTAAATCGATTTAGACACAAAACACAGCCCATTTCAATATGCACTACATTACATTGCTTAAACCTAACTCATTTCAAAATGTCATTTCTAATATGCACCATTCATTTTTTGAATGACTAGGCTTGTAAATATGCCTCTCTTTTTTGTATATTCTATCTCAATTTATGCCATTAGTAAAATCCTTAATGCATCTCTCACTGTATTTCATATTCTTGTCTGTGTGCCAATTTTATTACTCTGCATGCATTTTCTGCTTGCACCCATGTCAAACATTGCCCAAGGGGCTTATAAATATGCCTCTCTTTTTTGTATATTCTATCTCAATTTATGCCATTAGTAAAATCCTTTACGCATCTCTCACAGCATTTCATATTCTTGTCTGTGTGCCAATTTTATTACTCTGCATGCATTTTCTGCTTGCACCCATGTCAAACAATGCGCAAGGGGCTTGTAAATATGCCTCTCTTTTTTGTATATTCTATCTCAATTTATGCCATTAGTAAAATCCTTTACGCATCTCTCACAGCATTTCATATTCTTATCAGTGTGCCAATTTTATTACTCTGCATGCATTTTCTGCTTGCACCCATGTCAAACATTGGACAAGGGGCTTGCAAATATGCCTCTCTTTTTTGTATATTCTATCTCAATTTATGCCATTAGTAAAATCATTTACGCATCTTTCACAGCATTTCATATTTTTGTCTGTGTGTCAATTTTATTACTCTGCATGCATTTTCCGCTTGCACCCATGTCAAACATTGCGCAAGGGGCTTGTAAATATGCCTCTCTTTTTTGTATATTCTATCTCAATTTTTGCCATTAGTAAAATCCTTTACACATCTCTCACAGCATTTCATATTCTTATCAGTGTGCCAATTTTATTACTCTGCATGCATTTTCTGCTAGCACCCATGTCAAATATTGCGCAAGGGGCTTGTAAATATGCCTCTCTTTTTTTTATATTCTATCTCAATTTATGCCATTAGTAAAATCCTTTACGCATCTCTCACAGCATTTCATATTCTTGTCTGTGTGCCAATTTTATTACTCTGCATGCATTTTCTGCTTGCACCCATGTCAAACATTGCGCAAGGGGCTTGTAAATATGCCTCTCTTTTTTGTATATTCTATCTCAATTGATGCCATTAGTAAAATCCTTTACGCATCTCTCACAGCATTTCATTTTCTTGTCTATGTGCCAATTCTATTACTCGGCATGCATTTTCTGCTTGCACCCATGTCAAACATTGCGCAAGGGGCTTGTAAATATGCCTCTCTTTTTTGTATATTCTATCTCAATTTATGCCATTAGTATAATCCTTTACGCATCTCTCACAGCATTTCATATTCTTATCAGTGTGCCAATTTTATTACTCTGCATGCACTTTCTGCTTGCACCCATGTCAAACATTGCGCAAGGGGCTTGCAAATATGCCTCTCTTTTTTGTATATTCTATCTCAATTTATGCCATTAGTAAAATCCTTTACGCATCTCTCACAGCATTTCATTTTCTTGCCTATGTGCCAATTCTATTACTCGGCATGCATTTTCTGCTTGCACCCATGTCAAACATTGCGCAAGGGGCTTGTAAATATGCCTCTCTTTTTTGTATATTCTATCTCAATTTATGCCATTAGTAAAATCCTTTACGCATCTCTCACAGCATTTCATATTCTTATCAGTGTGCCAATTTTATTACTCTGCATGCACTTTCTGCTTGCACCCATGTCAAATATTGCGCAAGGGGCTTGTAAATATGCCCCTCTTTATCTTATATTCAATCTCAATTGATGCCATTAGTGAAATCCTTTATGCATCTCCCACACCATTTCATATTGTTTTCTATCTGCTATTCCTATCCCTCTCCATACATTCACTGCTTGCACCCATGTTAAAGGTTGCGCAAGGCGCTTCTAAAAAAGGAGCATATTTACAAGTCCAATGAAACCATTACACTATCTCTATATCAGCATTGAATCCAAGCATGAAAAACAATTTAAAAAGAAGTCTACCCTATAAACTAAAAGATACAAACTGTAAGCACACACAGCTAACATTATGGAAAAAGATGAACATATAATTCCTTAATTCACATACACACACAGTGTGACCCTTGTGAAAAATATTATAGCCACACATTTCAGCAAAAATCATTTAGCATGGTAAATCGATTTAGACACAAAACACAGCCCATTTCAATATGCACTACATTACATTGCTGAAACCTAACTCATTTCAAAATGTCATTTCTAATATGCACCATTAATTTTTTGAATGACTAGGCTTGTAAATATGCCTCTCTTTTTTGTATATTCTATCTCAATTCATGCCATTAGTAAAATCCTTAATGCATCTCTCACAGCATTTCATATTCTTGTCTGTGTGCCAATTTTATTACTCTGCATGCATTTTCTGCTTGCACCCATGTCAAACATTGCCCAAGGGGCTTATAAATATGCCTCTCTTTTTTGTATATTCTATCTCAATTTATGCCATTAGTAAAATCCTTTACGCATCTCTCACAGCATTTCATATTCTTGTCTGTGTGCCAATTTTATTACTCTGCATGCATTTTCTGCTTGCACCCATGTCAAACATTGCGCAAGGGGCTTGTAAATATGCCTCTCTTTTTTGTATATTCTATCTCAATTTATGCCATTAGTAAAATCCTTTACGCATCTCTCACAGCATTTCATATTCTTATCAGTGTGCCAATTTTATTACTCTGCATGCATTTTCTGCTTGCACCCATGTCAAACATTGCGTAAGGGGCTTGCAAATATGTCTCTCTTTTTTGTATATTCTATCTCAATTTATACCATTAGTAAAATCGTTTACGCATCTCTCACAGCATTTCATATTTGTGTCTGTGTGCCAATTGTATTACTCTGCATGCATTTTCTGCTTGCACCCATGTCAAACATTGCGCAAGGGGCTTGCAAATATGCCTCTCTTTTTTCTATATTCTATCTCAATTTATGCCATTAGTAAAATTGTTTACGCATCTCTCACAGCATTTCATATTCTTGTCTGTGTGCCAATTTTATTACTCTGCATGCATTTTCTGCTAGCACCCATGTCAAACATTGGGCAAGGGGCTTGTAAATATGCCTCTCTTTTTTTGTATATTCTATCTCAATTTATGCCATTAGTAAAATCCTTAATGCATCTCTCACAGCATTTCATATTCTTGTCTGTGTGCTAATTTTATTACTCTGCATGCATTTTCTGCTTGCACCCATGTCAAACATTACGCAAGGGGCTTGTAAATATGCCTCTCTTTTTTGAATATTCTATAAAAATGTATACCATTAGTAAAATCCTTTACGCATCTCTCACAGCATTTCATATTCTTGTCTGTGTGCCAATTTTATTACTCTGCATGCATTTTCTGCTTGCACCCATGTCAAACATTGCGCAAGGGGCTTGTAAATATGCCTCTCTTTTTTTGTATATTCTATCTCAATTGAAGCCATCAGTAAAACCCTTTACACATCTCTCACGGCATTTCATATTCTTGTCTGTGTGCCAATTTTATTACTCTGCATGCATTTTCTGCTTGCACCCATGTAAAACATCGCGCAAGGGGCTTGTTAATATGCCTCTCTTTTTTGTATATTCTATCTTAATTTATGCCATTAGTAAAATCCTTTACTCATCTCTCACAGCATTTCACATTCTTATCAGTGTGCCAATTTTATTACTCTGCATGCATTTTCTGCTTGCACCCATGTCAAACATTGCGCATGGGGTTTGTAAATATGCCCCTCTTTATCTTATATTCCATCTCAATTGATGCCATTCGTAAAATCCTTTACGCATCTCTCACGGCATTTCATATTCTTGTCTGTGTGCCAATGTTATTGCTCTGCATGCATTTTCTGCATGCACCCATGTCAAACATTGCACAAGGGGCTTGTAAATATGCCTCACTTTTTTGTATATTCTATCTCAATTTATGCCATTAGTAAAATCCTTTACGCATCTCACACCGCATTTCATATTCTTATCAGTGTGCCAATTTTACTACTCTGCATGCATTTTCTGCTTGCACCCATTTCAAACATTGCGCAAGGGGCTTGTAAATATGCTTCTCTTTTTTATATATTCTATCTCAATTTATTCCATTAGTAAAATCCTTTACGCATCTCTCACAGCATTTCATATTCTTGTCTGTGTGCCAATTTTATTACTCTGCATGCATTTTCTGCTTGCACCCATGTCAAACATTGTGCAAGGGGCTTGTAAATATGCCCCTCTTTATCTTATATTCCATCTCAATTGATGCCATTAGTGAAATCATTTATGCATCTCCCACACCATTTCATATTGTTTTCTATCTGCTATTCCTATCCCTCTCCATACATTCACTGCTTGCACCCATGTTAAAGGTTGCGCAAGGCGCTTCTAAAAAAAGGAGCATATTTACAAGTCCAATGAAACCATTACACTATCTCTATACCAGCATTGAATCCAAGTATGAAAAACTATTTAAAAAGAAGTCTACGCTATAAGCTAAAAGATACAAACTGTAAGCACACACAGCTAACATTATGGAAAAAGGTAAAAATATAAATCCTTAATTCACACAGACACTCACTGTGTTCCTTGTCAAAAATCTTTAAGCCACACATTTTATCAAATAACATTTAGCATGGTAAATCATTTTACACACAGAGCACAACCCATTTAAATGAGCACTACACTACAATGCAGAAACCTGACTCATTTTCAAAATACAACAGTAATGAAGCCCAATAAGCTTGTTATGCTTCCCAATACTGCAAACAGCACTCTCTCTTTATTACTCACCTTTAAAATCGCCTTTGAAAATATAGAACAGTGTCAAACACACAGCAGATTTTCTTAAGCAGAATCTCTGAAATGCAGCTCAAACACTGGAACCAGAAATGGCATACTTTCCCACTCATTCTTCACACATATTTCAGGTCTTAACCAATGAAATGTTTTCCCACACTATTTCAAAACTAAACTAACATTTCAATTGGTTCTACATTCCCACACTTTTAAACTCACATAATATTCACCCATCCCCCTAGTGCTCATTCAACCTGTTACCATGGTAACTCCCACCTAAGGAAGAACAGAGTTTAAAAGTTCATCATACTGTGTTGCAAATGAATCCAGCAAGGTTGTTAGAGCTTTCAATAAAACAGATAATCATGTGCAATGTTCCTTCCAATGACCTTTTCTGAACCATTAGAATTGCTTCTTTTAAAAAAACAAAACTATGCACCCTAATATGCTCTTTTCCATTTTCAGAAAGCACCAATCATTTCTTAAGCTTCACGTGCAGTGAATGTCCTCCTCTTTTTTTTCTAAACTGCAAGCTTTGCAACTGCCATTTAATTTACAGCCCTCATCTGAGTACAACCAGACCTGCCTTGAAGATGCCTTCAGTATGGTTTGTAGGACACAGTTTTGTATTCTGGTCTAAAAGGTATGCAACGAACAGAGGAATTGTAAACCTTGATTTACCAAATGTGGATATTTTATGGATTGGCCAGAGAGGATTGAGATATCACCAATTAATACCATTGGTGAAATCCTTCATGCATCTCCCACACCCTGACCTCATAATTGTGCACTGTGGTGGAAATGACTTATGCACTTTGACTGGGGTTGGTCTGGAAGTGCTATTGAAGGACATCTTTGGACAATTGATGTCACTTTTTCCTCAAACTGCCTTTGTCTATTCCAATATATGCCAAAGGCAAAAATGGAATTGGTCCAATCAATTTTGTCCACAGATTGAGAAAGCAAGGAAACATGTAAATAAATCTGTTTCTGCATACATGAGAGACTATGGAATGGGTTGTATGTACCACAACAACTTGCGTTACAACTTGCAAGTCATCTATAGGACAGATGGTGTACATTTCACTGATGAAGGGAACAAAGTCTTTCTCTGTAACATCAGACTCTGCATTGGTACTTACTTGTAGGTACCAAAAAAACACAATGAACACAACGGCTCTTTTTAGAGCCAACTAACATGTAAAAACTCAAATATGATTTTTAACTTTATTTTTTTTAATTAATTTTTACCGAGGTCCACGCACCGAGCACTCACTGAGCACTCCCCGTGCGCGGACGTATCGTGTTTTCTGATATTTTTTTAAAAATAAACATTATTTTTAACCTTAGGAGTCCTTGAAGGACCCTCTGAGAAGGCCTAAGGGGTCAGGGACACTCTACCCTACCCCCTTCCCACGTTTTTAAGTTATATTTTTCACTCTCTTCTGAAACCACAAAATGGCGGCGATAGGGATCGCGCACCGTGCATTTACCGAGCACTCACAGTGCATGCACTGAGCACTCACGGTGCGCAGACCTATTGGAATTTAAAAAAAAATAAAATAAAACTAAATGCAAATGGACATCGTCTCCTCTGTAGATACCTTGTATGTTGTAATGCAAGTTATTGTGTATATATGGAATCCAGACTGTAGTCTTTCAGGAAAGCAGAAACAGATTTCTTCACATGATTCCTTCCTTTCTCAATGTGTCGTCAGAACTGGCGTAGGGAGTCATGAGTTCCTACTCTGGTGAAACACACTTGCTGTTCTATATACTTACTTATGTTGTAAACTAGTGCATCAGAGACAGTCAGTGAGAGAAAAGATGCAGGACATGAAGAGCACAAAATTGTATCACTTTGGTACTACCTCATAAATTACATTTAAATAAGTATAATTTTCAAAACAATTTTTCTTTACTAAATTAAAATTTATTTATCAGAATTTTCAAAATCTAAAAGAACTTGTAGCATTTCTTCATCAGGAATTTCATCCATCAAAGTGTCTGAAAATGATTAGTCAAACTCAACAATGTCTACACATTCCATTAATTCCATATCTAGTGTTTCATCAAAAAAATCTGCCATGGTATCTCCTTCATGTTCTTCATGATTTGTTTCATCTATAGGATCAATATACACCACAGAAGTTGCCGCAATAAACGTTGCTGTTATTTCAAAGAAGATGTTGGTAGGCTCCTCATTTTCATTCATCATTTTATGTTAGTGTACTATTAAAAGAAAGAGAAACAGCGCTTACTGCATGATTTCCTGCTCTGGTGAGACACACTTGCTGTTCTTTAAACTTACTTATGTTGCAATCTTGTGCATCAGAGACAGACAGTGAGAGAAAGGATGCAGGACATGAAAAAGAGATGTCAAATACACATTTAAGAAAAGTTTGGGGGAGAAGGGAAATATTTATGAGTAAACTTACTATGTAACACCAAAAATTATCAGTTTGCTACTACCTCATAAATTACATTCTCATACAATATTTATTTACTAAATTAAAATTTATTGTTGGAAATTTTTGAAATTTAAATGATCGTCTAAGATTGCATCATCAGCAATGTCAATATTAAAAATCTCCCAAAAAGAATCCTCAAACTCAATGAACTCCAAAACTTCCATTAAATCTGAATCCAAGGATTCATCATAGAAATCGTCCAAGCCATCTCCTCCATCATAAAGCTCTCCTTCAGGAACTTCCTCAATAACAGTCACAAAAATTTCTATAACGATGTCAAATGACTCTTCTTTTTCAGCCATTATTGATGTTAGTGTACTATTAAAAGAAAGAGAAAGACAGTGAGATGGTGCAGAGGAAGAGTGAGATAGGGCAGAGAAAAACTATTAAATTCTATTAGAAGGTGTAAATCTCACACCAGAAATTGAACACCAAAATTTCCTCACAAAACTACCTCAGACACTATAGTCACAAAATGGCCGTGTTTCCCTGGACAGTGTATAGTATCAAGCAAGAATTAGAAATATAAAGCACTGCATCTGATGTTGCCCTACTCAATCCATAAGTATAACAGAAAAACATTAAATAACTAACAGAAAACATTTTTCCTGTTAACTTAAAGTGAACAACAGAGTTCTCCTTACAAATTACCAATTAACCTTCTAGAAAACTGTTGAACAGTAAATTGTGTCTCAATCTCACACCTCAGAAGTATACCTCAAACACTAAAATCTCAAAATGGCTGTGTTTCCCTCAAATTTCTCATACATATTCAGATACCCAGCCAATCAAATATTATCACACACAAAATCAAAACCAAAGTAACATTTTAATTGGTTCAAATTATCAACACTTTCAAACTCACATAATATTCAACCTACCCACAATGCTCTCTACCAATTATAATACTAACTCTCCACAAAACACCTACCTAAACCCAAAGGTAAAAGAGTCATCACTCAATGTTGCATTCAACCAACATCTAAACACTGAAACTTGTTATTTTAATGTATTTCTTTTTTGTCTTTTTGAGCCGAAGTCCGAGCACGGACCCCACGATTTAAATATTTATGTTTTATTTTTTTCAACCTTTGGGGTCCTTTACAGACCCCATGACAAAACCAAGGGGGCTCAGGAATCTCTACCTAGCCTCCTTGTCAGCTATTACACTTCTGTTTACAACCACTATCATCTGCCACAAAAACAAGATGGCGGACAACACTTCCTCATTTCTACTGACTGGAATGTTGACAGACGTCCAACAGCCAATCAGAATTCCGCGCGCGCACGCTAAGGTCCGCGCACCTGCAAGGACAGTGCAAGGACGGTGCAAGCCCGTGAGCGCACCGTGTCCCGCCTATAGATATATAAATTGAAAAAAGTCGATTTTCTCAAGAATTACTGACAGGATTTTCACCAAATATACAAAAGGCACTTCTGCATAACAGGCGCTACCATTTTACCAAGTTTGCAGTAATTCCATTCAGCCGTTCGGGCTGTAGCTGTGTCTAAAGGTCCTATGGAAATTTGCATTGGACTCAATTTCACATTCAATTTTCTCAACAACTACTGAAGGGATTTACACCAAACATACAAAAGGCACTGATGCATACCAGTCCCTACCATTTTGCCAAATCTGGTGTAATTCCGTTCAGCCGTTCGAGCTGTAGCCTTGTCAGAATGTCCCTATGGAAATGAACATGGGGAAAACATGTTTTGGGACCCCCCTTTTTTCTAGGCCCCCGCTTGACGAATCCCCCCGAAACTTTCAGGGAAGGAGCGGAGCGCAGCGAGGCAAATTTAAGGAAAATTACAGGCAGATCCCTCAATCGGCGCCAAAGTTATTCACAATAGAATGTTCGGAATTTCCTATGGTAACTAGGTCCTAACTATAGGTAATATATATATATAATTATATATATATATCAAACGCTCCGCCACTTCTCTCACGCTCTGGAGTCACACCAGCCAGGATATGAAGTACACGACACGGACCAGTTAAGTGCTTGCGTTTTTTGTTTTCTAGTGCAGGGTAGTCTCATGACGTTTCGGCTCACAGGAGCCTTGTTCACATGACAATGTTCTAATGCATGGTTTGCCCTTATAAAGTGCCAGTGATAGGTTAATTAACGTCACATGTGAGGGCTGTGTATGGACATAGAAAACATACTGAGCTTATGTAACAGTTATATTTCTAACAACATTGTTAAGTTGCTTTTTACAAATCACTGTAGAATACCAGATTAGCAACAAGTAACCGTCTAGCAATGAACTGGAATGTTGACATTTGTAACATCGTAGGAAAAACGAGGTATCACAGTTAAATACATTGTACTAGTAGGCTGTATAATTCAAATTTCCACTCAACTCTGGATACAATAATATCTTCATTAATCCTAAATATATATATATATATATGCACAGATATCATTTACAATACTAATCCTGCTAGACCAAAAGATGTATAAAGTGCATATGCATGATTTATGATGTGCAAATGTCGCTTTCAGTGCAATTATTTGTGCAAGCATCGCATCAGTGCAAAACAAATCCGATCAGGAATACTGTTCCCCATCTATCTGTACAAAAACGCTAAAGTGCAAAATTGGTATGGTCAATATTCATAGTAGCTGATCGTGCAGATATCCTCCGCCTGTGCAAAAAATCGCAAGGCTGCAAGTAATTAAAAAAGTTCATAAGGACACTGTAAAATATCGAAGCATAATTCTTCAACACTAGATAAAACAATCTGAGTCTAATACTTGCTTACTATTTGTATCCGATGTTTTTTTACAAGATGTTAAAAACAACCTAAAACTCGTTCAACCCCAATGTTGTCAAACCACCCTTTAAAAGCCCAGGAGGGAATCTCATTATGTACATACACTGTGATAGGAGTGAATTAAGTGTCTACTAAATAATCAACAAAGGACTGACCGGGATTAAAGACCCACACAGTCCATCTAGTTTCTAAAGTTCCCTTCAATAGTGAAAATCAATATTTCAAATATAAGTAGCAGCAAAATCAGTTATTTATATTGGGTCCCACCAATGTCTCTACCTCCCTCGTCCTCATGTGGTACCTCCCAGCCGGGTGGTTCCTGCTCATGAGGCTTATAGAAGGGAAACATTGTGTATTCTGTAGTTGTTGAAAAAAACTCTTATGGTAAACATGTGTAGAGATCCTCGGTCACATTGAGGCCCCCAGGAGTCTTTGTGTTAAGAAACAGAATATATTTTGTTTCAAGCTTTCTCAATTTTGCCTCTCTGTCCCCTCCTCTTCTACTGGCATTTACTGAATCAATCACCCAATATTTCAGGGTAGCATTATTGCTTTGGTGGTATTCCCTGAAATGACGAGCCACCGGATAAGTATTGTCGCCATTGGTGATTGCACATAAATTGCTGAAGGATACGCTTATGAACAGCATGTTTAGTGCTGCCCACGTATCTTAATAGGCAGGGACATTGCAGGATATATACCGCAAATTCAGTCTTGCATGTTAATACCTGCGTGATGGGATGTTGGAAGTCAGTAAAACCATCCCTGTAGGTCCTAGTATTTTCTCCATGGAGGCAGGCCTTACAGGTTTTACACCGATAAAAGCCCTTATGCTGTTGCCACCAAGCAGACTTGACATAGGGTTCTGGATTGGTTTCCACCAGATGATCTCGTAAGGAGGGTGCCCTGCTATAAGTTAAAGACACTCTTTTAGGAAGGGTGGAACCTACAGTGGCATCATTGGTTACCAAGGACCAATGTTTGTTCATGATCCTATATATCTGCTGATGTTTCCTGCTGTACCCAGTGATTATCCGAAAGTTCGTACTATCCTTTTTCTTCCTACCTCCCATTTCTACTATGGCAGGTGCCTGTTGATCAGTTTTCTTGGTCAATAGGTCCTCCTTAGATAGTAGCATAGATTTCTCTTTGGCTTTATGGATCAACTGGCTTGAGTATCCTCTTTCCAGGAAACGAATCCTGCTTTCCTCCTGTGCCCTCTCTAGGTCAGCTGGGTTGCTGCACACTCGCCGTAGTCGTAGCATCTCCCCCTAGGGGATGCTAGATACCAAGTGTGCAGGGTGTGCACTCGCAGCATGCAGTATGCTGTTTCCAGCAGTGGATTTTCGGAAAATTCTAGATTCTAGGTGCCCATCACATATGTACAATTCAGTATCCAAGAATGTAACAGTATCCTGACTGAGGGTAGCAGTGAATCTTAAATTTAATTCATTATCATTAATGTCATCAATGAATTTTAATGCTTCTTCTTTGCTCCCCCTCCAAATAACCAGCAAATCGTCAATGAAACGATACCAAGTAACTAAATTATTGCGGATATTGTGTTGGTATTCCTGGCCCAGGACCAGCTCCTCCAAAGCCCCCATGTGCACACATGCAAAGCTAGGGGAGAAGCTGGCCCCCAATGCGACTCCCTGTAATTGGCGATAAAGTTGTTGGTTAAATAAAAACACATTATTATCGAAACAAAATTGCAACATATTCAGAAGCATCACATTATGATCATTGAATTCTGGATCCCTTCTTGATAAATAATGTTCGACTGCTCTGATGCTGTCACTGTGTTTAATGCTTGTATACAGGGATGACCCATCCAATGCTATAGGCCAATCTCCTATGACCCATTCCACGTCTCTTATTTTTGTTAGAAAATCCTCAGTGTCTTGTATGTATGATCCTAACTTGTGCACATACCCCTGTAAAAAATAATCAATATAGACAGAGATGTGTTCAAGAAGGCTGCCTCTGGCAGAAATGATGGGCCTGCCCAGTGGGTGTAGAGGATCTTTATGCACTTTAGGGATGAAATATAGTATGGGCGTGATGGGATTATCAATTTTCAAATATTTGAATTCCGCCTCGCTGATCAGCTTAGATGATTTCCACTTGGATAGTTTCCGATGGTATTCTGTTTTAATTGATGTCAGTACATGAGCCTGTATACGTTCATAGCAAGTTCGATCGTTTAGCTGAATATATGCTTCTTTGTCATACTCTGCCTTAGTCATCAGGACTACATTTCCGCCCTTGTCACTGCTCCTCACTATTATATCTTTATCCTTGGATAGTCTGGTAGTGAGGGCTGTGTACTGTTGTGATCGTCCATCATATTTTCTTTTTATTTTTCCTGTATTTTTTTGGAGTTCTTTTAAATCCCCAACCACATTCTCATGAAACATATCAATGTTGTCTCGCGGCAAAACAGGGTAAAAGATTGAGGGTGGCCTGAATTGGGTGTTCGATGATACTCTATTGCCCCATTGGTCAATCTCATTGAATTCATTTATTACCATGTTCGACTCCTCATAGCCTACCCCTTCAGTTTCCCAAAGTTCTGTGATAGTTTGTGTGCCCTGAGATACAATAGTTGTGTCGCTGTTAGCAACAGTTAAGTGTGGTGGATATTTTTTGATTTTTCCTTTAGTGCATAGATTTTTCGAAGTTTTAACTTCCTCACTGCTTTATAGACATCACATCGCGTTGCAGGATAGTTAAAATCACAGGGTGCGGCAAATGTGAGTCCCAATTTTAAAATTTCTTCTTCCTTTATCGTTATTTCAAGTGGTGTTAATTTCACAATTGTGCGATTACTAGCTCTTTTTATTCCTGTGGGGTGACAGGTCCCTGTCCCCTTCCACCTCTTCTTTTCTTTTGATACCCTCTTCTTGGCCGCCCCGTACCTCTGGCGCCGCCGGTAATTTGCCCGCTGTTTCCTTGTCCAGACTGTGTGCGGGGCCTCAGGGTGTTTAATCTCTCCTGGCATAAAAAAATGATCTCTTGGCCTGGGGAGGGTTTGGGGATTCCTTCCGCCTGTTCCTGCCTACGGCGGTCAGAATCCAATTCTGTTTCTAGGTCAGAGCTAAGAGTGGAGTTAGAGGAGTCAGTTTGCACATTTTGCCCCTGTTTCTGCCGAACATTTTTCACTTTGGGTTGAGGTTGTACTGCGCCTCTGCGAAGGGCATCGTATTTGCGTGAGAACGTAAATATTTGTCCTAGTTCATAATCACTACGGTCCCTTTGAAATTTATATACTTTTCTTTCAACAATTTTCGCTTCCTCTTTCTTGAGGCGCTCATTCATCACTTTGGCTAATTTTGCTCTTTCCTCTTCCTCCCCCAAAGTTTCCAGTTCTTCTTGGATGGCTGCTATTTCACCCAGCAGTTTAGCTCTATCAATATCTGCATACTTTATTAAAAATGTGTACTTGTCGATGTGATGCCTCGTTGTTCCACTCCGCCCACTCCCTCATGAGGTCAGGGTTTGGGTCCTCGTAGGTGGGGCTGTAAGAATTCGCAGTCCTCGTGGTATGCGGTTTACTTCAATATACTGCTGCAAGGATTTAGATTCCCACCACTTTGCTTTTTCTTGGCGGGACTTTTTCTCTAGAGTTTTGAATAGGTCCCCAATTGCTAACGAGCTGCCACCACTAGCGTCATTGTTGGACCTCCCAACGATGTCAGCGGGGAGGGGGGCACTGTCGGAAAACATCGTGGCTGCTAATGTTTCCCGGTCCCGAACATTGTCACCAGACATCCCTGCAATACTAGTGTAAATCCACCAGGCGTCTTTGATATCCCCGATAAATATCTGGTATCAGAAGTCTGCCAGTTCACTAAACTTCTCACCCACCGAGTTGTTTTCAGAGCTTACTTGGTCAGGCGTCTGCTGCACCTGTCCTTTGGTCACCCGTACTGCTACACGAGCGGCACTAGCTCTGACCAGTCTTTCCGCTCTTCGTAAGTCCTTCCGGTTGGTGGGGGTCAGGCGCCCTACTCCTTCCGGAGTAAATGATTTGGTTTAACATATGCCTGTTGCCAAGTGCACATGACTAGACACAAATTACTCAGTGACAGATTTCCAGATGTTTACCAAGAGCAGCAGTCTGTGATTGATTCAGAGGTAATTTCTATCTGGCTCCTGTCCCTCTTGCCATGGTTTTCAATTTTTCCACTCTCTTTCAGTCTGACAGTTATTGCATTTTTGTGGAATGGAAGTTCAGCTTCCATCCCTTCTCCTCCTCTTGTCTGGCTAGAATATCATCATTTGGCGGTTTTACCCCTCTACACAATTGAATAAATAGCATCTTTACCAGAGGCAATATTTGATCAACAATATCTCTGCAATTCGAGAAAGGAAAATATTGTTTTTCGCAGTTTGAAATGCTAGGTGGCAGAAAACCAACCAAGATTAACAGTGCCAAACAATAATACTTTATTGTGCATTCAAATGCATGTGTTTCATTATTAATATGTTAAAATTGAATTGCATGGCCAGCTGTGCAAATCTTGGAGTATATTTCTAACTTTTTATAGACAAGACATCGAATGATTGCAGAATTAGTACAATTAAATCTTAGTGGTCCCATTAGAGCCGGAAATTAGCTTTCTGGCTCTGTGCTAAATGTCCTACGGTGCTTCTAAGCTGTTTAAGAATTTGATTTTCAATCTGAAAATCTTCATTTCCATCTAAAATGATTACATATAACTCAATGCACAATAAAAAAAATGTAAGGATGATCATAAAAATTCATTTTTAATGTCATGTCATCTAACTGTTACCGCCATAATTAAATTATGGGTTTATTTTTATTTGCTTGGTATGATGAAATGCATAATCATTAAATTTTCAAACTGCTTAATTGAAATGTCTGTAATTGTGTCTTTCAGTTACTATTAATTAGTATCGAATATACTTGAGGGGATTTGTATTTGGAGATTCTGGTGCCTAAAATTACTGACATCTGTCGAAATCTCCACACACAATTCCTGGATTTAGGAGTTTCCATTTCTGGCAAGTATCTCTGCGCCTAAATCTACGGAGCACCACTGACATTCTTGGAGACACTACTATCATATAAGAGATGCTTAAAATGTAGGTACCAGCAAAGCTCCACAAACTGAGGTTGCAGCGCCCTTATCAATAAAATCACCAGGCGAGAGAGTATAAACTAAGAAGTGCAGTAAGGAGACGACCTGAGAAGAAACATTTGTTTCACACAAAAGACCAGGGGCCTCATTTATGAGGCCGCGCGTCACTTTTACGCCGCTGGTGCGTCACTTTTTGTGACGCATCAGCAGCGTATAAAATGTGCCTTGTTGCACCTTTTTTACAAAGTGACGCATCTAGGTAGATGCGTCACTTCGTAAACCCCTGCGCCACATTATACCTGCGCCAGGTATAATGTATGCAGGGGGGCATTCCGGCGCAAGAAAGGGTCGTAGAAGTGACGCAGTGAAATCTATAGGATTTCACTGCGTCACTTTTAGGACACAAATGCGTCAATTTCTTACGCCTGCCTCACAGCATGCGTAAGACTGACGCAGGGCCTTTCACACATGGGGCTTGCCCCATGTGAAAGGACGCATTGCTGGAGTTGCGTCACTTTTGTGACACACTCCAGCAATGCGTCACTTTTGCGCCATGCAGATACGTCAGAAATACTGACGTTTCTGTAACTCCTTGCACCATGATGCGTCATACTGTAAATATGATGCATCATTAATGTCGCAAGGAGGGCACAGTGAAAAGTGACGCATCGCTGTTTTCATGCAGCGATGCGTCACTTTTCGTAAATGAGGCCCCTGGAACCCTATCTACTGTAGATCTTCCAAACTTCATTACTCTTGGAGTTCTTAACACCTTGGCCGCGGCGGTAATTCCGCTGCGGCGCTGGGGGGGCTGTCGTGCGGCTCCCCCATGCTCGTGATGGAACCACTCCATCACGAGCCACGGGCGCGCTGTGCTCATGACGGAGTGGTTCCGTCACGGCCCCGCCCGCTCATTAAAACCGCTGCGGAGGCGTGGAATTGCTGCCATGTAGGCGGGGCGGCCGCGCCGTGACGGAACCACTCCGTCACTAGCACAGCGCGCCCGTGGCTCGTGACGGAGTGGTTCCGTCACGAGCACGGAAGGGGTTAAAGGAATTAAAGCAAACCTCACAGAATGAACATCTTGCGCATAAATAAATACACCCACTACATCCGCCTCGTGTTTGCTGTTTGAATGCCAGTGCTTCCTATAAATAAATCGTACTTGCGCCCACCGCTTATACCCCATCCTTCACCCTTTGCAGCCTTCTGTTGCTTTACAGCTACGTTAGGTCAGTATACAAGTATTTACTTTAATATACACATCGTCACAACACAGTTGCATTGGGTGTTTGGTGACAGTCTGTTGAGGTTGGTCACATGGCATAGAGTTGCCACTGTGAATACCTCATGGAATGAAGTAAACTATTTTGACTACAGTTTTTTATCTTACTTTGCAGCGTCCCAAACATTGACCAGCATCCAATGATGACTACCAGTGACATCAGTCCAAGTACCGCATCCTCTATAGCAGAAGCACAAAGCAAACAGGAATGGAACTGGGCTGCTTCTGTTCTGGTGTTCCTGTGCATTTGTGGTACATTTTTACCGCAAATGGCATAATCGCTGAACTTTGTTTGCGCTATTGGCGTGTAATTCTGTGGAACAACGTAATGGTGTAATTTCGAGAATTTCGCATAACAAGCATAATGTGAAATTCCTGAAATGACACAAATGTTGCCCAGGCCTGTTTCTAACAATTATTTAGAACAACATAGCAAGCTCAGAATAAATATTGTGAATGTATTCAAGCACACATGATAACCACGTTGCAAAGAAAAAGTGACATTAAAAACAAATGTGCATTCCATATTTATCAAGGCATTTCGTTTTAAATGCAGTTTTAAATGTTTTATATGGGTAAGCTAAAATGGGAATACCTAGAGGAGAAATAGTATATTAATCATAACATTGGAATTACTATTGAGGAAAGACGTCATGGGAGACCATAAAGATTGTATCTTAATAGCAACTCACAATGGTGTTTAAATACTTGAACATAACGATGCTTATAACATACTGCATCATCATCCCTTAAAGAAATGTGTTGCATTTTTCTAATTCTTTGTAATTAGTTTAAAAGCAACTGCTAATAGAATATCTAAAATTCACAAATAAAATGCATAGGTTTTCCAGTCATCTGAAAGGCTACCCAAAAATAAATGTTTAACGTTAAATGGGACTTTTTAATGGAAGACTAAATTAATTTGAGTACAAATTTTCATTGGCCCACTAAAGTCACTAATTTAATGTGCGTTTAACTCTCTAGCAGCTTGGCAACAAAAGCAGTCAGCTTTAACTTAGAGGCAGTGTGCAAAGTATTTGTGCAGCACACAAACAGAAATAAAGTAAAAACACAACACAAGAAACATTTCACACCAATTTAGAAAAATAAAGTACATTATTATTAAATTATTTGACACCAATAAACATCAATCCAACTAGTAGAACCGGCTTATGTATTTTTTAAATTTATGGTAAAAACCAGCACCTAAAAGATCAAAGTGCCAACCGTTCACATCTAGTAGTGCAAGACTGGGCCAAAGTAAAAAATTATGGCTGACCGTGAAGGAGCGCAGTTCAGATACATAGAGTGGATTGGGCCCGGTAGGCAATTACCTTAGAACTTAGGAGCAATTTCAAGGAAAATGTTCTTAAAAAGTAAAGTTCAGTGGAGCAAGGCTGCAGGCGGTGTCCAAGGAAGAGGCGTAATTTTGGGGAAGACGCTCGCCAAAGTCATGGGGAAGATTCCTTCGCTCAGACTTAGGGCCTGATTACGAGTTTGGCAGTGCAGGAGCAGGGCAGCACACCACCGCCCGCTCCTGCATCGCCAAACCGGATCTGCGTCTGCCCACCAGATTGTGAGTTTCCTCGTGGTCTGTTGGGAGGTTAATTTGGTGTTCCCACAGTGGTGCCTTTCAAAAAGGCACCACAAAGGGAACGCCAAAGCAAGTTCCTGCACAACATGGACTCTTAAGGCCTTGCATGAGGTGTAGTGTAGTTTCCATATTCCCAATAGGCTCTGCGCATTGGAATAATATATCCTATAGATTAGAAGTAGGACTAAGGTCGACTAGGTCTCTATCGAATATATTAAACTTAACAGTAAATGCCAGCTAGCTCAGAGGTCACTAGAAACTTTCTCGAATTCGCAAGAAGGGATTAGTTTCTGACAACCGCACAAACATGACAACTTTTGTTTCCCAAGAATAAGAAATGTATCTCTAGAGTTGTGGAAACAATAGATAAGTATTTCACTCAGTCACTCGTGCATGCTTAGTTTCTACAGAGGTGCAGAGAAATAGAGAGACGGGCATTTTCAATAAAAGGTTTTATTGAACAGTCTTCTTTCTCATGCAAGTAAAGTGAATTGCTGCAATCGAAATGCAGACTGCAATGCATAATGCGTACAGCGAGAATAGTATTATAAAATAATACTGTAAAAGCATTGTATGGTTTCTAAACCATATAAAAATACATACATAAATATCAAAGGCTAAAAGTACTCAACTGGTGCTTCTAAAATACGCCTACCCCAATGTACCTAACCTAAGCCTAGTACGCGGGAAGGAGAAAGTGTAGTGTAGCATAGGTTTAGTTTTCTTTGCCAAGAATCTATCCAAGATTTCTCTAGGTTCTAATCAGCTCCATATCTTTTAGATTAGAATGAAGGAGGTCTGGTATCTCAGTCCCGGGACTCGATTTCCCAACTCCCGCAAGGGGAGATTGGAAACACTGGAGCTGGATTCTCACCGAGAGAAATGCAGCCTCTCGATAAGTGCATCAGCTGGAGGGTCGACTTCCTTCAGCACTTGCTGTAGCGAGCTGCGTCGGGCAAGTAGATAGTTGAACTGCTCCGAACCACCGTGTCTTGCTAGAGCAAGTGATGGCATATTTATACAGTGAAGGTGTCTAGTTTGACGTAAAGTCGGTCATAATAACGTCAGGAAAGAACACCAAAGGAAAAGTAGTTCTATGTAAAGTACATGAGTTCTTGGACAAATCAATATTCAAGCAAGGGAAGGTCCCTGACTGCTTAAGCCGATTTTCCAAGAAATCGTCGTGACGTTTTGATACGGGTGGAGGTAGCCATGTCTGTATTTGGTCTGCTTGGGCTATGTAATGATTTCAATGCCTATATTAGGGCAGTGTGAATAGTACCTATATAAAGGCATGAATCTGGAAAATTCACTCGGATCCTAAAACGCCATACAACAGAGGAAACTGGGCATGCATGTACACACAGGTTTGGTGAAGGACCGATGAACACAAATTTCTGCTACAGAGAAGAACATAGAGGGAGCATCTGCGAAGTAGAGCCGACTGAAGATGCAGCTTGACCAAAGAGATGAGCAGGTTGGTCCTAGTCTTCTTTCGGTTCTCAGAGCAGTTTTTTGCCCAAACATTTTAGTATTTAGACAACGAGCCTGATTACAAGTTTGGCAGTCTTAGGACCACTGTGGTGTCGGATCGACCACTGGCGGTCCGACATCCCTATTACGAGAAATGCGGTTACATTGACGAAAGACTGTTGCGGCCCCACTGCCACTGCCACGAAATCCTGGCCACAGCAGTGTCGGAATAGGCCAATGCATCTGTCTAAGAGCGGACCAGTGAAACCCTTTACTCAATTACGAGTCACCTTACAGCCAGCTTGAACGTGGAGATCCAGCCACCACATCAGAACTGCAGGAAAAGGAGGAATATAAGGCCAAAACTCACCTGTACTTACCTCTAAAAGTCCTGTGCTGCCATGAAGCCATTGTACATATCATGCCGATGCAGTACCTGCTTGATCTCGTTCAAAACCGACACTATTGTTGACACAACTGATGGTAAGTCATACTCCTACCTGTTTCCATAGACTCCTCAGCAAATCGGTCACCCCATGCCATGGACCTGGCAAGGGGTTTGGGGTCTCTTGGTCAAACATATTTGTCCCTGTTTTGGATTCCTTTAAAAGTTTAACCAAAATACATCTGTATGATGCCCTCCTTGGCCAGGTTACTGACACTGCACAGGCACACTGTACACAAATGGACATGTGTTTACATCTCACAATCGTTGATAGTAAAGTGTGCATTATACTATGTCACGCAACAGCACCCCCTCATCAATATCACATCTATTGATCTCCAAGAAGACCCTCTAGGTCGTGTTGTGATATCCTAAAACTCTGTATTGACTCTCACCCATTACCCATATTAAAAGGTAATGTCAGTAAATGGGATTACAAATAATTAGTGTGAGAAGCATTCAAAGGGCACAAAGCAAACACTCTGCAGAACAGGTATGCCTCTACCAGGGAGAACCCTGAAAGGCTGGGCCCCTGGGACCCAGTCCATTTGGTACATGCCTGAAAACTGCAATGTGCACAGGGCCTGTTGACTGAAGTATATCATGGACAACCAATAGCATAACCAGGTGCCATGCATGTGTAGGTAATGTATAAGTACAAGTCATGAAAGCAGACACAGCACTAACTGCATTTATCACATATGTAGATAAAGCAGGTGTAAGGTACACAAAGGATAATGGATGCAAGTCTCTACAAATGTCAACAAAGGTATGACAATTTAACACTCTCTATGTGTGGATGAATAAATATCTAACTTAAACATGTCAAACACATATCCAACCTCAATCATAGGGAGAAGTGCAACCTAAACGATGTTGACAGTGGCCAAGCTGAAGTACTTAGCTTATAATATAACACCCAATGCAATGTCAGTAGGTCTGGGCAGTAAATTCCATTCCACTCGCGGAATTTGGGTAATTTCGCGTTCCGAGGACAACGCGGATTTTCCAAAAATACAATGATCCACAGCTTTGCAGACTTTTTTGCTTGTTCACTCTTTCAAAATGCGTGTTCGTGAGATATTTCTCATGACCCTGGGCGTAGTTTGCATAGAAGCGCTATGTGTAGCTACGCAGAGTGCACGTCGCACTATGCGAGCTACGCATAGCTATGCGAACTGCGTAGTGCGATAGGAAAAATGCTGTTCACACTGATTGCACAGTGCCGGATTCTTGTCTGCACTGTGTAATCATTGGAAACCGCATCTTACACAGTGCAACAAGTCGCTTTCTACCGCTTGAGTAGATTTGTACCCAAGCGGCAGCTTTCTCAACGCGGATTGGTAGTTTCTCATCGCGAGCATACGCGACCACTCGCAATGAGAAACCTGACCTCCTCGCGTAGAGAATCTCACCGGGAGGTTTATTTCCAGGCATGCGTTCGGCAACTTGATGTTGCTGATCGCGAATGAGCCAAAAGTCTCGCCGGGATGAGGATTTTGCTTGCTCGCTCGCGGTCACCAACTTGGGTGTTGAGGACCGCGAGCAAGCAAAAAATGCCCGCTACGAGTTTTTGCACAGTGCTACATGCAATTTGCGTAGTGCGTAGTAGTGCAAACTACGCACTCTCTGTGAGCGTAGTGTAGTACTATGCCCAGGGCTAATTTCTCCCCGAGCACACAAACAGCATTCGTGAACAGGAAAAAAGCATAGTGAAGGGGCGAACATGCAATTTCGCGTGCTCAAGGAGATTTTTTACCATTTTGCGGAGCTTTGCGTAGTGCGACTACGCAAATCCCGCCCACCCCTAAATGTCATCCCCAAATTGGATTTCATCTCACATAGATATACATTCAACATTACCCTTGTACTGTGTAACTCGGGTACTGGCTCCAAGGTCAGATCATACTAACCATTTCAACTGGATGAGGGATAAAACAAACACAACTGCAGTCACACATCAATAACAATATAATAACATCAAATAATTAGAAAAGTAATGGCAGGATCAATGACTTCAAAACTATGAAAAGTGTTAATGAATGCAGGATAAGCATAATGTGAAACAAAGGTCAATGGTCAGTCCATTGTGTATTCATGCGCCACAGAACAAGGATGTGCCGTCAAACATGTCCTTACTGAAACTACCAGGGAACCTCCTCCAAGAGGGACATCCATTGGGCATAGCAGGAACCTCAAAGATGGTACTTGGGGGGGGGAGCTTTGGTTTAGGGAGCAGTAGGTTTGGTTTTGGGAGGAGTTTCTTGGGCTTTTTGGTGGTAGGGCTGGGTTTAGTGACTTAGGGATCAGGTTTCTCTGGGGTGGATTGGGAAGTGCTGGGTTGATCTTTGGGAGCGGTTTTCTTAGGTTTTGTGGTGGTAGGGCTGGGTTTAGTGGGTGGGGATCAGGTTTCTCAGGGGTGGATTGGGATGTGGAAGTGATTGCTTGGGCTTTGGGAGAGATTTTTGGGACTTTGAGAGGGTGGGGTCTTGTCTTACAGGCGTAAGGGCAAAGGCAAACAAGACATATTCATGAGGAAAAAGGGTAGGATGTTCGGGATAGAGTTGAGTTTGGGAGGTAGAGGGAGTAGGAGTATATCTGTGTGTGCTGTATCAACTGTGTGTTCTGTCAATGTCTATTATTTGGGTGACGGGATGTTTGAGTTTCTTTGTTGTGTGTGATGTGGACAGGTTGGGTGTTGTGGGGGGTTTGTATGTTTTTGTGTTGTGTCTGTTGGTATAGTTGTGGTTGTCGAGGGGTCTGTGGGTGTTGGTGTGATGTCTGTTGGTATGGGTGTGGTTTACGGAAGGGTCTCCGGGTGCTGGTGTGGCATCTGGGGGTATGGGTGTGGTTGTCGAGGGGTCTCTGTGTGTTAGTGTGGTATATGGGGTATGGGTGTGGTTGTAGAGGGGTCTGTCGGTGTTGGTGTGGTGTCTGGGGATATGGGTGCAGTTGTGGATGGGTCTATGGGAGTTATGGTGGTGTCTGGTGAGATGGGTGGGGTGGGGGTGGTGAGTGGGGTGTGTATTTGGTGAGTCATTTCATGTCTGTGTTTTTGTGTGTTTTTTGTTTGCGTATGGTGCTTGGGTTTGATGGAGTGTGTGCATGTGTATGAGAGTTTGTGTTTGGGACAGGCCTGGGAATAGTGAATGTGGATGGGGAAGAGGCAGGAGTTTGGGTGGAATGTTCTACAACTTCGATGAAGATAACCAACACAATGAACCCTCACTAACCACCCCGACACTCTGAAGCCAGCGATCGACAACTGGACAGCCCTTACCACCGAAAACACAATGAAGATGATGAAGTCAATCCACTCCGGGCACCCATGGACCCCTGCCTCATTTTCAACAGAGCTGCTGACACCATTGCACCCATGCTCTGCCACACCATCAACCGCTCCCTGGCAACCGCCTCATTCCCTGATGACTGCAAACACGCTGAAGAAACCCTCGGTGGACCCCACCGACCTCAAAAACTACAGACCCATCTCCCTGCTCCCGTTCCCAGAAAAAGTAATCGAGAAAGCCATCAACAGCCAACTGGCCACATTCATCGAAGAGCACAACATCCTCGACTCCTCCCATTCAGAAAAAAACACAGTACAGAAACCGCCCTCCTCGCAACAACAGATGACATCCGTACCTTACTGGACAAAGGAGAAACAGCAGCCCTCATCCTCCTTGACCTCTCAGTGGCGTTCGACATGGTCTCTCACCGCACCCTAATATGCAAACTCCACGATGCAGGGATCCAAGACAGGGCCCTTGACTGGATCTGCTCCTTCCTCTCCAGCAGAACACAGTGGGTCTGACTCCTCCCTTTCCTTTCGAACCCTATACTTACCACCTGCGTAGTCCCCTAGGGGTCCTCCCTCGGCCCTACGCTCTTCAACGTCTATATACCTCCGCTCGCCCTCATCATCAGAACCTATGGACTCAACATTGTGTCATACACAGATGACACCCAACTCATTCTCTCCCTATCCAACGAAACCAACACTGCCAGACACAACTTTTGAGAAGGCATGGAAGCCTTCGCCACATGGAAGAAAAACAGCTGCCTACAACTAAAGACCAACAAAACGGAAGTACTCATCATGGGCCCAAACCCAGATGCCTGGAGAGACACCTGGTGGCCTCCTGCCCTCGGAAGCCCGCCCACCCCACAAGGACCACGCACGCAACCTGGGAATCATCCTTGACTCAGAGCTCAAAATGGACTGCCAGATCAACTCCGTTTCATCCTCCTGCTTCCACACTCTCTGCCTCCTACGTAAGACCTTCAAATGAATCCCCCTCGAACACAGAAAAACCATCACTCATGCTCTAGTCACCAGCAGGCTCAACTACGGCAACGCACTCTATGCCGGAATAAACAAAAACATCACCCCAAGCTACAGAACATCCAAAATGCCGCCGCAAGACTGGTCCTCCACCTGCCAAGACACTGCCACATCTACCAGCACCTGCGCACTATCCACTGGCTCTCCAGGGAAGCTAGAGTCACCTTCAAAATGCTAACCCACGCTCACAAGGCCCTCGACCACACCAGACCAGCATACCTGAACAGCCAACTCAAATTCTACCCACCCCAAAGGACCCTACGATCAGCCCAGCTCTCCTACGCCGTGGTCCCCTGCACCAGAAAGACCAGATCAGGAGGCCACTCCTTCTCCATCTGCACGGCCAGAGCCTGGAATGACCTTCCGCTTCACCTCAGACACATAACATCGCTCCCCATCTTCGCAACAAACCTCAAAACCTGGCTCTTCGACAGACCCTCTCTTTGATGGATTGGAACATGCGAACCCCCCCTCCAACCCCCCAGCACCTTGAGACCCTTACGGGTGAGTAGTCAAGCTTAACAAACACCTAGTTTGATTTGAAGGTTGGGGCGCTTGGAGGGCTGCCGTGAGGTAGAAGGCCAGAGCCTGAAAGACCTTTGTAGGCCAGACATTTCACTGTAAATGCCTTCCAGGTAGGCCACCATCTGTGTCAACTGGTTGCTTTGTGCCATGATGGCACTCAGGGGTGAAGCCTGACTCCCAGAGATGTTCCTCAGGATGTCAATAGCCTACTCACTCAGGGCATCAGGGCTAACAGGGGCTGAGGCTGAGGTGCCAGGGGTGAAGGAGATGTCTCCCCTCTTAGGGGACCAGTTTGGACAACTGGTTGGATGACACCAGGGAGGGTTTCATTAGAACTGGGGGTGGCAGACAAGTATGAAGGTGGTATTAAACTTATGGGGTCCGACACAACTCAGGAGTGTTCACCAGGGGATGACTCTATTGAAGATGACGATGAGCTGCTGTCCTCCATGGCACAAACCCACATCCTCCTGTTCACTTGGCCCCTCCGTGTCTAAGGTGTCACGTCTGGAACCATTATGACCCGCTGTGTCCCCAACAATGTTGGCCCCTTCTCCTTCGCCTGTCCTGGATGTATCTGAAATTACAGTTAAATGGGTTAATTGCTACAGTTTTTTCACACCTGACCATCACAAATCAGCAGAAAACAGTCATTAACTGAACATATCACACCAGATTCATGGTTTGCTCTTTATGCTTCAAATTTAACATGAGTACTTGCATGCATGCTACATAACCTGCAAAAAGTTGGTTCTACGTATGTCAAATCTCCAGACAGCTCCAAATATATTGATGGACTTTTCTACACTCCATCCTTATTTCCATACTATGAGAGTTGTTCACCTTGCATGCTTTGGCACTTGTAGTATACCGTAGTAAAATGATGTACCCATAAAAGATGGACACAATATTTTCATTTACACACTGTTCACACCCCAGATTTCAACAGATCTTTCTTTGTCTCATAACACATTAGGATGCAATGAAGGCCAAGTTAAAGATCAATGTACCATCAATACGTGTTGTGTCAGAAATCATGTTGCATGCACATACACATTGCACACTGATGAGACTTTTGACTGCAAACCTCATCATATGTTCACTACCATAAAAGTGTAATGAAAGCTGTACTGAAGTAGTTTAGCTATGTATCATGTGTACCTTAGAACGTTGCCCTGAAACTTTGAGGTCCAAAATTTTGGGTAAATGTATTGTAAATGTATTGCGACTTATATAGCGCACGTATCACCCGAAGGCATCAAGGCGCTTGCCTTGGGAACCTGTCCTGGCTTTTCCCTGTGAGATAACCCCTACTGGGTATCCCCAGGGTGAAAGCCAGGCATCACGCAGCGGGTGGGCCGCCGTAGTGGAGATTAAGCAACTATTGCCCAGAGTTGCAGCGTGGGACCCTATGATTAGAATAGGCACCGAGGCGAGAATTATCGAGTCCGTGGACATTTTGGGCTCAGGACCCTGCCGCGTCAGGAATTGAACCCTGGTCCCGGGCCAGACCTCTGCATCAGGGTCTGCCGTGATAGATACACTAAATTTGAGCAGCACAAGACTTCATATAGCCATGTGAACATCCCAATCCAGCTTGGTAGAGGTGATAGTACCATTCATAGATAGTATTCCTACAATCTAATACACCTTTAAAAATTGTTGTGTGTATGTGAATATCTGTGACATGAAAATGTGGGACCAATAGAGTCCCAGTGGGATGGCACATCACAGCACTCTTTGGTATTGCAAACTCTAATTGCCTTGAAAGGATGAGTGTAGACACTCACATATGATCTCTACAGTTCTACATTTCACTTCCTGATGCATGTCACCAGTCAGTGAATTACATTTGAAACACTATTGCAGATGAACTGACAACAGGCAAATTTACATTGGCCAACATGTAGGCGCTAATGCTGATGGTACCTGTGATGTTTGCACAATGTCACTGTTGAAGCACAACTTACCAATGGGAAGTGTTGGCCAGTCGCTGCCTACACTGTGCACTGTATGCCATGTTGCATGTAATAGGGCCACCATCACATTAGAGACAGTAGTGAGGGAACATCTCTCCTTACATAAGGAAGACAGGTGGTCTGTGTGGTACAATTGTCCCCCAGAACAATTAAGAACATGACATAATTTATCACTTCAGTCAGCCAGGTGTCTACTAAAAATAGAAAATTGGTAATGGATTGAACTCAGCTGTTTTCCTGGCCATAATGACAATAGGCACAGCAAAGCAGCATGCACCTACTACCGACCCAACATGAAGACTCATCTTGTGTGTCGCACATGGGTCCCCCACCAAAGTCTGAAATATAACATGTATGTGTCTGGCCAACACTCACCCCTTTAGTGCTGCTCTTGGGCCCTCAACTGCCCATCAAGCTCCGGGTAGGCCACCAGCGAGTCCAGTGAGTGCCTCGCCCACGTTGGAAGGACTTCCCCAGCTGGACCTCCACGATCTTCCTGGTTCAGCATCTCAGGTCCTCTCACCTCTTCCTCTAATGGACACTACAATGACTAAAGACCCCCAGAGTCCATACTTTCCGGGAGATGGCTCTCTATAGGGCTTTCTTCTGATGGGTGTAGACCTGTATGGATGCAATAGATAAAGAAACAGATTTTAACGGCAAGTGTTTAGATATCTGTTTGCTTGATTTGCGTTTTGTATACAGCTAGCACAAGCATTCATCAATAATCAACACTATACATGTGTAAATGTCAACTGCTAAGCAAAACAAATGCATGAATGCACACTTTTGTGGTCATCTGCTGACTATCCTCAACAATGGTCATGATCTACACTAACTAAGCCAGGCCACTAGCATCAAGTAGCCCAGGGCGATCCTACATGTACTGTGATGTGAGGTACTATGACACACAACACTTCATTGAGACATCCTGAAGGGTGAACTACTTGTGCATGACTGTACAAACACCTTTACAGCCAGGCCTAGAGACTAGATGCATAGGGTCCATAGAGCCTGGTACCATAGTATAGACTGCATCCTGAGACTTATGTCTCAAAGTCGGGCTGGCATGTGTGTCACTAAGAGCTGTCTCTTTGAAGATGTGTGGATATGAGGACTACTTAACTGGATATCATACTATGTCAAATTGAGTTTCTGTGGTATGTACTTTCATCAAAGGACACATAGTGTGCCATATGTATCACTGTCAATGGTATCACATTCAACATACCATTATATGTGTTGCTTCATTGGATTTATTGTAACAAAACTGGTGAATGACATTTCAAAATCTCTTCAGAATTAACCAAATATCTACACTGGTAATGTGTCAAATGCACAATAGGCCTGTACAGTGGAAGCAAGGCTCATGGAGAAATTACAGCAGACCTGTGGAAGTAAGGGGACTGTCATAAGTAAAAGACACACATTAGCAATGTGGGTCAATGGAGAAAATTATCAGGTCAGGGGGTTACCTCAGTCACCATTCCAAAGAAAGTCCATGTAAAGGCAATCAGGAGTACCACTGTGAGGTATAGCTAGCTCCCAGACAACAATTTTGCAATACCTAATGTGAGTCATGTGATCTGTGGGACTGTGAGCATAACTAAAATAATCTTCAACTGCTTCTTACAGTATACAGACACAGCTCTTGATGTGAAGCTATACATGTTGTACATATACCATGATCTGATTTGGTAACTTATCATAGGTACCATGAAAAGTAGACATGCATAGATTTGTGCATGCAGCAAAGTTAGGATATAGGGCTTATCACTCTTCACAATGCTGATGTTCACTCCTCAAAGTACAGATCCCCATAATCCACTACATGATTTTCCAATGTACGGAACACTTAATTTCACCAAAAATAGCATGATTTACTCTGGGACTCAGAGGCACATTGAAACCAATGGGAATTGAAAGGATGAAGTTGAACAGAGTAAAAAATGTATTTCAAATAGTTACCTGTTCCTCTGGTGAGCCATAGAGCTGGCCATACAGGGGAAGGACCTCTTAAACCAGGGTCTTCAGCTCCTCAGGAGAGAAGGGACGGGCCCTCTCACATGCTTGGCCTGGCATGATTTCTCCCAGAAGTGGTAAATAGCAGCTAAAGTGGAAGAGGACTTGATAGCAGGAGTATCAGGAGGTAAGTGAGTTTTGTTTCAAACCACAACATAAATGTACGTGGTTGTAAGCTTAGCAGCACACAGCCATTGGATTGCGACCATCACAACACCAACGTTAGTCTATGGCTGTGTCCTCCATGGATGCAACCGTCCAAAGCATGGTCAACTTCTGCCAGCAGCGGTCACTCCAAATGTCCCACATGCGAGGTCAGGTATCCACCATTTTTAGGTTAGAACTACAGAATTGGTGACTGTTAAGTGCGTCACTACCACAACAAATGAGGGCTAACATGTTTACGTTTGAAAAACTCCCTTCCCATGTAATAACCAGTTCAAAACTTATCTGTGTGGGGCGTTATTGTGCATGAAAGGCAAAATGTGCGCGGTGCACTGTACACCGCGGTTGGTGGTTTTTGGCTTAAAATGTCATTAAAACCTCAGTTTAGTACAAATGCTACATTTTGGAATTGGTGATGTGCAACTTTCTGTTACATGAACATGTCAAGGCCACATTGGGGAATTTTTTGTGGATTGTGGATGTTGAACAGTAAACAATGATTAATGTGAATTATAAGTAATGTTTTATGAAGCATTGTGTTATATCTCATGTAACACGTTATGTCACAAGAGTTTTGGCTTACTCTTCATATATGTTACACTAGACACTGTGACAAATATACACAATCATGTTCACTCCTCACATAGTTACCCTGGGGGAGGGAGGAGATTACGCCTTCAATGTACTCTCCATTTGCAGACCTTCAGATCATGGAAGAAAGAAATGTGATCAGGAAATTTCATTTGAATAGGCAAACAATACAGGATTGATGTCATCCCTTTGGAGCTTGACCTTCTTCCGTAAATCACATACCCTACATCTCTCACATCAATTGTGAAATTTAGGTCAGTCTTGCATTTTATGGAACCGATTCTTTTTAATGTACTGTGGCTAATTCTGACAACCAATGTTCAGTCATGTACTATGAGACGTGCTTTCAGCAATGATGAGACACATGTATAGATTTAGATGTCTGGCCAAGACTGGGAGAGCCCTTCTCTGCTCACCCAGGAAGATGTTTCAAATCACCCTGGCCTGTTGGGTGCTCCACAACAATGCCCTGTGATGGAACACCACTTACATTGTAGAGGATGAAGACCTTGAGGAACCACCAGGTGAGGAACCTGGTGCGAGATGCGCTGACTTTGACTCCTATAGCAACTCTTGTGATGATGTGAAGGAGTATGTAAATGCAAAATACTAGGAATTTGAGGCTCTGGAAAAATCTTGTGAAAGGTGTTTCTTTTGATTTGCTTTGTTTTTCTTCAAATTTTGTTTTGTACTGTGTTCTATAGTAGCTATGTGAATTGTGCTATATGTATGGTTTCATAGCTAAACTCTGTTTTGCCTGTTTTAGATACCTTTATCAAGGCATCTTCATTTGGACATTTTCAGAGTTGTGAAATTAGCAGGTATATGATGCTGTTCTGACATAAAAAGTGGACATAGATTGTTCCTGGGAATGTCTGTCACAGACTTTGTGTTAACAAAACCTGTAACAAGACAGCTTGCACAGAGATAGGATGAAAGTTACAAGGATTCCATTGGACTTGCTCCTTGTGGTGTGGTGGTCATAATGCAATATGTGTGCCATCATGTGCTCTAACACAATGTTGTGTTGAGCCCAAATCATGCTATTCTGAATTCAGGTCGGCTGAATGCTCATTTGGTATAAACTTTATGTAGCTGTTGATGTGTCTCCTCATTGTAGGACAAAGAGTTGTGGCACACCACTGACATATGTTTGTGACATTCCACCAGATGCAGAAACACTGGATTGGAATGATCCTATGCTCAGAAACTGGTGTACTGTCATGTGTCTATTTCTTGGTTTAATTGATGTGGAATTCCTTTTGTGAGGTAGGCCATATGGCTCCAGCTGATGGTGTAGACCTATTTCTATGTTGCCTGTTGTACACGTTATTGTCTGATGTGTCCCCTCATTACATATTGTTAAGGTCTGCAAATGAAGCTGTGATCACTGACACAGAATATTTGAGCATGTCCTATTTGCTATGTTTCTGACATCAGGCCAGTCAATAATTGTAACAATAGAATAAACATGTTATAAGACCAGAACCATGTATGTATGTGTTGGAGTGATATGGTTGTGATCCTGAGTTAAACATTGTTTTCATTCAACATATCCATGCTTACACACATACCTTGTTTTGGCATTCTAACGTTCACATTAAACATATACATAAACATTGGTCGATGTAAAAGATACTACAGGAGACTATGAATTGGTGACTGGTGCATTTATTGCAATGAAAAAGGAGATCATTAACATTCTCAAAGTAAAACAGGGCAAACCAAAAGTGAAAAAGTCAGTCATGGTTGATGAAACTATAGTTGTAGATGCCACATTGCCTGGAGTCCAAATTCCAACATACTGCTCCTATCAGAAATGGAAAAGTGTCCAGGAATAGTCCACAGAGTAAATGCCTTGCACAGACAGGAGGAAATTAGGTGTGAAATGTCTTACTGGTGGTGGTGGGTGTCTTGTCATCAGCACCGTCTGGTTTTTGGGTAGATACCTCCTCTCTTTGATGGAGGAGGGATCCGCCGCATGTCTGCAGATGTGTCATCTTCTGATTGGCCTCCTTTCCTGTGGCAGCTGCAGATCTTGATGGCCTGGATATACTTAGAACACAGGAAGGGGTAGATACAGGTGGAAATGCCCTGAGAAGGGTGGTGTTGATGCAGCACCCCGACCAGGGAAGCCATGTTGGTGGTGCTCTCACCACCTCCTGGTATGTGTCCCTCTGCAGCTGCTTCTTTTCCCAAATTTCCTTAAATAACTGGCCTTGTGAGTCCTGATAGATTCCCTAGTCTTGGGTTATGGTGGTCTGGATGTCAGTGGCCTCAGTGGGCTCACTCTGCGCGCCCACAGTTACACTTCCATAAACCATACTCTCATGGGCTTGTGCCCTTGGCCCAGACTGCACCCTGTTTCCTCAGTGACTGTGTTGGTAATTGCCACCTCAGCATCCAGAGGCAGGGGCACAAGATGTCGCTGACTATGCTTGGTACAGAGGTTGAGGGGCAAGATTTGGCTGTGTTTTTACAGCTGGGGTGAGAGGTATTGTTGTAGGCACAGTAAGCCCCACTGTTGCCGTCTGTCCAGCCTGACCAGATGGGTCATGAATATTATTCACGTCCACCTCTCCAGGAGTGTAGTTGTCTCAGAGGGCTTGATCCTGGGGTGGAGTTGAAGTAAGTTCAGTGGCCAAGCTCTGGCCAGGTACTCTGTCAGATAGACCTGTTGAGAAATTGAGGAACATTGTTATTGATGGAAGTATAGTATCTACATTCACATAATTTGAAACAAAGTAGAGACCTAGGATTAAACGAAATAGGTGGGGATTACTATTGTGATCTATTTATGTGGTGTTGAAGTTGTTCACTAGACATTTGGAGACAAAGAATGCATGTAGTAGAATTGAGCAGCTCATTAGATGTGCTGATATGTTGCATTTTGGATTTGGGGAAAACATGATATCTCCTAAATATTTAAGCTAACACAGTGTAGAAGTAACATGTGAATATAACCATTCCAAGGCCTTTTTTT